>NC_080591.1:45813214-46447500 GCF_029962835.1 Magnolia sinica | reverse complement strand
ATTTCCAACCCCATTTCCCTGCTGCTCTCCCTGTCTCAGCCCCTCCATCTCTCTCTCTCTCTCTCTCTCTCTCTCTCTCTCTCAAGTGGCAACAACAACTCCTCTCTCTCCGTTCCTGCATCTCTCTCCATCTCAAGCAGCGGACCATCGCACCCCCTCTCCCTTAGGTTTCTCTCTCTCTCTCTCTCTCTCTCTCTCTCTCTCTCTCTCTCTCTCTCAATCTTTTGAAATTTTTTCCATTTGATGTTGATTGGAACCTTCTTCAATTTCAATTATTGTTTGCAGTTTATTTTTTGCAATTTATAAGAAAGGGCGTGATTGTGTGTGCGTGTGTATAAAAAAAAAAAAAAATTCCTCTGAGATTAATGCTTGAGATATTCTTCCTCCAACTTCTAACAACTTTTCTCATTTCTTTTTCTTCTTGATTTCTTTCTTTTAATGGTGTGTTAAGCTCACCACATTGGACTTCTTGAAGCAATATGAGTATTTGTTGGTGCCACACAAGATACCAAAGTTGAATTGAGGATTTTGGGGGAATTGGAATATTTAGGTTAGAGGATTTGGGGATTTTGAAAATTTGGATTATAGGGTTTGGAAATTTTAGGGATTTTGAAAAAGATGTCAATATTGGTCATAATGTTGAGGGAATTTTAGGATTTAGAATTGAGGAATTTGGAAAAGTTGGAAAAATGGGATTTTGAGAAATGTGAATTGGCTTAAGGTAAGGCTTCTGTTTTCTAATTGAGAATAACCAAGGATTTGCTTTTCTCAGCTTTTGTCTTTTGTTATCTACTATGTATTAGAGAGAACTTCAGTACTTGAGATATATGGTCGGAGCCATCAGCCTGCCGAAGAAAATGAAATTTTCGCATTCTAATGCAATGGTGTTTTTGGATGGTCAGTCAATTTGGATTGCGATAAATCATTTTCATCAAAAGGAAATCACCATGTTGGCAAATAATGCTTGGGAAGAACTGATTGCATATGGCTGGCTGCATACTAAGTTAGACCACTAGTGGGTCGCTTGTGTATGAAATACAAGCCAATGCGAACAGTGGGCTCCAACATGATTATCAATTGATGCAAAAGTAGGCTGGTACACTCAACAGGTGGGCCACTCCATTGGACTGACCCAATCAGCCTTCAGTTCATCATGCCTCCGTTTTTCTAAAGCACAATCATAACCTTGTGCAAATTCCAATAATGTTGACTTATGACTAACAAAATAGTCAAAAAAATGCGTTCATGCCCTCACTTCGTTGTGTTGTCGACATCCCTGCATAAAATTTCTTAACGTAAGATGGAACCCACTTCTTACGTATCGCGTACAGATCCTGCAGCTATTTATTTCCTTCAAGATTATAATTTGCAATCATCTTCGACCACAATGTCTCAAATTCATCTTCCTCATTGCACTTATACACAGTTTTTCCAATCAATGTTGAAGGATAGATTTTCGTTAATAACTTGACCTAACTTCTCTGGAAGCTTTTGAACAATATGCCACATGCACAATCTGTGTTCTATATTTGGAAATATGTTTGCAATTGCAGTAGCAATGGCAGGATCTTGATCTGTGATTATGGCCTTTGGATGCTGCCCTCCCATAGTTTGTAGCCATGCTCGAAATAACCATTCAAAATCTGCAATAGTTTCACCAAATAGAAGCCCCACACCAAATAATATTGATTGCTTATGGTGGTTGACTCCAACAAATGGACCAAAAGGCATGTCAAATTCATTTGTCTTGTATGTCGTATCAAAACATACAACATCACCAAAAGCTTGATAATCTAATTTTCAAATATTATCTGCCCAAAAATAAGATGCTAATCTGCATTCATTATCAATTTGGATCGAATAGGTGAACTTATCATCATTCGGTGCTTATTTTGAATGTAAAGAAGTAACTCTTGAGCACTCTTTCCATGCTTATCACGCCTTTGAATTTTAAGAGCATTCCTAACATCGTCATCAATAAAACCCATTTTATCATATCCACCGGCTTCATTTGCAAAGAAATTTAATACTTTAGAGGGACCAATACCTGCTTTTCTCATATTTTTAATGATATCCTTATGAGAATTTGTAAAATGCCGATGTGATCGTAGACAGTGAACCTTATTTGGACTCATTAAAGTATGATTATGTTCTTCCACAAATGTCTTCACTTCCCATATATCTTGTCCCTTCTTGCGGACCACAATCTTTACCTTGCAATTACACCTACTCATACCTCTCAGTTTTCTCTTATGATCTACTGCTTCTGTATACTTACTATCTCGATGCCCTTCTTTGGAACATGTGAAACTCTTCATTATTATTTCACCTGTTTTCATACTTTTCCGCGTAGAACCTTTTCGTATACTAAATCCACACCATCTTGCATAAACATTATAAAAATTGTATGTATCATCTAGAGAAGTAAACACCTTACCAACCACCGGTTTCACTTCTTCAGGCGCTTTTGGAATGAATTCATATGGATTTGTGGCTATTCCTTTTTCATGGTATATTCCATGTTCCTCTGAAATGTGATTACCAACTGTTGTGTCGATAGTGGTACGTGAAGTAATAGGCCGTCCATCTTGATTCTCTACACCCACATTTGTCGATGACCCCATTTCCTCAGCCATAATTTCGAAGTAAACCCTAGTGATTATTCAAAGCAATGAAAAATATAAGGGCATAAATGAAGAAAAAAAAAAGTACTAAAATAATTACAATAACAAATGACAACCTTTAACCTAAAATTGATAGATCATATTAGATAAACCTAATAAACAAAACTTTTAACATTGATATATCACAACCATATAATCTTTAGCCATTTCATTTCAATCCAACTTGGGGTTGTGCTTAAAAAAATAGCAATGCTTGCGATTTGGACATATGTAGTATTCCACAATATTGGCTCATATCCGAGGTCCAACTAATAAATGCTACAGATGACTATGATGGGCCCTACTAATTAATAGAGCAAATGACTATGATGGGCCCCTGTAAAATAAAAAACCCCATAAGCATATCCCATATATACATAAATTGAATCAATGAACTGATTACTAGGTCTTATAAATTAAAAAGAACAAAAACAGTAGATCTGAGAGTATCATTGAGAGTTTCAAATCAGGCTGTATAGTAATGAACTAGTTTAATCCAGGCACTCGTGCAATTTTTTCTACATTTTATATATCACACATATGGCCTACATGACCCGTGGCCCGGATGTCCCACATGTGCTATGTTGTTGTATGTAAAATGAATTATACATTGAAAAAAATAATAAATCGTTTAAAAGAGAGAGAGAGAGAGAGAGAGAGAGAGAGAGAGAGAGAGAGAGAAATGATTGGTTCCAATTTCATGGTGCACTTGCGGTCAAAGTGTATTATTTAATCCATATCATAAACAATCCACATTTCTCAAAACCCCATTTTCCCACCTTTTCCAAATTCCCCAATTCTAATTCCTAAAATTCCCTCAACATTATTACCAATACTGACATCTTTTTCAAAATCCCTAAAATTTCCAAACCCTATAATCCAAATTTTCAAAATCCCCAAATCCTCTAACCTAAATATTCCAATTCCCCCAAAATCCTCAATTCAACTTTGGTATCTTGTGTGGCACCAACAAACACTCATATTGCTTCAAGAAGTCCAATGTGGTGAGCTTAACACACCATTAAAAGAAAGAAATCAAGAAGAAAAAGAAATGAGAAAAGTTGTTAGAAGTTGGAGGAAGAATATCTCAAGCATTAATCTCAAAGGAAAATTATTATTTTTTTAATATACACACGCACACACAATCACGCCCTTTCTTATAAACTGCAAAAAATAAACTGCAAACAATAATTGAAATCGAAGAAGGTTCCAATCAACATCAAATGGAAAAAATTTCAAAAGATTGAGAGAGAGAGAGAGAGAGAGAGAGAGAGACCTAAGGGAGAGGGGGTGCGATTGTGGTCTGCTGCTTGAGATGGAGAGAGATGCAGGAACGGAGAGAGAGGAGTTGTTGTTGCCACTTGAGAGAGAGAGAGATGGAGCGGCTGAGACAGGGAGAGCAGCAGGGAGATGGGGTTGGAAATGGGTTTTTTCAAGAGAGAGAGAAGGGCACTTGAGAGCAACAGGGAGATGGAGGGGCTGAGACAGGGAGTTGGAGCTGGAAACCGCTTTTCTCACGAGGGAGAGAGAAGGGAAGGGGTTTGTTTTGCGAAAAATACTAATTTTTTAACCTTATATCAGGTCATGTACATCCACGGCCCTAATAAGTACGATATCCACCGCGCATTTATCCGCTTGATCGGACGGCTCCCGACGCACCACGTCTCGACCTCACAGGAGCGGGCATACGCTCGAGCTCATTGTACCTTTTCCCACATATATATATATATATATATATATATATATATATATATATATATATATATATATATTAGGTCAGTTGGTTTCTCTGATACACCGCACAACAAACTTGGTTACTGGTCATCGCATAAGGTCTGAAACAGACCATTCATACATCGCTCAATAAATTTTATCACATGATCACTATGTTACTTTTGACAGCCATTTAAACAATGAAGAGAAATATGTAATCACAAAGTGCAATTCGATATCGGCACCTTCCAACCATTCAGTTGCTGTCCTAGCTTTCTTCATCTTGCCAAGGATGAACTTAAAACTAATTTTGATTTCGTATATACCCTCGAAAGCTGTAAATTCCTATATGATAATACTTTGTTGCCAGTGTAATTGAGTGCCATGATTCCATTCACATTTCCACCATATTATGAAATCTTCACATTTTAGTCGCCAGCCTTATCCTGTAAAACATTGATCACTTCAAACAGTCCATGGTGAGTGGATTATGAGCAATTTATTTGGCAGGTACATTACTTGTGCGCTAGTTGGCGTTCGATATGCCTGTACCAAAAACGAAAGTGCAATTTACCCCAAATAATAGCTTATCTAAAGATGAAAAATGCAAGTTTCCATAATCACAAAGTCATACTAACACAAAATGTACTTGCAGCCTGATTCTTTCATCATACCCCAATACTTTGATCAACATCACAAATTGTTCTACACGTTCATATTTAAATAAATTGCTCAAAATTGCTTCACAATTTATAAGTGAACGTGGTGGATGCCGGTATGCCTATTCTCCCTGTTTTATAGCACTATACCCTGGTGTCAGCTACCATTTCAATAACTATCAAACTGGTAAAAATCCAGCCAACAAGGAGTTGTACAACTATTGACATGCACAGTTGAGATATGTGATAAAATGGCGCTTTGTATTGAAGGCAATGTTTCCCATTCTCAAGATTGCTCTACAATTCAAGTTCTCGACTCGTGAACATTGTGCTGGCATGCTGTGTCATACAATTTCATACAGCTCGAGGGAGATGACAATTTAGGGAATTTGGAGGGGGAAGTGTAGAGGTGGACGATATCTCACCTTCACATGCCACAATTGATAACGCAGACGAGGGACGGTTGTTGTACCACATCACATAGGGTGAGAGAGATACATGGACAAGAAAGTGTGATGAGATCCACAGACAGCAATCCAAGTTTCCACTGATGAGAACTTTATTTAAATAGTTTTATAATAAAATCATAAACTCTAATCTTCTTTTCTTTTTCTTATTTTTTAAAGTTCATTTTGTTAGCAATAGGTTGTGAGACAGATCCTTTGTAGTTTGCTCGAGGACCTTAACAAAAAAAAAAAAAAAAAAAAAAAAGAAGTAAGGATCTTGCATTTATCTTCGCTGCATACATAGAAATCATATTTATAATTGCTCTCTTGCATGTCATAAAAAAAATTCGCTCAAGTGACGTTGTCCATACAGAACACTATGCTAGGTACCATGACTATCCTGAGGACCATACAGCCATCTCCTTCCAAGACACTAATCTCTAATTAACAAGCACTAGGTTGGAGCTTTGTCAAGCACTCTGGGAGGGTCATCTTTAAGTAGTTTTCTATCTTGCAATTTATGTAGACAACCAAGGCATATATAAATGCCTCTATAAAGGAGCCTCTCATTGAAACTGTATGCATATATAATTTTATCTGCTTGTATTTGTTTTACATGTTTTTTTTTAATTTTTTTGAAGATGAAGGATAAGTGGATAAAGAGTGGCTTGTTCGAATTTTGAGCTGCTTGAATTCGGACCAATATGGCTTCATTGTGACATACATGCTTGATACTGTGACTTCATGGAAACTGAAACTTTTTTGTTATTACCAATCGCATTGATTTATGTGGCTTAACCTATACATGGTGGAAATGGAAATTGAGAATTCTTTGTTATTAATGGTTGCATTAATTGCTGTGGTTTCGCCTATATATGGAGGAAACTGACATCTGCCCACATGAATACTTGATACTGTGACAACACTGTATGTTGTATCCAACAACAGTTAACAGCCAAAAGCAGATATCCAACCCGGTGAAATTGCAGGGGGCTGAAACTTCTAATGGCCAAGTTATAGTTATTACCGGAGAAAAAGGTCAAACTCTAGTAACATCTACATAAGCTATTTTCTGTGATCAGGATATATAGCAGAGTTCTTGTATCCTGATCTGTTTAGTTATTCTGTGATCAGGCTCTGCACCCAACCAAACATCACATTCTATGGAAGTCCAAATCCTTCCTGTGACCCATCATACCTGCGGCCCACCACCTTTTGATCGAAGTAGTTGATATGGTGCCCATGGTGAATAGGAGATTCAAAAAGGTCATCCCACTGGGTGTCCCTGAAAGCCAAATTGCACCCCATTAGATGTTGCCCATTGACTGTAGTTCTCCATTTTCACTGGATAAAGGAGATAATAGGGCAAGGTCCATCCCTTGACAAGACCCACCAGATTAACAGCTTCTTGGGCTACCGAAGGATGAAACAATGATGCTTGGTTTGATCAAACATCATCAAGTAACTCGATAAGCTACAGCATGCACCTGTACCATGACAATCAGAGGGGAATTACTTTGTCCGTGCTGATATTCCGTAGCTGACTCAAAAGCTCAGCGAAATCGGGCGGTGGCAGGCAAGAGAAGCGCATGTGCTCTCCTGTTTGAGGATGCTTGAACCTGCATCATATAGGCAAAAATAAGCAGAAAGATCCAGGACATGTCAATTGGTAGGCAGAAACAAAATGTCAAGTAGTAAGTTTTGCTTCTCACCCAAGACGAAAAGCATGGAGACAAGGCCTACTTAAGTTGGAGAGAATGGAGGAGAGATGGGCATGAGAGCTTGAATGAATCCTGGGACGTAGCAGTGACAGTGCCATGCTCTTGGTTCCTCCATACACTTCATCTCCTAATAGAGGGATTCCCAGGTACTTTGCATGTGCACGAATCTACCCAGAGAAAAATAGCAGAGCCGACGGTGTGAGTAGTAAAAGTGGTTTTTTGAACGAAGGACCAATGCTTGAAGTATCAATATCACTACAAGTTTCGTTGGTCGGGGATATGGAAATAATATCGATGTCGCTGATAACCAGAAATGTGAGAAAACATAGGAAAAACAGTAAAAATTTTCAATGAAACTTAAGGAGATGCTAAAATACACATATTTGCATATTTAGGAATAAAAATTTGCAAAAAGAATGTATACAGAATTAGTTTCCATTTAATGGGGGCTTAAAAGCATGTGTTGTTGTAAGAAACAGTCTAACCATCCCATCCATCCCATTTAACCATTCAATCATCCATCCAACCTTCCATCCAAACATCCATTGGTATTTTGCAAAGAAATCGTCAACAACATGAAAGGAAACAAAAGATTGTGGTCTTGATATCACGCATGTTGTGATAATGATAATATTGAGATATTATCAATAATAGCAACAGCAAATTGAAAACTGCATACAACAATGCGCTTATTAAAAAAATTGAAATAGATTCTTTTTAATAAACAAACTTTCTATGATATCTCTACGTTGGCGATATTATTCAAATATCGCCGATGCACTAGTGATACAAGTGCCACCTAGAATTTACACAGTTGAAAATATTGGCGATATTGATACATTAGCAATACAAGTGACATCTATGATTTAATTGAAAATATTGGCGACATCGATTTGTTGGCAGTACTTGGCAATACATTGTTGATGCTTGAAATTTCCTACACTACCAGTTTATCGGTATCGCCAAGCTTGAGATAATGATAATATCGGAGATAATTCAAACAATGCGAAGGACATTATTCCATGCCAACTCCACTCTAGTTCACGACATGGCATGACATGACGAGATATGCCATTTGATTTATTTTTTTAATACAAAGCTTCAAATGATAAATCAAATTGTGCTCAGCCAGGCAAAGGAAGGCGGTTGATGTTACTTGGGCATCTAGTCGTCCAACTTTTTCCAAGCTACCATGATAAAACTGACCCCAAATAGCTGGGACAAGGCTATAATTGATGATTCATATCCATTGGTTGAGGATCTTAAAATTCCTCATGTCTTTCCTTGGCATACCAAGAACCATAATTACAAATATAAAAGGCATGCAGTAAAAACACAAAAGGCTTTTAGGAAAAAAACAGAAGGAAACCAGAGTGAGTTTACTGGACCAGTTGTGACTGCATTCCTTGCACCTTCCTAGTACCTTTTTTTTGGTGACATATTCAACCTATCACTGATGAATGGCACCCATTTTTATTTTTTTTAAAACTGTTTGGGAAATGGTTGCAGCTTCCAATAGAAACTGCCTAGAAGCAGTTGTGCATTGGGACATGTCATTGTCAGCTATTAGGTCTTTGTTGGCATAAATAACATGACCTTATTTTACCTGTACTTGTAAAGGATGTAGTTCATGTTGTGAATTTTCTATTCTTTGTTGATGCAACAAGCCATTGACAATACAACAGAAAAGGTGAAAGCATAAGCAATAAAGCAACCCGTTATTGCTGCTTTAAGGTTGCTGTCCTTTTTCTCTCTGTCCCTTTTGTTGTCATTTAGTGTTGCTAGACCTTAGCAAATTCAGAGCTAATACACCTTTTACAATTTTACTCAGCTGATTGTTTAGAGTAATGTAGATACCAATACCAACCAATGTTGTCAAATGGCATAAGCGAACCAGTGCGATAGGGGGCTGTCCGCTTATGCAATGGCATAATCACATATGTGATGGCACAACCCCCCAAACTTATTTTTTATTTTGAAAAAAAAAAAATCAAGGAAAAATGAAAAAAAAAGTGTAGGGAATTGTTGTTTTTTTTTTTTTTTTTCAAATTAGAGTATTAGACTATAACAAGTCAACCAACATCTATTCAAATGAAGGCATATACAAAAAAATGTGAAAAAACAATATATAAATTTTATTGATGTTATTTTGAGAGAGAGAGAGAGAGAGAGAGAGAGAGAGAGAGAGAGAGAGAGAGAGAGAGAAAATGAAGCAAAAAAAAAAAAAAAAAAAAAGGTCCCAATAGTAAACACATATAACTGTTAGGAGGTTATGCAATCACATACTGGGTACACGATGGCATAACCACATAACTACAGTTTATGCATATGAAAAAGCATTTATGGCACCTGATGAGTGCGCCCAGTTTCTAATCTCCACTCCACCAATGCACAACCAACCCCTGCAAGAACCTCAATCACTTTGTACCTAATGTAGTCAATATCAACTAATGTTAGCAAACTACCACTACATTGTTAATGATGTTTGTACGAGGAGTAAGTTAAAAAGAAAGATACCACCATTTTTTGAAGCTAAAGGTGATTCCAGTACCTTATTCATAGTGCCTAACGAAAAAAAAAGGGGGTTAAACAAGAACAAGGTTCCAATTATTGTCTGAATTTATGTCCAATTATTGTCTGAATTTACGTTGAAAGGAAGCTTAAAAAGAGAAGAAATTTTCATGGGTATTGACGTCAAAACTTTGTGATTCAAATGTCCAGTTTTCACACAATAGTCCTCTGATATTTGATCAACAAGAGCTTAATGTTTATCAAAAGTGTCCACTTTTCAGTGAAGCAATATTATCAAATGAAAGTTTCTAGATTGTTGATGCAACCCCATACAACCCCGATTTGGAGAGATTTCAAATCAACTATCCTTTTTCTTATTTCCATACCAAATTCTGCAACCTCAAAACCATCTTAATCTGCATTTACAAAATTTCATCAATTTTTTGCAATAAAAAGTTCAAAATTTTTCTTTTCCATTTATTGGAGTCTATGAGAGGAGCAATTTTATTTTATTTTATTATTTTTTATTTTTTTAATTATTCTACGATTGTTTGAAGGTCTCTTCAACAGTCCATTTTTATGATCTTTTGGAAAACATTTAATCAAGTGAAGCACTATTAAGGCCTGTGATCTTGTTCCTTACTACTCTTATAGTAGGTATGAAGGTTTAAATATCAAATTTTGGGAACTTTGTTTTTTGTTTGTTTTTTTTTTTTTTGGTGTGTTCAGTAGAGGTAGAGTTGCAAAAAGCGTAAAGTGAAGTGGCAACAGATTCAGGTGCGGGAGTGGGTTAGTGTCTATTTCAAGTCATTGGCAAGCACAAACTGCTAGGAAGTAGAAGTGGGAGTGAGAGTCAAAGTGCAATTCAAAGAGAGAACAACATCTATTTATGAGGATCGTGCAACTAACCGTTGATTTATAAAGATAAATCTATTGTATTGCATCAATAAATATAAGAGCAGGCTCCATAATGGACTTGCTTTGAGGTATGTTTCTTTCTTGATTCGTCATTCTACATTTCTCGTCCTTGAGCATTTTTTAAAATTATTCTACTGCAAAGATGACCTAAAAGACTGTTTGAAAGTCTCTTCAACATTTCATTTTTGTTTTATTGCCTTCTTATGATCTTGCGGAAGACATTAATCAAGCGGACCACCATAAGACCTGTGATCTTATTCCTTACTACTGCTACTAGGTATGAAGGTTTAAATATCAAATTTTGGGAACTCTTTGTGAGTGTGTGTGTGTGTGTGTTCGGTCGAAGTATAATTGCAAGAAGCGTGAAGTGAAGTGGCAACAGATTCAGGTGCGGGAGTGGGGTAGTGTCTATTTCAAGGTATTGGCAAGCACAAACTGCTAGGAAGTAGATGCAGGAATGAGAGTCGAAGTGCAATTCAAAGAGAGAACAACAACTAGTTACGAGGATCGTGCAACTAAGGGTTGGAGTATAAAGACGAATCTATTGTATTGCATCAATAAATATAAGAGCAGGCTCCATAATGCACTTGCTTTGAGGTATCTTTCTTGATGGGGACATTACGCACACACACGCACTCACGCCCCCCCCCCCCCCCCCCCCACGCATGTACGCCAGAAGGAGGGCCTCACCGTCGATCTGGATCAATGACAACGTCCAGGGAGGGCCTCCTACCTATAAGACGAAGTTTTGATTCAAAAGAATGGGCCTGCTAGTCAAGAAAAGCCCATCATGGGATCTCATGATCGTAGCCCACTAGTCAGATTGATTTCATATTTTAGGTTTTGCTTATTAATGTTATTTAGAACATCATGGACGCTTTAGATTTCTTTGATTAGTTTTTATTTTGGTTTACTTCATCACCAAGTAATAGGTTGCGCACATGGCGCGAGTTTTAGGGTATAGGGTTTTCTTATAAATAGGCACCCCTTGTAGCCTTTTTTTAATTGATGGAAGATTAATAAAAATTCAAGTTTTCCTACTCTCTAAGTTGTGAAGCCTAATTGGGTGCAAAGCCCTCCCTTCATCGAAAGGTTAACTACTGTGGCGCGAAGCCACATCTATCCCGATTCGCCCTCATCCATCGTCATCTCTACTACCCATCTTCTACCATCCCTTCTCATCTCACCCCATCATCTACACTTCAAATCAATCATCTATTGCAGCAATTCTCCTCCCCATAGCAGAATTTCAGAATCTGGCCCTACAGGAGGGCTGAAACTTCGGCGGAGCACTATGCACAAACCGTACATCGGATCGAGCTGAGATTTGGGGGTTTTGGAGTCCATCCCTGGCCGACCAGGGTCAAGGTAGCCTTTTTCTGAATAGTGGGCCCCACACACGTGCGGCCGAGATCACATGCATGTACGTCTAGGCCATTGTTGTTGTCCACACGTGCGGTACTTCTCTGTTTCGTCTCTCTCCTCTCTTTCACTCCGCTTTCACCTAAAATCCCTAAACCTAACCCTAAATTACTCAAATCTCCAATTTTATCCCCATTTTCTTACCCTAGGGTTCCTTGATTTGAAATTGGTGAATCCCTTGGATTAGGGACTAATTACTATGCATGTGTGGATGATTATTTTTTATCTTTGAGTATCGTTTGGTTCATAATTTTTATTGATCTAGCCCTATCATGTGTAGGTCTAGACCTGCATAGATTCCCCTTAATTGAATGTTTGGACTTTCATGTGGGATATGGAATTTGTATAATTGTTTCTGAACTAACGTAATCTTAAGCCTGAAATCTCGCATATCATATTTAATTTTCATGTCCTGCATCATTTCTTTCGTCATTCCTAATTCTACATTTCTCATCATTGAAACCCTAGATCATAGTTTCTTTGCCCCCACCCCCCCCAAATGAAGGTTCAAAGAGTAAATGCAAAAACTTCATTAATCCATCAACTATCCATAAAAGAGTTACTATATGCATAATACGTTTTCCAAAACAGAAGAAAACTTAACTTAATACACCCTAGCCATTCATTAAATATATTAATAAAAGATTAAGGACTAAATTCGCTAAATCCCAAATGAACATACTGCCTTTTTTGAGTTTGCTTTTATCTCGAGTGGATGGCAGATAAGGGAGGAGATTGTTCCAAGGAAACTAGTGATGATGGCTATTTTGGAGGAAATATGAAAGGAGAGGAATGAACGTGTTTCCAAAACAATAAGGGTTAGAGATGGATGTATATAAAAGGGTCAAAATGGATGTAATTAGTTGGCTCTCTTGTATAAAGGGAGTTGACCAAAATGAATGGTCTTTTTTTTATATATATAGCTAAAATGTAAATTTTTTTAATTGTATGTTTGAGCTTTTGCTCTTTGCAATAAAATGTTGTCAATTTTCAACAACTAAAAAAAAAAAAAAAAAAAAACATACAGCCCTTTGCTTCTCCTCTCGCTCTAGAGTTTTATGGGGTGTGATTTCTGTGAGTGATGCCCAGGGGCCTGCAAACAAATGCTTGCATCCTGTTTGCTTTGGTCTAGCTAGGTTTTGTAACTTTGCTATGGGAGAATTTTCTATTGTGGTCCAGAATGAAGAGTCCTCCACTGCACTTGCCCAAATTCATAAGTTTTAATCAACGTTATTCACCATTACTCTCAATTATTCAGATTTCAATTTAGATCTTTTTCTAGTTCTAGTTCTAGTTATTTTCAGAATACGTACAAGTTTAGTCCATGTGGATTCTACCTTGGTCTTACCAAGTTATTACTACATCGCGACCCTACACTTGGGTTTGTGAACAACATACAAGTGGGTCGATGCTTGAGTCACTTGCGTTCAACGAGACACGTGTGGATTTCAACAAAATGTTCAGCTTGTGTGGACAATTTGCTTAGGATTGGCATGTGTGACTTGAAATTTCAAATGTTGTTTGGGAGAACAACTTGTCTCAAATATCTGATCTTCACAGGACAATATCAAGCCTATTGCTAAAGGAGGATTGATGCTAGTGGAAGTCGTAAGTGAAGATCAGATGGGGAAGCAGCTTGAAGACTCTACTATGGCTACATCGATTGCTCCAATTTACTTAAACAGTGTTATAGAAGCATGAGAGAAAAAGCCAATCCGTTCCACTATAGGAGTCGCTTTGGGAGAAAGTTGTTCTTGCCGAGAAGCCATCCATATTGAGGGATCTCTGGTCAAGGTCGCAAACAGTCACGTATCCATGACAAAAGGTATGGCACGGGTAAAGATGCTTTGGGGAATTTAGGGAGAATGATTGGAGTAACTTTTGGGGATTGTGAAAAGGACAATGTCGCTTTGTTCGAATTAATTGAAGAGAGGGGGGCCTAGAAAATTGCCACATTGGAACTGAACACTACATTTAAATTGAGCAAAGGGAGGAGGGAACTAAAGGGTCTCTTTTGTTTGATTAATTACGAGATTGGCTCACTGCACAGAGAGGTGAAGGGGAGACGGAGCGAAGAGGTTTGTCAATGAAGATTATCAATTGAAACATGAGAGGATAGGGTTGCCCCCTAAAGCAAGGCCTAGTTGGAGATTTATGTAGGAGGAACAAGGCTGAGATAGTTACGTTACAGGAAATGTAAGGACTCTATTGATCAGACCGACTCAATAGGGAATGGAAGGATGAAAAATTGGGTGGCTATGGATGTTGTGTGTGCAGAAGAGGGGTGTAGTAATTATTTGTGATTCTGCAAAATGGGAGGACTAATGGCATGGGGATTTCTTTGTTTCAATTCTTTTTAGAGATTTAGGGCATGGTTTTGAATGGGCTTTCATGGCAATTTATGGTCCAAATGATTCTCATAAGCGATCTCAGATGTACGAGCTGGATGAGGCAAAAAGAAAGTGGAGCGTTCCATTGTGTATAGGAAGGGATTTCAATGTAATCAGATTTTTGTTTGAGAATTCATTTGGAAGGTGCATTACTCAAAGTATAAAAGACTTCTCCAAGTGGGTTTACCGGAACGAGATGATTGATCTTCCAATGGGAAGCATAAATTTACAGTCTAATGGTCAAGAGATGGTGGTTAAATCGAAGCTTGACCAATTTTTAATTAGTGTAGATTGGGTGGACAATTTTCCTTGGTTAGGAAATGTGGGCTGTTGAGACTAATATCGGACCATTGTCCTATCTCACTGGAGCTGGACAGGGATTATTGGGGCCCTACACTGCTCCACTTAGAACATTCCTGGTTGGAAGTGGAGGGTTTTGTGGAGTTGAAGGATTGGAGGACTTCGTTTCAGGTGGAAGGCTACCTGCAATTTGTTCTCTTTCAAAAACTAAAATTGCTCAAAGGAAAGATGCTTGCATGGTAAAAAGAAGTGTTGGGTATGGAGAGAGAATTCAGATCCATTCTAACTGAAATTCATATGCTCGATACTATGGAAGAAGGCAAAGAAGTGAATAGAAGAGAGTCGTTGTCTACAGAATATCGAAAGAGGCTAAAAGAAGAAGAAATTAAATGGAAACGGCGGTCTAGTGAGGTTTGGGGCATAGTGTGTTAAGTGCTAGAGCAAGGACAAATAGGATTCAATCCATGGAGGTGGAAGGAAGAAAGTGGAGGAGAAATCTAGAGTGTCTCATGCAACTGCCAACTTTGATGGGGACATCACGCGAACATGCATGCACCCTGCGCATGTACGCAAGGAGGGCCCCACCATTGATCTGGATCAATGACGATGTCTAGGGAAGGCCTCATAGTTAGAAGACTGCGTTTTGGTTCATTGGAGTGGACCCGATAGTCATGTGAATCCCACCATGGGTTCTCATGATTATAGCCCGCTATTCTCATTAATCTAGTACTTTGGGTTTTGCTTATTATTGTTATTAGGAATATCATGGATGGTTTAGATTGCTTTGATTAGTTGTTATTTTTGATTACTTCGTCTCCAAGTAATAGCTTACACACATGGAGCGAGTTTTGGGGTATAGGGTTTTATTATAAATAGGCACCCCTTGTAGTCTTTTTTTCTCAATGAAGATTAATAAAATTGCTGCGTTTTTCTGTTCCTCTAAATTTATGAGTTGTGGAGATTCAATTGGGTGCGAAACCCTCTCTTTCTCGAAGGGCTGACTACCGTGGTGCGAAACTAGACCTATCCCGATTCGCCCCCACCTTCTTCCATCCAGATTTCTCCTCCTACAAGCATTCCATATGCAAATCCATCACTATTTGTAGGCGTTTCCCCATCTACAACAGATTTCCAGAATTTAGCCCTGCAGGAGGGCTGAAACTTCGGTAGAGCACCACACACAAACTGTGCATCGGGTCGAGCTAAGATTTGGGGGTTTTGGAGTCCATCCCGGGTCGACCAGGGCCAAAGTGGCCTTTTTCTGAATAGTGGGCCCCACACACATGTGGCCGGGATCACATTTACATGCTTTTGGGCCATTACTGCTATCCACACCTGCGGTACTTTTCTGGTTCGTCTCTCTCCTCTCTTTCACTCATCTTTCACCCAAAATCCCTAAACCTAACCCTAAATTACTCAAATCCCCAATTTCATGCCCTTTCTTCAACCTTAGGGTTCCCCGAATTGAAATCTATGAACCCCTTGGATTGGGGAATTATTTCTGTGCATGTGTGAATGAATTTACCCTCATTTGATTCTTATTTGGTCTATAAGTTTGATTGATCCGGCCCTAGCATGTGTAAGCCTGGATCCGCATAAGATTCCCCTTGATTGAGTGTTTGAACTTTTTGTGTGGGATGTTGAATTTTGTGTAATTATTTCTAAACTAGTGTGTTCTAAAGCCTGAACATCTTGCACATCATACTTGAATTTCATGTCCTGCATCAAATTTGGTATCAGAGCACAAGGTTTTTATAGGGGAATGCATTGCATGTTTAGGGTTTAGTTTATTTGTGTCCATTATGCATTAAGTATCATCATATAGAGTTGTTTAGAGGTCCATAATTTCTGATATAGGCTGCTGAATTTTCTGCTATCAGAAAATCCGCATATTTCTTTGCTGGTTTTTCTGTTGACAGATTTTTTTGACAGACAGGTTGCTGAAAATTGAGTAGTATTGTGTTATTTTCTCCATATAGAGTCCTATAGGAGCATTTAGTCCTATTTAGGCGCATATAGTCGTAGTAGAAGTTCCTCAGATTAAGTTAGTAATTGTATGACCACACGTATGGGTTGTGGTTTTGGCTTGCACCCTACACTAAACATGGAGCAATTGCAAAAGTCAATGAACAAGCTGACCCAGCAGTTTGAGTCTTTGGGTAGGCGCTTGGAACAACGTATGGACCAACGCTTGAAACAGCTTGATGTGCGCATTACCTAACTAGAGACCTCCGCCAGGGCAAACCCCACCATTGGGGAAAATATCCAATCTCAGGCAGGTGGTCAGGAGGATAGACCAAGGAATAGAGGTGGCCAAGGAATCGGTACGTACCCATGCACCCACCCCGTGAGGTACATCAAAACTACTATGACCCTGATGTGCAACTTCTCAAAGGAGTTAGAGTAGATGCCCCCACATTTGATGGCCACTTGGACTTTAAAGTTTTTCAAGATTGGTTGGCAAACATGGACCACCTTTTTGAGTGGTACGACATGTACAGCCTTGTGGCTAGAGAAAGTGCACCAAAGGCTAGTGTAGAGTTACCCACTGAGGCCGGTAGTGGATGAGTTTCGTGATATCTTTCTTGATGATCTACCGAATGAGTTTCCCCCTATGAGGAATATACAACACACCAAGACGTGGGACACCATACTACCTATAGCCGAGTTTGCGTTTAATAGTTCTGTTGATAGGTCTATAGGTCTAAGTCCTTTTGAAGTCGTTATTGGTTATAAACCTAGGAAACCTATTGATCTTGTCCCTATGTCAGTCCCATAGGCCGTCAGAGTTTGCAGAGTCTTTTGCGCATCACATTCATTCATGACATCAAGAAATCAAGCAGAAGATCATGACTAATAATGAACATTACACACTTTCTACAGACCAACATTGTCAAGGAATTCAATGTAAGAGATTTTGTGATGGTCCGCATTAGGCCAGAGCGGTACCCTCAGGGAGTCGTTCGTAAAGTACACGCGCATAGCGTTGGACCATTCAAAATTATAAAATGAAACGGTCTCAATGCGTATATGGTAGATCTTGCACCCTATATGAGAATTAGTTCCACATTAAATGTGGAGGATCTAGTTGCATTTCAGGGGGTCACTGATGCATTGTCCAACCTTTCACCTAATCATCCTAATTCCCCAGACTTTTCCCATGATCCATGGCCCTTTGCTGACCCATCTTCCCAGCCTCTACCTTCAACACCTACCCTTTCCGACCCATCGTCCCAGCCTCTACCTCCCATACCTACCCTTCCCGACCCCTTTTCCCAGCCTCTACCTCCTATAACTATCCCTCTCACACCCAGAGAAGAGATAGATGATATTCTGGACCATCAGATAATATCCACGTCAGACAGCGGGTTTCAGAAGTACCTGGTTAAGTGGCAGTCACGCCCAGCTTCAGACAGTACGTGGCTCACTGAGGAGGAGCTTCAGAGACTTGATCTTGACATCTTGGAGCGGTTCAGGAGTTTTGTTTCGCCAGTGGCGAAATCTTCGCAGCCTGGGATAGTTGATGGGGACATCACGCGCACACGCCCCCCCTCCCCCCAATGCACATACGTAAAGAGGGCCCCACCATTGATCTAAATCAATGACGACATTCAGGAAGGGCCTCCTAGTTAGAGGACTGCGTTTTGGTTCGTTGGAGTGGACCCGATAGTCATGTGAATCCCACCATGGGTTCTCATGATCGTGGCCCACTATTCTAATTAATCTAGTACTTTGGGTTTTACTTATTATTGTTATTAGGAATATCATGAACGATTTATATTGCTTTGATTAGTTGTTATTTTTAATTACTTCGTCTCCAAGTAACAGGTTGAGCACATGGCGCGAGTTTTGGGGTATAGGGTTTTATTATAAATAGGCACCCCCTGTAGTCTTTTTGTCTCAATGAAGATTAATAAAATTGCTATCTCCTCTAAATTTCTGAGTTGTGGAGATTCAATTGGGTGCGAAACCCTCCCTTCCTCGAAGGGCTGACTATCGTGGTGCGAAGCCACACCTATCCTGATTCGCCCCTACCTTCTTCCATCCATATTTCTCCTCCTAAAAGCATTCCATCTCCAAATCCATCAATATTTGCAGGCATTTCCCCATGTACAACAGATTTCTAGAATTTGGCCCTTTAGGAGGGCTGAAACTTCGGCAGAGTACCACGCACAAACTGTGCATCGGATCGAGCTGAGATTTGGGGGTTTTGGAGTTCATCCCTGGTCGACTAGGGCTAAGGTGGCCTTTTTCTGAATAGTGGGCCCCACACACGTGCGGCCGGGATCACATGCACATGTGTCTAGGCCATTGCTGTTGTCCACACGTGTGGTACTTTCTAGTTAGTCTCTCTCCTGTCTTTCACCCAAAATCCCTAAACCTAACCCTAAATTACTCAAATCCCCAATTTCATGCCCTTTCTTCAACCTTAGGGTTCCCCGAATTGAAATCTGTGAACCCCTTGATTGAGGAATTATTTTTGTGCATGTGTGAATGAATTTACCCTCATTTTATTCTTGTTTGGTCTATAATTTTGATTGATCCGGCCCTAGCATGTGTAGGCCTGGATCCGCATAAGATTCCCCTTGATTGAGTGTTTGAACTTTTTGTGTGGGATGTGGAATTTTGTATAATTGTTTCTAAACTAGTGTGTTCTAAAGCCTGAACATCTTGCACATCATACTTGAATTTCATGTCCTGCATCAAACTTTCTACAAAAGATCGTTTATTGAGAGAAGGTTGGAAGCGGCTAGAACATGACGATCTCATCTTCCAAAGGATTTCGATCGAGGTAGCAGAGAAAATTGAAAATCAGGTTTCGGATGAAGAAATTAAGGAGGCGGTTGAAGTGTTAGGTAGAGATAAAGTGCCAGGCTTGAAAGGGGTTACCCTTTAGCTTCTTTTTTTTTTCCAGGAGTTTTGGGAGTTGGTGAAAGTGGAATTGAAGTCTTTTGTGGTTACTTTCTTCCTAAATGATCGGTTAGCTTTAGAGATGGGAGCAACATTTATTGCCCCGATTCCAAAAATATTGGGTGCCGAATGATTAAGAGATTTCAGACCTATAAGGTTAATAGGTGCACTGTATAAAATTGTAGCAAAGATTCTAGCTACAAGGTTTTGAGATCCTTTAAGATACGAGATTTCCAAGGTCTAAGGGGCCTTTGTGGAAGGTTGTCAAATTCTGGACAATGTTGCCCATGAAGCCAAAGAAGGTAAGCACGGTGTATTATGCAGATTGATATAGAGAAGGCTTATGATCATGTAGACTAGGATTTCCTCAACTATAGGCTAGACAGATTAGGCTACAAAAATAAAATAAAATAAAATGGAGGGGTTGGATTAAAGCATGCACACAATCAGTTACAATTTCAATTCTGATCAACAGCTCCCTAAAGGATTATTTAGGTCATCTAGGAGGCTGAGACAAGGGGATCCCCTCTCACCACACCTCTTTGTGGCAGTTATGGAAGGTTTCAACATGATAGATAATGGGTAAGGTAGTTTTAAAGAACATCATTATAGGTTTAAAGGTCGATAAGGGAGAGTTTTATATATCTCACTTATCATTTGCAGATGATACTATTCATTTTTGCAAGGATAGTGTTCAAGTAGATAACATTAGCAAGATAGTTTTTTGTTTTGAAATGGTTTCAGGCCTAAAGGCGAATGTGAACAAATGTGAAATGTTGGGCATAGATTTTCCCAAGAAAATGTCGTTTCTTGCAAAGGTTTTTTGGGTGTAGGGAGAGATCTTTCCCTTCAACTTATCTAGGCTTGTCGCTATGTAACAGAAAGCATATATAACATCTTTAAGACAAGGTGGTTGAGAGAGTAGAGAGGAAGCTATCATCATGGAAGAGTTGCCACTTATCATTTGCATGCCGAGTCACCCTCATTAAAGTAACTCTATCTAACAATCAATCTACTTCCATCTTTAATCAAGTTTCCCAAATCAATCTTCAAAAGATTAGATTGCTTGAGAGATTTCTTATGGCAGAGTGTTGAGGAGAAGGATCAGTTTCATCTTTTGTGATGGATGTTTGCAAACCTTTCATGTAAGGGGGAGTGGGCATAATAAAATCAATCATGAATGCAAAGCTAATCATTAAGTGGTTACAGAGGTTTAGGTCAGAGGAGGGCAACCTTTGGGAGGAAGTTATTGTCAAGAAATATGGAGTGGAAGAAAGGACTTCGATACCATCGAAACATGTTTGATGTAATCGAAAAATTGTCCAGATATGTCAGTGAGATTTGCAGGATTTTTGATACAATCGAGTAGTATTTGATACCATCGAAGTGTTTTTCGATGACATCGAATATCCCTTGATTGCATTGAACCAGCCTAGAGACAAGTCTATACCAGTTCAGCATGCACTAACCTATTTTTGGAGATGTACTCATATATTTATCAATAAACATGCATTTTGTACATCCAAAAAAAATATAAAATAATATACATATATTTAAAAAGATTAATGAGGTTACAGATCCTCAATTGTTCTAATTAGCGCAAATGGACCATAGATTAGATTGCACGTATTTTATTCGATGATCAACACACCTCTTGGTTTGAAGATCAACTTTTTCTGGTCCAATTGAGGCATCAAAACATTTAAAATGATTTTTGATGTTGATCCCAAAATATGTATGATCCCTTGATTATATGGAGTATTTATCGAATTTTCTTGAACTGCATGATTCTCATTAAACTCCACATTTGTAAAGATACTATTAGTCAAGTGGTTGGTTATTTATTGACTCTTACAAAAAGACTTACATTTATTTACCTATGCTTTCAAAATCCTTGAGTCAACTTGACAGATTGTGTTTTTAACACACCTTGACCAATATCTTTAGTTAGTCCTCACTCAAGAATTCTTCTTTTGCTCACTTCTTATTGCTATAGCTCCCTTATGAAGTACCTAACCCATTATAAAATATATCAAAAGGATGGGTCATGGTCGCTAGTTAGTTTACTTGGAGTAATCATTACAAGAGCCCGAGTTCATTTTTACATCATTCGCAGGGCAATTGTATTTGTTTTGTGTTACCCACTTGGTAACCACTTTCTTTGAGCAAGAAGATTCTTTCTTAGGATGACTTCAAGATGTTTTAGATTTATTTTTATAGTTTGTCCTGGAAGTAAGGTGAGGTTGTCTGAGCGTAGGACATTCCCATTTATAATGTTCCATTCTTCCACAATGATGGCAGGATGAATCAACCAAAATTTTCTTGTTTGAGATAGTTGAATTTATCATCACAGATGAAGTAGAAGAAGAGTCAGATTTATCTGTTTCATATCCTAGGCCTTTCGTGTTTTTGGAGTTTCTACCCATGCCTAGAAGTTTTTCTAACTTTTCATTGCTTTGAGTGAATTTATGAGTCAGTTCTACTGTATGATTAGAATTTTCTACTTCTAGTTTCAGACTTTTATTTTCCCTTTGCAGTTTCTCAATTTTAGATTCTAGAAGCTCTATTTTCTTGATTAGATTTTCAAAAGTAATACTTTTAACAGCAATTCCTCTTCCATATTTAATTCTCTTAAGATCAAGCTTCAAGATCCTTGGGAATGACTGTAGTGATGGAGGCCATGAATATTTTCAATGACTTTTGGTTTCCATCACTTTTTAACTCACTTATTTTTGAGTTGGAGTCATCAGTGTCATCCCAAGTGGCTGTCATAGCTTTTACTTTAGATTTCTCTGTGGGACATTCTGTAAAGATATGACCATATTTTCTACAGTTGTAACATTGGAGTTCTTTGGACTTGTTGAAAGATTTGCCTATTGGGCGCTTGCGGTGATGCAGGACATGAAATTCAATTATGATGTGCAACATTTTCAGGCTTTAGATCACGTTACTTCAAAAACAATTACACAAGATTTCATATCCCACTCAAAAGTTCAAGCATTCAATCAAGGGGAATCCATGCAGGCCCAGGCCTACACAAGCTAGGGTTGGATCAATCAAAATTATAGGCCAAACAATAATCAAAGGAGGGTAAATTCATCCACACATGCACAAAAATAATGCCCCAATCCAAGGGGTTCACAAATTTCAGTTCGAGGAACCCTAAGATTGAAGAAAGGGGCATAAATTAGGGATTTGAGTAATTTAGGGTTAGGGTTAGGGATTTGGGGTGAAAGAGGGGTGAAAGAGAGGAGAGAGACGAACCAGAGAAGCGTCGCACGGGTGGACAGCGGTGAAAGCCCAGACGCACGTGCGCTGGAAGTGGCCCGCACATGTGTGGGGCCCACAAATCGGGAAACGGACAGCTTGGCCCTGGTCGGCTAGGGGTGGGCCACGAAACCTCCAAATTTCAGATTGATCCGATGCACGATTTGTGAGTGGTGCTCCGCCAAAGTTTCAACCCTCCTGCAGGGCCATATTCTGGAAATTTGTTGTACAGAGAAAAACGGTAGCAATAGAGGATGGATTTGAAGCGTAGATGATTGTAGGAGGAGAAATATGGATGGTAGAAGGTGGGGGCGAATCGGGATAGGTGTGGCTTCGCACCACGGTAGTTAGCCCTTCGAAGAAGGGAGGGTTTCACACTCAATCAGATCTCCACAACTCGGAAATTTAGAGTAGAAAAACACAGAAATTTTATTAATCTTCAATGAGCAAAAAAGACTACAACGGGTGCCTATTTATAATAAAACCCTATACCCCAAAACTCGCGCCATGTGCGCAACCTATTACTTGGAGACGAAGTAATAAAAAATAACAACTAATCAAAGCAATCTAAACTGTCCATTATACTCCTAATAACAATAATAAGCAAAACCCAAAGTACTAGATTAATTAGAATAGTGGGCCACGATCATGAGAACCCATGGTGGGATTGACATGACTATCGAGTCCATTCCAACGGACCAAAACGCAGCACTTTAACCAAGGGGCCCTCCCTTAATGTCGTCATCGATCCAGATCGATGGTGGGGCCCCCCTTGCGTACGTGCGTAGGGGGGCGTGCGTGTGCATGTGATGTCCCCATCAACTCTCCCTGGCTACGAAGATTTCGCCACTGGCAAAACAAAACTCCTAAATCGCTCCAAGATGTCAGGATCAAGTCTCTGAAGCTCCTCCTCAGTGAGTCACGTACTGTTTGAAGCTGGGCGTGACTTTCACTTAACCAGGTACTTCTGAAACCCGCGGTCCGACGTTGATACTATCTGATGGTCCAAAATATCCTCTATTTCCTCTCTGGGTGTGAGAAGGTTAGGTATGGGAGGTAGAGGCAGGGAAGAAGGGTTGGGAAGAGGCTATAGATCAAGGGACAGGTCTATGGAATCAAGATGGTTGGGCGAAGAGCCAAACAAAGTATCAGTCGTCCCCTGAAAAGTAATTAGATCCTCCACATTGAATGTGAAACTAATTCCCATGGAAGGTGAAAAATCTACCACATACGCATTGAGACCGTTTTGTTTTATAATTTTGAAGGGTCTAGCGCTACGCGCGTGTAATTTATGAATGACCCCTTGAGGATACCGTTCAGGCCTAATGTAGACCATCACGGAGTCCCCTACATTGAATTCCTTGAAACATTTATGCTGGTCTGTGGAAAATTTGTAATATTCATTACTAGTAATGATCTTTCGCCTGATTTCTTGATGCAATGAATGAATATGATGCGCAAAGGACTGCAAACTCTGATGGCCTATGGGACAGTGACATAAGGACAAGATTAATAGGCTTCCCAGGCTTATAACCAGTAACGACTTCAAAAGGACTTAGACCTGTGGACCTATTGACAGAACTATTAAACGCAAAATCGGCTATAGGTAATACGGCATCGCGCGTCCTGGTGTACTCCCACTAAACATCTGAGCAAACTCCCTAGGCTCCTATTGACCACCTCAATCGGACCATCGGTCTGAGGGTGGTAGGCAGAAGAAAATTGGAGCTTAGTATTCATCATGTGCCATAGTGTCTTTCAAAAGTATCTCATGAATCGCATGTCACGGTCAGACACAATGGTTTTTGGTAACCCATGTAGCTTGACGACCTTAATAAAGAACAACTTGGCCACATGAGATGTATTGAAGGTCTTAGAACAAGGAATAAAGTAGGCCATTTTAGAAAAACGGTCCACGACAACAAATATGGAATCGTGTTTCCGAATAGTCTTGGGGAGTCCAAGCACAAGTCCATACTGATGTCCTGCCAATGGATGAATGGAACTGGCAAAGGTGTGTATAATCCTTTATTTTACTTTTTTTTGCTTTGCCAGTTGACAAGTACGACATTGCCCTATAATTTTGACCATGTCTCCCTTGAGGCTTGGCCAGTGAAACTTATCCTCCACTAGGGCAATGGTCTTGTCTCGACTGAAATGGCTCGCGACCCTTCCTGAATGTAACTCCCAGACAAGAAAATCGCAGAGGGAGGTGCGAGGTATGCACAAGCAGTCACTCCTAAACAAATATCCGTCTAAAATCAAATACTCATTGCTAGCTCCTGATGGACTCTCTAACAACGATGCGTACACAACTCCAAAATCTGGACACTCAGAATAATCTTCTTTAATGCGCTCGAGGCCCGTGACTTCGACACTCATGGAATTGAGTAACGCGACTCGACGACTCAACGCGTCGGCAGGCTTATTGTCTACATCAGCCTTGTGCTTAAGCACAAAAGTGTACTCTTGAAGGAATTGAACCCACTTGGCGTGCCTAGGGTTTAATTTCTTCTAAGAGTTCAGATATCTCAAGGTCTCATGATTTAAGAATAAGACAAATTCTTGCAGTAATAGGTAATAATGCCAATGGCGCAGTGATTGCACTACTACATAAAACTCTTTGTCATAGGTGGAATATTTTTGTTCCGCCTCATTTTCTCGCTCAAAGTCTTTGGCATTTAGAATATGGAGAGACTTGAACTTGGACTTCGACTCCTTCAATTCTTTTGAGCCGCTCACACCACTTTGCGTGGTGGACTCCTTTCCAGTAGTGTTCTTAGGTGGAAGTGGATTTAGCTTGACTTTCTTGCCCTCAAACCAAAATATAAACACATTCGAACGGCCAAATATGGTGACATCCCTGTCATAGAGATAAGGTCTACCTAGAATGATATGGCCCACATTTATGGGAACAACATTACACCAAAGTGTATCTTTAGAAGATCCAAACTGAATAGAAACAAGACAACGTTGCGAGACTGGAATGAAAGTTTCATCAACCTAGGATACTCTATAGGGTTGAGGATGGGCTTCAAGTTTCAAGCTTAATCGGTTCACAGTGCTAGTTGATGCCACGTTGGCATAATTACCACTATCCACGATCATCTTATAGCTCTTTTCCCCACATTTTGTATAAGTATAGAAGATCGTGTTGCGGCACCAATCGTCAGTGTTCTTGGCTTGAGCAAAGGCGTAACGTACAACTGCGAGGGTTGTAGACTCTTGCGCTCCTTGTTCTTCATCACTAGGGGTTTCTACTGGCTCATATTCTTCCTCTTCGCCATCACTCTCTGGAGGCACTACTTCTATTTGCCCATCAATAAGGAACACCTTGGTGCCCTCTCTCGTGCCGCACTAGTGGGCAAAGTGAACAAACCCTTGACACCTAAAACACCTAGTTGCTCCACTCTTACGTGAGTTAGACTAGATGACTTCTTTACCCTTATCATCCTTGGGCTTAGGCTGAAAATTACTGGAAGGTTTGCTTTGGTACCCAGTGTTAGGCTTAGCCCCATAAGGGTTGGCCTTACGCCAGAATCGCGAAACTCAAGCCGCCTTTCCACAGATGCTTTGAGGTATTGCTCAACCTCCAACACTACTTGATACAACTGTTCAATAATGTCTTTGTCTTAGGCGAGCAATTCTCTCTTAATGTCAGAATGGAGGCCCGTTTTAAATCGAGCAAGGGTGAGTACGGGATCCTCATCAACTTCACACCTGGTCAAGTACTCTTCGAATTTCTCAATATATTTCGCCATACTCATGGAACATTGTCAAAGAGACTGTCATTCCTCAATCAATCGTAAGCAATAAGAGAAAGGGAGGTACTTCTCCTTAAGCGTTTCTTTCATTTCTCCCCAATGGACTATTGGGAGCTCCCTCGCTCTTTCTTTCTTTCGCTCTACAGTAGCCCAAAAGCTCTTTGCTTGGCCCACAAGCTTCATCTTGGCAAATCGGACTCAATGAGCATCCGACATATCATACAACTCAAAATAGTGGTCCATATCCGCCAGCCATTCTAAAAAGGCTTTAGGGTTTAAGTAGCCATCAAACGTAGGGGCATCTACTCTAACTCCGTTGAGGAGTTGCACATCTAGGTCATATTGTTCATGATGTCCCTCGCAGGGTGGGTGCACAGGTGCGCCTATGACTAATTCTTTGGCCACCTCCATTCCATGGTCTATCCTCCTGACCACCTACCTGAGATTGGGTATCTTCCCCAATGGTGGGCTTTGCCCTAGCGGAAGTCTCTAGTTGGGTAAGGTGCACATTAAACTGCTCAAAGCGTTGGTCCATATGTTGTTCCAAATGCTTACCCAAAGACTCAAACTATTAGGTCAACTTGTTCATTAACTCTTGCAATTGCTCCATGTTTAGTGTAGGGTGTAAGCCAAAACCACGACTCGTACGCGTAGGCATACAACTACTAAATCAAGGACCTTCTAATACGACTATATGCACTTAGCTGGGACTAAATGCTCCTATAGGACTCTATATGGGGAAAACGACACAATACTACTCAATTTCCAGCACCCTATCTGCCCAAAGAATCTGTCAACAGAAAATCCAACAAAGAGATATGGGGATTTTCTGATAGCAGAAAATTCAGCAGCTTATATTAGAAATTATGGACCTCTAAACAGCTTTATATGATGATACTTAATGCATAATGGACACAAATAAACTAAGCCCTATACATTCAATGCATTCCCCTAGAAAACCTTGTACTCTGATACCAAATTTGATGCAGGACATGAAATTCGAATATGATGTGCAAGATTTTCAGGCTTTAGATCACGTTAGTTTAGAAACAATTACACAAAATTTCATATCTCACACAAAAGTTCAAGCATTCAACAAGGGAATCTATGCAGACCCAGGCCTACACAAGCTAGGGTTGGATCAATCAAAATTATAGGCCAAACAATAATTAAAGGAGGGTAAATTCATCCACACATGCACATAAATAATTCTCCAATCTAAGGGGTTCACAGATTTCAGTTCGGGGAACCCTAAGGTTGAAGAAAGGGCATAAAATTGGGAATTTGAGTAATTTAGGGTTAAGGATTTGGGGTGAAAGAGAGGAGAGAGATGAACCAGAGAAGAGTCGCACGCGTGGACAACGGTGAAGCCCAGATGCACTTGCGCTGGAAGTGGCCCGCACGTGAGTGTGGCCCACAAATCGAGAAACGGCCAGCTTGGCCTTGGTCGGCCAGGGGTGGGCCACAAAACCTCCAAATTTCAACTTGATCCGATGCACGATCTGTACGTGGTGCTCCGCCAAAGTTTCAGCCCTCCTGTAGGGCCAGATTCTGGAAATCTGTTGTAGAGAGAAAAACAGCTACAATAGAGGATGGATTTGAAGCGTAGATTATTATAGGAGAAGAAATATGGATGCTAAAAGGTGGGGGCGAATCGAGATAGGTGTGGCTTCACACCACGATAGTCAGCCCTTCGAGAAAGGGAGGGTTTCACACCCAATTGGATCTCCACAACTCAGAAATTTAAAGGAACAAAAAAATGCAGAAATTTTATTAATCTTCAATGAGAAAAAAGAATACATAGGGCGCCTATTTATAATAAAACCATATACCCCAAAACTCGTGCTATGTGTGCAACCTATTACTTGGAGACGAAGTAATAAAAAATAACAACTAATCAAAGCAATCTAAACAGTCCTTGATACTCCTAATAACAATAATAAGCAAAAACCAAAGTACCAGATTAATTAGAATAGTGCGCCATGATCATAAGAACCCATGGTGGGATTCACATGACTATCGAGTCCACTCCAACAAACCAAAACGTAGCCCTCTAACTAAGAGGCCCTCCCTAGACGTTGTCATTGATCCAGATTGATGATGGGGCTCTCCTTGCATACGTGCATAGGGGGGGCGTGCGTGTGCTCGTGATGTCCCCATCATGCGGTCCAAATGAATCCCTTTGTTATTTTATGGTTTTCCACAGTTCTTGCTAAAGAATCTTTTGAATCTTTTAGCTAGAAGGGCAACCTCTTCATCCCCATCTTCGTTCTCACTTTCTTCTTCCTCTATTGTGGTTATAGTTTTAGAGGCTTTAAGAACATTGTTTTTGGATTTTGTGGGTGTTTTTAGATGTAGTTCAAAAGTTTGTAGAGAACCTATCAGTTCTTCTACTTTCATCTCATCAATATTCCTACATTCTTCAATGGTGGTGACTTTGGAGTTAAACCATTCTGGTAGTGATCACAAGATTTTCCTACATATTTTGGGTACTAGAACTGTCTCTCCAAGTCCTCCCATGGAGTTGCATATGATATTTAATTTTGTGAAAAACTCCATAAAGGTCTCGTCTTCTTCCATTTTCAAGTGTTCAAATTGAGTAGTCAAGAATTGGAAGCTTCATCTCTTTACTATGTTGGTTCCTTCATGGGTTGTTTCCAATAAATCCTATGCTTCTTTTGAGGTTTTATTCATACTGATCTGATTGAATACCTCTTTTGAAACTGCACAGTAAATGGCATTCATAGCTTTTGCTTCACTTGTTTTATTTTCTTTTTCAAAAGTCGTCCATTTTTCTTTTGATTTGGGTCTGGTGATGGTTGTGCCGTTTTCCAACACAACTTGTTCGGTTGGTGGCACATATCCATTCTCAACATTTTCCCAAATATCATGATCCAAGGATTGCAGAAAATAATTCATTCTTGCTTTCCAATATGCATAATTTAAACCATTGAAAATAGGAGGTCGAGAGACCGATGTTCCCTCTCCGTTAGCCATAATTCCTACTTCAGTTTAGGATCTCCCTCTAGGTCGTTAAACCCTTCAAGAGGAACCCGCTTTGATACCAATTGAAGTTGCGGTAGAACTGCTATTACTGAAGTATGGAAGTATGTCCAAATGTCCTAGAGGGGGTTGAATAGGACTTTTCAAAAATTATTTTCCTATGAGGACATCCAATGCCTAAGTTTAATCAAGATGAGTAAGGCAAGGTAAATCTATGGTATCCAGGCCAATAGAGGGTCCAAAACACAGGCTTATATAAGATTTACATGTAAAGAATAAGCTTATAAGGATAGTGTATGTGATAGTGTGTGGGATGTGATTCCTATCAATACTTATACATTTACTAAATCATGCATCATAGTAATCATTTGATAGACATAAGCATAATTAGATCAATGCACAAAAAACAATCATAAACACAATCAAATATAGTGGTTCGGCTACTTACTTTACTCCTGGCGGACGCACTCTCCTAGAGTGTACCGGATTTCACTATTCAATGGTTTTAAATCAGGTTAACCATGAACCTTCACAGCCTACACAAGGTTAGTTAAGGGACCTATACAAAGTTGCCTTAGGTGCTACCCAAGGCGACAAATCCTACACAAGGCAACATGTCCTTCACAAGGACAACACATCTTACACAAGGACCATGTATTCTCCCATCGGAGGCCTACAAAGAAGTCTTGGCGAGTTTGTCACTCAAACTCTGAATCTCAATCCTACACAAGGAAAGGGCTTCAGACTCAATGGACTCCTTATGCTTACAGATAAGTGAGTGAGCCCCTTTCTCACACAATCTAAAGATCTTCGATGTTGACGAACAGTCTTCAGCTCCCTTGAACCGCAACCGCTTTTGATGCTTCGATCAATGCTCCGAGGTTGTGAGGTTTAGGGTTTTATTGTTCTTATTTATTTACATGATATGATTTAAACACAGAGAAGATTCCCATGAGCTATGCATTCAAGAGTTCCAACACAAGGATTTGCCTATGATGAGGGCTGTTGGAAACTTATTGAATGCTAGAGTTCATAATTCAATCCAAGCAAAGAAGACATTGAGTAAATGCTTATGCCAAAGATTGAATGATGAATTCTAATGGGAAAGAGGGAATGAGGAAGAGGGTATTAACTCTTGAAGCAGCTCTCTTAAACTCTCTTAGATTCTAGCTCTTTTGGCTAAGAAGCAACCTATGGTATATATAAAAGAAGAATCCCAACGATATAAGAACGGGCAGAAATTTGTCATTGTTGATGCTATCGAGTAGTCTTCGATTCCATCGAAATTTGAAATTCAATGTTATCGAGCCTACTTGGATTGCCTCGATTTCCTACACACATATATTCATTTTTTAGTAGAATAGATTTTGCTCGATTTTATCGAGCACCCTTCGATTCTGTCAACGTGCACTTTTGATGTAATCGAGAGGTAATTCAATCCATTAGATTCTCTTCAGAAAATTACCTTTGGTTGCTAGAAGATTTTGTCTTGATATTCAATGCTATCGATCATCATTCGATGGTATTGAATTTTGAAGTTCGATGAAATCAAATGGTCTTCGATGTAATCGAAAAGATGTATATTCCTGGATGACTGGCTGGACAAAATGTTCCTAATTTTCGATGTAATCGAACATCATTCAATTCTATCGAGAACTTACTCTCGATGTGATCAAAGGTGACTCGATTATATTGATGAACACTTAGAGAATGTTTTCTGTGTATAGGGAGTGCCCTAAGTCGATGCCATCGAAGATGGTTCGATTCTATCGAAATTTGAATTTCAATATCATCAAACTTTATTCGATATAATCGATATTTCTTAGCGGATGGTCATTTTATTGCTGGACGGAATGGGCCTATTTCTCGATGCAATCGAATCATGTTCGATAGAATTGAAAATGTCTTCGATTGCAAATCGATGCAATCGATTTTTCCTGTATAGTTCATGTTTTACTCCTCTAACATTCTAAGTGTTCAACACTTAAGCTTACCAAAGATGATTTACACTGTATTGGAGGTAAGACTAAGTTAAATGAGATCATATACCTTAAGGGTTTGGTTAGGGAAGTGAGACTTCATGTACCTGTTTGGAGCACTCGAGTTTCTTTCTGGTTGAGGTCTTTATCTTGTAATCTTCATTTTGGGGGCTCACTTAAAGACTGACTCAACACTCACATAATTTGACAAACCAGGGCACTTTCAGTTACTACCCCGTAACGGTCGAGGCGTAATGGTCAGAAAACGGTTTTTTTTTTTTTTTTTTTAAAGCTTCGATTTTTCACATTTTTTAATACTTTTCTCTTCCAAATTCTTCCTAAACCAATCTATTTCAAATTCCGACCACTCTTAGCTTGAAATTGAGGATCAAAACAAGTTATTTTAAGGATTTTGTTGATTCGAAGCTCCATGGGCCATTTTCTAGAAAATCTTCAAAAATAGGTATTTATACATTTTCTTTCAATGTATTATTGTTTTAATGGTTGAATATGATGTGTTAATCATAGTAGAACATTTAATGTGCATTTAACAGATTATGGTAGTGATTTTATATTTTTTTCTATTTTCACACTATTTTAGGCTAATTTTTAAAACTTACGAAAAATCATTTTTTTCAATGTATTTCTGTTTTAATGTTTGAATATGATGTGTTAATCATAGTAAAACATATTAATGTGCATTTAACTGATTATACTAGTGATTTTATATTTTTTTCTATTTTCGCACTATTTTCGGCTAATTTTTAAAAATTACAAAAAATCATTTTTTTTAATGTATTTCTGTTTTCATGGTTGAATATGATGGGTTAATCTAATGTTCATTTAACAGATTATAGTAATGATTTTATATATTTTTTTGATTTTTTCTATTTTCAGACTATTTTCGGCCAATTTTTAAAAATTATGAAAAATATATATATTTTTTTCAATGTATTTCTGTTTTAATGGTTGAATATGATGTGTTAATCATATTAGAAAATATTTATGTTCTTTTAACAGATTATGACAGTGATTTATATATATATATATATATATATATATATATATATATATATATATATATATATATATAAAATTTTCTATTTTCGGCCAATTTTTAAAAATTACGAAAAATCATTTTTTTTTCAATGTATTTCTGTTTTAATGGTTAAATATGATATGTTAATCATAATAGACCATATTAATATTCATTTAAAAGATTATGGTAGTGATTTTATTATTTTATTACTTTTTTCTCTTTTCAGACTATTTTCGTCCAATTTTTAAAAATTACGAAAAATCATTTGATTTCAATGTATTTCTGTTTTAATGGTTGAATATGGCGTGTTAATCATATTAAAACATATTAATATACATTTAACAGATTATGGTAGTGATTTTATATATATTTATATATTTTTTTATTTTTTTCTATTTTCGGATTAGTGACTTTATGTTTATATTTTCTTATTTTGGACAGGTTTTGGAGCTTTGTAGGGTTTAAAACATAAATTCATTTTTATTGATTAGATTCAAAAGTTCGAACTTTATGTTATTAATCTATTTATATTAGGTTTTGAGATTTAAATTAATTAATTCATTCTCCTATAAAAAGTAAAAACTATATATAAACTTAGAGAATCGAGTAGACTCATATATGTCATATCTACTTAAGGAAATGTCTGGGTCTGGCCAACAAGTGAGGATATTGGATGGCAACATTGTCAGAAGGTATGTGGTACTAGGCACCAAATGAAGTGCAACTATTGTAAGAGACTAATAATTAGTGGAATTACACGTCTCAAACAACATTTGGCACATCGAAAGGGTCAAGCTACGAGATGTACTAGAGTAGCAAAAGAGATAATGATTTTAATGCAAGCCAGTTTGGATGAGTCGAAGGGTAAATGTGCTGCTAGACAGCAGAAGAAATATGAGATTTTGAAGGCAACCCGACAGGAGGTGTTTGGTCCTGAATATATGGGCATTCGTGGTGAAGATATTATTGATTCAGACAAAGATTCAGATCGGGAATTAACCATAGCTAGGAGAGAGCTTGCATCTTGCTCGTGAAGAGGAAGAACATCGCCGCATGTTTGGCGCGAGGGGGCCAATATGTGATACAGGGATGGGCATTGGGAGTGTAGCTGGGAGTGCGACTGCATTTACAGGGGGGGAGGTTTGGTGGATTATGACGTATATTTGGGAGCCGACGAGAGGCATCTTCACATGATGCCCCTATACATTTGGATAAAGAAGTAAATGAGCCCAGGAGACCCTCTATTGATCCAATCCTGTTTAAGAAAGAATCAACTAAGCAAAAGAAGATAAAACAAATGTGGAGTAGAAATTCTATTGAGAAGCTAAGTAGGGCAGCAGCAAAGTTATTTATACATGCCGACATACCTCTTAATGCGGCCAATTCTCCATATTGGCAGGTGATAATTGATGCGGCAGCAGAAGCAGGTGAAGGAATTAACGCTCCCACAACTAGGGAGATTAGGGGAAAATGGACAGATGCAGAGTATGCGGATGCGAAAGCATACGTAGCTACCTTTAAACCTAAATGGTAGGCCAGAGGATGCACGATCACGTGTGATGGTTGGATTGGCCCAACCAGACAGGATGATCAACTTCATGATGTATTGCCACTTGGAAACTGCATACCATAAGTCAATTGATGCCTCGGTCGAAACAAAAATTTATAATTATTTTTTTTGGACTAATTGATAGTGGTGGATGAGATTGGAGGAGAATGTGGTGCAGATTATGACAGATAACGAAGCATCATATATGGCTGCAGGACATAAGTTGATGTTAAAGAGACCACATATATTTTGGTCACCATGTGTTACCCATTGTATTGATCTTATATTGGAAGATGGGAAGAAGAAGAGTGTTAGGGAAATGATTGAAAAGGCAAGACAAATGCCGACATTTATTTACAACCATAATCAAGTAGTGGCAATAATGAGGAAGTTCATGAAGGGACGTGAGTTGTTAAGGCATGCGGCGACTAGATTTTTTTAATTTTTTAATTTTTATTTTAATTTATAAAGGTGAAAGGCACCCACTATGTATTGATGGAAGCAAGTTGTACAATTTAAGATTCAGGTTGGCCCCACAAGGGTTGGCCAAACCTATCATATGGAAGAGGAACAAATAGCAAAAACTACAAAGCGAACGTAGGAATTGGAGACGACTGATGAAAAGGCTGAAGCACTGAATGCTAACAAGCAAAGCTAGAAGGACCTCCCAGGTAAAGGAGAAGCTGCATAGAAAAAACAGGGCCGATAGTGGACCACCCCCATTGCGATGAGAAGGCAGGAACTGTAGAGAGCCTTTATTAGCCTATCCCAGTTTTGGGCCTAGAGAGCCTAATCTGGCCAAGATTAGCTTTATCTACCAGCGTTGAGCCACTAATGGGCCATGGGAGGTCATTTGGCTCAAGGAAGGAGTTGGGAGCACCCATACTGGCTCGTTTTGCAAGACTTTCGGCCACCGAGTTCCCTTCTCTCAGAGTGTGAGCAAATTTGATATTAAGGGCCTGAACGAGCTGCTGAACCGATCCCAAAAGGTACCAAATGTTCCAAGAGGAGTGGTTGTTTGAATTACTCATAGCATCGAAGATCACTCTGGAGTCTGTCTCAGCTATGATATGTGTCAGGCCACTATCTCTGCAAAAATTCAGACCGTCCACCATCGCATGGGCCTCACTTACAGTGTTGGAAACAGTTCCATATCTATTATGGAAGGCAAAGATAAAATTGCCAATGTGATCTCTGCATATTCCGCCTCCACCCCCCTCGTTGGGTTGCCCCTTGCGGAGCCATCCACATTCAGTTTGACCCACCCCAAAGGGGGTTTATGCCAGAAACAATTTTGATCCTGTCGGATATAGAAGGGGAATGCAAGCTCATACCCAAATGGCGGCCGAGGTTCAAGCCTTGAGTTGAGGGGATATCTAAATGAAGCAGGTGAGAAAGCAATTCTCTGATCCATCTAGAAACTTTGGAAATCATTGAGGCGGATGAGAAGGGCCTGCCATCGAATCTGGAAGCATTCCTACCCAACCACAGCTCCCAGATAATGATAGGGGGGGTGAAGCCGCAGAGAAACTTTCGGGATGAGGATTTGCTAGCAGCCATCGTCCATTGCTGAATTTTGAGAGAAATAGACTGCCCCTGGATGAAATTGATCCTAAGTAGTTTGGCAAAGAAGTGCCAAACTTGGGAAGCTATCAGGCCATTGGGAAGGTGGTGGTCAAGGTTTTCAGGGCTGGGGGATTGTTGGGAATTGACAGGATAATGCAATTGAGAGAGGGAGTTAATGGGAGAGAGACGGGGTGTAGATCGGCTGTTGGAAGTGGAAGAGGATATGAACAGTTGGTGGTTGTCGCTAAGATGGGGAGAGCTAGACCGCTGGATTCTCTCCATAGGAATGGGGGCCGAGGGAATAGATTGGGGAAGTTTTGAGGGAGAAGGGACAACGATTGAAGTTGGCGCGAGTTGGGTAACATAAGGGGTTTGGAAAGGGAGATCGGAAGGGCTTGGGCTGAGGAGATGGTCCTCAGCATGGGATGGGACTGAGGTTGAAGGAAAAGTATTGACCTAGCCATGAGAAGAAGGAAAGAGGGCAGATCGAGGGTGATGATCAGCCATGGCTTGACAAGGAGGGTTGTGGTTCATGCAACACTCACATCTGGATGCCAATTGGATACCAATTTTCTGAATTGCAACGTCAACTGGGACCGCTCTATGCATAACTTTCCAGAAAAATATGCCGATCTTAGGAGGAAGAAGCTTATTCCAGGCCCAGCAAGTCCAGGGAGGAGTAGGGCAGGTGGCTTGGATGGCATTCCAGGCTGATTTTAAAGAAAATCTTCCTGAAGATGTAAGATTCCAGCTGAGATAGTCACACCTGACTGAGAGAGGATCTCGCTATCTTGGATAGATCTGATCGCGCAGCAGGGAGAATTGCTTCAACGGCTGAGAAATTCCATCCCTTCGATGGACTCCAAAAGTCCTTAACCAGAGCATCTTTCGAGTGGCATGTAATGGGGGAGAGAGCAGCTTCAATCAGAAGGCCCAACCCGGTCCAATTTTGAGTCAAAAAATTAACATTGCCTTCTCCAATCATCCATCTGGAGTTAAGAATGTAGAAGATGATCGAATTTCTGACTTGAATCCATATACTAGAGCCAGCAATGTAGGAGAGGCTCCTACTGCTATGGAATTTAGAAAGGTACTTCGAATTGAAATGCTTGGTCCATAGAGATGTCCCTTGAAGAAGCCTCCACACCATTTTGCAACGAAAAGCTTTCTTTATATCCACCAGCCTTCTTATGCCTAGACCACCTTCACTAAGAGGATAGCATAGATCCTTCCAACTAACCCAATGCCGACCGTTACCATGTTCAGAGGTACCCCAAAAGAAAGAGGCTAGCATCTTCTTGATCTGTTTAGAAGCTTTACTCGGAATGCTAAGGGCCGAGAGGATATGCACAGGGATACCACCAAGAACATGATTGATAAGCACCAACTTGGCAACTTGATTGAGGAGCTTGGCCTTCCATCCCGCTATCCAGTGCTCAATCTTGTGTATGAGAGGAAGGATATGCTGATAACGGACTTTCCCTTTTACTAGCGGAGCTCCCAGGTAAGTTAGGGGAAAGTGAGATTGATTGAAGCCAGTCAGAAGAGTGATTTCCCTCGCTCTTCCATATGGGGCGCTCTTCCATATGGGGCCTTCTTAGGGAGGATGAAGCAGTTTTTAGACGAATTAACCCTCTGACCCAAACCTGTCTCATAGGAGTGGATGAAAGCTAGGAGGGTATCGAAGAAATCCTGCCATTCAAAAATATAATCATGTCGTCAGCAAACAACAGATGGGATATGGAGCTACTGTTCTTGGGAAGTTTGTAAGGGAGGCATGTTCCAGAGAGGAAAAGGCGGGTGAGCCCTCTACTTAAGACCTCCGCTACGATAATGAATAAGGCTGGGGAGAGGGGATCTCCTAGGCGGAGAGAGCCCCTAGAAGATTGGAAGAAGCCGAACGGTCTTCCATTGATGAGTGCAGAGAACCAGCAGCCCCCCCAACATTGTTGTGCTAAGCGAATCCATACTAGGCTGAATCCAAATGCTAGGAGAGCATCTTTGATGAAACACCATTCCATCCTATCATAGGCCTTTTCTATATCCAACTAGAGTATGATATTGCCCCCAACCGTTTTCCTATCTATATCAAAAGCCACCTCTGAGGCTATAGATATGCTTTCCGCTATAGATCTGTCCTTAGTAAATGCACTTTGTTCATTGGAAATGATAGCAGGAAGAATGTGACACAGTCTAGAGGCGATGATCATGAAAAAGATCTTCTGGATATAGTTGCAAAGACTTATGGGCCTGTAGTCAGCGCAACTAGTGCATTTGGCTTCTTGGGAATAAGGAAGATTGAAGTGCAGCGGAACGATCTGGGAATATTGCCTCCCAGGAAGAATTCAATAGCAGCTTGCAGGATGTCGTTCTTGATAATGTCCCAACAAGAGGTGTAGAAACCACCAGAAAAACTATCTAGGCCAGGTGCGCTATCAACAAGGATAGCAAAAACCGCAGCTTTGACTTCCTCCATAGAGGGAGGACGCACTAACACAGTATTCATATGGCTGGTTATAAGATTGGGGATACAGTGAAGCAGGTTTGGCAGGGTCGTGGAGTTCTCAGAGGAAAAGAGGTTAGAAAAGTACCTTGTAGCTTCAGCTCCTATCTCTGAATCTAAGTGAAGAATGGAACCTGAAGGGAGTCGGATGGATGAGAATGAAGCTCTTCTTCTTTTGTCGATGATAGACGCATGAAAGAATCTGGTATTCCCATCTCGTCTTTAGCCATGTTACTCTGGATTTCTGTTTCCAATATGTTTCTTCTAGGATGAGGGCCTTCTTTAGCTAAGCCTGAGCTAGATTCAGCTTGGCCCTGTCTTCGACAGAATTCGATTGAATGAGATTGAATTCAGCCCTATTCACTTCATCTTCAGCTCGTTTGGCTAATTGGAAAATGTTCCCAAAAGAAAGTCTGTTCCAAGATTTGAGGGTAGCTTTGAGCCTTTTCATTTTAAGAAAAAGACTAACCATGGGGGTGGCCTGCTCCAGATGTGTCCATGACTCTGTAATCACATTGATGAAATCCTCATGAAGTGTCCACATGTTCTAGAATTTGAACAGAGAGGACCCTGTGCTTACTTGGGGATGAATCACTAGAAGGAGGGGGGAGTGATTAGAATAAAGCCGTGGTAGGTGTTCCACCTTGCTGTTTGGGAACAATTGCAACCATGCCAAATTGAACATCATCTTGTCCAGTCTAGCCCAACGTCTGCTAAGGCCTGATCTATTATTGCACCAGGTGAATTTTAAACCTGCATAACCTGCATCTAGAAGGCCTGCATTGTTGATGGCTTACTTAAAATCATCCATACTCCTTGTGTTTGAAGAGGTGCTCCCAATTCTTTCTTCGAGGCTGATAGTTGTGTTGAAGTCCCCACAAACCAGCCATGGTTCAGGCCTGGTTCTAGATATTAAGAGGATCTCTTCCCAAAGGAATTCTCTTTCTCGTTTGTTACATGCAACGTAAACTGTGGAGATCAGAAAAGATGAATTGTTTTCTACGAAAGTAGCAAGAACTGTGATACATTGCTTGGACGCTGAAACTGTCAAGGCATTGAATGAGGGGTTCTATAGAATCCAGATCTTGCCTTCAGCTAAGTCTTCCTCAATAGTCTACTGAAATCCCAAAGAGGTTGCCATTGCGTTTCTCTTGGATGGACGAATCATAGGTTCTTGTAGGAGGAGGATATCAATCCTCTTAGATCTTATCATCCGTTTCAAGTACCTGATGGTTGGTCTACTTCCGACCCCGCACACGTTCCAGGAAAGAGTGTTAGGCATCAGACACCCATCCTTCAATCACGGCCCTTTTCCTAAGCCACACTAGACATCGAATCTTCCTGTTGATGTGGGCGTGTTTTGAGCATTGGTGGAATGCTGGCATGGATGATGGAAATAGCGATTGGGCGATGTTGGAGGCAAGGGCCTGCTTACCCATAATATCAACCCACAAGTCCAGGTCTGTTGCTGAAGAGTATGGTAGTTCTGAAGGTCCTGAGTTGTCAGATTGAGAATCTGAGTTATAGGGGGATAGAAGATCATCCTCATCAAATAAATAAATCCTGCCTAAGGCAGTTGGGTCTTCCTCAATCCAATCCCACCTCTCACAGCTGACATATCTGTTGTCTTTGGTTTGGAGTATTTGGGCATAGACCACGTCAGAATGGGGAGCAGGAGCAGCTGGACTGAAATTTGGTAGAGGTAGGTGGGATGTTGGGTGATGAGGGTTGGAATTGGTTATAGGCACTATCTGAATAGCCTGCTGAGCGAGAGTAGCTGGATTGAAATTTGGTTGAGGTTGGTGGGATGTAGGATGATGAGCATTGGAATTGGATATAGGGGCTAGTTGTAATGCCTGATGTGCGTGGTAGAAGGGGTGGTGGTAGCGTGATTTTGGATTGTGAGGGTTGGGATGTATAGCAGGGGAGGAGGACTGGCCCGTATGGATGATGTCAGGGGTGGATAGGATGTTTGGACTGGTTGGTCTGAGTGTTTCGACCAGAAACGAATGCATTTGATTCAGGGGAATTATCTTACTCAATAATGACAAAAGAAAAAATAGAGAGAATAATCATCAAATTTATTCATTCCAAGTTCATTACATCCTTTTGATCCTTTGATTCTGGGATAGAGTTTCTATGACAAAAATACAAGTGCTGAATATATTCAAATATGAATTTCGACAGCATTTCGGCTCATGTTATTCATATCTCCATCATAGATGAGTTGTGCGGGTCTTCCTTGCACTTCTTCCTTCATTAATATGATAAAGAGTATCATAACTCCCTGAGATATTTGAAATGGCTTGGGAGGCTTTTAAAAATCAACACGCTTGTTGCCTCTTAGGGTACCCGCGCAACTCACATGGAGTGGTGTGACCCGGCCTCCTTCCTTCGCTCTCTCTCTGCCCTCTCTCCAATACCCGGTCTTCTGGAAATCCGATCCCACAAATGAAGGGGGTAGGGGGGTATTTATAGGTTTCTGCACGTGTGGGTCCTCGAATTCCGAGCTGTGGACCCCACTTCGCACTTTTCAATCCAACCATCTTTGAAGAGAGTAGCGCGGGCCGGCGCAACTATGATGAGTTGCGCGGTCCGGCGCAACTCTTGTTCCTCGTGACTCACACCCCGCGCAACTCGAGTATTTCATGTCTTTATTTCTTCTTCACTTGTCTTCCTCCTTTTAATTGAATTTTATGCTCCAACAGATGCCCCCTTGATCCGAGATTTGATTGCCAATCGAGTCAACTCGAAGGATCAAAAACTACTCGCCTGTGATCTGAGTTGTGCAGCTCTACGCAACTCCTGCTGCACAACTCACCACTGGGCCCTGCGCTACTTCATTCCAGACCCTAGATTGGCTATAAATACTGAACTCCCAACTATTTCCTTACTTCAGAATTTTCTTCAGGCCAGATCCCTCTTTCCACCCAACTAGCAAACCCGCGCAACTTGCAATCCGCGCAACTTGTCTGCACTTAGTGCAATTCCAAGTGTTACGAAACTCTACCCAATTTTCTTCTAGACCCTAACTTTTCTCTTTTTCTTCTCAAAACCTTCTATTTGACTTAATAGCCTCTATCCCTTAATCATGAAACATTCAGAACCTTCGTCTTCAAGAAGAAGGGATCCTTCAGCTTCTTCGGAATTTGAACAAACCTCTCACCATCCTTGGGATTTCATAGAGATCAATGAAGACGCATTGGAACTTCGCCATGCCTCTGCGAGTGAGGCAATCACTATCCCTATAAATTTGCGACATCATTGGTTGATTCTACGTAGTGAACCGTCCACCTATCAAAGCAGCCTTGTTTTTTATAGACAATTGGATTATGGGGGAACCAAGGATTTTGGAAGCTCGTTTGGAAGGGAAAGAATCGCACCAGAAGGCTAGTATGATATATAAAATGTGATTTTTATGTCCTTGTCATAATCCTCATCAGCCATTCCCAACTCATTTCTTCGAAACTGCCCAGCAATTTCTTCAATGGTCATATACCCTGGAGAACAAATGATTTTCTGGCCAAGGGTCTTCTATCTCCTCAAAATTTCTAGTGCTTGGGCCCGAACCGTTGCTTGAAAACATATTACCACTTTGGAACAGATTAACCTTCTCGATGCCATCATAGCCACATTAGAACATTTCCATGGAGATGTAGCTATCTTCAGGGGTTTTCTCAATCACTGGTCCCCAATCACCAACTCATTTCACCTTCCTTTAGGCAAGATGAGCATTACTCTATGGGATCTTCTCCGCATAGCAGGTCTCCCCATCATGGGCAACATCTTTGATGCTTATATCCCTTCAAACGAAGAATTTTTTCTTGCCTATGCGGAAAATAGCAAATCTGAGATTTCAAAGACCACACTTGAACTCTTCAGAGAATTGGCCAACTTCCCACAGACTGAACACATTACTTCCCTTGAATGGCTAGCTCACTTTTCTCGAAAACTACGGTATGTTTCTTTTCTTTTACTCTTTCCTTTTCAGGCCTTTCAGGTCTTCATCTTTCTTCTAAATAACCATATTATTTTGCTTTGACAGCTTTGCGGGCCATAATCATCGGGACCTCAAGACTATTCATGAGAACATTATGAGCCCCACTAAATACAACCATTCTTGTGAATTAGCCGCCTTTTTAGCTTATTGGCTGAGCTTAGTGATATTTCCTAACTCGGAACAGATGGACATCATCAGACCATCTCTCTTTGTAGTCACGGGTGCAATGGCGGAGGGTCAGAGATATTCATTAGCTCCTCCAATTCTGTGCTCCTTGTATCACGCTTTTGGGGACATCGCCTCCGGTCCCAGATATGCAACAATCACATCTTTCCCGGTTTGCGCTCCCTAGCATTTCTTCATAGGTTGGTTAGGAGTGTATTTCCCTTGGACCTTTAATGACTCAAAAATGGCATATTCAAATCCTCAGCGGCTCCCTCTTCAATATTATCAACTAAGGAGGATGATTGAGAAATCGAATGGTTGGTCACTCGAAAAATAGAGTATAGTGACCATGTCGACTTTCATCAATTTCCATTCACTAGTCATCCAGAAGGCATAAAATTTGTTGATGACAATTCTATCTCTTTTGGGGAACATTCATTCCTTGTTTCCATTAGATCTAGTACTCTTTCATTGAGAGAGGGTAGCGCATTCTGGCATGAACCCTATTATCCGAGTAAATTTGCTCGTCAATTCGGATTTGACCAGACTGTGCCGGAGACCTGTGATATTGTTACGAGATCCATGAGGAGTTGTGGTATCGGACCATATAATTGGGCTTTAATTTGGAGGCAGCTCTTAAATGTCAATACTGGATCTCATTTCATAATTCCTGGCTATAACTATCCAGTCCATACTTCCTAGATGCATTGGTGGGCTCACCAATACTACCTGATACGTAGATATTATCCAGTAGATCATGCCATATGAATTCTTCCACCACAGCTGAGGAGTTATCAGAAAGACCAAAGACCAAGGCATAGGTTATTTCTAAGGGACCAATCATGCCCCCCGTCCAGGTCAACTTTGTGTAAGAATTTCTCCAGAAGATATTATTAATGAAGCAAAGCCCGCTGATACCCTTGAAGGATGGATAGCTTTTGGTGTCTTTTTGAGGAATTTAGAAAATGTATTTGAATCATCGAATCTTTCAGAGGACAATGATGATTCTTCGCGATTTCATCCTCCACCGCCTTTAAGAATTTTGCAGGATAATTTATCTTCGTTGTAAAGACCTCATAGCTTTCATTACAAAGGTAAACATATCGTAATTAACTGATAGTTATTTCAGAAGGTTGAACTTTTGAATAGAATACCGCAAACTTTTCAAATTTTCTTGACATTGCTATAATTGAAAGAGAAGATATAGCAAGAGTTATAGCATTTTTGTATCTCTTGCAGTAATTTCATAACAATGCATTTCTGTATGAGGTAAATGAACGCATGCATTTGCAGAGTTATACACTAGTTCGAGGCTTATAATATTATCAGTTCCTGTAAGCAAATTCAATAAGTACATGCTAACACAGTAACAATCTATATACGACTGTTAGCATAGCATCACCTATATGGTATTTTAAATGGGCGGAACTAAATTTCAGTTTTAGTTAGCCCCACGCACAGTCTAAGCTCGTGAGTAGTTGGAGTGATCACAGTTTTTAGACTCATAAGTAGTTGGAGTCGGGTCTTACGCGAATGGCCTCTGTAACTCTCTGGATTTCACTAGGCTTATCACGGCCGGGGAGTTCACAAACCGCGATCCATCAGAGGGGCCCAGTGAAGCTACTGGGGCAATGAACTCAGTGGGTTTTTCGCACATGGTTGGCCACGGTAACTCTCTAGAGTTCACGGGGGACGCAAGGCTACCTTCGGGTACCAAATCCAGGGCCGCCAGTCCATTAATGAGGGGTCATCTTGCTTCAGAGACCTATCCTCACACGTTGCTACTAAAATCAAGCCAGAGATTTGGGGAGTCATCTTGCTTCAAAGACTCACTTTTTCTTCGTCTGCAAGGTCGGACCCATTCACGAGAGGGCATTTCCTTGCCAGCCCTTGTGACGCTGTCGGAAACTATACAGACAACATAGATCTTACGTGATTGCTTCATCAACTGCCTGCATGGGTGCACATGATGCTCTTTACGGGCTTTTTAGGGCCTCTGGCTTCTCACTGCTACCCGAATAACCTCATCGTATCGCCATCGCCAATGATGATAAGTCTTATACGAAGTTGGCTTCATATGCTCAACTCTGCTGCCGTATATGATAGATCACCATCGTTGTCGCAGGATTTTATACGTGGTTGTTGGCTTTATAAGCCCTGCTAGAGGTAATAAATTGAAATTGATATATCGCCCCTTGCCAATGATATAAAACAACATTTTATAATTAGAATAGTACATCAGCTTGGCGATGCTATTAATTTCGATAGATTTAGATGATAAAATGGCCTGTGTCGGCGATATGGCAATGGCAATGATGGCTTTTGACGATTTGATGGTAATCACTGGCGATAATCATTGTGCTTTATCTCGATAAGTCTGAAATTTTGCGTTTTTATTAATTGTGCAGCAAAGAATATAGAGAGTTGCCTTATGAGGCTCTTTCATCATTCTTCTTTTCTTGCCCCCTTTTGATTGAGAAGTATTGTGCTGTGAATCTTCTAAATCAAAACTTTGTGCATATTCAGGGACGATATATTTTTATGAAGCGAGCATTGACTGGTATACTTATGCCCCGTCTGTCTTGATCTACCACCCGATAGGCTCCATTGGACTACACCTCGGATATTATGTACGGGCCATCCCATTTAGGGTCAAATTTGCCCCCTGTTCTACGGGTAACCACGATCGGCCTTTTCAACATCAACACCATGTCACCTTTCTTGAAAGAGCGATGCTTAACTTTCTTGTCAAAGGCAACGGAGACTCTTGCCTGATATAATTGTAACCGTTGTTGGGTTGCCAGTCGTTTTTCATCAAGTAAATCCAATTCTACCAATCTTATTTTGGCATTTTCATCGTCTGTAATTGACTAATGTACTGCTACTCTGAGCGACACAACTTGCATTTCAATGCGGATAACAGCTTCGACTCCATAAACCAAAGAATATGGTGTGGCTTTCGTAGCAGTACGATGAGTAGTTAGATAAGCCCATAGAGCTTCTTGCAATTTTTCGTCCCAGTCACACTTATTCCCCGTGATTGCTTTCTTCAATATCTTCACAATTGTCTTATTGAACGCCTCAGCTAACCCATTGGCTGGTGGGTAGTAAGGTGTCGAAAATGAATGTTAGATATCAAATTTCCGGCATAATTTCTCCATACCTCTGTTCTTGAATGGCGTCCCTTTATCAGTGATGATCTTTTGTGAAATACCATGGTGGTATATTATCACATGTCGTATGAAGTTTACAACATCCTTTTCTTTAACATTTCTTAGTGCAATAGCTTCAGTCCACTTTGAGAAATAGTCTATCGCCGCTAAAATGTATTGTTTCCCATTAGATGACAGTGGATTTATAGGGCCAATAACATCCAATCCCTAGGCTGCAAAGGGACAAGAAGTCACCGATTGATAAAGATCTTCAAGAAGCACACGTATGACATCACCATGTATTTGACATTCATGACATCGCTTTGCATACTCAATCACACCTCTGAACATAGTAGGCCAATAATACCCCATCCGACGTATCCGATGGAACAAATTCCTGTCAACCTGATGAGCCCCACATTCACCTGAATGAGCTTTTCGTAATAATTGATTTCTTCTTTCACATCCAAGCAACTTAACAATACCTCATTATACGACTTCCTGTAAAGCTCTTCATTGCATAAAATAAATTTCTTCGCTCTTTGCTTTATCTGCAGCTTCTGTGCTGGGTCTTTTGGCAAAATATCATTTTGAGATTGTCTACGAAAGGCTGACGTCAATCGTCTATTGCGATCTCCAAACATGATACAGGAAGTGCTTCAGAGATTTCGTCGACATGTTCTACTGACGGTAAGAATCTTCTCTCTTCGATTGTTATCTGAAGAGGACTCCGGTTAGGACAAGATAAGGCTGCGGCTAAGCTAGCTAAAGCATCTGATCTTGCATTTTCTGATCGCGGTACATGCTTGATTTTGACGTCTTGAAACTGCTCCAATAACTGTTGCGCTCGTCGATAATACGATAGGAGTTCCTGCTTTCTTATTTCAAATTCAGTCGTAAGCTGATTTATCACCAACTTAGAATTGCCGAAAATTCGTAGCGCTTTTATTTTCATCTCTTTGGCTATTTCCATTCCTATACTGAGAGCTTGATACTCAACTTCATTATTGGTATATGCAGTCCCTAATGTAAAGGAATACGACAACAAGTCGCCCTAAGGACTGATGAATATCACTCCGGCACCCGTTCCTGAAGTCCTAGAAGCCCCATCGAAGTACATCTCCCATAAATTAGGCGATTCTATCATCATTACCTGTTCGTCTGGAAAATCATCACTGATTGCTTCATTATCCAGTATAGGGTAAGCTGCTAAGAAATCTGCCACTGCTTGTCCTTTCACCGCTTTTGCTGGTTCGTAGGTGATCGTATATTATGAAAGCAAAAGCATCCATTTAGCCAATCTCCCAGATAGCATCGGTCTCGTCATCAAGAACTTTATGGGGTCTGCTAGTGAGATTAGGATTATGCCATGAGAAAGACAATAATGTCTCAATTTCTATATAGCAAATATCAATGCCAAACATATTTTTTCGATGGGCGAGTAATTGCATTCGGCACCTATCAAGGTTTTACTCAGATAATATAGCGTGATCTCTTTTCCTTGTTCGCTTATTTGTGCTAGCAGGGCCCCTAATGAATTTTCTGTCGCAAAGATATAAAGAATGAGGGGTTTGCCTTTCATAGGAGCTGCCAATACTGGGGGGATGTTTCAATAACTCTTTGATTGAATCAAACGCATTCTGACAAGCTTTGTCCCACATAAATTCTATTCCTTTCTTCATCAGATGAGAAAACAGCTGACATCTTTCTGCTAAATTTGAGATAAAACGGCGAATATATGCCAACTTGCCCTGCAGACTTTTTAATTCTTTTAACGTTTTCGTCGGCGGCATCTCCTGAATGGCTCTAATCTTTCCCGGGTCGATTTCGATTCCTCTGTGTCTGACGACAAAACCGAGAAATTTTCCTAATGAGACACCAAAAGCATACTTGGACGGATTCATTTTTAGTTGTTTCTTTTCGAGTCAACGAAATACTAAAACCAGATGTTTGCGATGTTCTTCATGATCCTTTGATCTGACTACTAGGTTGTCCACATAGCACTCGACATGCTTGTGCATCATGTCTTGGAATATATTCTGCATTGCTCTCTGATATGTTGTGCCAACATTCTTGAGGCTAAACGACATGACTTTATAACAGAAAATTCCTAGAGACATCCTAAAGGCCGTGGCTTCTTCATCTTCTAGAGCTATTCTTATTTGGTTATATCCAGCATAACCGTCCATGAAGGACATAATGGCGTACTTGGTCATACTGTCGATTAATAACTCAGTTATCGGCAATGGGAAATCATCTTTCAGACATGCTTCATTCAAATCTCTGAAATCAACACATACTCTGATTTGTCCGCTTTTCTTTTTTACTGGGACAATGTTTGATATCCATTTGGGGTACTTGACTTCTCTGATGAATCCAACCTTAATCAACTTATTTACTTCTTCTTCGATTAGGGGAACCAAATCTGGGTGAAATCGCCTTTACGCTTGCTTAATCGGTTTCTTATCTTTGGAGATGTTTAGTCAATGCATTGCCACCGATGGTTCCAGGCCTGGCATTTCTACATATGTCCAAGCAAACATGTCGTTATTTTCTTTTAAAAGTTTAATATATTGATCAACTTCTTGTTCAGGGAGACTGGCGCTTGTGAACGTGTTCCGTGGTCCTTCAATTCACAAATTTATTTCTCGTAAACTATCAATGGTCGGTTGCCCTCCGTCTTCTATCTGCTTTGGAGCTGCTTCAGGATGCTTGATTACTTCAGAGTCTTATCTCTTCCATTGATTCAACAGTGATCATATTTACTGAAGATTCTTCCCCTAATCCGCAGGATTTCTTCCGTTTTTCCTCATTGACTCCAATCGGGATCAAAATACCTTTTCCACCGTTCAGTCCGACTGGTTCTTTGCAATCAAAACCAATATTTTTCATCATCCTCCTACTAGCAAGACTGTATCTTTCGAGGTCTTCAGATGTTAACTTATCGATATTCGCCTTATTGTCTACCTTCTCTTCTATTTCTGCTTCTGAAATTGCATAGAATTCAATAGGCTCCGGGTTCTTTGAACTAGCTTTAACATGAAACCTTTTTGGCATAGCCGGAAATGGCTTTTTCCTTTTTACATGTGGTAACGGCATCGTATAATTCGATTGTAGAATCTCCAATTGTTCGAGTGAAAATAACGTCAGTAGGGGCTGTCCCGGTTGTCTTAAATGCCTTGCTACAAAATAAAATTTCTGCTTCATGTTTTCTTTCTCAGATAACTTTATTTTCGTGACTTCATTTTGCACTATTTTACTCTCATCATTTCCTTTTTTATTTTCTATGGCGAATCCTTTATAATAGTTGGCGTCAGCGAAGAAAGATTCTACTTCCGTATACGGTTTTGCATCAGCCATTACCTTATACTGCATTCCGTCTTTACAATACTTAAAGCATTGGAGGGTGGATGGTATAATGCCGTATTGATGCATCCAGGGTCTTCCCAAGAGGAGGTTATATGTCGTTACTGCATTGATGACATGATAGACGACATTTGTCATTAGCTCCCCTTTCTCTAATGTTAACGTGATCTTGTCGAGCACCCGTTGTCCATCTTGATTAAACCCTTGTATCATCATTCCACTGGAGCGTAAATGGGAATGACGATATCCCAATTCATTCAGCATCGTCAATGGTAATAAATTCACCGCAGACCCATTGTCTAGCATTATTCGTTTGATCTGCCTACCGCGAACATGGCCTACCACCATCAATGGCCTATTGTGCTCTTCATCACAAATTAAATCATCATCGGAGAAGGAAATTACTGGCATGCAGTTGTTTCGCTCTTCGTGTTCCATTTCTATGAGCAATGCTTTTCTGACATTATTATCAGACAGCTTGGATCAGGCTTCATCGAGAATCTTCTGACAGTCACAACGCGTCATACGCACTTAGTCAAGCCGGTATGCCTTTCAAATGACTTATCACATCATATGCTACCTTCTCGATCTCATTCTTTTCTCCTCTATTGCCACCATGGTGTTCTGCAGACGTTTCTCCTCTCTTTATTTCAGTGCTTTGTATTCGGGGCTTTTTACTCTTTTGCCTGAATGCAATGTGATTACCTCAGCTTCGCCTGTACGTCTCAGCGAGTGGTCGTCATCCATTTCCCTCTTCCCTTTCCTATTTCCCTGCGAGTGATCTCTTGAATGATTGATGCACTCACTGTTGTTTTATTACGATCCAGTCAAAAGATATGCAACATTAGTTAGTATCTATTCGCAAACACATTCTATCCTAGAGATGAAAGGAAGGATGTTCCCATCGAGAGTCGCTATTTTGGCATCTTATAAGACGCCAAACAATGATGAAATTCTCCAGATTGTTACCAAGTCAAAATTAAGTAAGATTGGTTCCCTAGTGGAGTCGTCATTTTGTTTCGAATAGAAACGAATGCATTTGATTCAAGGGAATTATCCTACTTAATAATGACAAAAGAAAGAATAGAGAGAATAATCATCAAATTTATTCATTCAAAGTTCATTACATCCTTTTGATCCTTTGATTCTAGGATAGAGTTTCTATGACAAAAATACAAGCGCGAAATATATTCAAATATGAATTTCGACAGCATTCCAACTCATGTTATTCATATCTCCATCAGAGATGAGTTGTGCGGGTCTTCCTTGCACTTCTTCCTTCATTAATATGATAAAGGAGTACCAGAACTCCCTAAGATATTTGAAATAGCTTGGGAGGCTTTTAAAAATCAACACGCTTGTTGCCTCTTAGGGTACCTGCGCAACTCCTCCATGAGTTGTGTGGGTCAACGATTTGCGCGGGCCCGCACAACTGGCATGGAGTGGCACGACCCGGCCTCCTTCATTCTCTCTCTCTCCACCCTCTCCAATACCTGTCAGAGGTACTGGTCTTCTGGAAATCCGATCCCACAAATGGAAGGGAGTATGGGGATATTTATAGGTTTCCGCACGTGTGGGTCCTCGAATTCTGAGCTATGGACCCCACTTCACACTTTTCAATCCAGTCATCTCTAAAGAGAGTAGCGCAGGCCGACACAACTATGATGAGTTGCGCGGCCCGGCGCAACTCTTGTTCCCCGTGCAACTCGTGCCCCGCGCAACTCGAGTATTTCATGTCTTTTTTCTTCTTCACTTGTCTTCCTCCTTTTAATTGAATTTTATGCTCCAACACTGAGGGTGGGGTTCATTGGGTCGGAGTATGGAGCTAGCAGGGGAGGATTTTGATTTGGGTTGGGATGAGGGGTATGGATAGCCATATGGAATAGGGCCTGATGAGAGGAGGTCGGTTGGTTGTTAACTGGACTAACAGTACTAGTTGGAAGGGTGTGGTGAGGCCTAGGACTGAAGGACGGATAGACTTGAGGTTAGTCTATGGGAATAGGTTGGTGTCCAGCACCAGATGGGATGTTGAGAGTTGAAATCTGATTGGTGGAATCGGGTGAGGCATACTGTCAAACAGGGGATGTGCGTTGGTTGACCATAGTTTCCTTGCTACTATTCTGGCCTCGCTCAACTGGATTTGCTGAGTAGCTACTTTAAGCGCGGTGGGGATTGGCGAAGGTTTCTCAATCTCAGAGAGAGCTTGTCTATGATTAGGAGCCAAAGGTTGGACCCTACGTTGAGCCATCGTCTGCCGAAGGCATACAGATTCGATCAAGGAGATGATCAGGAAGGATAGGTGCTCTACCTCTAGAGCTAGTGAAATTGATAAAGCCACTCCAAGAAAGGGTATGATCTTCACTCTGGTAAACATCAGAAAAGCCCTTGATAGAGAGATGGGATCTATGTCTACAAAATGACCTACTACCTGTTCGATGGTTGGTCTACTCCAAGCGTGGATAGGAATCCCTTAGATTCAGATCCAAATACCTCTGTTGGTGGAAACAGCAGAAGGCACCGATGGGGACATGGAACAGAGACCAATAGACTTGTGAAGAACCGAGTCTCGCTCGAAGGCAATTGCTTCGGCCCTAGTTTGAAATGAGATGAGGAAGGATAATTCTGAGATCCTGGCAACTTCCACCCCTAATGCACTGAATGAAGAGGATCTCAGTGCGTCTAACAGAGTTGGACTGAGAGGCTGGGATCCGCTGCTTCTCCGATCAAGGCATTTGCAAGGTCTTTCCGTCTTGAGTTTGAGATCCAAGAGGAACACGGATAGGGAGAGTTCCCTGATTGGGATATGGAGGATGATGATTGTGTTCAAAACTTATAGGCCAATGGCATTCCGGTCCAAAGGGTTGGTGGTTGGGGGGGTGGAGATATTTGGTTGACGAAGCAAAGCTGGGGGAGCAGGATGAGGTTTGGGGATAGGGTTTAGCTTATGTCGATCGTTTCCTGTTGAGGCGACTAGATTCGCAATAAACTTTATAGCCTTGGAAAGTTTATACTAGCATAGGGGAGAGTTGAGTAAGATGTTTGCTTCTCGATATTGGCTCAACACAAAACATGGGAAGACATCAGGGACACAAGTTGAAGTTGTGAACACCATACGGGACAATAAATATTGGAAAAAGGTTAAGAGTATCCTAATAGTGATGGAGCCACTAATGAGGGTACTCCGTCTTGTTGAAACCGACGAAACACCTACTATGGGCTTCCTCTAAGATGCCATGGATAAGGCAAAGTTAGCAATTCAACGTGATTGTACAAGTTGGGATTCTTATTAGAGGATGATCGACAAGAGATGGACAACACAACACCATCATGATCTTCATGTAGTAGGTTACTACCTAAATCCCAGGTACAGATATGCCCAACCATTTGTTGCGAATAATGAAGTTCGTGGTGGGCTAAAGAATGTGATAAAGAGATTAGAGCCTGACTTAGATATGCAAATAAAGGTGTTGAATGAATTAAATACATTTGGAAATCACCAGGGTAGCTTTGGAGATGCTCTTGCACATCATATAGTATCTAGGTTACAACCGGCTGAATGGTGAATGAATTTCGGAAAGTACGAAGGCTCTCCAAAAAATTGCAGTAAAAGTTTTGAGGAAGACAACATCTTCTTCTAGCTGTGAAAGGAATTGGAGTTATTTTGCACTTATTCATTCAAAGAATAGGAATAAATTGCAGACTAGGACGTTAGATAGACTTGTCTTTATGCACTACAACATGAAGCTAAGAATGCGACGACATCATAGGAGCATTACAGGCGCCGACACGGACTACTATCCAATAAACCTGGACAATATTTATGATGAGGACGAGCCACTTCTACCTTGGTTAGAAGCAAGAGAAAAACAAATTGAAGAGGATAGTGAAGACTTGGAAATTGATGACCCAATAATACGCACGGCGCAACAAAAGAGTTGTGCAGCTATGTTGGACCCAGAAAGAGGGGCAACTTTCATGCAAAGTCCGGCTCAAGTTCAACGGAAGAGTACTAGTACCATATCCATATGATTACAGATATCTAGATCCTTCTCAGTCTCGGGATTCCCAATCCCAACAACCTGAGTATGGGCACCAGTACAGTTACTCGTCAGGCACTGGTGGATATCCTTGCCCGGGGTCGGAGTCGTTGCCTAGTCAAGATCAGTCATCCTCTGGTTTCATCGACCTAGTTTTTCCCTTTGGCACTGAATATTATGGATATGCAACCCCTATTCCGCAGCCGCAGCCTGATGATGACAATGACGTGGAGGTAGAGGTCGAGCAACCACAACAAAGCAGATTTTCATTTTGGTGGTGAATCATGGTGTGAGTGACTGAGTGATGATTCGTGATTTTTATTAAGGTAAGTATTACTATATACCCATTAGTCCATTACCCACACATTCACCAAGCAAGCAAGCACACACCTAACATTGCCGAACTTGTAATAAAAATAACTCCCCTGACAATTAATCAAGTAATCCTTAATCAAGTTGCAGGGGAGTATATCAGATACTACTATATATATCTATATATATATATATATATATATGAGGATGACAGGATACTACTATATATATCTATATATATATATATATATATATGAGGATGACAGGATAGTAGGAGAAGTATCTAATATGTTAAAGACTTTAAAATAGAATGAACATTGTAATTTCTGCAAGTTTGGACTCTAAAGACCTCAGGTATGTTAATAACTTAATAATAATATAGAATAAATTATGAAAAATAATTGCAAACCCTACACGGCTACACATGTAAGATATTTTGATATTAAATTCATTTTAATATATCAATCATTGATGTTAGATAGTTAGAAATTTAAAAACATGAGTTTTGTAGTCAATTCCAGGTTGTCAAGTTCGTAAATTCATTAGACAGCCCGATACGACCGTTACACCACCGTAAACATGTTCAAAATTATAAATGAATGCATATTTGGAATATTTAGAATATTATCGATTTTTTGGGTATTTTTCCAGATTTTTCTGGAAAAAAATAAAATAATAATCAACAGTTACAGGCCCCGTATCGGCCGTTACGCCTATTGATGGGGACCGTTACGCCCACTGTTACCACTACAGAAAACCTTGGTTGGTTTTGCTTTTAGTCATGGAAGTAGGATTAGATTTCGAGAGCATGTATGGGTGAGGAATTGAAGTCTTAAGAGAGGACTTCCTGCAATTGGCAAGTACTGCCATGGATGGAGAAATTACAACAAACCTTTTTAGGGACAAGGGCAGTGTGGATTCCATTTTGCCGAAGGGATTTGTGCGTGTGCGTGTGCGTGTGTGTGTGTGTGTGGGGGGGGGGGGCGCTCTTTCTTTGTTGAGTATCCTTTTGGGGATTAGCCCTTCTTTAACGATGAAGGATTTGACGATTTGGCTCATAAACAAGACTAGAATTTTCTCATATGCTTGAAGGGCATTCTTCAAACACAGATATTGTGCACACTTCATTCTATTGGCATTGTGGGGTTCCTCCAAAGGTTGTTGTTTTTGCTTAGTTGGATGAAACAAGGCGCTCACCAATGACAACTTACAAAAGAAAGGAATGGCTATTGTTAATATGTGTTCCCTTTGTTTGCATAATGAGAGACAGACAACCATCTATTCATTCATTGTCCTTATGCAAGGAAGGTGTGAGATAGTATTTTAGGTAGTCTTGAGGTGAACTACGGGAGCCCTAACTCTATGAAAAGTTTCATGTGCTCATGGAGTGAAGGGGGTGTCAGCAAAAAAGGCAAAGGGTGTTGGAGAATGGTTACTCGCGAGTCTTTGGGAGATACGGGAAAATGAAATAATCATTGTTTCTGGAACACTTCAAGGAAGCCTCAAATGTCATTTTGAAGGCTAGGATGGATGTGGTGACTATGGGTCTTTTTCAATCGGAATTGCCAATCTGAACTTAATGTCTTGTTAGGTTCTAGTCAAGGTTATAATTTTTTGTTGTTTTAGCCTTTTACAATAAATTTGTTACTATTAATGTTCAAAAAACAATAATAGGTTAGAGCTTGAAAATTAATGACTAAAGAGTTTGGTCCTTCTGAGTAGTGTTCAGATTATCATTATTGCTACAAGTTTCGTTGGCCAGGGATACGAAAACAATATTGATATCACTGATAACTGAAAATGCGGGGAAACATTGGAGAAACATGGAGAAAACTGTGGAATATTTTAGTGAAACTTTAGGAGATCCTAAAATACATAAACTTGAATATTTAAGATTTAAAACACTGCAAAAAGAATACATACATAATAAGTTTTCGTTTAATAAGGGCCTAAAAGCATGTGTTGTTGTAAGAAATCAGTCCAACCATCCCATCTATCCATCCAAACATCCATCAATATTTTAGAATATCAACAACACACGATATTTTGCCGAGAAATCGTTGACAACTGGAAAGGAAACAAAACATTATGGTCTCGATATTGCCCATGTTGCAATAATGATAATATCGCGATATTATTGATATTATTGTCAACAAATTGAATGTTGCATACAACCATGCGCCCATTAAAAAATGAAATGGAATTTTTTTATAAATAATTTTTTTTTGTGATATCGATACATTGACGAGATTATCAAAATATTGTCAACCGTGTTTTAAGTATCGATGATATCGGTCGATATATCCCACGATATATATTATATCCCACCTGTGCGATATGAAACGCACATGTAGTGTCGATATATCCCACCTATTCGATCTGGTGAGCATTTTCGATTTTCAATTCATTTTGGTGATGTAAATCACGTTAAATCTATGTCAAATGGTTACAAATCTATGATTCTTCATGTTTTCCATGAAAAATTATAGATTTGGAGCTTCAATTTCAAGATTTGGGGGAAATGGGCCAAGTTACGAAAAATTGAGAAAAAACAAAATTTCTCAATTTCTTGCAAATCAGTTGCAATCTTTGTATCCAAACACAAAATCAAACATGTAGGTAACTTGATCTAGTGATTCTTCTTTTGCTTTTGAATGTATTGCTTGTGTTTCCATACATGTCTTCTTACGTTTATAAATTATATGAATATACAATATACTTGCATTAGTTCAGTTAGAAAATGCATATATTAGGACCCCATAGAAAGGGAACCCCTGTCATGTGTACTTTTCTTTTATGTTTTTTTCAACAATTCTTGAAGTTTCATTGAACGCTTCGACCAATTTCCCAATGTTCCCATGTTTCCCAACAATATCAATACATTACGCGATACAACCGATATATCTCATGCGATAACCGATTTGTATCTGTATCCCAAGGGTGCGATACATTACGCAATAAGGATATTTAAAACATTGATTGCCGATACACTGGGATACAAGCGACAACTGGAATTTACATAGTAAAAAATATTAGCGATAAATTGGCAATATCAATACATTGGCAATACTTAGCAATACATCACCAATGCCTAGAATTTCTCATACTACCGGTGTTTCAGTACCACTACATGTGTTATCGGTATCGCCGAGCTGGAGATATGGATAATATCAGGGATACTTCGATAATATCGGGGAATACTTCGAACAATACTTCTAAGAAAGCCTTGAATAAGATTATGGCTGAAAGTTGGGATTTAAAGCTTCAATCTACAATGTAGGTTGCACATTATACCATACAAAGATAGTTCTTGAGGTTATACCAGTTTGAAAGATGGTACAAAGAATAGCATTATATTTTCATATAATAGGCCTTGTCTTCTCACTTGGTTTTGAACAAACCGAGACAAGGAGAACTAAATTGTGAGATTATCTAATAGAAGTTTTCACAATTAGTTTCTTCCTTTCTATAGAAAGCAATGGCTAAAGGAAAATGAATCACCTACTAACAGCTCGGCGAGCATGCCTACAATTATTTCGGCTAGAAACAGCAGCCATGCGAATCCTATTGTTTGGATCACGAGCAATCGGGACATCAATGACTCCGTAACTTGGATACGGAACTCCAGAGGAAAGACTGAGGTACACTCTATGAATGGTGTGTAACTTGAACTGCTCAGATAAATGAGCATGAGAATGTTCATCCTGCCAACCAGGAGAAAAAAAATAAAATCATCAGTCTAGTACAATCTGGAAGTATATATTCCCCTACCAACTGCCAAGATTGCATCAATAATAATGTAAAAACCAATTCATACAACTACTACTTCCTCTACAGAAATCACCTAGAAACAATTTCATATGTTTATGCAGAGAAGAATACTTCATTTGCAGTAATATTTAAAATGTTGCTCATTGTACAAATTGAACCAATTCCATGGTCAAGAGGTGTTAATCTTTCAGTTTGGTGCTCCTAAATGTCATGGGGACTGCAGAAGAAATATACCTATTATAATTATACTCCAAATACTCAAAAACCAACCCCGAAATGGAAATGTTCCAATCTTAATTACCTGAGCTTCCACCAATTCCCAACCACATCTCAAAGCTATAATAGAGAAGTTTTCCAGCAGATGAAAGTTGGGGGTCATTTGGATGCCTGCAAATTTTATTAGTTGTAATGGGTTTACGTGTACCTCACTTACAGGTGATGTTTGGACAGGAAATTTCACCTGTGAGTTACAAGCTGCAATACAGCTTTTCAGGGTATTTGAGATCCTGAGATAAAGAAGTGATTTCACTTACCTTTAAACAACTTACATGGTTACACCTGAAACTCACTTTCAGGTGCAACTTGCTTACAACTTAAAAGGATAGAGGCATCCAAATGGCCCTGAAGGAATAGACGAGATCTACATGAGAGGCAAGGCCAAGTATGAGTACAACGAGCTGTCTGATAGGTACCATTAGAGATGTCTACAAACTTCAAAATGTGAGAGAGGAAAAGTGAAGACAGTAGACACAAGAGATGCATTAAGAGTGAGGACTAACCAATCTGGTGATTTTATGTGGAGATGGTGAGGCTATTTTTAGACATTGTTGAATGAAAACTTGGCTACTGAGATAGAACTAGGTACCTTAAGCCCTGAGGGTTGGGGAAGGCATATGTATTATTGCAGACTTCAGGTAAAGGAAGTTAGCTCTAGCAAGGATGAAAAGGATAAAGTTTGTAGGGATCAAGGGTGCAGCAATAGCATTTTGACAAGATCGATGGTTTAATTATGTTTTTTCATCAAAACTTAGCAGACAAAGAAAATGGTAGATAAATGGAGGAGAAGCACAGGTATCCCTATTTAAAAGAATAAATGAGATGCACAAAATTGCACAACTATCAGAGAATAAAACTTACGAATTGCACCATGAATCTTTCGGCAAGGGTGTTGGAGCAAAAGGTAAGACTAGAAACAAGTATTTCAGGTAATCGGTTGGGCTTCCTAAGTAGATCAATACTAGGGTGATGCAGGACAATTACCCACTTGCTCTAAAAGCTGGAACTGACCAGTGTGAAAATGCCCCTGCATTATAGAGGTTATTTTCTTATGCAATTGATTGAAGGGTAAAGTGAAGGAAAATATCTACACATGGCCTTCTAGAACTAGAGAAAGCAGTTGATAGACGATCAGGGCAAGTTATGTCATGGATGTTAAGCAGGAAAAGGTCCAGTTGATCTATCAAACATTTTTACAGACATGCATTAGGGTGTTATTACATGGATGACTATGGCATCTAGTAAAACAAGTTCCCGATAGTAGTTGGTCTTCTTCACAGACAGCACGAATCTCCTGCCCTTTTTATGCTTGCTATAGAAGTATGCAGGAAAAAGCTTCATTTATATATGTTGTATCTGGATGATGTGGTGCTGATTGATGAGAGTAGAGAAGGGGGCGAAATTCAGGAGAAATTTTCATTAGACTATCATTTGACCAGCCATGTCAAATGGAGCAGTGTTGGAAGTTAGGAAGCAACAGGAGCAGAAAACAAGCACTGCACAGTGAGAATGTTAAGATGGACACATGGGAAGGTAACTGAGGATAGAATCAAGAATTAGGCCACCTGAAGCAGCCTAAAAGTATCACCCATAAAAATAAATGGTTGGAAAGAATATTGAGATGGTCAAATATATGTTTTGGAAACCAAGATGGTCCTAGTAAGGAGAGGAACTTTGATTAGTGTTTGAGGTCTGGAAGGAGGATGAGAAGGTAAAATGACATGGATCAAGGTGGCGAGAATGGGGTATTAAGGCTGAAGGTAAAGGTCTTAGATGGGATTGGAAAAAAATATTTGTAATGGAAACCCCAAATAGTTGTCCAAGGCCAGATGAGGATGGCATGAGAATTTTACAAGAACAAGAGGATGGAGATTGGAGACGACATTAAGATGAAAGAATAAATGCAAGAGGAGAATATGAAAATAAATAAATAAAGCATCATGGCAGGACTTGGACACAACCCCACTCAGCTCAGCCCACTGAGTCGAACTCGACTCGATTTCCTCTATTGTTTTTTTCTCACTCAGTCCCCTCTTGTTCTTCCGTTCTCAATCCTTCTCCCTCAATTTCTTTTCTTTTCTTTCTTCTTTCTATCATGGATTTGGTTTTGATCTGTCGAAGGAGAGTATTTTGTAACCTCTCAGATGCCAGAAATCCGAATTGAAAGAGGATTCAATGATAGGTTACAATCTTACACAAGGACAATTTTGCACATATTGAGTCGGTTTGTTGTTTGTATCTTGTTGGACGTAGAGTAGGCAATTACTTATGATCGTTTGTCGATCATGTGGGCCACACTACGATCGTTTCGGATTCAAGATCAGAGGCGGTCCAAAAATGTGCAGTAGTGGTGGTTTAACGGGGAAGATGCACCCTTAATGGCAAATTCATTCTCTTAGCGTATTTCTTCACGACGAAGCTCATGGACGATCTGGATTGACGCCAAGAAGCTCGAGGAATCGAGAAATTGGAGCTTATGAGATTGGAGAGTGCGGCTACCTACTGCACGCCTAGTTTCAAGAAAAACAGAAACCAACCATTGTTTTCGGCATTCTTGCATTATGATCTAGTTTCTAGGATTGTCTAGATTACATCTAGATGGTCTAGATCGATTTGAATCCATAATTTATAAAAATCATTTAGTTGTTGCATGGAGAAGGAAACGGAGAAGAAATCTCCTTCTAACATTGGTCTCTCGCGGTTTCGGCTCATCACTAATCCATGTGTTTGTAGTTTTAATAGTTGTGATTAAAGGAGAATTCCCACCAGGATTCCCATAGGAATCAAACTGCGACAATGAGATCAAAAAATGGCAATTTCTGTTTTTTTAAACTGGTTATTTTCGTGCGCGGGTTAAAACTGGATTCTAATTTGCCGATAAAAATTTTCTATGGGGCCAGGTGGGGTCCACTGTGATGACTGAGAGAGAAATCCACTCCGTTCATCTAGTGTGGTTAGATTATCTTAGGCATGAGCTCAAAGATGAAGTAAATCCAATAATTAGGTGGGGCCACATCATACGAAGATGGGCAAGGAATGTGATTCATCTGATGAATGGCTTGGATCACACGGGCCCCACTGTAAAGGTTGGTTTAGAGTTGTCCAAGATCTATTTAGGATGGGTTTCTAAAACAGGAAAACGAATGGGATATCCATTTGAACATGCTTCCCACGCAGCAGATCCTCTTGGTTTCTTGGTTTGCCGCATATGTACATAGGCAAGCTATTTCTCATGCGTACAGGTCTGTCATTGGGCCATGGGTTGTTTCAAGGTTCAAGGATTCAGTGGCCCACTTGTAGTGCAATTTGCATCATCGAAAACTTTCTTTAAATCGGTGATCTTGAGTCATGTGATCAATAGATTTGAATTTAAAGTTCAATGGTCGGATCGGTCCTAAAATCACCCATCAATAGTTTCATGGGCTTCTTAAGATGTTTGGGAGTGAATGAATTGTTGATGTTACGATTGGACGATCATATTGAAATTTCATCAGGTGAAGGTGCCCAACGTAGGGTGTGTGTGCAGGTATCGAGACCTTAATGGATTTAGAAACCATAGGATTCTTACCCAGAAGTTTGGGATCTCTAGAAATAGGTCTAGATGAGTCCTAGCACAAAACATAAACCATTAGATTCATCGAAGGTCATCGACATATCGCAATGATGGTCGTTACATGATTTTCATGCAGGTCATCCAATAGATATGATGTGAAATCCTATGGATGATGGATCTTGTGAATTAGGTCCTGAAATTGATAGTGTACAACTCAATTGGCCTAAGCATTGTTTAAAATTTCATGACGATCAAGTTCCTAGAAATAAGGTTTCTGAGATTCAGTGTCGGGTATAGAACGTTTACACCATAGAAAGTAATGAACAAATTCCTTCCCAATCAAATAATGATGCCAATGGTGTAAAGTCTGGACAATGGCATAAAACTCCAAGTCATAAGTGGAATATTGTTGCTTTACATCGGACAGTTTTTCACTGAAGACAATTGGATGGCCCTCCTGATTAAGAACTCCACTAATGCCGATGTTGAAAGTGTCATATCTCACCTCAAATACCTTCTCATATTCTGAAAGGCGCAAAATTAGAGCTTCGATTATTTTACGTTTGATCCTCTCAAACACTCTTGTTACTGCACTTGTCCATCGAAACTTTCTCTATTTCATGCAATTGGTAATCAGAGCCATGTTGCTGAAGTTCCACACAAAACTTTAGTAAAATGTTTTGTGTGGCGAGGCCATGGAAACTACGAACTTCAAAGATAGCGGTAGGTATTGGCCAATCAACAATGGCTTTCACCTTGCTGAGGTCCACATCTACACCTTACAACAAGACAATGTACCCTAAGAGGACCACAGATGTACTCGTGAAGGTGCGCTTTTTAAGGTTGATGTAAAAGTGCTTGCGTCAAAGGATCCCGAAGATAAGACCCAGGTGATTGAGGTGCTCTGTCCTCGACGTCCTGTATATGAGGATGTCGTCAAAATAAACAACGACAAACTTACCAATAAAGGGGAGCAACAATAAGGTCATGACACACATGAAAGTGCTATGTGCATTTGTGAGATTGAATGGCATAACTAGCCACTTGTAAAGGCGTCTTATATGCTGTCTTCCATCCATCACCAAGCCAAATGCAAATCCAATAGTATCCATTCGGAAGATCAATCTTAGAAAAGACACTAGCACCTGGCATCAAATCTAGTCTTAAAAAGACACTAGCACCTAGCATCAAATCTAGTCTTAGAAAGACACTAGCACCTGGCATCAAATCTAGCATATCATCAAACGAAGGAATAGGGAAGCGGTACTTATTGTGATTTTATTAATTGCTTGGTTGTCTACACACATACACCAACTTCCATCCTTCCTAGGAGTATGGAGGGCTGACACTACACATGGGCGGGCTTACGCTCTCTCGGATGTAGCTATTTTTAAGCAACTCATCAACTTGACGTTTCAACTCGGCGTGCTCAGCGACACTCATTCGGTATGGTGGTAAGCTAGGTAAGGATGCTCTGAGAACCAAATCTACAAAGTTTAATGTTGTCATTACCATACGATATATGATTCAAATCATATGATTTCATCATATCGTACGGTCGTACGACTTAATTGTATATTAGGATGAATCGTACGATTAATCGTGATTCATACGAATCATACTGAATCGTACGATTTGATTTTTGCACAGAAAACCTGGAAATTTCTAATAAAAATTCATTGTTTTTATTTTTTCAGTTTTTACAATTTTTTTAGGGCTTTTGTTTTTAAAAGCTATTTAAGGCCAATATACATTAAAATATCATTTCATATGCTTCTTTTAAGAGAGTTTAGGGACTTTTGGAGATTGTGGGCCATAGAAAACTTAGACAAAGAAGTTGACATATCTTTTTTGTCGCTTAACGGAATCGAACGTCGCCTATTTCGTTCGATTTCTACATCAAAATAGGTATGAATACAGATAAAATAGTCCTTTAATCTTTTCTATTTCATTTCTTTCATTTTTGGGTTAAAATATGTATTTTTCATATATTTGCATTTTTATTTTTTTTTGCTGATTTTTTTGAAATTTTTTAGGGCTTTTGTTTTTAAAACTTATTTAGGGCTCACCCAATTAGAATATCACATATTTTCTTACTTTTGAGAGAGAGTGGGGAGATTTGGAGTTTGTGGCCCATAAAAAACTTAGAAAAACAAGTTATCATATCTTTTTCGCCTGTCAACAAAATTTAGCGCTGCTTATTTCATTTGATTTCTACATCAAAATAGGTATGAATAAATTTAAAATAGTTCATTAATCTTTTTTTTATCCTTTCTTCCATTTTTTGGGTACAATATGCATTTTTTGTCTTTTCCATTTGTTTTTCATTTATTTCAAGAGTTTTGTCATTTTCTTAATTACGTATCATCTTTTATGTTTGCGTTAACCTAAATAGTTCTTTTTCCTTAATATGTAAGCTTGTGTCTTGATTCTTATCGAAGCCTTAGAGATAGGAAAAAAGTCGAAGTCCAAAGATATTGACCTTACATGGGAATATTACTCAAAAATGGATGAGAACAATAATCTCCATCTAAAATGCAATTTTTGTGGTAAGGCATATTGAGGAGGAGTGTTTCAAACGAAACATCAACTTGCCCGAACCAACAAGAATGTAATGGCATGTTCCCAAGTCGGTGATGGTGTCATTCAAAAAGTTGTTGGATGGTTATGTGGATGAGAAGAAGCAACAAAAAGAAATGACGTACAATGTTGGAAGAGTTGCCATTATTGATGATGTGGAGGAAATGGGTGAAGGAAAAAAGAAAATGAACTATGGATGAATTGTGATAAGAAAGATTTCTAATTTCTTATATGCGAAAACTCTGCCTTTTAATCTTGTAAAGAGCCCCTTCTTTGCACCTATAATGGAAGCAATTGCTGCATTTTGGCCAGGGTTAAAGCTCTTCTATCATATCATGAAGGGATAATTTTTTGAAGATGGAGTTTGAGTCGATAGAGAAATCCATTGAGGTTTATAAGAAGGAATGGGTCAAGACTAAAACAATAATGTCGGATGGGTGGATTAATGGAGTGAATCAGTCTATTACAATTTTTTTCCTTCTCCCATATTAATCATCCCTCTCACCTAAATGAAATGGGATGAACTTCTTGTCAAGACTCAAATATTGCATATTTAACTCTTCAATTACATTAGTTTTCCTCACATTTAAGTGTTAATTCGATTTAATTATATACGTTTTCGTCACGCAAGGTGATTTGGAAGCCTATGATGAATAAGTGCTTAAAGGATGGATTTAGAGATCAAATGAAGATAATGAAGAATTAGATCTATTGAGGAAAATATTGAAGAATTCAAGTACCAAAGATCCAAGATCTAACGAAACCAAGTGAGGAATGAAGGAAATCAAATAATTGAAGTGAAGAAACCAAGGAAAAGGAATCCTGAAAATTTGGGGCCAGAAAAATCATATTCTGAAATTCCAGGGCCAGAAAGACAATCCTGAAAAACTGCAGAAACAGCCATTCGATGTCATCGATGAGAGTTTCGATGCGATCGAAGACAACTTTGATCACATCGAACCCTTTTGATTCCATCGAGAAAATCATGAATTTTCCAAGTTAGTTGCGGGACACATTCTTTGATGCCATCGAAGGTGCGCGCGACTTCATAAATTCAAAGTCGATTTGTGATTTTTTCGCGGCGGTGCGAAAGTTAGAGTTCCAAAATTATAAATTGGAGTCCCTAAAACATCTCAAATCATCTTCTAGGATTTGGAAAGGGAGACAAGGCTTAGGTAGAGTGCCGACAACGTTCTTCGACTTCGATTTCTTCATAAGTTCTAGTAGATCTTTTAGTTTTCATTCTAAAATGTTAGTCTTGTTAGGCTAATCTCTTAGCTAAGGCTAAGGGATGAAGTATGTAGTTCAATTTCAGTATTTAGTTTATTTGATTCAATGACATTATTTTGAATGATGAAAGTAGAATTTATTTAGTTTGAATTTACTTTAAGTCTTTGAGTTGTTTATTTATGGATTTGTTGTACACTCCAAGTACCATGAATGCTCTGATTTAACAATTGTTTAGCCTAAATTAGAAAGGGACCAATCTGTATAATTGATTGATCCAGTGACGCCTAAGGGTGCATTGGACACTTTGATTTCCCTATCATGGATGTCTGAATGCTTCATGAGAGAATCGATTAATTGAAATCATATTCTTACTGATGTTTATGAATGGTTTAATAGAATTATCTTCCAATTGGATAGGATGGGACTTCAATTCCAATTGAGATATACATTGAATCAGTTAATTGAATATTGTGATTGTTGTGAGTGAATTCCTATATCCATAGTCTTTTATTTATTTGTTTTTAAATCCTTTGTACCTCGTTGGATTAAAAACCCAAACAAACCATTAGACTTAGATTAGTTCTAGGTCATGTTCCTCATTCCCTATAGATTCGACCTCGGTCTCACCAAGTTATTACTACTTCGCAGCCCTACACTTGGGGTTCATGAACAAGTTTTTGGCACCGTTGTCGAGGAGTGGCGTTGAACACTATTAGGTTTAGGTTTTCAAGGTTTGATTTTTGCTTCAAGTTAGATTTTTCTTGTTTTCTGAATTTTTTTAACCTAGGGTTTTTAAGATTTACTAATTTTTAGAAATTTGTTGTTAGGGTTTATCTTATTATTATTTTTTTAACATTACTAACATTCTTTATTATTTCTGTATTATAAGATCTTCATTATAGTTTCTTTCTTCTGGTAGCATCCTTCCTCTCACCCTCTATTTGCCTTCATAATTGTTGTAGGACTTAGGGTTAGAATTAGAGTTTTGTGTGGTTCATGCCCAAGTGGGTAAGGTACTATACATTGAGACTTCTGAGTGAAGGAGGTTTAGTTGACAAGCTCGCGATCCATCGACGAGTTAGAAAACATCTAAATACTCCTGAAACACCATTTGAAACTATGGTCGAAACTGAACAATACTTTGATGAGAATCCTATGCGAAACACACCACCAATTAGGACGGTGCATGATGAGAATGAGGTACACCAAGTTCCACTAGTTCGGACCTTACATGATTATTTACAGCCGGCGAGAACAAGTACACCTTCTTACATGATTTTCCCGACCAATGCAGGAAACGTGGACTTCAAACCAGGGATGATCCAATTACTCCCTAAATTCTATAGACTTTACTCAGAAAGTCCATATTTGCACATAAAAGAATATGAAGAGATTCTTACGACCATAAACTTTAACAATGTTCCTTCTAACATGATTAGACTAAAATTATTTTCATTCTCTTTAAAGGAGAAGACCAAATCATGGCTTCACTCCTTAAGGCTGAGATCCATTGGCACATGAGCCGAAATGACCTGGGAGTTCCTTAAAAAGTTCTTCCCAGCTCATAAAACCAACACTCTCAGACGAGACATAATAAACTTCTCCCAAAAAAGCTATGAAACTTTTTGTGAGTGTTGAGAACGGTTCAAGGACTTCTCGCTTGTCACCAAGGTGTCCCGTATCGGTATCGGTTGGCGTAACGGCCCGTAACGGCGTAATTTTTTTTTTGCCAAAAAAATATGAAAAAATATTGATTAAATCCGGAATATTCTAAACATCCAAATATGCATTCATTTATAAATTGGAACATGTTTATGGTGGTGTAACGGTCCACTCTTTGGTGAGAAGTTGTATCGGACTGTTTGATTAATTCTTTAACCAGGTAACTTGAATTTGACTATAAAATTCATATATTTAATTTTTTTTAATATGTAATTTATGTACTTAACAACTTGATATCATTTCTCCCAATAGTTCTTTAAAAAAAAAATGAAATTAAATTCAGGATCAATTTGGGGCTAACTTGGAGGACCAATCTATTCTCCAAATCAGCCTCAAATTCATGTCATTTATTGTCATTATCCCACTTATAAATTGGTGGACATTTATTGGATAGTGAATCATTAAAAAAATAAAAAAAAATCTAAAGGCCCTATTTTAAAAAATAAAAGCTCACAAATTAACAATTAAAACTATTCAAATAATTTGATTTTGGCATTGTGAGTTAGTAATTGCAGTCCATAATTTAATTGTCAAATTTTAAGTTAATATATGTCTAGTGTACAATTTTTTAAGGCTTGAATTAGGAGGGACTCAGATGTAAAGTGCAACACACGTGTGTGATGAATGTGTTATATCCACAACGTCCATTCATTTTACCAAATAATATGACCAAAGCTCAGGTGGATTGCACCATAAAAAACAACAATAATTAAATGTTCACCGTTAAAAATTTATTGGGGGCTAAAAAGGTTTTAGATCAAGCTGACATGTGTGTTTTCCCTTCATCCATGTCAATGTGACCCAATTAATAGGTTAGATTGAAAATAAACATTACAGTGGACTTTAAGAAAATTTTAATGGTGAGTATTCTATAACCACTTTTTCCTATGGTGTGGTCCACCTAAGATTTGGATATTATTAATTTTTTGAATCCTGACCTAAAATGATGTGGCAAAATGGATGGACGATATGGATAAAAAATATACATCATAGTAGGGCCCACTCAAGTCGAGATCTCAGATTGGATGGAGAATAAGCGTTATAGTGGGCCGAATTGTTTAGCAGTGAAAATCATTATCTCTGTTGCTATTTTTGGTGTGGTCAGGATGATCTCTGGATATAATTCATTTTTGGGTGGTGCTATAAAATGATCTAAAAATAGATGAAGGTGTAGATGTAATAAATACATTACTTTGGAGCCCATATAACTTTGATCTCCTTTGAACATTCGTACAACTCGGGAGCTCGAGGAGTGTTAGCGCTCGTCTTTGCGTGACACGTACCTACAGCGGCTTTGCTTTGCCCAATTAAAAATGGGGAGAGAAAACAAAGAAAGAGGAGAAAAAAAAAGAAAGAGGAGGAAAGGGGCAAAGAAGAGATTGAGAGAGAGAGAGTGAGTGAGAGAGAGAGAGAGAAGAGAAGAAGAAGAACGAGGAAGAAGAGCTGCTGCTCAGCTTGCCATGATGGCGTGACGCAGGCATGATGCTGCTCGAGAAGAAGTAGAAGAAGAAGAAGAAGAAGAAAGAGAAGAAGAAGAAGAAAGAAAAGAAAGGAGAAGAAAGAAAAGCAGAATCGTTTTTATTGGTTTTTTTTTTTTTTTTTTCCATTAGATTCCAGTCCTCGAGCGAGTGGTGACATAACACTCCCATCGTGACGTGCAACGGGTCACGCCGATCCTTGATCACGCTTGTCATGCCGATTAGAATACTCCACACCATTTGGAATACCCTGCTTGTCACACCATGGCTACGAGATTTGGCGGATGATTAACTTTTTCTATGACGGGCTAAATCCAAATGTGCGCCAATTCGTAAAGATGATGTGTAATGACATATTTATGCGCAAGGAACTGGAAGATGCCTGGGATTACTTTGACATGCTAGCCGAAAATGCCCAATCATGGGATACATCTAACCAAGCTAGTAATACCGAGGCAATGCCAAGAGAGGGGAGTACATGTGCTCAAACATTGAGGCCTTGGAATCTAGTGTAAGGTTGGCGGATCTCACAAGGAAGATTGAGGCTTTGGAATCTAGGGAGTGATCCGACCCAATACGGACGTTGAAATCGTATGTGGTATTTGTGAAAGCGATGTACACCTAACAAAGGATTATCTTACAATCCCCGCATTCCAAGAGGTGCCGCAAGCTCAAGCAAATGCTACAAATGCAAATCAACGCCCCTTAAGTGCACCAAATTCCAACACGTACACTCTGATTGGTGAAGCCATCCAAATTTTAGGTGGAGGAATGGATCGACCACAAATGCACCCAATAATCTACAAGAGCCATCTAATGGACCCCCACCTAGGAGAACTCTTGAGGATACATTGAATACATCATGCAAGGGCAATTGCGGGCCATAAATGAACTCAGAACTTTGGTTGCCACTTGCAAGAATTGAGACACGACTAAATGTTAGGGAGAAAGGGACCTTTCCGGCCCAACCTCAACCTAACCCTAAGGGACAATTCGAGATAAGTGATCCAACTCTTCAACTCTACATGTGAAACATGTTAAATACACCACCAACTTGAGAAGTGGAAAAGAGATTGACAAGGATATTCCTAAGAAGGTTGAGAAACCTAAGGAGTCCAAAGACTCGAAGGATGATGGTGAATCTAGCAGTGCTTCACATGACATAGAACTAGTGCAGGAATACAAGCCTGTGGCACCCTTTCCCCAACACCTCACTACGTGAAAATGGCCAAGTGAAAATCAGGATATTTTAGAGGTTTTCTAGCAAGTCAAGATCAACATCCCGTTGTTGGATGCGATTGGACAGTTCTCATCTTATACCAAATTCTTAAGGGATCTGTGGTAAAAAAAAAAAAAGCTGAGCATGCATAAGAAAGCCTTCTTGACTGAACAGGCGAGTGTCATCATAAATTAAAACACTCCCCCAAAATACAAGGATCCCGGAAGTCCTACGATCTCATGTGTAATAGGAAAATTTCGGGTTGATAAAGCACTTTTAAACCTTGGGGCAAGTGTCAATCTGATACCATACTCGGTATACGAGCAATTGGGCCTTGGTGAGTTGAAACCCACCAAGAAAACGTTACAATTGGGTGACCGCATGACTAGGATGCCGAGAGGTGTGGTAGAAGTTGTGTTGGTCCAAGTGGATAGATTCTAATGCCCAGTAGACTTCATTGTCTTGGATACACACCCATTTATAAATGTGAGTACTCAAATCCCCGTCATATTAGGCCGACCATTCATGACTACTGTTACTACCATAATCAATTGCCAGAATGGGATCATGAAGAAATCTTTTGGGAATATGACCTTAAAACTAAACATGTTAAATTTGCACATACCAAAAGAGTATGATGATGTGATCCATAAGGTAAACTTGATTGATATATTTGAAGAAGATGAAGAGCCTCTTTCAATTAAAATTCTTAAACCTCTAGAAGTATGCGTGGCACACTTTGCATATTTAAATGACCCAATGAACATAAACATAGTGAATGCCTTGCGGAATTGTCCCGGTGCCTGACAATGACTGGGAAGATAATTGTGTTGAAAACCCTCCTTCCACCAATGTTGAATGCTTACAATTACAGGTGGAGGAGCTGAATTCTGATGTGAAGTTTGACACTTCAGATTTTATGGAGACTAAGCCGGTTAAAAACTTTTCTAATATTCAACTATTTTTAGTCTCTTATTCACCATCGTATACTAATATTGAAAATCATTATGCCACAGGTAAATCATACATTCTTTAGACATCTCATGACAATAAGAAGGAAATCTTTGATGAGGTGCATAGAATTCTCAAGATGATGACGGTCCAGGACATCCAAACTTACTCTAAAGTAGGTTTTTGAATGATCTTGCTAAAAAGCTTGTTGAGATACTTGCCAGAGGAAGAACCAATGCCTCTAGATGATTAATAGTTAGGATTAGGAATTTATTGCTTTCTTAGGATTAATTTGCTTTACTTAGTTTAATTTAGTTGCTGATACATCTTTTGATAGGAAGTTCGCACTTTCTTATTTGTCTGTCATCTTTAAGGTACTTTTCATCTACGCCTCTTTATTTTTGTTGCTCTTAATTTTGCTCTTATTATATATGTTTATACATAAAGGACAATGTATAATTTAGGTTGGGGAGTAGGTTTCCTTTGGAAATTCTTCGGATTTGTGTTGAATTGTTGAGTTTAAGCTATAAATTTTTTTTTTCAAAATTTCCTATGAATTTAAGTGATTTTAAAGATAATCCAGATATTAGAATGATAAGATACTTATTGGTGAGGATTTTTGAAATCTGAATTTAATTATTTGATAGATTTCAAAATTAAGTTGAAGTTATTAATTCTTAATTAGAAGTTTTGAACATTGATTGAGTCATGTAATTTATAAATCACATCTAGCTTACACATTAAAGTTTAAGTTTGATATTGAATTGTTAACTTGATGATTATTAAGAATGATAGGAACCAAACCTGGAAAATTTGTCCATCATGTTCAATGAAATGAATTGAAGAGAGAGAGAGAGAGAGAGAGAGAGAGAGAGAGAAGTAATACCCATCCAAAAATAGTTGTCGTCAAAAAGGGCTACCTATTAAAGTTACATGAAAGGACTATAAAGAAGAAGAGAAAACAAAAAAAAAGTAAAAATAGTGTGAAAGCCGTCGATGGAAAAATCAAAAGTTGGAAGAGTAGAATGTTGAACTGTAAGGCAAGTTTTGGTTTAGGTTTTGGTTATCCTGAATGTTTTTTGGATCATCAATGTCATGAAAGTAGAGAATTGAATCTTTGTTTGTGAAAAGTCTAGACTTCACCATACACCCATGGAACTCAATGTTTAGAATTTTTCTAATTATAGGATTAATGTTTTGAACTTGATTAGGACATTTACCAAGTGCTAGAGTTTAGGAGAAAGTAGTACTCAACATTTAGGTATTTTAGATTTCTACAATCTAGATTATTTTTACAACCGCTTGAGCTTATGAAAATTATTCATTTGCTTTCAAAATATCTTTCGCATGTTTTGCTCGAGACTAGCAAAATGTTGGTTAGGGGGTGTATTGAGACTCAAATATTGCATATTTAACCCTTCAATTACATTAGTTTTCCTAGCATTTAAGTGTTAATTTGATTTAATTATATACATTTTCGTCATGCGAGGTAATTTGGAAGCCTATGATGAATATGTTATTAAAAGGATGGATTTAGAAATCAAAAGAAGATAATGAAGAATTGGATCTATGGAGGACAATATTCAAGAATTCAAGCGTCAAAGATCCAAGGAAACCAAGTGAGGAAAGAAGGAAATCGAATAATTGAAGTGAAGAAACCAAGGAAAATGAATCCTAAAATTTCAGGGCCAGAAAAATCATATTCTAAAATTCCATGGCCAGAAAGAAAATCCTGAAAAATTGCAGAAACAGCCCTTCGATGCCATCGAGGAGAGTTTCGATGTCATCGAAGACAACTTCGATCCCATCGAACCCTCTTCGATTCCATTGAGAAAATCATGAATTTTCCATGTTAGTTGTTGGCTACATTCTTTAATGTCGTCAAGGGAGTTTCGATGCCATCGAAGGTACGTGCGATTGCATAAATTCAAAGTCGGTTTGTGATTTTTTCGAGGTGATGCAAAAGTTGGAGTTCTAAAACTATAAATTGGAGTCCCTAAAACATCACAAATCATCTTCTAGGGTTTGGAGAGGGAGAGACTTAGGTGGAGCGCCGACAACTTTCTTTCACTTCGATTTCTTCATGAGTTCTAGTAGATCTTTAGTTTTTCTTCTAAAATGTTAGTCTTGTTATGCTAATCCCTTAGTTAAGGCTAAGGGATGTTGCTTGTAATTCAATTTCAGTATTTAGTTTATTTGATTCAATGATATTATTTTGAATGTGAAAGTAAAATTGATTTGGTTTGAATTTACTTGAGTCTTTTGAGTTGTTTATTTCTGGATTCGTTGTGCACTCCAGGAACAATGAATGCTATGATTTAACAATTGTTTAGCCTGAATTAGAGAAGGAATCAATCTATATAATTAATTGATTCAATGACGCATAAGGGTGCATTGGACGCTTTGAGTTCCTTACGATTGATGTCTGAATGTTTCATGAGAGAATCGATCAATTGAAATCCCATTCTTAATGATGTTTATGAATAGTTTAACATAATTATCTTCTGATTGGATAGGATAGGACTTCAATTCCAATTTAGATGTACATTGATTCAGTAAATAGAATATTGTGATTGTTATGAGTGGATTCATGGATCCCAAGTCTTTTATTTTTTTTATTTTTAAATACTCTTTTACCTCGCTGGATTAAAAACCCAGACAAACCATTAGACTTATATTAGTTCTAGGCCGTGTTCCCCATTCCTTGTGGATTCGACCTCGGTCTAACCGAGTTATTACTACTTTGCATCCCTTCACTTGGGGTTCGTGAACACTTCTCCCTCTTGAAACATTTCCAAAAACTCGAGTCTGACTTCCTATTCTTCTGACAGCATTTCTCCTTTGAGTGGCATTTCCTCTTCTTCTTTCATCTTCACTGGAGAGGGTTAGGATCGACGGTTTGGTCGGTTAATAGTTTGAGCAATATTTTCTTTTTGAGATCTGTTGATACGTCTGATATTTCAAAGAATGCAGATAATATGTTGGGTTTACTTGAGTCGGTTAATGATGAGGTGGGCGAAGAGAATGTAGGAGAAGTTGTTACAGATATTGCATATGCTTCTGTTAAAGTAGGTCAAATGTTAATGGAGAAGAGAAGGACGTTTTGGTCTCCATGTGCGGCCCACATTTACAAGCATTGTTGGGTCCTGAAATTGATGAGGAAGCACACAAAGGGGGAGTTGACAAGACCGGTTACGTGTTACTTGACTTTGAAAAGCATCCACGAGAATAGGATTAGCTTGAGATCGATGTTTACCTCAAATGAATGGGAAGGTAGCAGTTTCTCCAAAACCGCAAAGGGGAAGTGTGTTCAATAAATAGTTTTAGCCGATGTAGATTTTTGGTCATCCATCAAGTTTTGCTTGAAGACCACTCTCCCATTAGTGAAGGTGCTATAGTTAGTTGATTCAGATGAGAAGCCAGCCATGAGATATACTTATGAAGTGATAAATCGGGCGAAAGAGGCAATTGGGAAGAACTTGGGAGAAGGCGATATTCAACCAAATGGAAAATCTTGACCAATGGTGGAATCTTCAACGACATACTCTTACATGTGGCAACTTATTTTTTTAATCCTAAATTTCAATATGACAAGAGTTTCCATCCGAATCTAGAGATCAAAACCAACTTATATGACTATATTGAAAAAAATGATCCCGGATTCAAGGCAAATGGTGATCATTGATGAACAAATTGATAAGTTCAAAAGGGTCTATGGTTATTTGGAAGAGGGACTACAAAATTAACCAGAACAACAAACAAGCAAGTAATTTTGCAATTATTTTACTTCTTTGACTTCTGTAAGTACTTAAATCATAAATATATCATGTATGATCATGTATGTTTTTACTTTTTAGGTTATTTAGTTTATTTATATAATTATATATGATTGATTTACAAGTTTATGGTGGGAGAGTTACGGAGACGAGTGTCCAAAATTGCAAAAGCTGGCTATCCATATTTTGAGTCTGACATATAGTGCTACTGGTGATGAGCACAATTGTAGCACTTTTGAGCAAGAAATTATTGAATTCATTATTTATCTTGTTAATTTACCATGTAGTGCTATTGGTCCTTGTGGAATTTTACGTTTACTGTATATACATTCGAAGAAGAGAAATAGACATGAGCAACGGAGATTAAATGTGCTCATCTTCGTAAAATACAATCTCCAATTCGAAGTCCATCATGCGAAAAAAGAGAATGGCCAAGGGCTTGATCCTATATGCATATCGGATATAGAATCCAACAATGAATGGATCTCCGAGGAGAATCCTGCATTTCCTACAGATAAAACTTGGATGGACAAAGGTGAGTGCTTTACCGAGGGATTGGAGGATGTGCAAGATGTAAGTCGATCTACCTCATAACCGGTTGGGCGATGTGGTATAATTGCATGTTATATGCTAATTGTTTAGTCTTGTAATCTTATAATTATTAATTAATAGTTTTATTTTCATTTAGTTATGCACTTATGCTAAACTAATAAGCATAATACATTATGCATAAACTATTTTGTAAGTTCTGAAAAACTCGCAATTAGAAGTAAAGCAAAGGGGAAAGTGAAAGTGGTAAAAGAGGAGGAAGAGGAGTTTACTGAAGATGAATATGATGTTGATAATGTTGATATCATTGATGAAGAGGAAAAGGATGATGATGGCGTCGCCACTGCAACGAAGAAAAGATTTGATTGGACTTTTTGTTTCCTTTTTTATTTATAGAAACAAGTGAATAGTGAATATATTAAACTTTTTTTATAACGACAAGGTGTCTCCACTGATGAGGACATCAGACCCTTCAAAGTTTATCAAAGATGAAGGCGGTCGACGAATACAACTTTATGGCTCGATGATGGTTCATGGCACAACCAAGGATGATTTTGAAGACCTGGTTAATGGCACAAATAAGGATGATTTTGAAGACCTTACACGTGTCCTTGGATTAATTGAAGGCCCCACATTAGGAGGACACATGTATAGGATGAGTTAGAAGACTGATCTGTTACGTAGGATTTTATTTATTTTTTTCTTTTTTTTAGAAAGCTTTGTTTTGCGCATTTTTTTCTTTTATTATAGGGGTAATTTTGTCATTTTCTTTTAAATTCGATTTTTATAAATGGGGTGATTTCTACCCTAAACCTAATAATATTTTTTTCATGAAATCTTAGTGCCTCCTTTCCCTTTCTCTGTGGTAAGTTCTTCTCTTCCCCAAATCTCCTCTTTTTCTAAATTCTATTTCTAGCCCTCTAATCTTCTTCTCTTTCTATGCCTAGTATGTGTATATATATATATATATATATATATATATATATATATATATATATATATATATATATATATATATATATATATATATATGCCTAGTTTGTGTGTGTGTGTGTGTGTGTATTGTTGCTATTGACCCTGAAAATCTGAGAATTGATCCCAACCCTCTCTCAAATTTTCCAGCCGTCCTATTTCTAGAAATCCTTTGATTTCTTGAACTAGAAAAGCTGCATTGATTGTTGGATTGAAACCATGCAAGATCGGGAGGTCCCATCCCTCGCCGGATCCAATCCACGCATGATTTGAATACAGTACAACAGGATTGTGATGATGGTCTGCAACCATTGCATGTTCCCTTTATTTTTATCTTTACTATGATGTGGAATGTGAATATTTCAATTGATTTGCTTAGTTTATTTCGCTAGATAATTTTTTTGCTCACACATGCATTCTAGTTTAGACCGTCCCGCATCAAATTTGGTATCCAAGCTTTAGGTTTTGCATGGTTTTTGTTAGATCGAGTTATCTAAACTTAAGATCATTTGTTTTCTCATATAGGATTGTCTAGATAATTCCAAATCTATATGTCTGATCTATAGCACCACTAGAGAATCACACCTTGAACATTTGAAGTTGGTCTGTAGCGTCCTTAGGGCGGAGAAATTATACGCTAACCTTAAAAAATGTTCGTTCATGTCCAGTCAGGTTGTGTTCTTAGGGTTTATAATGTCAGCAGAAGGGATGCATGCAGACCCAAAGAAAGTCAAGGCCATAGTTGATTGGCTTGAACCGAGGAACATCCATGAAGTGCAAAGTTTCCATGGCTTAGCCACATTCTATCGTTGGTTCATTAGGAGTTTTAGCACGATTATAGCTCCCATTACAGAGTGTATGAAGTAGGGAGAATTTATGTGATTGAAAGCCGCAATTAAGGCTTTCAAAGAAATTAAGGTCAAGATGGTTGAAGCTCCCGTCATGCGTCTTCCCGACTTTTCTAGAGTCTTTGAAGTTACGTGTGATGCATCTAGTGTTGGTACGAGTGGATTCCTGAGTCAAGAGGGTCATCCTTTTGCCTATTTCAATGAGAAACTGAATGATGCAAAACAAAAATATTCTACCTATGATAAGGAATTCTATGCGGTAGTGCAGTCTTCGAAACATTGGCGCCATTACCTCCTACGGCAGGAATGTCTTATTCTCTAATCATGAGGCCTCACGTTATCTTCACTCCCAGAAGAAACTTAACCCAAGGCATGCTAAGTGGGTTGCGTTCCTTCAAGAGTATTCGTTCGTCTTGAAACATAAGGCCGGAGTAGAGAATAAACCAGTTGATGCCCTTCGCCGTAAAGTGGCGTTGCTCAATTCTTAGTGTTGGAATTGTCGGCTTTGAGCAACTAAGAGATGAGTATGATGCATGACAATTAACCACTTGCTCTAAAAGCTCGAACTGTTAGAACATGGCAAATTAATCCCTTTTATCTCATAGCCCAGCCCCACATCTCATGGGTTAGGATCTTGGCTGAACCCCCCTTGTGGACCCCAAATCACATGGGTACCGCCTCACACGAGCCACCCACCTCACACGGGTGGGGCCTGCCTCACACGAGCCACCCGTCTCACACTGGCCGCCCACCCCGAGTGTGCCCCCGCATCCCACAGGCAACCCCACTCGAGCCCGGTGTGAAAATGCCCCTGCATTAGAGTACCTCCCATGTCCAGATTTTGGGGGTACCTATACGTCACTCTAGAGTGATCAGCAAAGTGCTAGGGATTTTGTGTTGAGAGATGGATTCCTTTTTAAAGGAAATCGTTTATGTATTCCCCATACGTCCCTCCGTGAATTCCTCGTTTGGGAGCTTCATTCGGGAGAGATAGCTGGCCACTTTGGCCGCAATAAGACTATTGCCCTCGTAAAGGATCGTTTCTACTAGCCAAGTCTTAAGCGAGATGTCGCCAAAATTTTAGAGCAGTGTAGAACGCGTCAGATGGCAAAGCAGCAAAAGAAAAATTCTGGATTATATACGTCATTACCTATGCCACATGCTCCGTGGCAAAACATTAGCATGGATTTCGTGCTTGGGCTTCCCAAGACGATTAAAAAGCACGATTCCATTTTTGTTGTTGTGGACTACTTCTCTAAGATAGCGCATTTCATTTCATGTTCTAAAACTTCAGATGCATCTAATATTGCTAAGGTCTTTTTCGATGGTGTGTTCCGTCTCCATGGTTTACCTAAGACATAGTGTCTAACCGTGATGTCAGATCTACCAGCTATTTTTGGAAGACACTATGGTACATGATGGGAACACGTTTGCAGTTTTCTACTGCATACCACCCCCAAACTGAGGTGGTTAATCGCAGCCTTGGAAATCTCTTACGATGCTTAGTGGGTGAACATGTGAAAACTTGGGATTTAATTCTACTTATAGCCGAGTTCGCCTACAACAGTTCAGTCAATAGACATACAGGGTTGAGTCCATTTGAAATTGTTAGTGGATACAAACCTCAGATGCCCATAGACTCGTTACCCATGTCAGTTACCCAAAGATCTTCTAAGTCAGTTGATGCATTTGCATGATACATTCATGATTGCATGCACATGTTAGACAACGAATAAATGCGAGTTATGATAATTATAAATGTTCAGCTGACCAACATCATAGGTGGACAGAATTTAATGAAGGGGATTATGTAATGGTTAGGATTAGACCAGAGCGGTTTCTTCTGGGTTCCGCTAAGAAATTACAAGCTCGCAGTACTGGACCATTCAAAGTATTGCGTAAAATTGGGTCTAATGCGTACAGGGTAGACCTTCCACCTGAAATGGGAATAAATCCGACGATCAATGTCAAAGATCTAATCCTCTGTCCTAACCCTTCCATTGTTTCTTCTTCCCACCCTTGGCCACTTTCCGACTTTACTTCTCAACCCACTCCACCCCTTCCACCATCAATTGACCGTAAGGAAGAAATTGAAGGGATAGTGGATGAGGACATTGTTTCCACACGAGATGGGGGGCGGGCTTCCAAAGGTACCTTGTCGAATGGAAGAACAAGCCACCATCCGATTCCACGTGGCTTATAGAAGTGGAACTGCAGCGGATTGATCCAGACCTTCTCGAGGTGCGCAAAAGTTTTAACTCGTCGAAGCCGAATTCTTCTCACCCGAGGGGAGTTGATGAGGACATCAGACCCTTCAAAGTTTATCAAAGACAAAAGCGACCGACGAATACAACTTTATGGCTCGATGATGGTTCATGGCACAACTAGGGTTGTACATCAAGCCGAGTCGAGTTGAGGTGGGTCAAGCTTGGCTTGGCTCATCCATGCTCTCCTTGAGTTCGTGCTCAAGCTCGAGCTCGGCCTCGAGCTTACCATTGGAGCTTGACTTGTTTGCCAAACCTTTTGAGTCGAGCTCAAGGCGAGCTAGTGGATCGAGTAGAGGCGAGCTTACCTCAAGTCGAGTCATGTCTGCTCCCAACCCGACCCAACCTACACCTAACACAACCCAGCAACTCGACCCAACTGAACCAACCCCCAAATCAAATATTCAATTTTATATATATATATATATAGTCATAGAAGGTACCTTGTTGTTGGTGCTGAGAGAGAGAGAGGAGAGCTCAGGCGGGTGCAGGTCGTATGGCTGAGATAAGTTGGGCAAACGTTAAGCTCGGGCGAGTAGCCGAGAGAGAGAGAGAGAGAGAGAGAGAGAGAGAGAGAGAGAGAGAGAGAGGAGCGCTAGCGAAACGAGTTAGGTATGGAAGGGAAAGGATAAGAAAAGGACAGACGGGTAGGCTATGGTTTAAGTTTTAAATTTTTTTATTTTTAAATATTATATATATATATATATATAAATATATAATATATTCGAGTCGAGTCGAGCCGAGCCGAGTTTGAGCCGAGTCAAGTCAAGCTCTACTATGTTCGAACTTGGCTTGTTTTCAAAACGACCTGGGTCATATGAAGCTTGGCTCGCCTTGAGTCATTGTTCAAGTCGAGTCAAATCGAGCTAGATCGAGCCAAGCCAAGCGAGCTTTTCAAGCTTGCTTGGCTCGTGTACAGCCCTAGGCACAACCAAGGAAGATTTTGAAGACCTGGTTAATGGCACAAATAAGGATGATTTTGAAGACCTTGCACGTGTCCTTGGATTAATTGAAGGCCCCACATAAGGAGGACACACGTGTAGGATGAGTTAGAAGACTGATCTGTTATGTACGATTTTTTTTATTTTTTAATTTTTTTAGAAAGCTTTGTTTTGTGCATTTTTTTCTTTTATTATAGGGGTAATTTAGTCATTTTCTTTTAAATCCAAATCTTATAAATAGGGTGTTTTCTACCCTAAACCTAATAATGGATTTTTAATGAAAGCTTAGTGCCTCCTTTCCCTTTCTTTGTAGTAAGTTCTTCTCTTCCCCTAATCTCTTCTCTTTTTCTAAATTCTATTTCTAGCCCTCTAATCTTCTTCTTCTCTTTATATGCCTAGTATTTTTTATTTTTTATTTTTTTTTTGTTGCTATTGACCTTGAAAATCTGAGAATTGATCCCAACCCTCTCTCAGATTTTCTAGCCGTCCCTATTCCAGAAATCCTTTAATTTCGTGGACTAGAGAAGCTGCATTGATTGTTGGATTCAAACCATGCAAGATCGGGAGGTCTCATCCCTCGCCGGATCCAATCCACGCATGATTTGAATACAGTACAGCAGGATTGTGATGATAGTCTGCAACCATTGCATGTTCCCTTTATTATTATCTTTACTATGATGTGGAATGTGAATATTTCAATTGATTTGCTTAGTTTATTTCGCTGGATAACTTTTGTGCTCACACATGCATTCTAGTTTAGACTATCCTGCATCATCCACCCAATTGAAGGAGAGACTATTCCCTGTAGATGCATGCAATCACCCGACAACCATGTGCATCGGGCAATCGTGAATATATTATACATGTAAATGGGGATGGGGAAAAGGCTATTTTTTAAACCATATAGAAAACTTACATGTACATGGGATGGGCAAAGGGTTATATTTTTAAACTTGATTATGACATGATACAACACAATGATACATTTATGCATAGTATACAGTTGATCACAATTTTATATTAATGTCATCATGGTTATTTTTTATTTATTTTTTTCTTGGTATATTCATGACGACATGGATGATTGATGTGTTTTTTATTTTTTTTTTATTTATTTACTTTAATTTTTATGATATTTTCATGAAAATCTAAAAAAATCTTACAATTTACGATACAATACGATTTAGATCCATTTACGATTTACGATACGATAATGATTATGACAACATTTATAGTGTTGAATATTCCACAGCAAAGGCAACTCCTTAGGAAGATTATCAAAGACCAAAACTTGGAAGTCATGTAGCATAGATTTGACTTCATCAAAACCATGCTCATCTTAGTCGGTAATAGGTTCATGCACATGTTTTGTGACTAGAGCAAAGATTACACCTTTTTCCCTACTCTCTTCCTCGAACTTCCGTATGGTGAGATCACGGGAGTTAAGGAAAGCAGCTGATGTCGATGATGGGGGCGTAAATGAAGGAGGTGATGTAGGCAACAATAGGCAAAGGTAGATCCAATGACCTCGCCATATGAACAAATGCAAGTTGGCCTCATCGTCACTTTGTACCTTCCGATCAAAAAGCCAAGGTCAACCGAGAAGGATGTGGGTGACATTCATCAGAATTATGTCACATCAAATATCGTCCTCATAATGTCGATTATAAAGGACACCAAACACCTTCGAGTCATGAGGATGGCAAGGTTGTCGACCCATGTAACCTTATATGGTTTTGGATGCCTTTCAATTAGCAACTTCAACTTATCAATCACCTCTTGAGATTAGAGTTGTACACGAGTCGAACCGAGTTGAGCTTGGCACAGCTCGACTCGGCTCGGCCAGTAGCTAACCCCGGCTCAAACTCGGCTCGGCTCAGTCCTCGAGCCTAACTGGCCAGCCCGACTCGGTTCAGTCAGCATCTCGGCCCAGTTCAAGTTGAGTTCAAGCTTGTGCGACATTTTCTCAAACACATGGAGTGTACCTTCAATTTCTCACAGTATGCAAAACAGCAAAAGCAGTTTATAAGTATTTCATCAAACACATGATAGGCAGCATCAAAATCAAAATACGAGGGTAGTTTTATCATGTAAAGATTTTTTTTTTTTTTGTGATTTGTTTCGTATCCATACCTTGCCACCAACCAATCCTACGGAGAATGTTCGTTGAGTTGTTTCATTAAACACTTGGTAAGCAACGTCAATATCAAAATAACTGAGTCACCGAATTGATTCAATCCGAGTTCGATTCGAGTTGAGGTTCGATCCAAGTAGATTCGAGCTCAAACAAGCTTGAACTCGGCTCAAAAAATTTTTCGAGCTCCAAAAATTAGCTCAACTCGGCTTGAACTCAGTTTCAAACCGAGTCAAATCGAGCATTTTTTTAGTCAAGTCGAGTCGAGCGAGTTAATCGAGCTAACTCGGTTCGTGTGCAGCTCTACTTGAGATACGATGTTCATTGCGCCACCACCATCGATGATCATGTTACATAACCTATCCTAGCATTTTACCCGCATATGGAAAAAAAAAAAACCGTCTGTCACCAATCTTCATCTTCCTCTTCAATGGTGGTAAGGAGGCATCGTATGATAAGAGTAGGACCTTCAACCTTAGCTTCAACCGCAGTTTTAGCAAGAGGGTCATCTAGTTATGATGTTGGCTTTGCATAGGGTTGTTCCATCTCGATGTGCTCATCCTAATGCTCAGGGTCATTGACGCAGGACAGCCCTAATTATGATGCATGCTCATGGACATAATTAAACAGTGGAAATAAAAGGAATAAATGATCTAAAATTCTAACAGTAATCATCATAACTGAGAAAATCATAAAGGAAACATGCAATGGAGCGGGCCATCACCACAACCATGGATTATGGAATTCAATTACTACTTAGGTTGGATCTGGCGAGGGATGAGACCTCCCGATCTTACATGGTCACACCCAATCGATCAACGAAGATCACTACTCCGAAGAACCAAGAAGTTTCTCGGATTAGGGATTTGAGAATTTGGGGGTTTAGGGTTTAGATCGGTTCTCAAGATTTTGATCGAAGAAGGATTAGCCAAAACTGGAAAATAGAAGGAATAAAATTATTACCTTGAAGAAGTTAGAGGGGCACAAGAAGAAATTAGAAGAAGAAAATCAAGGGAAGAGAAGAAGCACCATTAGAGAGAAGAGAGGAAGGAGGCAACCAAAGGATTTGCTTTTCATTAATCAATAGTTAAAATTCGAGTTTAGGGCTTTAGCCCACTTAAATAAGCAAATAAAGACATAAAATTACTAAAATACCCCTAGGATAAGCAAATAAAGACATAAAATTACTAAAAGACCCATAACTAAGTCAAAAACGCGCAAATAACATAAGTACGGGAAAGTTTGGGCGCTCAGTCTTCTTTCTCCAATCTTCCTTCACATGTGTCTTCCCGGAGTGAGGTCTTCTATATGTCCAATCACATGTGAAAGGTCTTCAGCTCCTCAATAGTCGCCTATCCACAAGGACGGCACTTGTGGTTGGCGCTTTCTTCGTTGGTACACCTTGAATACGCTTGTGTCTGCATCAATTCCCCTCGGGTGAGAAAAACTCGACTCCGACGAGTTGAAACTTTTGTAGCGCTCGAGTAGATCTGGATCAATACCCTGCAATGCTTCGCCCGACAGCCACGTAGATTCAGATGATGATTTGTTCTTCCACTTGACAAGATACCTTTGGAAACCCCTATCTCTCGTGGATACTATCTCGTCATCCAAGATTTCCTCAATTGCTTCTTTATGGGTAATGGGTGGAGGAGGGGGTGGAATGGGTTGGGTAGCAAACTCAGAAAAAGGCCATGAAAGGGACGATGTATCAACAATGGGAGTATGGGCAGGGACTAGATCTTCCACATTAAAAGTTGGATTAATGCTCATTTCAGGTGGAAGGTCAACCCAATACGCGTTGGACCCAACCTTTTGTAATATCTTGAATGGTCCAGCACTACGCGCTTGTAATTTCTTTGCAGATCCTTGAGAGAATCGCTCTGGCCTTATTCGCACCATTACAGTCTCCTTCTTGAAATTCTTGCACTCTACGATGAGAATCAGCTGAAACTTTATAATCATCATATTGCTCTTATTTAACCGCTGTCTAATATGTGTATGCAAATCATGAATATGGCGTGCGAATGCATCGGCTGACTCAGAAGACCTTTGGGTAACAGACATAGGTAAGAGATCTATGGGCATTCTAGGTTTATAACCACTTACAATTTCAAAAGGACTCAACCCTGTAGATCTATTAACTTACAATTGATGCGGACACAAGCGCATTCAAGGTGTACCAACGAAGAAAGCGCCAACCACAAGTGCCGTCCTTGTGGATAGGCGACTATTGAGGAGCTGAAGACCTTTCACATGTGATTGGACATATAGAAGACCCCACTCAGGGAAGACACATGTGAAGGAAGATTGGAGAAAGAAGATTGAGCGCCCAAACTTTCCCGTACTTATGTTATTTGTGCGTTTTTGACTTAGTTAGGGGTCTTTTAGTAATTTTATGTCTTTATTTGCTTATCCTAGGGGTATTTTAGTAATTTTATGTCTTTATTTGCTTATTTAAGTGGGCTAAAGCCCTAAACTCGAATTTTAACTATTGATTAATGAAAAGCAAACCCTTTGGTTACCTCCTTCCTCTCTTCTCTCTAATGGTGCTTCTTCTCTTCCCTTGATCTTCTTCTTCTAATTTCTTCTTCATCAGTAAGTCCTCCTTCAGGTTGATACTCTTCAACTTCATAATCACCCTGGTCATCTCCACCCTCGTGGGACTCGCCTATAACGAAGGCTCTCCCATGGCTCTTCGTAGGACACTGATTAGACATGTGGCCAAGGTTGCCACACTCATAGCACCTCACTTGGCTCATGTTACTAAGACTGGCACCAAGAACCCCTTTGCCCTTGTCCTCCCTAGGCCTAGGCAGAATGGTCGCCTGTGCCCTAGGTTAACTACCAATATTAGGTCTAGTTCCTTGGGAACTAGATCTAGCACTGGAGTCTCGGGACTCAAAACGACGAACGACAGGAGCCTTCAGATATTGCTCTAACTCCTGCATGACTTGATATGCTTCATCTAAGTCCGTTAAGGGCCGAGTAATAAGCTCGCGCTAAAGATCTGCACAAAGGCCCGTCTTGAAACGCGAGAGCGTTACTAGAGGGTCTTCTCGGATATCACATCGCATCACATACTCTTCAAATTTAGCAATGTAGTCAGCGGCAGGCATTGACCCTTGGCGTAAGGATTGCCATTGGTCAAGGAGCTTCTGACGGTATGAGAGAGGAAGGTACTTCTCCTTCAACTTCTCTTTCATTTCATACCAATGTGTGATAGGGGCTCTACCAACTCTCTCTATCCTATGCTCGGTGTTGGTCCAGAAGAGCTTGGCTTGACGCACAAGCTTCATCTTAGCAAACCGCATTTGACGGTTTCCGACATGCCATACCACTCAAAGTAGTGGTCCATGTCAGCAACCCAGTCAAGGAACGCCTTGGGATCTAAGCGCCCATCAAAACTCGGGGCCTCAACTCTCACACTCTTCATCGCACGCTCATCTGGATCATAGCGGTCTTGATGACCACATGTGGCTCGTGCCTCTCGCACCACACCACGACCGTTACCACGATCTCTATCCTCACTACCACCACGTGTGGCAGCGCGTTCTTCAATGATTCCTTCCACTTGGGAGTGCGCATCTTCCCCTACAGCGGGGTTTTCCTTTTGGGACGCCTCTAGTTGCCCACCTTAGTCATGGTAATGGTAATTTGGTTCTCAAGGCGGGCAAACTCATGCCTTTGACCCGCTTCTAGGGCGGTTATCTTTTGTATCAATTGAGCAAATTGCTCAGATAACTGCTCGTTATTCATGGTAGGTTGAAGTCCGAAACCTCTACCTCTTCTCGTGGGCATACAATGAAGACTTGAACCAAACTCTACCTAACTAGACTACTAGGTGTTATGACTTTCAAGATGAATGCGATGAATGCAAAACTACTATGAACTGACACAATTAAGTTGAAATAGGAAACAACTCAAATCTGGAAATTTTCCAAATTAAGAACTTTCTAAAATTGGAAAGTTTCTAAAATTGAAAACTTTCTAAACCTACAACTTTCCTAAGTTAAACCTAAAAATCAAAACCCTAATTTGATAACTCGATGAAGACAAAAACCATGCAAGCCTAGGCTTTGATACCAAATTTAACGCAGGACAGCCCTAATTATGATGCATGCTCATGGATATAATTAAACAGTGGAAATAAAAGGAATAAATGATCTAAAATTCTAACAGTAATCATCATAACTGAGAAAATCATAAAGGAAACATGCAATGGAGCGGGCCATCACCACAACCATGGATTATGGAATTCAATTACTACTTAGGTTGGATCCGGCTAGAGATGAGACCTCCTGATCTTACATGGTCACACCCAACCGATCAACGAAGATCACTAGTCCCAAGAACCAAGAAGTTTCTCGGATTAGGGATTTGAGAATTTGGGGGTTTAGGATTTAGATCGATTCTCAAGATTTTGATCGAAGAAGGATTAGCCAAAACTGGAAAATAGAAGGAAGAAAATTATTACCTTGAAGAAGTTGGAGGGGCACAAAAAGAAATTAGAAGAAGAAGATCAAGGGAAGAGAAGAAGCACCATTAGAGAGAAGAGAGGAAGGAGGCAACCAAAGGGTTTGCTTTTCATTAATCAATAGTTAAAATTTGACTTTAGGGCTTTGGCCCACTTAAATAAGCAAATAAAGACATAAAATTACTAAAATACCCCTAGGATAAGCAAATAAAGACATAAAATTACTAAAAGACCCCTAACTAAGTAAAAAACGCGCAAATAACATAAGTACGGGAAAGTTTAGGCGCTCGGTCTTCTTTCTCCAATCTTCCTTCACATGTGTCTTCCTTGAGTGGAGTCTTCTATATGTCCAATCACATGTGAAAGGTCTTCAGCTCCTCAATAGTCGCCTATCTACAAGGACGGCACTTGTGGTTGGCGCTTTCTTCATTGGTACACCTTGAATGCGCTTGTGTCCGCATCAGTCATCTAGGTAGTACGAGTCCTCATCAGTCATTACCACAATAGTGAAGGTTCCTGCCTTGCGAACACTCAATAAAAAAGTGTCCCATCTATCCACAACGATAACAGTCAACACTCTGTCATTCTTGCCTAAGGGGAGGATTAGGATTAAGGTTTTAGCTTCTGGTGTTATGTCCCAATAGCGTTGGTTGCCTTTGGTAAGAATTTTATGGTGGAAGGCATTGTAAAGGTTGTGGTTGTGTTACAAGTGGAGTCTGCATCTATGGGTGCAGCTAAAAAGAGTAGGGAGGTGGTCAGTAGCCCTATGTAGTCCGGTTAAGATGTGAAACCAAACCCTTTTTCACATCAGGTTCCCTTGGTTAGAGAAGCATCAAAAAGAGTATGTTATTGCAGTTGTTACTCAACTCATCAAGCCTTTCGATGAATATCATCAACCGACTCGAAATCATGCATGACCATCTCGAGCTGGATTTCTTGGCATAACCCAGCCTGATAGCAATTAGCCGTTATGCAGTCCGTCTCTACAAGTTTATAACAGACAAAAAGATCATTGAACTTCTCAATGTAGTCATCCACCAATGAAGTTCCCTGTTTAAGCATGAGGAACTCCTAGAAAAGAGTATCAATGTAATTTGAAGGCAAATACTTTACAGCTTCTCTCATGTCAGCCCACCTAGTGCTAGCAAGACAACCCATGATGAGATTATTGCCGTCAATGCTTCGCCACCAAATTCTTGTTGGGCCATTTAGCTTGACCTTGACAAAGGTCACTCATTGGATAGTGTCCACATCGTACCATGAAAAATAATTTTCAAGCATTGTAATCCAATCAACAAAAGCATTTACATCAAAGCAACCCGTGAAATCTGGAACTTCAACTCATAGGCTAGAATGGGGGCTGATTTTTGGGGTTTTAATGGGCTAGAGTGGGGCCGATTTTGGAGGTTTTAATGGGCTGGAATAGAGTTGATTTCGAAAGTTTTAATGGGATGGAATGGGGCTGATTTATTGGGGTTTTAATGGGACGGATTTTTGGAGTTTTAATGGACTGGAATGGGGAGGATTTTTGGGTTGTTACTGGGCGGGATCATGGAGGGTAGATGGCTGTCAAAATTTCGGCAGTCTCCTCTTGTCAATTGGACTTTTGGGTTTTGTAAAAGAAAAGGAAAAAAAAAAAAAAGTACATGGCAGGTAGGATGGATGGATGCAATGAAGAATGAGGAGATAAAGAATTTTATGATTAAAGAACTTGGAAACAAAATATGAATATTGTTGTTGATATAGGAATTCAACCCAAAAATTGGGACCCACTTTGATACCAAACTGGTGTAGGTGGTTGATGGGAAGGATCCGCCCAAACATAGGCACCTTCGATTTAAGCACAAGAACACAAAGTAGAAGAAAACAATTCCAGAAATAAATTTGATTAAATTCAAAAGTGCCTTCATACTACTCATGCTAGGCCCTTGCATAAGCTTTAAAACGTACATGTAAGGAAGATTCATAATGTCATTAACAACCAATGACTTGTTATAAAAATGAAAAAGTAGTAAAAGAGATGCCTAAAGGATAAAAATGCAATTAAAAAGATTGATTAGTTGATTATTGAATAGCTATATCTAGTTAATTGATTTTGCTAGCTAGTTACCTAAATAGGAGGATGTGCCAACTATTGGTCTTGGTCTTGGAATTGGGCTTGGGCTTAATGGGCCTAGCCCATGGATCATGGGCCTGTGTTCAGCCTGCATCAATAGTCCTCTAGCCTCATGACCACCACCAATCACTTGTTTCCAAGTTTTAAAATACACAACAAGAAGGAAAGGAAGTCGTGTTGCCATTTTGTTATCTAGTAAAACTAATGACTAAAAGAATATTTGAAGAAAGATGGAACATGAAGAACTAATGACAATGATAATGGAGTGAAATGAAGGGTTCTCTTCCTAAAATAGGAGGCCAGAGCTGCCAAAAATACGGATACTTTCAGATCCAGAACTAGGAGAAAATAATGAAAAATCTATGTCCATACCAGTCATGTGATCTGATGCACCTGAATGGATTATCCATAAGATACTCGATTCAAATACTCAGGTAATATTGGAAGTAGATAACGAAAGCTGATATTCGGAAACTGTTTCCTCTAGTCTTCAGTAATCACATCTCTGAGATCAACATGAGTACTCTCTAAAGGCATAGGATGATGGATATTACTTGGCCACATTGACTCAAGTTTGGATGAATGATCCAACACGTGTCGTTGGTGCATTGCTTTCTAACACAATGAGTGCACTTTAGCACCTGTTTCTCAGAAGGTGTCAATATTCAGATTCCACCAGGAGTTCCCCTTTAGTTACCTTGGGAATTTGCTGCAAAAACTGAGCACTCAGCATCAAGAACAATGGAGCATTGCATAGTTGATCTTCTACTGCTTCCCGTCGTATGTAACTATACAGTATACACTGAGTCAAGATGGAAGACGACACTTTCCTAGGACTTGAATACGTTACATATGATATTTTTATATTCATGTTAACCAGGACCTTGAAGATTCTTCGTGGCCCTATTTGCTTTCCATAGTTTCTACTGTAAGATTTGGAAGTTAGTAGTGATCCAATTCCTCCCATATATTATGCAAATATATGTAGTATTCTTCCATACTCATCTGTCCCTGTCCTATATTTGCCCGAACCAGCCACCCCTGCTGCAATAGGAGCCCCGTCCAATCACCGAGGAGTCTGCCTCACATTGCCGAGACCAATATTATCGAGGGCCATGCACCCCCAACATCTTTAGGAAGGTCAGCTCAGGTAATTTGCTAACCAATCTAATTTATAGACTATCTTTGCCTCTAAAAAAATAAGAAACTGACTTTAAAGAATTCCAAATCAAGGCCCAAATTGAAACCATTTCCAGAGAATACGTGTGGCTCACTTTGCACCCATTGTATGGCTTGTGTTTACTACTATGCCTTTTGGCCTTCATGCACTTCATCAACTGGCCCCTTTGAGACATTGCCTGTTAGGGAAGTGAGCCATCCCAAAATTCGATGGAGGGAACATGTAAACATAGACATTACTCCACCGAATGACATTGAGATCATGTCCTTGAACTGACGAAAGAAGGAGAGAGCTGAAGACAAGCCTATAAACCTATGCATAGTGACATAAGTTTCCCTGTGAGTGGCTATAAGCTACTGCTGAGTTGTCATCATCAGAGAGAAAAGATTAGCCCAAACACTTGTTACCTGGGTGCATTTCTATTTGCTTTTCCCACTACAATCAAAATAGCTCCAACCCTGTTTAAGAAGTCTTATGTCTTTTAGGCTCTCAAGACAAATTAACATGCACTTCAGCAGCAAGAATTTGGCAACAGTGGAGCTGATCATAAAAAATTAATGCAATGGGAGTCAAGTCACTAGCCAAAGTAGTAACTTATTGCTAATCATATTATACTACTAACACAGAAAAGAAACATGGTCAACTTAATTTCTACTAACATATTAGATAGAGAAAAATCAGGTAAATCAGGTTCAGATGGCCAAGCAAGCTTTTAATTTTACTAAATCGCTAACTTCATCAGTTACAAGCATATGGAACTCACCTTGGCAACCACAAGGAGTCCACTTGTGCCTTTGTCCAATCTATGCACAATGCCCGGGCGTATAGAAGCACCACATATGCAGGAACTGATGTCCTCATCGGAATTTTGATCCACGGAAAAGCTATCGAACTCATTGTCAGAACAATCTTCCATCTTAGAAAACGTGACATTGTTCAGCAATGAAACTGTTGGAATTTTACAGTGATGAAGAATGCCATTTACAAGTGTGCCATTAGCATTACCAGGTGCTGGATGAACAACCTAGAATCATGTAGCAAAAAAGTGATTGAGTACCACCAAGCAAGGAAAACGTCATGAATAAGTCAATCAAGAAATACAATCATATCATGAAGAGGAAAAGTAATTATCCCTAGGATTAAGAGATTTGTAATCAGGGGTTTCGCCTTTCTATGGATGCAGGAAACGGAAGAGCTGAAGACGGCAACATGGCGTACTGAATGGGGCTCGTTTTGGCGGTAAGAAGTATCTGCTCAACATGGCAACGTATGGCCCTGAGGTTGTCAGTCAGCAGAATGGAGAGAAGACCGGAAAAAGGGAAACGAGAATAAAAAAAGCAGCCACAGAGAGAGTTTCAACAGAAGGAATTTGGGAAGAATGAGAGGAAATCATGCAGGGAGATGCTTTCTGGAGCTTCTAACTATGGGTATTCAAAGCAGGTTACTGAAAGGTCAATCCCTCACAGCTGAACCAATGGGTATGAAGAGAGCAAAAGAGGGGGTCCCCAAGGTGAAGGTTCAACAAGGATGGCTGAGAAGGCCTGGGATGCCTTTCAGTTGTGTCTCACAGCGTCGATTAGGCCAGGTGCTTCAGTTGAGGTGGAAGCTTGGATTTCTCAGAATTGTAGTATTGAGGACCTAGTGGTTGAGCATTTAAGCGATTTGAAAATGTGGATTTTTCCACGACCGGAGGTGGATATCGAAAGATTTACATGTAATGTTTTCAGAGACAACACAGTGCGGGGTATCTTCAGGTGGGAAGAATGGTCAGTTTTCAGATGGCAGGAAGATTTGCATCAGCTCTGGGATTTACCGCTGGAACTCTGGATTCACGAAGTGTTCGTGGAGATGGGGTCCTGCATCAAGGAAGTGATAGCGATTGACCTGGAGACTGAAGGATGCAAGTTACTGAGGTATGCAGGAACAAGTGACAGAAAAAAAAAAAAAAAAATTGGATGGTGCAGGAGAATATTTTCTTTTCAGTTGAAGAGGCCAAGATTTCGATTAAGGTGGTGCTGGAATCATCATCTTTTGTGGAGAAAGGGATCTCGGAGAGTAATACTGTTGGTGGTGGTAAGACGGGAAAGAAAGGGGGTAGAAGAAAATTGGTGGAAGAGGTGCTGGAGGAAGATGGAGTAGCAGCTGGGTGCTCCAGCGATCCACCGTGTCGAGAGATGTCAATGTGTAAAGCGCTGGTTAGAGGGTAGAGAGATAATGAGGCATTGACGCGTGGCAATGGCAGCCTTTACATTAACGGGAATTCGGCAGGAATGGACTCGTTGCAGGAGCAGATGGTTTACAGAGAAACAGCCAATGAAGTAGAGACATGTGGTCCATTAGTCAAATCACTTTGGGAAGCAATGGAGGGTTTTCTTGACACGTCTGGAGGTCAGGAGACGGATGTCAATGCTTCATTTAACAAGGCAACGTGTATTAAAATAAAGAGAGAGAAATATAAGGTAGGAGTCACATAAGCGAGAGCAGGCGCATGCGGAATATTTTTTTCATTTCGGCACGGGTGGAAGAAATTGAAAGTCATGGCACCTGAAAAGGCACAGATCTCTATTTCTCGAAGACAATTGTTTACAAGGGGCAGAAGAAAAGACCAGTCTGCAAAAGCTAAGTGCCAAAGGATTTCGATGGAATCTGATTTTTCTGATCTGAAAATCCTGTTGACTGGTAACGCTCAATCGGAGAATGTATCTCAGGTTACTGATCTTGCTGATCCAGGGCAGCTAGCGATAGTGCCGTAAGACAAGTATGGTGAATGGTTCTCTTCAAAAGGATTGATACAGGTTTATGGTGAGTGCAACACTGCAGCTAAGGCAGTTCCACTTTTTGTTGTATTCAAAGAAATGCCGTGCGCTCATCGCATTAAAGAAAGGTCAGTATTTGATAATAGCAATTTTACAATTAGGGCCTCTTTGGATTCATGAAAAGCATGAGAAAAGAAATAGTGTTTCTTAGGAAACCTTTTTTTCTAGGAGACTAGGAAAGGAAATATTGTTTTCCTTGTTTGTTTTTCAACAAGATTTTCGTAGAAATTTAGAATCTGTTTTCAAGTTTATTGTTCGGCAAAACAAAAAAAATTTCTTGAAAAAATTTTAGGTAGTCACTAGCATGTGCCAAATTCGCGCATGTGGCACATGTGAGATGCTTAGAGATGAACAGTGGCACATGTGGCATGTACAGTATATGTGGACGCTTGCAGTTGAATTGTGGCACACATGATACGTGTGACGTGCTTGAAGTTGTACAGTGGCACATGCGGCACAAGAAACACATTGGCACATTTGACATGTGGGCACTAAATGCAGATGACAATACTAGTGCACATTGGCACCATTCACACGTGGCATATTTGGAAGATTGAAGATGGACAATGGCATTTGTGGGGTGCTTTGCGCATGTGGAGCACAAGTAAGATGAATGGTAGTACATGTGGCACAATAGCACACGTGAGGCGCAGGGGAAGATGGATGGTAACATGTGGCACATTAGCACATGTGGGGCTGTTTACACATGTGAGGCAATTGAGAAGATGGATGGTGACACAATAGGTGGTTGAACATGGAGAGTGGCACATTTGGGCTTTAACCCTTGAGAAACCCATTTTCCTTCCATCGTAGGAAAATGTGTTTCTGAGGAGTGGAGGTGAGAAAATAAATTTATTTATTTTCCAATAGAGATAGACAGTGAGAAATAGTGTTTCCCACAAAAAAAGAAAAAAAAAAGGTATAACAAACAATGGAAAGTGAGTTTCAGGGGAAATGCTATCTCCTTTCCGAATCCAAACAAGCCCTTAAAGGAAAGTCTGGAAAAATCTCAATGGACCGAGGAATGAAAAGGATGAAGGAAGTAATGGAACATGCGGTTGGTTGGAGTTTTTCTTTTTTCTTTTTTTAGAAATTGTGATGAGGATTTTACAGCTCTGTTTCAATTCGTTGAGGAAAGGGGCAGCAAATATTCCAGGATGCAGAAAATGGACAATCTCAGAAGTTGTTAAAGGTAGTAAGGCATTGGAAAGGCTACCTTGTTCTATTAATTATGATATGACAACTTCTCCAAGAAGAAGAAAGGGAAAAAGTGCAAGAAAAATTAATCAATAAAGATAGTCGATTGGAACATTTGAGGATTGGGATGTATACAAAAAAGGCTTCAAATCAGAGACCGTTGTCAGTGCTTTAACGCTCAAATGGCAACACCTCAGGAGACAGAGATGGAGTCTATAGATCACAAATTGGAGGAGTCTATCTGGGGAGGTAGAGCTAAAGATTGGGCAACGCTAGACGTGGAAGGTTCGTTTAGGGATATTTTGGTAATTTGGGATTCCAAGGCATGGGTGAAGGAAGATTGTTGGTAGGGGAAGCTGGGCATGTCTGACCCGATCCAAACCGAACCGACGACCTGGATCGGTGCGGATCAAGTAGGGTCATTCAGATCCGACAGTTTTTTGGATCGAGTTCGGATCGTGGCCGATCTGAACCGATATCCGAACCAAATGGATCCGATTCGGAGTGATTCTTATGGATATTTATCACATATATTTATCTTATGAACAAGTTGGATGACAAATAAACATCATTGGGGCCTTATAAATTTTTCAATGGTGGAAATCAATACTTCTACTTTTTCTTGTGGTATGGTCCACCTGAGCTTTGGATATGCATCAATTTTGGGTTCAACCACTAAAATGATCTAGAAAAACGAATGGACGGCGTGGATAAACCACATGCATTCACGGTGGGCCCAACAGAGTTTAATCAGTACGATAAGAGCGTACTGAGTTACTCAGTACGCAATCCGATTTCCTTCGATTGAAGAGACACAGTCTTTCGGAAACGAGCGGAACCACACCGTGGGAGACAGTGTGAATTGAAAGTCTACCATTGAAAAATTCTTGAGGGCCATAGAAGTTTTAGATCAAGCTTATATTTTTATTTTCCCTTCATCCATGTTGGCATGATCTTATGAACAGGTTAGATGACAAATAAACATCACTGTGGGGCCTAGCAGGGTTTCAACGGTGGAAATCATTATTCCCACTGTTTCTTGTGGTATGATACACTTGAGCCTTTTATATGCTTCAATTTTGGGCCCAACCCCTTAAATGAGGTGTAAAAACGGATGGACGGCATGGATAGAGCACATACATTCACGGTGAGCCCAACTGAGTTTACTCAGTACGCAATCCGATTTCAATTTCGTGCACGGCACATCAACACAGCAACTTACAGCTATGTAGATACGTGTCGTGCAAAGACAAGCGGAGACCCGCCTTGAGCTCCGAGTTGTACGAACGGCTCAAATGAGATCAAAATTACATGGGCCCCACAATGATGTATTTATTATATCCATACCATTTATCCATTTTTCATGATCATTTTAGAGCATTTGAAAATTAAAAAAAAAAAATTTGCCCCACAAGCCCAACCCGATCCAATCCGTCCCCAAGCTGATCCGACTCGGTTTCCCTGACCGAGTCAGACTCGGTTCGGATCAGGCCAACCGTGCAACAGATCGGTTCGAGTCAGATGTCCCCGACTCGATCCCGGATCGGATCGAGTTCGGGTCAGGCCATGTAGATTTCGAACCGAATAAAGTTGGACCCAATCCGATCCGACTCAGTCCAATGCCTAGCTCTAGTTATTAACATCTGACTTCCATTAGGTTTTCTCGTCAGTTTTTGGTCCAAAAAGGCTGAACCATCGCCCACAATTTTTAGCGAAGTTAGACAAGTGTCACAATAGATGGTGGGGCTACCTTGGTGTGTAGGAAGAGATTTTAATGTGGTCAAATTTTCTTTTGAAAAGCCAGGTGGAGGTCGTACTTCTCATAGCATGAAAGAGTTTTCCAATTGGATCTTAAGAAATGAGATGGTGGATCTTCGTGTGGGGGAGGCAATTCACGTTGACAAATGCATAGCCAAAAGTAGAAAAATCTAAGTTGGATTAATTTCTTACCTCTTTGGAATAGGCAGAAAAATATCCACTTGCATTTCAAAGAGGCCTCTTGAAGCCAGTATCTAATCATTGCCCTATCGCTTTGGAGGTGGATGAAGATAATTGGGGTCTGCATCCTTTCAGGTTTGAATTGACATGGTTAGAGCTGGAGAGATTTTCGAAATTGATGCAAGAATGGTGGTTATCTTTTATGGTAGAAAGTTTTGCAGGTTTTGTTTTGTTTCAGAAACTCAAGTTGTTAAAAGGAAAAATTAATGGATGGAAGAAAGAGGTTCTAGGTAATTGAGAAGCAGATTTTGAATCATTATTAAAGGAAAATCAAGCAATGATAATTAGGAGAGTATGGATTTATTGGAAGAAGGTGGGAGAAGGGAGTCCTATGGCGTAAAGCATAATGTTAGGCTAAGAGGAGGAAATTAAATAGAAGTAGCACTCAAGGGCGACATGGTTTAAGGAAGGGGATTAAAAATACAAATAAAATCCACGTTATGGCTAGCGCTTTGGCTAGAGCAAGTAAGATTTTCAAGTGTAGAGGTGGAAGGGGGAAAGGTAGAGGACAAGGCAAAGGTATGTGGTTCAATTGTCAATTTCTACAAGGTCCTTGCAGGTGCAAGAATGGGAAAGACCAAGGCTAGATATCTTCCTTTCAATCAAATTTCAAAAGACAAGGCGAACTCTATAGAAAAGTAGTTCTCTGAAGATGAGATCAAGACAATAGTTGATTTTTTTTCTTTTATTTTTATTTTTAAGACGATGCAATTTATTAGGCAAAAGCCAGCACCCCTCCCCCCCCCACCAAATGAGAGAAAGAAGACAAATAAAACAAGAGCATACCTAACTACCCTTCCAAGCACCCAATCCCTGATATACATCATAGCCCGATTGAAAACACCAACACTAGAACCACTCTTATTGCAAAAACAAAGGGAATTTCTTTCACCACAGAAGGCCCACAGAACAACTACGAGAGCCACCCTCCCCCCACACACAATGCCACAAGTAGAAGAGACTCTCAATAGAACTAGGCATGACACCTTCAACCAAAAGAATGCAAGACCAAACCTCTAAGGAGAAGGGGCAATGGATAAATCGGTGGTCCACTAACTATGCATCCTTCAAACACGGGAGACGAACATTAGGCAAGACCATGGCTCTTTTGGGGAGATTATCAACCATGTGGATTCTATTTATACTAGTGAGCCAGGCAAACATAGCAATTTTAGGGGGAGATCCATAAGACCGGACCGGAATCATGAACCTACAACTACTTAAGAACCTAGAATGAGCCAAAATCGAATCCAGAAACCGCACAGAGAAGGCTCCCAATTTACCAAATTGCTAGCACCAAGAGTCTTCAACTTCTGGGTGAAGCAAAATCCTATACAAACGAGGTAGTAAATGCATCATGTCATCCACACAAGGATCCAATAAATTCTAACGACACGAATGAAGCCAAACACTCTTAGAAGCTTGGCATGTGAAACAATTAACAACTGAAATGCCCTCCACAGGACACAAACTAGCTAATGCAAGAAAACCTGAATGGAGCAAAATATCTCCGCACCAGATGTCCTCCCAGAACCGGATCCTAGCTCCATCCCCAACAACAAAGCTTAGACCAACAAACACCTTGGGGGCAACTTGAGCAACAACCCTCCAAAGGGAGGAGGCCCGATAAATGAATCCACCATCCCATAAAAGATGTGTTGTACTTGGCAACAACAATAGACCTCCACAAGCTAGACTCCTTAGGCCAAAACCGCCAAAACCATTAGCCTAAGAGCAGCGAGTTGACAATTTCAAGATGCTTAATAGCTACACTTCCTGCAGAGCAAGAGCAGCAAACCTCTTTCCAATTAAGCAAATGGAACTTCCTAGAGGTAGCACCTTCTTGCCATAAGAAATCCCTACGGAGCTTATTAATATGCAAGAGAACAAATTTAGGGCAACAAAAAAGAGACATGAAGTAGAATGGGAGATTGGAGAGGGAGGTCTTAATTAAAGTGATTCTACCCCTAGAGAAAACAATTTGATTTTCCAAGGCGAGAGTTTCCTCTCCATTCTCTCAACAACCTTGTCCCAAAGATGAGTCACAAGCTTACCAATATAGAGAGGGCGACCAAGGTAAAAAGAAGGAAAAGAGACCACCCAACAGCCAAACAAATCAGCTAGCCAAGAAACCTCCTCCTCAGCAAGATAAGACCCCAAGAAACTCACTCTCAACCCGATTAACTTTAAGCCCTAAAACAACCTCGAACCAACATATAATCATCCTCAGATTGTCCACCAAGGACTCGTTAGCTTCACACAAAAAAATAAGGGTGTCATCAGCAAACTAGAGACAATGTTGTCAAAAACCTACAATATTCAATTCGAGTCGAATCTTAAGCAAAACGATTTGAATCCCTTTCTATAGGAATCCTACGATTTTATAATCTGATTCATTTGAATCCTATGACTTACAATTCAAAACCCGATTGACAATTCAAATTATACTTGGTTTCTTTTATTTTAAGCTTCACTCGGCTTTCATTTTATGTTTTTAAATTGGTGGGGGCTTTAAGAATCATTTAGAGAAACATTTTTAAAAAACAAGAATCAATGAAAAAAGGTAAACCATTTTATTTTTTTCTTCATAAGAGATTAAATGATATATATTCTCTTTAATGTTAAATCGTAGAGCTTTTCTTTTTCTTATGATTTCTTACTTCTTAACTAGTCGAAACACCTTTGTGGAATGATGGTTAGAAATCAAAATATCCTTTTTCGTCAGTCTATGAAATCAAATGTTGCTTTTGCAATATGATTCTACATTCGAGAAAGGTAACAAGAACATAAATTATTAAAGTATCCTTGAATGTTTTTTAAGAAAAAATTCTTGGAAGAAAAAAAAAAAATTTTGGAAAGATAAGAATCATTTAATTTTTAAGTAATACCAATGATAATGTAAAAGTTTTAAAAAAAAAAAAAAAATCCTGATTTATTTATATTTTTCATATTTTTAAGAAAATCATTAAAAAAATCTTATGATTTATGATAAGATTTGCGATTCGATACAATTCAAACACAATCGCGATTTGCGATACGATCACGATTTTGACAACATTGACTAGAGCCTAGAGGTGACTAATGCTCTAAGGAAAATTATTGACCTCAAAGCCACCGATGAAACTCACAGATTGGCCCCTAGATAGCAAGAATGTGGTGTACCTAACAAATGAGAATTGTTAACCACATGTAGTTATATCAAACCCTATGACTATATCATGCCCAAACACACCCAATCCAACAACAAATATATATATATATATATATATATATATATTCTTCCACTTGAAAAGAAAGGAAAAACAATGCGATAACCACCGAATAATTGAAGCTCTCACAAGTTGCACAAACCCTAGCCCAAGGCTTGTAGGAAAGATAAAAAATGTTCGAAAAATATTGGAGAAGAGGCTTCATTTATTTTGAACCCCCTGTGCGGCCCATTGTGTTGATCTTATGTTAGAAGATATAGGCAAGCTATTTATAAATGTGATTGCAAGGGCTAAAAGAATCACGGTCTTTATGTACAAACAGCCCTTCTTCTCAATCGAATGAGAAAACACATTGGGGGTAACTTGCTATGTCCAGCAATCACCCATTTTGCTACAACCTTTTCAAACACTACAAAGATTACATGCAAAAAAATCAGAACTTAGAAGCTTTGTAGTGTCAGCCAATTTTACAAGTGGGCCTTGGTCAAAGAAGGCTGAATGGAAACAGGTTCAACAAATAATCCTTTCGCAAAGTTTTTGGACACAAGTGGTAAAGGCGCTCAAAGCATCCAAGCCATTAGTCACTGTGTTGTGATTGGTGAACAGGGATGAGAAGCCTGCAATGGGTTACATATATGATGCGATGGAGAGGGCGAAAAATAAAATTATGAACCATTTTAACGATAAAGACCGTGATTACAAGCCAATTATAGATATTATAGATAGAACATGGGGCAGTCAAATGTCATCTCCATTGTATTCGGCTGCTTACATCCTTAACCCAGCCTGTTTATTCACTTCTGCTGATCTAATGGAAGCACTTACTATGCATATGGTTGGATATATTAATGTGTTGAAAAGAATGATTCAAAATAGAGAAGAATAGGACAAGATCTCAACTTTATTAGACTTCTATACAAAGAGTGAGGGGATACTCTCAAGGGATATCGTCATCAGGCATCGAACAATGAAATTAACCAGTAAGTACTACTATGAATGTCAGTCTTACAAATAGTTTTTTAATAATGTAATCTACAAAGTGACTCTAACCTACTTAAACTGTTTTTCTCAGCTGACTGGTAGGCTGCCTATGGAGTGGACCCAAACAGGAAGGATCCAGCTCTAAAGAAGCTGGCTATGAGGATTCTTGGACTCACGTGTTCTGCCAGTGGTTGGGAGCGCAATTAGAGCACGTTCGACGCTGTACGTTTAGTAATTGTAAACTTCAATTTTTTAGTGTAAGGCATAAGCTAAATTAATTACCTAAATAGATAATGCCAAATGCACTTTCTTTCATGCAGATTCATACTAAGAAAAGTGATGCAAGACACATGATTTAATGCGAGCATGCAACGTGGAGATTATGAAAGAGTCCATAAAGTAATTCAATTAACAAAAGATGTTAACCTACCAAGTAATTAAGAGTAAATAATAGGAAATAAAATCTGATTTAACCTAAATCACATGCCCGCGTGCTAAGAAATCACATAAATCAATTAAAACTAGGACCGATGGAAGGATAGAACTTCCAATTTAGCATAGGCACGTTCCACACTCAATGGACAGATTTGTAGGTTTTATGATTAGGGCTAGGAAGGGGAAATTTTGAAATATGGATAATTAGGGTTCCTGGGAATTGGGAATTTTGGAATTAGGGTTTTTAGAAATTGGGGAAAATAAGAAATTGAAGATCTAGGGTTTAAAAGGTTGTAATGGAAGGGAAAAGAGGAAGACGAGAGAAGAAGAAAATACCTTTCGAAAAGAAGAGAGGAAGGATGTAAGACGAAGAATACCTTTCGAAGAAGAGGAAGAGGAAGGATGTACCTTGGAATCCACCACCAAACAAGCTTCTACCTTGGCGGGCCCTATCTAGAACTCGTCTCCCATCCACAAAGAAGGTTGGGATGATGTGAGTGGTCGTCTCCATTTTTGGTACACCTGAGTAGGTCCTCTGATGTCCCCATCAATTCCCCTCGGTTGAGGAGATTTTGCCTCTAGCGAAATAAAGCTACAATGATGCTTAAGGAGGTCTAGGTCTCGTCGCTGAAGCTCTGACTCTTTGATCCATGTACTGTCTGATTTTGGTCTGCTCTTTCACTTAACAAGGTACTCCTAGTAACTACCATGTCGTGTGGAAACCGCTTCATCATCTAAGATATCCTTCATCTCATCTCTTCTCATAGGTATGGATGGTACGAATGGTAAATTTGAGAAAAGGAGTCAGGTAATGGCCATGGGTTTTGGGATAGGTCAAGGATATCATCATCAAAGTTCATGTGAGGGTTAGGGGAATGTCCATGAAACGGTACAAGATCTTCCACATTAAATGTGGAACTAATACCCATGTTAAGTAGAAGATCTATCAAGCATTCGAACACAATCTTTTCAAGATTTTATATGGTCTAGCGCTACAGGCTTGTAATTTTTTTTATGGTTCTCTATGGAAACCTTTTTTAACATATTTTAATCATGACTTCATCACCCATAACAAACTCTTTAAACTAATAGTGTGAGTCAGCAATCATTTTGTATGTTTCATTACTTATATTGATTCTTTTTTTAATCTCCACATGCAAGTCATGCGTATGTTGTGTACATGCATATGCAAACTCTAAAGGACTATGGAACACAGACATGGGTATGCAATCTATAGGGGCCCTAAACTCATCTACTTGTCTTTCCAAATCCACTTCCTCCCCAGGACTCATTTGATCGCGATAAAGGTTTGGTAGAGTCAATGTGTGAATGTCTCGCACGGGTATATGCTCATCCGGTATGTCCTCTGGAACAACAACACTAGACTCCTCTAATACCGGACTCACCTCAGATGGTAACTCTACACTAACCTCGGATATAACCTCAGGTAGCATCTCTATAATAACCTTAGGTGTAACCTCACTTGCCACGTGGGCATGCAACGTCAAATCAGTTTTAGTCTCTCTTTCAGACTCTTTGGCATTAACTTTAGGAAGAGACTCAAGCTGGAGATTCGTCACATCTTCAGGACCACACGTCTTGACGTCCTCCTTTTTAGGGATGCTTTTCGGCGGGAGAGACTTCGAGACAATCCTTTTGCCTCCATACAGAAATGAACACGTATTCGAGCGACTGAATAGTGTTGCGTCCATGTCATACAACCAAGGCCTGCCCAAAATGATGTGGCCTATATCCATAGGCAAAATATCACACCACAACATATCCATATATGAACAAAACTGGATGGGAATGGGACAACACTGAGAAACCAGAATTGAAGATGCATCAACCCATGAGACTCGATAGGGCTGAGGGTGAGGAACGACTAGCATACCAAATTTGATGCAGGACACATGATTTAATGCTAGCATGCAACGTGGAGATTATGAAAGAGTCCATAAAGTAATTCAATTAACAAAAGATGTTAACCTACCGAGTAATTAAGAGTAAATAATAGGAAATAAAATCTGATTTAACCTAAATCACATGCCCGCATGCTAAGAAATCACATAAATCAATTAAAACTAGGACCGATGGAAGGATAGAACTTCCAATTTAGCATAGGCACGTTCCACACTCAATGGACAGATTTGTAGGTTTTATGATTAGGGCTAGGAAGGGGAAATTTTGAAATATGGATAATTAGGGTTACTGGGAATTGGGGATTTTGGAATTAGGGTTTTTAGAAATTGAGGAAAATAAGAAATTGAAGATCTAGGGTTTAGAAGGTTGTAATGGAAGGGAAAAGAGGAAGACGAGAAGAAGAGTATCTTTCGAAGAGGAGAGAGGAAGGATGTAAGACGAAGAATACCTTTCGAAGAAGAGGAAGAGAAAGGATGTACCTTGGAATCTACCACCAAACAAGCTTCTACCCTTCCACAATTTAATTGGAATGGAGGGTTTTTTTTCAAAAAAACCCCTAGAAAACAAAGAGGAAAATTCATTCACATAAGAGAGCTTCTCTTCTTTTTTTTATTCTCAAATCTCTACTAGGGTTGGAACTCCACTCCCCTTATGGTTTTATAATTAAAAAATTTGAAATTAAAATTCAACATAATTACAACTATGCCACTTACTCGAGTAAAGTGACTCATCGTCCAAAATAAGAAAACTAAAACATATATTATCAATCTCAACTATTAAATAACTCTTAAAAATAACAAAAACCATAAAGAAAGCAAGATCAGAGTCCAAGGGGCTTATATCTAAAAGATTTGGTGGCCCAATGGCCTGATTGACAAGATCCAACGGTCGAATCGACACAAAATAGAAATCCTATGACTAAAATAGTCTCCTAAGCAGCCCACATGCATCATCCCAAAGTGGAGTCTTCCTGATGCACGTCCAATGCATGTGGGGTCTTCAAAATGGCCTGGCGGACCCCATCTGGAACTCGTCTCCCATCCACAAAGAAGGTTGGGCTGATGTGAGTGGTCGTCTCCGTTTCTAGTATAACTGAGTAGGTCCTCTGATGTTCCCATCAAAAAGGAATCGCCTTGAGCAAAAAAAGCTCAACGACTTAGTTTTCGTCCAATACAATCAAAATTGCGAGAATGATTCCAAACTAGGAAAGAAAAGCCTAATTTCTTTAACCCTACCTGTTTAGATGAGTTAGATGCAGATAACGAGTGGCTCGTAGAGATAGACCCAGTATTTGCTGGAGAGGACCTGACATGGGCGCAAGTTGAAGATGTCGCATATGAATCAACACCTGGAGAAGGTACCACTTGAAGGCGAAGGATGAGGGGGGAGCCGGGGGGCGAGTAGTAACCGTCAACCCGTTGAAGAGATTGAGGAGATGGAAGAAGGATATAATAAATCCACCATTGGATGTTGATGAAGTATTAGTACATATGATGAAGAAACAAAAGAAGAAGTGTATATGGAAGAAGGAGATGACGCGGATGATGATGGTGATGATGACGATGGTGGTGGTGATAAAATGCCACAATGGCAAATAGATCAATGTATATAGTATATGATTAGATCAATAATAAATAAATAACTTCTCATTTTGTTTACTTACTAAGTGTATTGATGTTGATTGTTGACTCTACTGTTGAATGTTGAATGTTGATATTTGCTAACTATATTGTAGAATGTTAATGAATGATGACTTAATATTTAATTCATTGTTTAAGTGGTTTTATTTTACTTAAATGTATTGCAAGGGCATATAAAATTATTTATCTATTAACTTAGGAAAGTTCCCCCTACTTTCTTATATTTTATTCATTTTTTTCCTAATTTCTCCCTATTTTTCTGATTTTTTTTTTAAAAAAATTCAAAAATTTTTTATTATATATATATGTGTGTGTGTGTGCGCGCGCGACTGCATATCCAATTGTGCGATCGCATATGCGCACAGGCATATGCAATCGCATATGCGATTTGACAACATTGGTTATAGCACACCATGGTTTCAATACTATTTTCTGATTATCTTTCATGAAGGTTTTTGTATTTTTCCAACCATCGTGAATGGTCCGCCGATCGTACTGCCATGGTCAACCCAATAATATATGGCACACGACCATCCCTTAGACTATGTTGCACCAAACATTGTCATGATAACCAATTCTGAAAGAAAACTAAACAACGCCAAGAAACCTTTACCTCACTACCTTGCTAAAACCAAGCAAAGTTTATATGGAACTGGATGCCTCTTGGTCTTCAGCTAGAGCTTTTCTACTTCAAAGATGACATTTTCACAATTGTCACCATCGATGATCACCCCACCGACTTTTCTATTCACTGTGCAGCTTGTTTAAAAGATATTAGTCCCTAACCAATCCTCTTCTTTAAGAGATTTGGGTGCAAGAAGAGTCTTTCGGATCACCAACGTTTCTGGACCATCACCATATATTCCGTCATCTCCACTGTCAGTATCATAATCCGCACCATGCGTTCCCTCTGTGGTCTCACCCTCATCGTCAATTAATTGTTCCTCCACAACTGATTTGGAGCTGCCAGCCAAATTGACTTGTCGCACCCTACATTCAAAGGATATATGCCCAATTCCATTACATTTGTAGCACCAGATGTTATTCTGACATGTTCGTCCTATTGTCTCACTGTTCATAACTCGTGACCCGGACAACTACTTTGGATACCAACCAAATTGATGTGTCGCTTCCGACATTCAAAGGAAATATGCCCAATTCCATTGCATTTGTAGCACCAGATGTTATTATAACATTTTTGTCATGTTGCCTCGTCATTCATAACTCTTGACCAGGACATTGGAGTGGCATTTTTGGCCTGGCTCAAATCCCCTACGAACTTACTGTTGCTACCCGGAATAGTAGTGGATCAATTAGAAGCTTTCATGCGACCATAGTCTTGCTCCTCTTTTCAATCAAGGGAGTTTGTCCGCATGCTTCTGTAACAGTAAACACCGGCTTACTCCCAAACTAAGCTACAATGGTGGGTCATGACCCATCCATTAAACGAGTAACCAGTTGTTCTTCGGTCTCGAATATATTATTTCAGGCCACCAGATGATGGAACTCTTCCACATACTCTTCTACGATCCTGTCCCCTTATCGGATATGTTGTAATTGCTGGAAAAAAGATTGTGTAGTCAATGGGCATAAAGGCCTCCAAGAGAGACTCCATCTTCTCCCATGTTTTCACCTTGGACTTACTACACTTTACTCAAGTGGCCTTAACCTACTCCCAGCATGCTGAAGCCCTACCTTTCAACTGCATAGCAATTATTTTTACATTTTTTGTTATGTCCACATCTTTGTGATCAAAGATTCTTTCCACTACATCGATCTAATCCAGAAAATCGTCCCCATGCATACTACCATGATATTCAAGGACTTCCACTTCACTTCTAACTCCCTACTTCAGCCATAATAATCCATCCTTCTCACTCGTTGCAGCTTAACAAACAAAGCTTCACGATGGAACGGTTATATGTCACTCCCATTCGACTCATTGTCATCATTTTCCTGAACCAGTGGTTCATTCCTTGCTAATAGCGTCGCAAGTTGTTGGGAGATGGTCAGCATTTTCCTCTCTAACATGGTAAATCCCTCTTCTACTGGATCTACGTTTTCCTCATCCATTCTTCGTGCACCACGGCCTCTACCTTTACATGACATCATCGTTAGAGCTGGGCATCGGACCGAGTCGAATCGGATTGGGTCCAACTCAACCCGGTCCGAGTTCTGCATGGCCTGACCCAAACTCGAAACGATCCGAGATCGAGTCTGGGTCATCTGACCCGATCCGATCCCAACACATGCTGCCCTAGACCGATCCGAGTCCGACTCGGTCAGGAAAACCGAGTCGGATCGGATTGGGCCAGGTTCGGATCGGTTGTTTCCCTTCTGTACCAAAACTTTTGTGGCCTACAAATAGTTTTTAATGGCCATTCATCACTGTTTGTAGTGGAATGGTTCACCTGATATTTGAATCTTCTTAAATTTTGGTATCTTGTCCTAAAATGATATGGAAAAAAAGATGGACAGTGTTGATATACAACAAATACATCAATTTGGGCCCCACGCAGTTAGGGTAACACCGGTTTCTATACAACAAATGCACCTTTGTTTATATACTGATTTTGCTGCCATTTCCTCTAGGTAACACAACAATACAAACTTGTACTATTATCTTACCATAAGAAGAATACAAAGGGCGTATCTATCAATAGGGGGGGTGTCAATGTCAAATCCCATAAAGAACTAGCAAAAATAATTCAAAGACAAATCAAAGAAAAAAAAATGAAAAAAAGAACAGGAAAAATAATACCATGGCCTGTCCAAGACCCAAAACATCCCATCTCTCCAGTGCAACGGAAGCCTTCATCGTTTCTTCTTCTTCTTCCTCTTCTTCATCTTCTCCACTCTGGATTCCTTCACCCGTCTCCTCGCCTCCAAAATTGCAAACCCTCGAAATCCCATCTCTTCTCCTCTCAGATACCCTAGAAACCCTCTCCTCTTTCTTTCTCTACAAAGCACACATCTTCTCCTTTTTGCTCCAGTGAAGAAGCCTGTTTGTTCTCCAGTGACTTTTCTTCAAAGGAGGACAAGGTGGGAATGGAGAGGAATTGCTGACCGTAAAACGGGAATTCGAGATAAGAGGGAAGCAAGTCCTGAGCTAGTCGCAAGGGAGAGTCAGTAAGAAAAAAGAGGGTTAGGAAAGTTAGGGGAAAATAAAATAAAATATATATTTCATACTACCTGCCCGCCGTTCCGTCCGGGTCTGTTCGGTTCAGGTCGAGTCCATTCGGTTCGGGTATCCGGGTCGGATCGGTCCGGACAGAAGTTTATCCGAACCAGACCCGAAAAAGATCGGATCTGGAAATCCCAACCCGATCAGGCCCGATCTTGGCCGTCGGTTCTGTTCGGAACGGGTCGGATCGGGTCGGATCTGCCGGATCAGGTCACAAATGCACACCTCTAATCATCGTAGAATAAGAAGCTCACGCAAGAACAAAATAATGACAAAAGCAGTGGCGCTGATACCAAATCTAGTGTAGCTAATGAATGAGAATTGTTAACCGCACACAGTTATATCAAACCGTAGGACCAAATCATGGCTAAACACACCCGATCCCAAAAATATAGAGATTCTTCCACTTGAAAAGAAAGGAAAACCAACGCAATAACCAGTCAATAATTGAAGGTCTCACTAGTTTTGATGGCCTAAATCATACACCCGTGCCCTAGCCCAATGTGGTAAAAAATATAAAAATATCCCAAAAGCTGCAAGACATTTCTTGTTTATTGAGTTTTTATATGAAGAAAACAAAAGAGAAGCCCTAACACTAATATGGGCCTTGCATCATACATAACCTATGGGTGGATGTTATAATCTCAGCCTTACACTCTATATTCAAAGGAAAATGACAAAAATACCCCTATCTACTTAAGTAAGACGTTAACAAAGCAAAAATCAACTAAAATTCGTCGAAAAATAAACCAAAATTCGAAACTAAAGGAAAATGCCACCAAAAGACCCTTTTGTGGACCCAAAAGTGTACCACGAGTGCCACAATAAGTGGTTAATTGATGGGTCTACAAATTTGGCCCATTATGAAAGATATTTGGGCCTCTTTCTCCACTGTAATCCATCCCAAAACTCCTCGGCAAGTACATCAACCCAATCCACCAACATTAGGTAGTCTGATGCAAGACATGAAATTCAAATATGATGTGCAAGAATTCAGGCTTAAGAACACGCTAGTTCAGAAACAATTACACAAATTCCATATCCCACATGAAAGTCCAAACATTCAATTAAGGGGAATCTATGCGGGTCCAGGCCTACACAGGCTAAGGCTGGAACAATAAAAATTATAAGTCAAACGATACTCAAAGGGAAATAGAATTCATCCACACATGCATAGTAATCAGCCCCTAATCCAAGGGATTCCCCAATTTCAATTCGAGGAACCCTAAGATGAGAAAAAAGGGGAAACAAATTATGGATAATGCAAACTAAGACTAGGGTTATGAAACTAAGTAAGAAAAAGGAAAAGAGAAGGAAATCCTGAACCTGGAACAGATCCCGCGTGCGGGCAGCGGGGTAGGGTACCAGCGCACTTGCGCAGTAGGGGGCCGCACGTGTGGATGCACGAATCCCAAAAGGGACTTCTTGGCCTAGGTCGGCTAGGGGGGTTTCCAAACCCTCCAAATTTGACGGCGATCCAACGTACGGTTGAGGCGCGGTGCTCTGTCGAAGTTTCAGCCCTCCTGTAGGGTCAGATTCTGGAAACTGGCTATAGAAAGACAAACAGCTGCAAAACAAGTGGATTTGAGGCGAAGATGATTGATGGATGGATGAAATAAGATGGAGGGGCGGATTGGGATAAATGTGGCTTCGCACCATGGTAGTTAGCCCTTTGAAAAGGGAAGGCTTCGCACTCACTTGAATTTTTCCACAACTCAAAAACTCATATTAGAAAAAAAAATTGCAGAAATTTTTATTAAACTTGAATAAATCAAAAGAACTACAAGGGGTGCCTATTTATAAGGAAAACCCTATACCCCAAAACTCGCGCCATGTGCGTAATCTATTAATTGGCGATTAAGTAAACTAAAATAAAAACTAATCAAAGAAATCTAAAGCGTTCATGATATTCTAAATAACCTAAATAATCAAAACTTAAAATATGAAATCAATCCGACTAGTAGGCCCCGATCATGAGATCCCATGATGGCTTTTACTTGATTATCGGGCCCATTCTAATGAACCAAAACTCTTTCTTCTAACTAGGAGGCCCTCCCTAGACGTCGTCATCGAGCCAGATCGACGATGGGGCCCTCCCTCTCCTTTTGTACGTGCGTAGGGGGCGGCGTGAGTGCACGTGTGCGCGTGATGTCCCCATCAATTCTACCCGACTACGAAGATTTCGCCACTGGCAAAATAAAACTCCTGAACCGCTCCAGGATGTCAGGATCTAGTCTCTGAAGCTCCTCCTCAATGAGCGACGTGCTGTCTGAAGCTGGGCGTGACTTCCATTTAATCTGGTACTTCTGAATCCTGCCGTCCGACGTTGAAACTATCTGTTGGTCCATGATATCCTCTATTTCCTCTCTGGGTGTGTGAAGGTTAGGTATGGGAGGTAGAGGCTGGGAAGAAAGGTCAAAAAGAGTAGGTATGAGAGGTAGAGACTGGGAAAATGGGTTGGGACGAGTAAGTATGAGACGTAGAGGCTGGAAAAATGGGTCGAGAATAGTAGGTATGGGAGGTAGAGGCTGGAAAAATGGGTTGGAACGGGTAGGCATGGGACGTAGAGGCTGAGAAAATGGGTCGAGAATGGTAGGTATGGGAGTTAGAGGCTGGGAAAATGGGTTGGGACGGGTAGGTATGGGACGTAGAGGCTAGGAAAATGGGTCGAGAAGGGTAGGTATGGGAGTTAGAGGCTGGGAAGATGGATCAGGAGGGAGCCATGGATCAAGAGATAAATCTGGGGAATCAGGATCGGTGGGCAAAGGGTCGGACAAAGTATCAGTGGTCTCTTGAAAAGTAACTAGATCCCCCATATTGAATGCGGAACTAATTCCCATGGAAGGTGGAAGATCTACCTCATACGCATTGAGACCATTTCGTTTTATAATTTTGAAGGGTCCAGCGCTACGCGCGTGTAACTTATGAACGACCTTCGGAGGATACCGCTCGGGCCTGATGCGGACCATCACAGAGTCCCCAATATTGAATTCTTTAAAACGTCATGCTGGTCGGCGGAAAATTTGTAATGTTCATTACTAGTAGTAATCTTCTGCCTGATTTCTTTTTGCCATGAATGAATGTGATGCGCAAAAGACTCTGCGGGCTCTGAAGGCCTATGGGACAGTGACATATGGACAAGATCAATAGGTTTTCCAGGTTTATAACAAGTAACAACTTCATAAGGACTGATACCTGTGAACCTATCGACAAAACTATTAAACGCAAATTCGGCAGTAGGTATAATGGTGTCCCATGTTCTGGTGTGCTCTATATCTCCTAGGGGGAGACTCATCAAGTAGATCATCAGGATAGACATCACGAAACTCATCCACTACCGGAATGGCCTCAATGGATACCTCTACACTAGCCTCTGGTGCACTCTCTCCAGTCACAAGGCCGCACATGTGGTACCTTTCAAAATAATGGTCTTGATATCCCTCATCAGGTAGGTGCACGGGTGCATGCCCATAACTAATTCCTTGGCCAACTCCATTCATTGGTCTATCCTCCTGGCCACTTGCCTGAGATTGAACATCTACCCCAATGGGGGAGGTTTGTCCCGGCGGAGGCCTTTAGTTGGGTAATGCGCACATCAAATTGATCAAAGCAATGGTCTATATGTTGTTCCAAGCACTTACCCACAGACTCGATTTACTGGGATAGTTTGTTTAGTGACTCTAGCAGTTGCTCCATGTTTAGAGTAGGGTGCAAACCAAAACCATGACTCGCACGTGTGGGCATACACTTGCTAACTCCACCTAAGGACTTTCTACGACGACTATATGCAACTAGATAGGACTAAATGATGATATGAGACTCTATATGAGGGAAACTACGCAGTGTTACTAAAATCCAGCATCATAGTTGGTGAAATACGGGAATAACATAAAGTTACAGCAATGTGAATTGCTAACTCCCTGCTAACAGAAATTTCAGCAACTAATATCAGGGACTACGGGCTTCTAATGATGAAACTAGATGCATGAAGGACTCGAACAAACTAACCCTAAACATGTAATGTATTCCCCTATAAGAACCCTAAGCTTTGATACCAAATTTGATGCAGGATACGAAATTCAGATATGATGTGCAAGAATTCAAGCTTAAGATCACGTTAGTTCAGAAACAATTACACAAATTCCATATCCCACATGAAAGTCCAAACATTCAATTAAGGGGAATCTATGCGGGTCCGGGCCTACACATGATAAGGCTGGATCAATAAAATTTTTGAACCAAACGATACTCAAAGATTAGAAATAATCATCCAAACATGCATAGTAATCAGCCCCTAATCCAAGGGATTCAGAAATTCCAATTTGGGGAACCCCAGGGTAAGAAAATGGGCATAAAATTGGAGATTTGAGTAATTTAGGGTTAGGTCTAGGGATTTAGGTAAAAAAATAAAATAAAAAATAAAATATATTTTAAAAAAAAAGAGAAAAAGAGAAGGAAATCCTGAACCTCGAACAGATCCCGCGTACGTGTAGCGGGGCAGGGTACCGGTGCACGTGCGCAGTAGGGGGCGCACGTGTGGAGGAGGCCCGAATCCCAAAAGGGACTTCTTGGCCTTGGTCGGCCAGAGGGGGTTTTCAAACCCTCCAAATTTGATGGTGATCCGACGTACGGTTGAGGCGCGGTGCTCCGTCGAAGTTTCAGCCCTCCTGCAGGGTCAGATTCTGAAAACTGGCTGTAAAAAGACAAACAGCTGCAAAACAAGTGGATTTGAGGCGAAGATGATTAATGGATGGATGAAATAAGATGGAGGGGTGGATTGGGATAAACGTGGCTTCGCACCACGGTAGTTAGCCCTTCGAAAAGGAAGGGCTTTGCACCCACTTGAATTTAGCCCTTCGAAAAGGGAGGGCTTTGCACCTACTTGAATTTTTCCACAACTAAGAAACTCAAAGAGTAGAAGAAGAAAAAAACTGCATGAATTTTCATTAAACTTGAATGAATCAAAAGAACTACAAGGGATGCCTATTTATAGGAAAAACCCTATACCCCAAAACTCGCGCCATGTGCGCAATCTATTACTTGGCGATTAAGTAAACCAAAATAAAAATTAATTAAAGAAATCTAAAGCATTCATGATATTCTAAATAACATAAATAATCAAAACCTAAAATATGAAATCAATCCAACTAGTGGGCCCCGATCATGAGATCCCATGATGGCCTTTACTTGATTATCGGGCCCACTCTAATGAACCAAAACTTCGTCTTCTAACTAGGATACCCTCCCTGGACATCGTCATCGAGCCAGATCGACGGTGGGGCCCTACCTCTCCTTCCGTACGTGCATAGGGAGCGGCATGCATGCACGTGTGCGCGTGATGTTCCCATTATAGTCCAGGCCCTTATCAGAAGGCTCCCGACCTAAATGGTTGATGATTTAGGCAGTGAGAAGACTCCCGACCTAGATGGATTTCTAATTGCCTTGTTTCAGAAGTTTTAGGAATTAGTAAAGAAGGATTTGTGGGTTTTATTAATGAATTTATGATAATGATTCCCTTGCAACAGGGTTAGGTGTTATTTTCATGGCTCTAATTCTAAAAAAAGAGCAGAGTTGGAAGGATTTTAGGCTAATCAATTTATTAGGGACTCCTTATAAAATGTTATCAATGATTCTAGCTTCCACATTTCAAGGGTGTTTCAAGTGTGATTTCAATTCCAAGGAGCATTTGTGCCAAGTACACCAATAGCGAATAGTTATTTAATGGCACATAAATACATTAATTCTCGGCATAGGGAAGGGAAGAAGGGTGTAGTATACAAGCTAGACATAGAAAAGGCTAATGATCATATGGACTTGGATTTCCTAGATTGCACGTTGGGTTGAGTGGGATGTGGACAGAAATGGGGAAGTTGGATTAAAGTTTGTCTTAAATCAGCAAAGTTTTCAATTTGGTGAATGGACCTCTAAAAGGTTTCTTCTCAACTTCTAGAGGTTTGCAACAGGGGAATCCACTTTCTCCCTATTTCTTCATGGTGGTGGTAGAGGCCTTAAGCAAGATATTAGGAGGTTAGGTGGTGGATCTTATTGAAGGTTTTCGGGTGGATAAGCCCAATTTTCAAATTTCCCGCCTCCAATATGTAGAGGATACAGTTCTCTTTTTGTAAATCAAATGAAAGGAAAGTGGACAATTTAAGGAAAATTATAACATGCTTTAAGGCAGTATCTGGCTTGGAAGGTGAATATTAATAATAGTGAGATATTGGTAATTGGCCACTCTTCAAAGGAGTCGGATAAGTATGAAAGCATATTTGAGTGAAGTGTAAGCACTTCATATTTAGGGCTTCCATCATGTATAGGGAAGTCGGCAAAACATTTGTGAGATAGAGTCATTAAGAGATTCAAAGGGAAGCTTTCGAGATGGAAAGGGAGATACCTCCATTAGGCAGAAGGTTAACAGTAATTAAGGTGGCAATGTCCAACCTTCCGAACTACTTTATGTCACTCTTCAAGTGCCCAAAGTCAATTTTGGATAGGCTAAGATCGCTAGACGGCCGCTAAGATCATCAACTGCCCCGTCGCCCGAGCTTGCTTTGGAAGACAACCCCATGGCCTACCTCAAAGAAACTATACGTCGAGGTGGGCATGGACCACTACAACTTGAATGAAGAGAGAATAGAATCCCAAATCCATTGAGCAAAAGGACAATGAATGAATAGATATGATCAATTGTCTCATCACTACCGATACGCAGAGCACAAATGTTCAAAATCACCAATCTTCTTTTGTAAAAGCAGCCACTTTTGAAGGAGCTCCATACCACCACAACATGGACGTTGGGGCACAGCCCTCACACAAGTGGGAACGCAATAAACAGATCTAACCGAAAAACAACCCAAGCTTTCCTTACGCCACACCGACCTATCATGCTCCCAAGAGGATGGAGAACCAAATGGATTCTTTGAAGGAGTAGAACGAAGTCTTCAATTTCTTCATCTGATAGATTTTGACGAAACCACTAGCTGACCAACATCTCGCAAACAACATATTACCATCCGTCGCTAAACTGGCCAAGCCTTAAAAGTCGTACATTAAGGGAGAATCCAACACCCAAACATCCTTCCAAAATCTTATCTTTTCCTGCATTTCCAACCAAGAAACTAATCCCCTCCTTGAATTTAGCTTTCACGCTAAAGACAACCATCCACAACCCAAACACTCTATATAAGGAAGCATTTCTTATCCACCAACCCCAATCCTCACAGCCATACATGGAAACAACTGATTTTGACGAAAACACTAGCTGACCAACATCTCGCAACCAACATATTACCATCCGTCGCTAAACTGGCCAAGCCTTAAAAGTCGTACATCAAGGGAGAATCCAACACACATCCTTCCAAAATCTTATCTTTTCCTGCATTTCCAACCAAGAAACTAATCCCCTCCTTGAATTTAGCTTTCACGCTAAAGACAACCCTCCACAACCCAAACACTCTATATAAGGAAACATTTCTTATCCGCCAACCCCGATCCTCACAGCCTTACATGGAAACAACTAATTTTTGCCAAAGGTTGGACTAGGTACGTAGAAGGGAACAACTCCACCTTACACCCAAAGACTCCTGCACAAAAATAATAATAATAATAATAATAAAAACACCATCTCCCTCGGGGCGACTACACGTTACATCATAGCAGCACGACCAAATGGAAGCGGAAACCAGCTTCTTCAAAAGGCGTGGGAGCCTCGAGGGGGATGGTAGGAGCCGTCACGTGATAGGGGCTTTTCAGCTAGCCAGTTCAAAAAAGTCGTTGTGCACAGGGAGGTTCGAGGGGGACGTCATTTCTGCTGAAAAGACGAAAGAGCACCATCCACGAGGTCGTAGACCTTCAACATACACACCAAATCATTCGAAACCTCCTTAAATCTTGAATTAATGCATTCATGGGCCAAGAAGGCATAATCCAAAATCTGCCTTCCCAAACAAAGGCACATTATTGGTTATCGAAAATGACACTTCTAAATCTCGACGCAAGAGTCTTAGCAACAATGTTATAAGAGCCACTAATCAAGTTAATGGGGTTTAAAGTCCTTAAATGTTTTCTACCCCCCGAGACTTTTGGAATAATTGCAATAAAGGACACCCAACATCTAAGCTAGTAGAAGTGCAGTGCGTGTGAGTGATCCAAGGTTCAATCCCTGGTGTTACCTTTCAAAACAAAATCTGTCAAAAAACAGTCCCCTTCTTAAATTTTGGATTTAAAAGAAAAATAACTCACCTTTCACTACAATCCCAAAACACCTAGAAGAACGCAATCGGAAAGCCATCGAGGGCACCTTCTCCCTACCTAGAGACTCGACCACAACCTTCACCCCATCTTCTTAAAAAGGACACTCTAATAAGTCTGCCTACTCAAACAACATCCTACTGAAACTGAAATTATCAAGCCTCGGCCTATCCCACTTTTCCCTAGAAAGTATTCTTTTCTAAAAAAATCACCACCACCTCGCAAAGTCATTCCTTCCTTCAACTCTCCTTCCATCCACTATCAAGCTAGACACTTTGTTGCACCTAGCCCTAGCCATGTTGAGGAAAGACTGTGTTTTTATCCCCTACCTTCACCCAAACCGTTATGGATTGTTGATGCCATTTGATTCCTTCTTCCTTTAAATAGTTTCAATAATCTTAAGATAGCTTACAACGCACTCCTTTTTCTTCCTCTGATAATTCAGTACGTTCTTCATATAATCTTAAGATAGCGTAGAGCGCACTCCTTTTCTTCCTCTAATAATTCGGAATGTTCTTCCTTAGGGCCTGTTTCGTAAAACTTAATTTGAGGACTTATCACTGAAAAATGCTATTTTTGATGATTTTGGTAATTCAAACCGTTTGATTACTAAACAAAATTACGTACTCAATTTAAAATATCACTTAAAATTTGAGGGGTTTTTCAGCAATCACCCCTTCACAGTTATTGTTGAATGTAGTAAGTGACATCCCTTTAAATTTTTGGATGAATGACAAAAATATCTTGACCAACATTTTAAATGACAAGATTATCCTCTTAAGAGTATCAAAACCTTATACGTTCTCTTCTTGTCCTCCCATCCATTCCATCTTCGATCCATTTTCAGATGTGATTTGGAGGCTTTATCTCCACATAAGGTAAGCCACACTAATAAGATCTTCTTGATAGAAACCAGGCAGCAACAACCACCTAATGATTGAAACAGCCTGATTTTAGTCCAGAAGATCTAAACAGTGTTCCCCACCTGATGGCCGTAATGGCCGTTACGGACCCGTAACGACTGTTACGGGCCTTGAAAAAAAAAAAAGAAAAAAACTTACCTTTTTCGTTTCTTTTCTTCTTCTTCTTCTCTTTCTTCTTCTTCTTCTTCTTCTTCTTCTTCCTCTTCTCGGACGGCTGCGGCTGCGGTTCTTTTTCTTCTTCTTCTTCTTCTTCTTCTTCTTCTTCTTCTTCTTCTTCTTCTCTCTCTCTCTCTCTCTCTCTCTCTCTCTCTCCCAATCTCTTCTTTCCCGTTTCCCTCTTTTTTTCTTTTCTTTCTTTCCCTCTTTTTTTCTTTTCGTTTCCCTCTCTCCGTTTTTTTTTTTTTATTTGCCGCGGCAGAATGCGGTACGTGTCACGCATCCTCGAGCTCCGAGTTGTACGAACGGTTCAAAGGAGATCAAAGTTATATGGGCTCCACGGTGATGTATTTATTACATCTACACCGTTCACCTATTTTCAGAGATCATTTTAGAGCACCAGCCAAAAAATGAATTATATCTAGAGATCATCTGGACCACACCAAAAATAGCAGCAGGGATAATGATTTTCACGGTTAAATAATTTTTAGGGCGCACGTAACGTTTATTTTCCATCCAATCATATCAGACCCGAGTGGGCCTCACCATAATGTATATATTTTATCCATATCATCCATCCATTTTGCAACGTCATTTTAAGTCGGGATTCAAAAAATTAATAATATCCAAATCTCAGGTGGACCACACCATAGGAAATAGGGTTATAGAATGCTCACCATTAAAAATTTCCTAAAGTCCATTGTAATGTTTATTTTCAATTTAACCTGTTAATTGGGTCACATTGACGTGGATGAAGGGAAAACACCCATGTCAGCTTGATCTAAAACTTTTCTAGCCCTCAATAAATTTTTAATGGTGAACGTTTAATTATTATTGTTTCTTACGGTGCAATCCACCCGAGCTTTGGATGTGCCTCATTTTTGGGCTCATGCCCTAAAATTATTTGGCAAAATGGATGAATGGTGTAGATATAACACATTCATCACGGGTGAGGCCCAAAAAACTTTGACACGTGTGCTGCACTTTACATCCGAGTCCCTCCTAATTCAAACCTTAAAAAATTGTACACGAGACATATATTAACTTGAAATTTGACAATTAAATTATGGACTGCAATTGCTAACTCACAATGCCAAAATCAAATTATTTGAATAGTTTTAATTATTAATTTGTGAACTTTTATTTTTTAAAATAGGGCCTTTTGATTTTATTTTTTTTTTTATGATTCACTATCCAATAAATGTCCACCAATTTATAAGTGGGATAATGACAATAAATGGCATGAATTTGAGGCTGATTTGGAGAATAAATTGGTCCTCCAAGTCAGCCCCAAATTGGCAACGCTATCTACCTGAATTTAATTTTATTTTTTTAAAGAACTATTGGGAGAAATGATATCAAGATGTTAAGTATATAAATTACATATTTAAAAAATTAAATATATGAATTTTGTAGTCAAATTCAAGTTACCTGGTTAAAAAATTAATCAGACAGTCCGATACAACTTCTCACCAAAGAGTGGACCGTTACACCACCATAAACATGTTCCAATTTATAAATGAATGCATATTTGGAATGCTTAGAATATTCTAGATTTAATCCATATTTTTTCATATTTTTTTGGCCAAAAAAAATTTTCAGCCATTACGAGCCGTTACGCCCCCGTATCCGTATCGATTTCGGAGGACACTAATAAGATCTTCTTGATAGAAACCAGGCAGCAACAACCACCTAATGATTGAAACAGCCTGATTTTAGTCCAGAAGATCTAAACAGTGTTCCCCACCTGATGGAAAGATTAGATCGTCCACTCATGTGATATATTGGCACGAGTTCTTGCTTCTAAATGGGCGGAACTCTACATGCATATGGCTTTGGGGGACCTATTCGGCAAAAGCGGATTGCATGGTGTGCCATGGATCACCAACCTCGGTGGTGTGTTAATGTCACCAAATTCTATGGGGCCCATCATAATATATATGTTATATCCATACCGTCCATCCATTTGGCGAGATCATTTTAGGGAATGAGCCCAAAAATGAGGCTGATCCAAAGCTCAAGTGGACCATATGACAGAAAGCAATGGGGCCAATGACGCCCACCATTGAAACCTTCCTAGGGCCTACCATGATGTTTATTTGCCACCGAACCTATTCATAAGGTCGCACAAACCTCGATGAAGGGAAAACACAAATATCAGCTTTATCCGAACCTTCTTGGCCCCAAGAAGTTTTCAACAATCATCTCCAAATTTCCACTATTTCATGTGGTGCGATCCACTTGAGCTTTGGATCTGCCTCATTTTTTCTGTAATGCCCTAAAATAATCTCGCAAAACAGATGGAAGATTTGGATCCAACACATACATCATAGTGGGGCCCATGGAAATTCCACCAAGTCAAAACTTCCGATTCTCCTCTCGAAACCAGAATGCATACCGTACAATGAGCGTGACTTGGCTACAACCCCAGAACCAGCAATGTGGGTGGGACTCTGACTGTAGGGCCCACCTCAATGAATGCATCGTATATCCACACCGTCCATCTATCTTGCCAACTTATTTTAGGGCATGGTCCCAAAAATGAAGCAAATACAAATTTCAAGTGGACCACACAACAAAAAACAGTGGTCATTGAACGCCCACCATTAAATGAGACTGGTCATTTTAGGGCACAATAAGTAGTAGGAAAGTATACATAATCCAAACCATGGTTTGAAGGCCCCACCATGAATGGTAAATGTCCCTAAAATATTCTAGATCAAATGATCCTAGCCATTTATTTTTTTGGATTGCCTCTGCATTCATTTTCTTAACTACATTTTCCTAACTATTTGTTTGTAAGCCACTGATCAAAGGGTTAGAATCTTCCAAATAAGGAAAATTTGTGTCCATCTCCATCCACAATAAGACCTATCAGTTTAATGCCTTGAATAACCTAACCATAGGTCACACGTGCACTAGGTGGATTTAGGACCCTGTACATGAACACTATGCCTAATGCAAACCATGTTCAACTTTGTCCACCTTATGTTTAAGCCATGTGATTATGTCTATTCATTAGAAAATCTTAAAGGTTTGTTTGGTAGATGCCTAAAATGAGTTCATCTCATTTTACTAATCGTAATCGTGTGTTAAGGTGTGTTTGGTTGCACTAAATATCATAAAATTTTGGACCAAATTAGATGATTAATCATGAAATTTCATGATACTTGTTGCAACCAAAGGCACCCTTAGGGATCATAATTGTCAGTTTTCAAGATTATTTTTAATCCTTACCAAAAAGAAACATGATCTCTAATGCATAATTACAATTGACTAAAAGGCATCTGCCAAACAAGCACGAAGAAGATAATCATAAACAGTGTTGTTACACCATTTTTCTCGAGCCAAAGCTTTTTTTTTTAATCCAAGGCCATCGAGCCAAAGCATTTTTTTTAATCCAAGGTCATCGAGCCAAAAGCATGTTGTAGGTAAGACCCCAGAGATGAATGGCTCAATAACATGCTAGTGTGAGACGTCATGTTCCACCAATCGAAAAGTTATGATTATTCTATCAAGAAGAGTATAGCACATGGTACATCAATTGAAGGGTTATGTTTAAGAGATGTATGTAGATGGGGCATGGGTGTGCCAAATTTGGTGCATGGCAATAACATGTTTCGTCTCATATTCTACAAACGATAGAAATTGAGACAATAGGGGAAAATATGACAGATTGCCAATGTGAAAAAATAAAAATAAAAAAAAGGTGCTTATTTTCAGATATCATGAATTTTTTCAGACAAATTACCAAACATATTTTTCTGTACTTATAAGTACTTAAATTCAGCACTTAAATTAATTTTCAAACCTCATTTTTTCAGTTTACTAAATGGCAACTTAACGTCTAACTCTTAAATGCCAAGTATGCTTCCCATCTCTACCTATGGATTCCCCAAGACCTTTTTCTTCCAACTTTCGCTGACCGGAGATAAAGATATAATATCGTTATCGCCGATAACCGGAAATGTGAAGAAAAATGGCGAAACATGGGGAAAATGATGGAATTTTTCAGTGAAACTTCAAGGCATGCCTAAATACATATATTTGCATATTTAGGAATAAAAACAATGCATTAAATAATAAGTTTTCATTTAATAGGGCTCAAAAAGCATGCGTTGCCATAAGAAATCGCTCCAATTGTAATCAAAATGAGTTTATATAATACTTTATGGGGCCCACTATAATCAAAATCACTCCAATTGTAATTAAAATGAGTTCATGTAATACTGTATGTGGACTGAGTCAACTCTATGGGGTCCACTGATTTATATACTTTTATCCACTCCGTCCATCCACTTTACCGTATAATTATAGGGCTTGATTCCAAAGATGAAGCATATCCAATGATTAAGTGGACCACACCGCAATAAATAGTGTGAATTTGAACGTCTATCGTTGAAAATTTCTTAGGGGCCATAGAAGTTTTGGATCAATGTAATTTTTGTTTTTTACTTTCATCGATGACTATGCAATCTTATGGACAGCTTGGATGACAAATAAAGATCATTGTGGGCCCTAGGAAGTTTTCAACGATAGGAATCATTGTCCCCACTGCTTTCTATGGTGTGGTCCACCCAAGATTTGGATCTGTCTAATTTTTGGGTTCATGACCTAAATTGATCTCGCCAAATGGATGGACCGTGTGGATATAACACATTCATCATGGTGGGGTCCACGGAACTTGGCGACATCCAAGCCACCGAGGTTAGCACGCCTGCTGCTTTCACTCCAAAGGGACGCGGATTGCAGCCTACCCCCGCCCGGACGTATTACCGTCCAAGTAGGGATCTGCGGGGCCCACCGTGATGTAAGTGTTTTATCACGCCGTTCATCATTTTTCTCAGATCATTTTAACATATGAGCCAAAAACATAGGGCTTAAGTGGACCACAAACTGGGGATTGAGCGTCCACCATTAAAAACTTCTTGAACTGGAGAAGTTTTGGATCAGTGATATTTGTTTTTTCACTTCATCAACGTCTACATGACCTTATGAATAGGTTGGATGGTAAAAAAGCATCACGGTGGCCCTTAGGAAGGTTTCAACGGTGGGTGTCATTATCTCTGTATCTTCCTTTGGTGTGGTCCACTGGAGTTGTGGACCTACTTCATTTTCATAGTAAGATCTTAAAATAATCTAAGAAAAGCAATTAACGGTGTGGATAAAATACTTACATCATGGTGGGCCCCACAGAGCTCTGCTCAGACGGATTACCGTCCGGGCGGGGTAGGACGCAATAGAAGGGGACGCAGATTGCGTACCGAGTAACTTAGCACGCTAAGCGTACTAAGTAAAGTCTGTGGGGCCCACCATGATTTAAATATTTTATCTACTCCGTCCATCCTTTTTAACATATAATTTTAGGGCTCTAACCAAAAACTAAGTACATCCAAATCTCAAGTGGACCTCACCACTAGAAAGCAGTGTGAATTGAAATTCTAGTCCAAAATTTCTTGGGGCCACGAACATTTGGATCAATCTTTTATTTGTGTTTTCCTTCATACATGTCTGTGTGATCTTATGAACAGGGTTGGATGATAAATAAACATCACTATGGGCCCTAATGAGGTTTCAACGGTAGAAGTCATTATTCCCATTGTTTCTGTGGTGTGGTCCACTTGAGTTTTGGGAATTCTTCAATTTTTGGCTCAACCACGAAATGAGCTGGAAAAATGTATGGACGGTGTGGATAACCCACATACATTCACAAGAGGCCCAACCGAGTTTACTCGATGTGATAAAGCCAACAGAGTAACTCATACGCAATCCGATTCTGTAAAAGGGTTTCAAAACCCGAAACCCTAAAAAAACTCAAGCAAAAGCCGCCGATAGAAGAGGTTCCGGAAGGGAACCCTAAAACCTCGAAAAATCTCTCCAAATTTCTCAAGATTTCGCATATTTTTCGCCCCATTAATTCCGATCAACGATCCTATTCTACAGGTACATACTTCCAAAAGTTTCTTTTTTCCTTTTTTTTCTCGATTTTTTTTGGTATTTACGCAGCTCCCTGTATTATTGTCCCATTTATCGTCAAGGAGGAGTTGTCGGCTACAATTATCCCTTAACAGAGACACGATTTTTGGTCGACAACTGTATTTTACATTAAAAATCGATAAAATCACTGAATATTCGCCGATATTAGGAAGAGAAACGAAAAAAGTGAGTTTCGGTGTCGCAACGTCTAACTCTTAAATGCCAAGTATGCTTCCCATCTCTACCTATGGATTCCCCAAGACCTTTTTCTTCCAACTATTAATTTTTTTTTAAGCATGCATAATTTTTTGCACAACTTAAGAGTAGCCCTCCACTTCAAACGAGCCCCACCAAAGCTCCACAAACTCTGGAAAACCTTCCACTTCCAACCATGACAGCTCAAACTTAAATGGCCTAGACCCCCAATTTTCATTTTCTACTTTTAAAATGATAGGACAATTATCAAAAACCGACTTCGGCAATCCACACTAAAACACCAAAGGAAACCGGTCCACCCAACCCGGAGAAACCAGAAATCTATCAACCTTTATCATAATTTGCCTCTCCTGCCCGTTAGACCAAGTGAAATTCACTACCCCCATTGGAAGATCAATCATCTCATGGGTAATCACCCAATCAGAAAGGTCGATCATGCTACAAGTTAGTTTGCCACCATTTGACTTTTCGAATGAGAATTTAGTGACATTGAAGTCACCACCCACAACACAAGGAGCATCACACCAACTCCTTGATTCGGACAACTCCACCCAACACTCTTGCCTACAACTTGCAACATTTGCCCCATAGACTGAAGTGAACAAACATCAAAATCCTGAGCCTACGTCCTTAAAGATAACAAATAAGGAAAATTTTCCCTCCCCACCAATCCGCCTTGTCCCATATAAACGAATTCCACATAACTACAATACCCCCACCAAACCCTTCTACATTAACCGCAGTCCTTGCTAATACACCCCCACACAAAATCTAAAAATTGTTTGTCACAAACAGCTTGCTTCGTTTCCTACAAAGTGATGATCTACACCTTTGACCTTCTACAGGTCTCTTTAAACCGTCATCTTTTATGTCAGTCACCCAGCCCTCTAACATTTCAAGAAAGAATCTTCATCTAGACACCGATCTTGCCTTTCTACATAGTCTAACTCTACTCACCCCTTTCCTTAAATCATAATTGATGAACGGCCAATTCATGTTGCCCTCTGATGGCTCTCTGTCTTCTTCATGGAGTCATCACCAATTCCTGTTGGATACCACATTGAAAGAAAAACTTAAATAGTTCATAGCAATCTTCCTCTCCAATCAATCTCCACATATGCATAGAGCCTCCCTTATCCGTCTTTTTCGCCGATCAATCAAAACGAAGTCTTCCACCATTGGGTCCCTCGGTAATCATTTCAGAACTGGCTATTCTCCGGAAGCCTTCCTTGACATTCTCCATCTCCATCTAAAGAGGCTCTACTTCAAGGACTTCCCACATTAGCTCTTCCAGCATTGTCCTCTCTCTCAACCGAGAATAGCAACTCATAATTACAAAACTCCCCAAGCCAAACTTAGTCAAGATTGCATGTGATCTCTCCCTGATGAGAACCTATGATCTTAGTCGATGAGTTGTTGACCTCCAAGAGTTGCCCAGTCAAAGGCCTTGGAGTCGAGGAGTCTGAAGGAATGAAGTAGTTCGGGATATAGTGGGACGTGTCATAACGAGGACAAAAGGAGGCCCCACAACTCCAACTTCGGTCGAAACCTCCACCTAAATTAATCAAGCCTCCACACAATCTAACTGAACCTCCACGCAATCCATCCGAGCCTCCACGTCCAACCGAACCTCTATTCCGAGCCTAAAAACGACGTCATCCACTGATGTCATCACCTATAAGGGTCAATCTCTCAAAAAAGTGCCGCCTAACAACCATGTGAGAGCCGCCCCTATCAGGCCACATGTTAAGCCCCAAAATCCTGTATCCGAGTACGAAGACCCCGCTCCCGAGTTCTAGGGTAGAGCTAAATTATATCCATTCTTACATCACATTCACATTTATTCCACACAAACCATACAACATAAACATCTTTCTTAAAGAATAATTAAAGAGGTCTACGTTCTTAGAATAACAAGTCACCTCTCAAAGAGATGTCGAAAGGCAAAGAGACAAAGATTTTGCATGGAAATATGTAGTTAATCTAGATTCACAGCCAAGAACTCACAAGAATTATGCATTTTGTAAATTTTATCATATTTTTCTATTAGTTTAATTAAAAAGATTAAGTATTGTGCAGCTTATGCTACATGCTAGAGGGCCAAATGTTGCTATACACCATACGCTACTTAATACACTGGTACAAACTACAAATAATAATAATAATAATAATAATAATAATAATAATAATAATAAATAAAATAAATTAAAAAATGAGGGCATGTTTTGATACATGGAATCCAAGGGAAACGAAAGGAAAAGGGACGAATTGTCATTGATGATTTCCTTGAGGATTTTTAAAACATGGATTGGAAACTTTGAGTTTTTATTTGGATAGCAAGTGGATATCTCCTATTCCTCCCATAATACTCACCTAGATTTTTGTGCCAAGAATCCAAATTATGGAAAAGTGTAATGATTGATGGGTGGATTCAACCCCTTTTATTTGCTATTCAAATAACACAAATCGTCACATCAAAGGAAAACCCTTCTCCTTTTTCCATTGTTTAGAGTGAAATCTGTAGTTTTCAAACATGGCTTGAAATACAACATAGATCTAGTATAATACTATGCCGTCCATCCTCACTATATAACCATGTTTTACAACAAGTTACGTAATGCTACTCATAAATAATAATAATAATAATAATAATAATAATAATAAAAAGAAAGAAAGAAAGTTGATGATAGCCTCACATGAGAGTTGCTACAGCAGCAAACATCTTATGACGAAATCCGGATATTCGCCATAGCAACTTATTACTTTTCTTAAAATAATTCCAGGCACTACTAGCTCCATCCACACCACGGATCAACAAACAAAGAATATGATGGAGAAACTTCAATCTTGCATTGGGAAAAGTCGCTCACATAGTCCCCAAGAAAAAATAAATAAATAAATAAATCAAGAACATAGATAGCTATAATAAATTACATGAATGTAGAATTACCATATGTGCAGGTTTGTTTACAACAAGAACATGAGCATCTTCATAAATTATATCCAAGGGAATGTCTTCTGGGATTGCTCTTAATGGTTGCAACTCTGAAATGGTGCAACAAACCTTGTCCCCCATTTTGATAATATGTGAAACCTGATAAGCATAAAAAATAAAAACAAACAAATAAATAAAATCAGTTTTTTTTAAGTAGATCGACAATGAAAAAGTCAATCACAAAAGGAAAAATATATTTGTATAATAATAGATACAATATAAAATCTTATCCTGGCAAAGTCACAATTTAACACTATCAAAATATTGTGAATTGAAAACGCCAAAAAAGATCCTTACACTTGATACCCTTCAGCATAGGAATCAAAGGTTTTCAATGTGTATGATGTACAAAGAGAGAAGAACCTTCGGACCCTCTGCTGCAAGGTACTACAGAACAATATCAACTAGTGTAACCAGTTTGTTGGCTGATAAGATACAGGCCATATTAGCCGATATAGCACCATAACGGCCGAAATTTTTTTCCTTTCAGGAAAAAATCTCAAAGATTATTGGAAATTTTCTATAATTATAAAAAAATAAATAATAATAATAAAAGTGAGGGTCCCACATATGTATTCCTTTTTTTTTTTCTTTTTGGACATGTATTTGATGGTGTAATCGACCAATCTTTAATAGAAATGCTGCCTGTTGGGTATTGTCAGCTTGAATTGCTGAAAATTGACCAAATAGGCCCTAATCTAACACAAATCAAGCATGATTTGGTGATTTAGGGTCTGTGACATTTACATACAAAAAGAAAAGGATGGAAATTGAAGGAAAAAATTGTGATGGTTTACCCCTTCTCCACTCCATTTTGGTTCATCAAATATCATTCGATGTGTTTTGATCCTCAAAAATGGCAATTTCAAGCTTCCTTCATGGTTGAAATAACGAAGTGGAAAATTGAGAGAAATTTTGAAATAAAAGCTTTCATAGTGGGCCCCTTGAGGCCTTATTGCCAATATACGCCTGTTCCTTTCCTTCCTTAATACCTAACTCCATGTAGGCGTGAGTGTGTTAGTAGCTGGGTATTCGGAGTGAGATTGTTTTGGATGGGAGAGGGAGTGAGCTAGTACTTCGTTAAAGACATATTGGCCTATATCGGACAATGCGGCCATTTCTTTCATAATGAATATATTAATCCCCATATTCCGTAACAGGGATGATCGTTTCCTTTACGTAATGGCTGATACAGCTGTAATGTAACCTTATTTCACTACCATGATCCACTTCGAGGTAGAAAGGTTTGTTTGGAATTATTTCTAAATCATTGGTCTTGTTGTGGTCTTCCAAAGAAAAGGGCCAACATGTAAGGAGTTAAAGACTGTTGCTTTGGTACAAAGCACTGAATTTTGTGAAAAATGCTTCCATTTTCACTGTTTAACTTTCTTTTCTCCTTGTAGGGAAGAATATAATCAAACATTCACTTATTATGATTCTTTCATGCTTGACGTTGTTTTCATGCTAAAGTGCAGGGATCTTTGGCTCCCCCAAGGGTAAAGAACAGTGATGCCAACATAATTTCATTGGACAACTTGAAACATTGTTTTCGAGAAAATTTGGCAATTATGTTGGAAATATAAGGAGATAGTGGATCACTATTGTACTTATTGTAAGGTGGATAGTGTGGTGTAGGCATTTTCCTTCAAGATCTTCTCAATCCTATGGATGGTTCCAAAGTCGATGGCCAAGTTGATTATGGAGGCTTCTCCCAATGGTTGTAATATGGTGCCTATGGAAGGAACAAAAATAGAAGGCTAGACAAAGAGGGACTAAAAGAAAATTAGGCAAAAATGTCAAACTTTCATCACTGGGATGGAGTTTGTCATCAAAGGAGTTCATTTGTGTTCTATGGGCAAAGACTTTCAAATAGTTGCGTTGCGATAAGACCATGCCCTCTATTCACATAACACGACGTCTAAAAACTGTTGCATTGATTGTGGTACTCATGATTATATGTTCTTTGTTTTTATTTATTCTTATACCAATCATTTTGCATTGTACTCTTTGTATATTATATGTGCAAATCATTTTCTCTATGGCACAATTTTCATGATTAGAGATTATTTTCTTATAGCCTAAGTTTTGTTGACAAAAATTCATAACACACTTCCTTTAACGATTAAAGAAATCATGAGACCAAAAAGGCATTGCTGGTTTTGGTGATTAAAGAAAATCACATGAAAACATGCTATTTATGTACTTCATATACATAATTTCTTATTGCAAACCAATCCTTAGGTCCTCTCATTAGCAAGCCAAGACGATAGCTAGGGAGGTGAACCATGCAGCAGACTGAGTGATGAGGGAGATTTTGGACTTGCCCACTGTTTGGAGTGGCAACCATTGGGAGTTGTTCTGTTTTTTTTTTTTTTAGGACATGTTCAATGTTCGAAGTATCGGTATCGCTATAAGTTTCGATGGCCAAGGATACAGAAACAATATCGATATCTCCAATAATATCGCTGATAATCGGAAATGCGAGGAAACATGGGAAAAACTGTGGAATTTTCGGCAAAACTTCAAAAGATGTTAAAATGTACATATTTGCATATTTAGAAAAAAAAAAAAAAAAATAGCAAAAAAAATGCATACATAACAAGTTTCCATTTAATGGGGCCTTAAAAGCCTGTGTTGTTGTAAGAAATTAGTCCAACCATCCCCTCTGGCCTATTTAACCATCCAAACATCCATCGATATTGCCAAATATCAACAACACATGATATTTCACCAAGAAATGATCAACAATTGGAAAGGAAATGAAAGTTTGTGGTCTCAATATCTCGCATGTTGCGATATCGATAATATCGAGATATTATCAATATTATCAATGACAAATTGAACACTACATACAACAATATGCCCATGAAAATTTTTTTTTTTCTAATAAACAAAATTTTGATGATATCAATATGTTGGCGATATTATTGAAATATCATCAATACACTAATGATACAAGCATTACCTATAATTTACATAGTCGAAAATATTGGCAATACGCGATATTAATGCATTGACAATACAAGCGACACCTGGAATTTACATAGTTGAAAATATTGACGATTACATTAGAGATATTGATACGTTGGCAATACTTAGCGATACATTGCTAATACCTGGAATTTCTGATACTAACAGCATTATCGGTATCGCTACCAATGTTATTGGTATCGCTGAGCTACAGATAAAGATAATATTAGAGATATTTCGATAATATCGGAGATAATTCGAACACTGGACATGTTTATGATGCTACTCCGACTCCCTCAAGGGTCTTTAACATGTAATCTTTCGGTTCTAAGAAAAAAATGTGCTTTCATCTATTTCTTGTTAGATTTATTATAAAAATAACTTTGATAGTTCATATTAGTATTCACAATTTCTCAATACTTGGCTATTTCCTAACTTCAAACAAATACCCATGGGATCTATTTATTTACTTATTCAATAGAATACAGAAATAAGAGGGGCAATTTGAGGATTCATATTTCATAGTCAAAGTTGGAAGTTGTCCAAAAATTCCCCTTTGAGGCTAACATGCAATAGTTGGGTTAGCATGCAGTATAGGGCATGCGCAAGTTCACATGTGCGTGGTGTTTCCATGTTTGGTAAACACGGATGAAGGCGCTCCTTGCTATTTTGTGCAAACAACCAGTCGAGTTGTGCATGACCCCCTATGTCTGTGACTCATGCTCACTTGTATACCTAGCAAGTGGCAACTACTTCTCCGTGACCCTACCTTGCTTGCTTAACGTCTAGAGTGTGCATGGTATAGTTGGCTTTGAGGGTTAGTACTACGTGGGACCATGTTGGCAGTGAGTGCCGTCAATGGGAGCCTATTCCATGGCCAATTTCCAAGAGCCTAGGTAGAAGAGGAAGGTTGATGTCCAAGGGCACTGACCATTAAGCTTTTGCCTATTTGCCTCTTAAAAGCTAATCTTGAATTGCTGGGAGAAGCCTAATATAATAACGATGATGATATTTGATGGAATACAAAGAGAAAGATCTTGGAATATGCTTCAAAATGGTCTTGAATGCGTCTACATTATTTCTTGGGAAATTGACCGTACTAACCTTGATGTATGGTCAAATTCCCTAAAGAGATTCAACCTTTCAAATACTCCATAGGTGGCCTTCTGACACGCCTTCGAAAATAACTCGAATCAAAATGCCCTTGTCCTTGTTTCAATAGTTGTACGGTTTTTTAAGGAATAAGAAGTTACGTCGTATTTAATGCCAAGAAAGTGATGTATATGGAACCCTTTTTTTGCGTGTGGGGCAAGGACCAAACTCGTGGGGCCCACATTGATGCATGTGTATAATCCATGCTGCCCATCCTTTTTGCCGTGTCATTTTAGGGCTAGGGCCCAAATATCAGCTTGATCCAGAGCTTGTGTGGGTCACGTAATAGAAAATAATGGTGACAATGGAACCCACTGTTGAAACTTTTCAGGCTCACTGTGATGTTTGTTAAAAGTGGACATTGCCCCAAGTCAGGACTTTTTGGGCCCACGGCGAGCTGGCCGACAAGGTGGACGGAACAAATCACCCTATTGTGGCCCTTAGGCTATTGTACCAATGGTTATCCTTTCATTTGGTAGTAAAGGAAGTGAACATGTAACAACCGCGACCCATATAACATGAGAACCACGACCCATATAACATGATAACTACGACCCATGACAACCACGACCCATATAACATGAGAACCACTACCCATGATAACTACGACCCTAACCACATTACAACCATGGCATATATAATATGACAACCACAACCCATATCACACGAAAACCACAACCCATTTAATATGAGAACCACGACCCGTATCACACGAAAACCATGTACCCATATAACATGAGAACCACAACTCATATAACATGAGAACCATGATCCATATAACATGAAAACCAGAGCTATCCTGTCACCATTATTTTTTATTATGTGACCCACACGAGCTCTGCATCAGGCTGATATTTTGGCCCTAGCCCTAAAATGACACGACAAAAAGGATGGGCGGCATGGATTATACACATACATCAATGTGGGCCCCACGAGTTTGGTCCTTGCCCATGCACAAAAAAGGCTTCCGTACACATCACTTTCTTGGCATTAAATGCGACGTAACTTCTTATTCCCTAAAAAACCGTACAACTACTAAAACAAGGACAAGGGCATTTTGGTCCGAGTAATTTTCAAAGGCATGTCAGAAGGCCACCTACAGAATATTTGAAAGGTTGAATCTCTTCAGGGAAATAGACCATACATCAAGGTTAGTATGGTCAATTTCCCTTTTTTTTCTTCAACATAACAATATATAAACATCACATCACTCATTTTGATCATGTAATAAGTACATGAAGATAACACGAACCATCTATACCATTTTGACTGTTAATAAATAATTTTGCAATGGAGAACCTTTTCAAGTTGTTTTGTCCCATGTATCTTGCATCCTTGTTGTGGCTATGTAAACCAAATCATCATCCTCATCACAGTTGTTGTTAGTGGTGACAGAACCATCACCAAAACTACTGCTGATGTGTTGCCGTCATCATCATCACCATCATGACAATAACCCTGTCCCAACTGTTGCTGCAGCCACCACCATCACAGACTTGTCCGAGACTCCTAGCTATCACGTGTCAGCCTTACAAATCCAGTTTCAACGACCATAACATTCAAAATAGGAACCACCAATGCTGCTGCCCATGATTGTAATAACAACGACAACAACAACATTCTATGTGGGATTGGCTTTGGCAATCCTGTTTCGCCAACAGTAAGGGCCTGTTTGGTTTTTAATTACATATATTTTCATGTAATTTCTCTCAAATCAGCATTAAATGCATACATCAAACAACATCACATGCGTTTGAAAGTGAAGAGGAGTTGCCCCCAATCAGATTTCATGATAATTTGAAGTCAAAGGTTGGTGGGCCCCTCCACGATATATGTGTTATATCCACTCCATCCATTCATTAGTACATATCATTTTTGGGCATGGGCCCAAAAATGAGGTAGATCCAAAGATCAAGTGGACCACGCTACTTAAAATACTGGAGATTGAATGCTAACCATTTAAATGTTCTTCCCATAGTGTGGTCCACTTGAGTTTTGGATCTGTCTCATTTTTGGAGGCATAACCTAAATAATTTAGCCAAATGAATGGACGGCATGGATATAACATATACATCATGGTGGGACCCACATAATCCATCTCGTTTTCCGTACCTAAAAGTTGCTGCTATCAATGTCATACAGCATCCCTTCCACCATAAATGCTTGTAGTGTGTAATTAATGCTTAGAAAGTGTAAAGTACACTACAAATCCCCTGAAATACATCCAACCAAACAGGCACTAAGATTTTAATACAGGATCTCTCATGATTACCTTGGCAAAGGTTGATACCCATCTGCTCCTCAACTGAGGCATGACAACTAGGCAGAGTTCAAATCTATATAGACACCAACATGTATTTCTTTATATGTCTGTTAGGGCCTGTTTGGATGCCTGTAACTTTTTTAAGTTGTAAGAAAGTTACAGGTAATCCTATTTGAATATAAGTTGTAACTTACTTACAGGTAACTTACTTTTTGTGTTTGGATAACTTGTAACTTTATTACAGATAATAAGTTGCATATTCACGCTAAGTAGAGCTTGAAATAGGGAATCGTTGAAAAATCAGATTTATACATAAAAAAGATTGGATAAAATTATTCCATTTTATCAAGCCCATGTAAATGAATAGTTTGGTTGATTCTTAGGCTAAACAAATCAACAGGTGGGCCATAAAAGTGGGCTCACATTTTCAAAATGCTTGTAATATAGGGGAAAAAAAAAACTTGAGGAAAGATATCCAAGCAAAAATTTCCCACAGGAGTGACTCTTGTTGGCAAGGATCAGTTAAAGAGAAATCAAAAGCATAGAAAGCTGCTTCCACCAAATTCTGCATTAGCAGTGAAAATCTCAAAGTGGGACATCATTAAAATGGACCAATATCAAGGGACTGTTTAAAACCAGATATCTTAACACTTCGATGTACCCTCGATTTCTCACCATTTGACAACAGGCAAGGATCCAGATGCAAATGGAACTTGGGACTGTTTGAAAATGGATATGTTAACAATGCAGTTGGCACTCAATTTCAAAACACCTAAGGACGTCAGGAATCTCAATGCAAATAGAAATTGGGAGTGTTTAAAAAACCGTATATTAAAACAGATTTGGGACCTACACGGGGACAAGTTGCATTGACCAACAAGCCCCACTTATACAAAATGAATAATGGAATGTGGGCCCCACTATGATGTATTTGTTTTATCCACACCATCTATCCATTATTCTAGATCATTTTAAGAAATCAACCCAAAAATAAGGTACATCAAAATCTCAGGTGGACCAAATCACTAGAAACAATGTTGATTGAATGCCCACCATTAAATACTTTAGGTAGGCCACTGATGTTTTGGATCAAACTGATATTTGTTTTGTTCCCTTCATCCAGGTCTTTCTGACCTAATCAACAGGTTGGATGTGAAACAAACATTACAGTGGCCCAAGGAGTTTTAACGGTGGACTTTCAATCATTACTATTTTGTGTGGCGTGGTCCATCTGAGATTTAGATATGCCTCATTTTTGGAATCAAGCCCTAAAACAATCCAAAATAATGAATGGACGGCATGGATAAAACAAATACAGGATCGTGGACCCCACAGACCATTGGACATTACCCACGCCTCTAGCCAAACTGTCTCAGTCAACCCCAATGGAAAAAAAGAAGGAAAGGAAAACAAAAACAAAAACATTAAAAAAAAAATAAAAAAAAAATAAAAAAAAAAAAAGGAAAGAAAGAAAGGGGTTTTCTAACCCTGCTAAATCTGGATCGGAGAGGGAAAAGGAGACTGGGAGAGGGAAAATGAGACTGAGAGAGGGAAACGGAGGCCTTCACTCCGTCTGAGAAGGTAAGTACGCTTCTTCAATGCAGGTGCGATTCTTCCCAATGATTTTCATTTCAGAATTTCCAACCGTTACCTGTATCAAAGATACAGGTAACTTGAAAAACGACTCAAGTGCCTGTAAGATTTTCGCCTCTTTCTCCTGTAAGAAAGTCACATGTTGAGAGAAAGTTACCTGTGACTTTCCTCCCCCAAACACCAACTGTAACAAAGTCACCTGTAACTTTGTTACATTTTAGAAAAGTTACAGGCATCCAAACAGGCCCTTATATGAATCAATATATAGACCCTGATACATGTATAGAGCATGAGCATGGCACAAATGCATCCAATGAAACTGAATAGCGTAAGCCTCAGCTAGGATTAGGAATACATTACAACCAACCTCACTCTCCGATAAATAGTTGAGAGCAAAAATAAAAATGATGATTTTTTTTTACAATAATGTGGCAAAGTATGTTGAATCAATTTAACCCGCATTAGACATTTAGCATATTTGTAAGCCAGTCTAAACCATGAAGCCCAAAAAGAACCCCCTCCCTATTACTCGGATTTTTTAATTGAATTTTTACATCTCAAAAAAAATTGAAATGGGAATCCGACCTTATTGATTGGGCGGCCATTGACAGTGACAAGTCCAGAGCGAATGCTGGACTGAATACGAGCTCTGCTGACGCCGTTTTGGATGCGAGAAGAGATCCAGGAATCCAGCCTCGATTTCCGGCTACCACTGCCGACTGTCTCTTCAAATACGAGGCCAGCGTAGTTGCTCCTTTCGAAGGGTGGGTGCTGTTGAGACTGCTCGGGAGAGGATGAAGCAGAAGACCTGAGGATCTTGGAGAAGCTAGGGCCATATCTAGGGTTTCGACGGAGGAGAGTTTTTGCTGAAGATGGAGAGGATAGAGAGGACGAGGGGGGGAGGACAGCGAGCAGCATGCCGTCGTCGCGGACAGTTTTCGGCCCCCCGCTCCGTTTCGATTTGTGACCCGTCCAGCACCGAGGTCGGTATTCGTCGGTCGGTGCCATGTGGGCCCCACCATGTGTAGGTGTTTCATCCTCGCCGTCCATCCTTGTCAGCTCATCTGGGGGCATGAACCCAAAAAAGAGGCAGATCCAAATCTCAGGTGGACCAATAGTATTTATTGAACGGCCACTGTTGAAATTTTCTTAAAGACCACGACAGATTTGGATCAAGCAGATATTTGTATTATCCCCTCATCCAGTTCTAGAAAATAAACATTCACCACCATTTCTTCGGATTATGGTCCACTTGAGATTCGGATCTTCCTCAGTTTTTTGGGCTCATGCCAAAGATGAGATGGCAAAATGGATGGACGGTGTAGATGAAATCCAACTACTTGGTCACGTCCACGTGGTCTGAAAGAAAAACACAATGTTGGCTTTCGGTTTGGTCCAGTCACATGTCTCGTGTGCAGATGTATTAGAATGTGGTTAGATCAAACTGAATAACTTAACTCCAAGCTTTAAGTTAGTAGATAGGCTAAACATAAATATATATGATAGAGATCCACTCATAATATAATATGACTGTAAGATGATTAGATGATTGTTGGAGGATGGGATTCTTTCTCCAAAAATAGGTTGTACCTTGTATTTAGTGTGAAAGGACTTTTATAAATAGAAAGAGTCAAATGAAAAAAAATATCTACAGTCGATCACAAGGGATAACCGTAAAATGCCTTTCTAAAACATAAAGCGATTATATTGATATCAGGAATAGTCCAGTGCAAAAGTATAGACTTGGATTACAGCTTTAAAGATTACCACTGTTAGATTGTGACTAGGGATTACCACTACTCATACGATAGAGCCAAGATATGATAAGAAAAAGATAATTTGATTTGTTTGTTAGATTGGTATGAGACGATTTACTCTACTAAACTTTCTGATATTTATAAATCTCTATTGTAACTGCTTCTCTAGTGTTTCTCTTCTATATTTCAACGGCTATGACAGCTAAATTATTGTCACGTTGGTCTTTCAAATACATATGTCTCTTTGTGTCCTTTTAACTATTCTTTTCCACTCGATCGCTTTCGACTTTTGGGCTTCTCGATTGTGCATCGTCATCAGATGACGTATATCATCCAGCTTAGTGCTAGCTGTACTTCCGTGAAAAGCGCTTCAAATATCTCTAAAGATCTTTCACACGCTATTTCTTTCACGTGCAATGACATGTATCTGTTGATTTGTTTGTTATATTGGTATGAGACGATTTGTTCCGTTGAACTTCTTAATATCTATAGATCTCTGTTGTAACTTCTTTTCTGGTGTTTCTCTTCTTTATTTCAACGGCTATGACAACTAAATTGATGTCACGTTGGTCTTTTAGATACATGACTCTTCATGTCCTTTTAACCTTTATTTTCCACTCGAATACTTTCGACTTTCGGGCTTCACGATGGTGCCTCGTTATCAGATGACGTGTATCATCCAGCTCAGCACTAGCTGTACTTCTGTGAAAAGCACTCCAAATATCTCTAAAGATCTTTCACACGCTATTTCTTTCACGTGCAATGACATGTGTCCTTTCCTTATTGGCTATTTAAGGAACAGTCATAAATAAGGTACAATGGTCCCACCCCCCCCCCCCCCCCGGCATGTTGCTTCGCCTTTGGGCAAAAAGGTGAAAGTAATGATAGCTCGTGGGTTAGTATAATGAGTGCAATTGACCATCTTTCCACGTGTTAACTCTTAATTGCTTCTGCCCCACCGAGATGAAAATCGAATAATGGTTTTGTTCCTTTTTTACAGCTGTCATTATGACACGTAGCACAGAATCGTGTCATACGCTAAATCATGATTATCCTCTCATAAATGCACATTTCCTTGACCGATGTATATGGATCCATTTTGCCTTTCCACGATCCTTGCTCTTCACGCTTCTCCTTTCGAAATCCCCCATCCTCCTTCAGAATCGCTACAACCACCATGGCTGCTTCTTCTTCCATCTTGTAACGCCCTGAAAATCGGAGGTCGAACAGAAGCTCAGTTCCCGAGTTCCAACGCATCACTTATGCAACATAGATAATGATGATTGAATGTTGTTCATATTAGTGCATTAAACATGAGTGAGATTATACCAAAACAACATATCATACTCCAGAAACGGTTAAATTTCGCAAGCGGAAGATTGTGATAGATATATAAAATATATAAATCTGTTGTAATCCAGAGTGTGAACATGATTTCAGGTAAAATATATACATGTATACTAAAAAAATGAACAAAATGAAGATACATGGGTATTCCAAAGGAGCAAAATAACAAGTGTAATGGCATCTAATCAGCATCCCCTGTAACCCCGTCGATCATAACATGGTCTACATAGACCCGTCTGATAGTGCATATAGGAGAAACCCTCCTCCTCATCATAAAAGTCCGGCTCCGCCATACGCATCGCCATCATCTCAAACTAAAATAGGTCTGGCTGGTGTTTAAAACACCGTCCCGTAACGTGGGAGTGGGTGATCAACTCGGTGGAATAATAAAGCAATGGTTAACATGTTATCAATTCAGTCAAGCAGTAATGATAACGCAATACAACAATCAGGTCCTAAGTACTCTTATTAATGCAAGAATAATATGAAATAATGATGCATGCCCTCGCCTCCTCTCCCTCAGTGACTTCATCTCACGATCGCGGCATGCAACCCTTCCTCAGTGCTTGACCTGCTATGCCAAAGGCACACGTAATGCGGTGCATGCACGTGATTAACCAGGTTCTTACTTAGGTTTATTCATATAGCAGGATTGGGAAGCTAAGGTACTACCCTTTATATCACTTACCCAACATTGATCCATCTAGGGTCATCAATCCTAGTTAATTACATACGATAGACAAGTTTAAGTCACTACCACCATTGCCCTACCAACTGACAGTCTAGTTTCGAAGGCTCATCACCAACACGACTGGGGACCATAGCCAGGCTGCGCCGGGGTAGGCCTGTTTCATACTCAAGGTCACTTCACTAACACCCTACCAACTGGCAGTCTATTTTTGAAGGCTCGTCACCGACCCAACTGGGGACCACAGCCAGGCTGCGCCAGCGTAGGCCGACATCTCGAATACAGTGTCCCATATCACCGTATTCAGCTCACGAGTTTGGGTTGCTCACTGGTCACTACGGGGAGGCTCGTCGCCCCAACGTAGGCCGACAACTCGACCACGGTATCCCATACCACCATGCCTGGCTCATGAGTCTTAGCGGATCGAGGTACCAAGGTTAAACGGGCTTTTCACTGGTAAGTTTGGTACCTTAGGTTCAAGCAGTTTATACATGGTGAACACATAGTAGGTCCAATAGGGTTACTTGACAAGTTCGATTGGTACGAGCGTATGCTGAATTAATCGACATGGAGCGCTAACCATTGTCGACAATCATCGTACGACTCGGATTCACCGAATGCATCAAATGTGGTGAGAGTAGCTCGGCCACTCAAACAGAAATTGTTACTGATTGTCTGGACTATGTAGTAGTCCCAATCATATTCAAATGCAGCATATGGAGACATGTGATAATCATATAGGCATTTAACAAACATTCCCAACACGAATCTCATTCGAGCATTTCATCGAACACATTGCACATATTACCATATATTGCATTTCATCCATAAATTTTATACTCAAAATTTTGGTTACATGAAGGAAACTATACATATAGATAAGGTAGCCGAGAATTCTATCTCAACATCCTTATTAAATACAATTCTTTTCAAATATTTTTTTATTTAGACATTTTATCAAACACTTAGACTACGCATATCAACATACATATAATAAATTAGTTATAACATATATTGTAGCAAATCATTTCACGGGGTGTTGCCACAAGTACAACAATCATGTACTCTCACTTAGGTAATCATATTAAGCACAAATCCTAATTCCATATTCATCCAAACATTCCAACAAACACATGGAATGCATTATATTCAACATAGTTCACAATATATGTAATAAACGGAAATCATTGCATCTAAGCACATGTGACAACAATCAAGTCAATCATAAATCATTAACTGACATTGAAAGCCTTGAAAACCATAACCTAAACGTTTATAGTCCGCACCTTTCGCCGATAGACTCGTGACGAACTCAGTTCGAATACTGCTTCTTCGTCTATGGCACAACGACAACCTATAACATGAAATAGGTTAGCTATTTCATCATTTACTTTATTTGAAACCCTAAAACAGATTAGGGTTAGGATTTCTTACGCAATTTCAGAATCGTAATCACCGGAATAGCGATGCGGAAGTGGTAGCTAAGCACGTGGAGTAATAAGGATCGAATCCCAAGAGAAAACCCCAACTCTCTCTCACACTTTCTCTCTCTTTCCTTCTCTTTCTTTTTTTCTCTCTCTTAGGGTTGCAAATTCGTATGGAATGAGAGAGAGAGGGTTTAAGGCCCTTATATAGGCCTAGAACTGATGATAATGGCCCCAGGGCCATGGTATACTTAGGTTATAGCCAAACGGTGGCCGTTTCGGTCCAACGAAGCACATCTGGAGGCCCCTTTTCTGCATGCGGTCGGACATAAGCTCCCTGACATTAGATCTAGGTCGAGTTAAGTTTTCAGTCTGATTGAATTTATAGATCGACCGCGGAGGACCAGTTTCAATTCGATGGTCACCAGTACTCGATCAGGGCCACAAGTACACTGACATGTGTTGAAAATTTTCCCTGATCTGAGGGTATAATTGGGTCAGATTCCAATGGTCTGAATCCTTAGATTTGGCCTGTAAGTGAACGACTCAATTCACTTAAGTTTCAGTTCATTTCCTAAAGATATTCGCGTTTCTCACACACTTCGCTTCGGGCTCAAGTTATATGTTTCTAGGTACTATTAGGACTTGGTTTCTGAGGTTGTTGTCAAGTCCAGGAAAGCGGTCATAACCATATAATTTTGGGATAATCGGACTTTCGACGCGCGGTCCAGGTCCGATATGGAGTTTCAAAGTGCTCCCAAGAGCAACTAGGTTTTGAGATGGATCGTAAGTTTTTAGGTAATATAGCGTTAACGGTTCTATTCGTTTTGGGTCTTACAGATCGTATTTAAAGTGATTAGTGCTAATTTCATAGGTAATCTAGTTTAACACTTAGTTAATTCTTATTTAATTCCTAAAGGATTTGGTCCTTAGGGATTTCTGCCTGAGGTGGTACTCGGGTTATGGCTGCTTCTTCTTCCTTCGTTACTTCTATCTTCAGCCAAGAAGGTTTCACGAAAGAATTAGATATTCTTTCTCTAGGACTTATCGATAACAACATTTTTACTACCCCTATCGACCTAGGTATGGCATACCTTTCACTTGGACCAGCTTTCCAACTTGAGATTATTCATGAGCATATTTGATCACTGGAACCTTTCTTTCCTATTTGTTTAGGTGAAACACTCCTCATTCGATCTGATCATATTCCAGATCCGGTGAATGTTTTTAAGACTTCAAGATCCTGGTCGAAATCAATAAATGGATGGGCAGAGTGACATACTTGAGTTGCAGGATGGTGATACGTGGAGACGGATTGACATTTACGAATGTATCGGCCTCTCTCTGCACAATTATCCAGTTGGCACTTCTCTCCTTGTGGCTGCTTCAGCTTTTTGGAGCCGATCAACCAACACTATCCACTTCAGATGTTGTCCTATGAGTCTTATGATCATGAACATCTATGCCTTCACCCACCTTCCTCATTTTGGTGATCCAGTCTATCCTAGCTTTGCCCAGGATGATAAGAACTACTTCATCCTTTTAGATATAAGTGGCAACGCTTATTCCAACTTCTTATTAATCCATCGCCAGACACATGATACAATTGATGATCGAGAGCATACGACATTTTGGTTAATGTGGCTTTGCATTTGTTTGCTCTACATGGGCATTATTCAAATCACAAATGAGTATGTTCACTTAGACGAGGTGCTAGCTCAGGGACGACAACTAGCCCTCAATCCATTTGTGCTCAACCACCTATATCAAAGTATGTTTCATGCAACCACCAAAAGTTTCTACCATAACGGAGGACCCATATGGCTTCTTCAAATGTAGCTTTGTGAATACTTTAGTACTACTTTTGTGAATCCTATCCATCTTCCATGTTCTTTTACATCCTTCGGCCATTGGAAAATTTTTCTTCCCTAAAGTCACTCATTCATTTGTGGATTACATGAATTTCTTCCTCTCTCTCTCAGCCTAACTAGACCCAATTGCTTTTCTACCCTTTTCACGATAAAGAATTCGGTCCAAATTGGTTCACGAAAGAATATGAATTAATTGACTACACGATGGTCATGCTCAAAGATAAAGCTTGGGAAGTTATCTTATCTACAAAGATCTTCCCTATAGTGGCACTGTAGAGACAGTGGTCAATGCTAAAGTTGGTGTTGAACAATATTATCCCAATATTCTTGTTCGTCAAATCAGCTTAGTTCAATGCATTCCTCTTCCACTCACCCATAAAACCTACAATCAACCTCCAAATCAATGTGTAATTATGGACTATGTTGGTACTTTCTTAATTCTCCATAACACTTTTGAAACCATCAATTATGTGTTCGATCCTCCCCTTCTTTCTAGTTGCCCACATCAGATGGTCACTTTCCATGACTAGTAGAAAAATTATTATGGAACTTTAGTTAGTGAGTCATTTAAACTTATCATCGTCTGACCCTTTCCTTTATTGACAATGACAAAGAAACTGTCGGTCGAAAAGAAATCATCAATTAATGGCAATAAAAAGAAGACCGTGTTAGCCACATCCTCAAGGTAGAGAACAACGCAACTAAGAAAAACGACACTGGCCAATGCAACCACTTTCCCTTCAGCAACAATAAAAAGTGACTGATCTAATAATTCCCAAACCAAAATGCCAAAAGGTGTTGGCGACGAATCCTATCCAAGAAGCTCCTCTAGTTCAGCCTTCGCCAACATTAATGGCTCCCTTAGTCCTTAAGAAAATTACAGATCTTGGACCTCTCCCAAGCTATGTCCCTAAATGTAACGCCCTAAAAATCGGGAGTCGAGTAGGAGCCCAACTCCCGAGTTCCAACACATCACTTATGCAACATAGATAATGATGATTAAATGTTGTTCGTATTAGTGCATTAAACATGAGTGGGATTATACCAAAATATCATATCATACTCCAGAGATAATTGACTTACGCAAGCGGAAGACTGTGATAAGTATATAAAGCATATAAGTGATTGTAAGTCTCTTGAGTATGATCATGTTACCAGGTCAGTTAATTACATGTAAAATTTTCAAAATATACAAAATGTGTAATGTCATCTAGTCAGCATCTCAGTAATCCCCGTCGATTAGAACAGGGCCTACATAAACCCGCCTAATAATTACATGTAGGAGAACTCCCCTCGTCATCATAAAAGTCCAGCTCTGCTACGTAAGCATCGCCATCATCTGCAACTACAACAAGGTCTGCTTGGTGTTTAAAGCACCGTCCTAGAACGTGGGAGTGAGTGATCAACTCAGTAGAGCTATAAAGTAGAGGTTAACATGTTATCAATTCAGTTAAGCAGTAATGATAAAGCAATACAACACTCATGTCCTAAGTACTCTTATTAATGCAAGGATGATATGTGATAATGATGTTTGCCCTCGCTTATACTCCTTCTGCGACATCATCTCACGATCGCAGCATGCAACACTCCCACTGTACTCAACTTCAACGCCAAAGGCACATGCAATGCGGTGCATGTGCGTGATTAGCCAAGTTTTTAGATAAGCATATCCATACAGCAGGATTGAGAAGCTAAGGCACCTCTCTTTATATCATTGACTCAAACAATGATCCATCTAGGGTCGTCAATCATCGTTAATCACATACGATGGGCAATTCCAAGTCACTACGGAGAGGCTTGTCACCATCAGTGCAGACCTAGTTTATACTCGAGGTTACTACGGAAAGGTTGGTCACCTTAGTGTAGTTATAGTGTATACTCGAGGTCACTACGGGCTCGTCACCTGATTGTAGGCCGACAACTCGAATACAGTATCTCATACCACCGTATTCGGCTCACGAGTTTGGGTTGCTCACTGGTCACTACGGGGAGACTCGTCGCCCCAGTGTAGTCTCAAAATTTGTGCAAGGACTACCACCTCAAGCGAAAATCACCCAGGACCATAACCTTTAGCAATTAGTTTAAGATTATTATGTGATAAAATAGAGTACTTATGAAATTTGCACTAATCACTTTAAATATGATCTGCAAGACCCAAACGTGCAAAGTCATTGACGCTACATTACCCTAAAATCTAGAATCCATCCCTAAACCCGGTTGCTCTTAAGCACTTTGAAACTTCATATCGGACTGGACCGCACGTCGAAAGTCCGATAACCGCAAAACTATACATTTATGACCGCATTTGGACTTGATAACCTCCTCGGAAATCAAGTCTTAATTGTGTCTAAAAATGCACAACTTGAGCCCGAGCAAAGTGTGTGAGAAATGTGAATATCTTTAAAAATAAAATCTGAATTTAAGTAATCTGAGTCGTGTCGCTTGCGGCCAAATATAAGGATTCAGACCTTAGAATTCGACCCAAATACACCCTCGGATCAAGAAAATTTTTTCATACATGGCAATGTACTTGTGGCCCGATCGAGTGACGATGACTGAAAACTAGTCCGCCACGGTCGATCTGTAAATCCAATCGGACCGAAAACTTAGCCCGACCTAGATCCAATGTCGGGGAGCTTAAGTCCGACCGCACGGGGAAAAGGGGCCACTAGCTCGTTGGATCGGAACAGCCGATCTTTGGACATAACCTAAGTATACCATGGCCCTGGGGCCATTCCCATCAGTTCTGGGCCTATATAAGGGCCTTAAATCCTCTCTCTTATATTCTATACGAATTTTAAATCCTAAGAAAGAGATGAGAGGAAAAGGAAAGGAGAGAGAGAGAGAGAGTTGGAGATTCATCCTGGGATTTGATCTCGTTGCTCCACGCACTTAGCCACCCTATCTGTATCACAAATTCGACATTTTTGACAATGTACTTGGGTAAGAAAATCTAACCCTAATCTGTTTTAGGGTTTAAGATAGTGTAAGTTATGAAATAGCTAACCTAATTCATGTTATAGGTTGCCAATCCGTCGTTGACAAAGACTAAGTATCTAAAATGAATCCGTTACGTGTTTACCGGTATAAGGTGCGGACTATAAACGTTTAGGTTATGGTTTTCAAGACTTTTAATGTCGGTTAATGATTTATTACTGACGTGGGTGTTATTTCACATACCAAATACGATGTTTGTTTCGCATTTTAGGTATATATGAACTATATTGAGTTTAGTGTATTCCGTGTATTTGTACAAAGGGTCGTATATGTATGGAATTTGAAAATGTGTTTGCCATGATTAATTGCTATGTGTTTATACTAGTTGTATGTGTAACAACTCCTTGGCGAAATGATTTGCCCCAATACATGTTATGGCCAACATACGTCATGTATGTTAAAAAAAAAAGTGTAGTCTAAGTATTTGTAAAAATGTCCGAATGAACTAATAGTTAGTAAATTATACTTTATATGATTGTTGAGATATGATTCTCAACTACCTTAATTATGTGTATGATTTCCTCCATGTATTTATATTATAGTGTCTATTTAGGTATGGAATGTATATGTGTGAATTCATGTTTAAGTTGTATTTCCTAATATGATCAAATGATTGTATGAATTGAATTATTGATTCATTGCTGCCTTGACTAGCACATATGAATGCCTATTGTATTTGAAGTGTGATTGGGGCTACAATGTAGTCCAGGCAATCGGTAATGGTTTACGATGGGTAGCTGAATTGATTTAGCCACGATGGATACGTTCGACGAATCCGAGTCATACGTCGTTTGACGACAGTGGTTAGGCCACGCGGAATGCGTACGCACTCCATGTTGATCAAGTCAACATGTGCTCGTACTAGTCGAGCTCGTCAAGTAATCCGATTGACTCAATGTACGTTCATCATGTATGGACGTTATTGCTTGAATCTAAGGTACCAAACTCATTAGTGGAAACCCCTTTAACCTTGGTACCTCGATCCGCTAAGACTCATGAGCCGGGCATGGTGGTATGGGACACCATGGTCGAGCTGTCGGCCTACGCTGGGGTGACGAGCCTCTCCGTAGTGTCCAGTGAGCAACACAGCCTCGTGAGCCGAATACAATAGTATGAGACACGTATTCGAGCAATCGGCCTACATCAGGTGACGAGCCATTTGTAGTGACCTCGAGCATACTCTAAGGCGCAGAGGCGACGAGTCTTTCCGTAGCGATAAGAGTATAAACTAGGCCTACACTAATCGGTGACGAGCCCTTTGTAGTGATCTAGAACCGCAATGAACATCGTATGAGAATTGCTAGGATTGATAACCCTAGAATGGATCACCGTTGTTTGGGAATTAATATAAGGGAGGTACCTTAGTTTTCCAATCTCCGTATGAAAAGGACTAATAAGAACTTGGTAATCACGCTCATGCATCGCATTACGTATACGTTTGGCATGCAAGTCAAGCACCGAGGAAGTGTTTCATGCGCGATCGTGAGATGAAGTCGCCGAGGGAGTGCAGCGAGGGCATGCATCATTATTTCATATCATTCTTGCATTAACAAGAATACTTAGGACATGATTGTTGTATTGCGTTATCATTACTGCTTGACTGAATTGATAACATGTTAACCTTTGCTTTATTGTTTCATTGAGTTGATCACTCACTCCCACGTTACGGGATGGTGTTTTAAACACCAACCAGACCTGTTGTAGTTTCAAGTGACAGCCTGCGAGGCGAGCCGGACTTTGAGGATGATGAGGAGGCATTCTCCTATATACGTATTTCAGCGGGTTTACGTAGACCATTCTGAATCGACACGGGGCTTCAGGGCTGATATTTTGTAGTGGACCCCACATTTTAACATTTTGTATTTTGAAATAATACTTGTAACTATTCGACCGGTAACATGATCATACTTGGGAGACTCACAATCACCTACATACTTTATATACTTATCACGATCTTCCGCTTGCGTAATTTAATTATATCTGAGTATGATATGTTGTTTTGGTATAATCTCATTCATGTTAAATGCACTAATATGGACAACATTTAATTATCATAATCCATGTTGCATAAGTGATGCGTTGGAACTCGGGAGTTGGGCGATGCTTGACCCCCAATTTTCGGGCGTTACAAGTTGGTATCGAGCATGATTTGGATTAAACCGGATCTGGGTTATGGTCACACGACGTGCGCGACGCATTTAGACATAGGTGGGTGCGAGAAAAATGTAAAGACAAGCTTAAGTTGCCCAGTTTCACCAATTGGTGAAATTTACCGAAAATGATCGCCGAGATCGGGTTTGTACACATCCATAATCGCTTGAGACGACCGGATCACCCTTAGACCATCAATCGACGGGTTTAGACCACGATTTACCCCATCCCACCTTCAACAATCGATAAATGCGAATGTACATCGAAAGTACTCGAAATGACTCGAAACGACTCAAGAGGGAGTCGGGGGCCAAATGAGACGCAGGATGGGACCCACACGTTTTTAGGGTCCAGGGTAGGAGGACCTCACCCAAACGGTGAGCCATAGCCGGTTTATCCGGTGGTGGCGAGGGCCTTGCAGATTCCACGAGGCCTTGCGCGCCGCAAGCCCGGCCGGTTAACACCTCCAAGGCGTTGTGTGGCCCATTGATGCGTGTTGGGCTGGTTTAAACCCCTCCTAATACTTCCTCTCTTCATAACCTACCCCTCCAAGCACTCCTTTTTCTTCAAAAATTCTTGTTTCTCTCTCAAATCTCCCCTCCATTCACCCATTTCCTCATTTTCCTTCAATACACACACCCCTCCATCATTTTCCATCAAAACCCTCTCCTATCTCTCTCTTTTCCTTCGATTTAAGTGCAATAATCTCTCATTTGTGTCTCATATACCTCTAAGTCCAACAACTCATCCTATTCCCCACATATCATTCCACTCCAATGGCTCTATTCAAGCTTATGATGGCCTTTTTCTCGATTTCCACCATTCTCTCTATCATGGGAAAGAAAAGGGCTCCTGTGTATGAAGCTGGGCCTAGTCGCCCTACTCGTTCAAGGAGGCCGAGAGGGGCCACCGTAAGTGCAAGCGTCGATCGAGAGATAAGGACCAAGCGGGAGCTTGATCCCAGGGCTCCCCTCGAAGGGATCCTTCTGACGGATATGTCTCATGGGAGATTTCATGGTCGTAGGGTCCTTTTTGAAGCTCATGTGGATGAGAGGCTCTTTGGACAATATCTGGTGATGGACCGCCTGGTCGAGCCCGGGTGGGGTCCCGTATTCGAGGGTGAGTTCCGCGTAAATGTGGGCATAGTCCGAGCCTTCTACGCCCACTTTCGAGAGCCTACGCTAGAGTCCTTGCAGTTTAAGATCCCAGTAGGTAGAGATTGGGAGGCCACAATTGATGCTGACTTAATAGCCTGACTCATGAGAATGCTGCTTGGCGAGACCCATACAAGCGAGAAGAATTTGAGGAGTGCACGTGAAAGGGATCGCCACACGCGATTCCTTAGTGGACAACTGGCCTACTGAAATCCAAACAACAGCCTCCTAGCAACCAATATGACTGACAACTTTCGCCTACTCCACCATATCTTCACGTACAACATGTACCCCAGGTGGAGCAACCGCAGCGAGTGTACCCGTCTGATGGTAGATTTCCTGTACCAAGTGGGGCAGGGAGAGAAGTTATGCGTGCCTACGCATGTTCTGTGACAAATAGTTCTTACCGTACACTCCACTAGAGCGTCTGATTCGCTCCCATTCGGCCAACTCATATGCAAAATTGCACTTGAGTTTAGCTATAAACTCGGGGCGAAAATGCCAGTGCAGGCCCATTACATCAACAAAACTATTCTCAATCAAATAGAAATTAGGCCACAGCAGCGGCAAGCCCAACTCGATGAGAGTGAGGACGAGACAGCTAGTGTGGAGTATGGAAGCGATGAGGAAAGTAGAAAAGAGATAGAGGAAGAATAGGAAGAAGAAGTGAAGGCTCAGGACACGGATAAGAGCTCCCCTCCTACGGCAATGGTGCATGATACTGATCGGGCTTCTAGGGAAGTCCGCTTAGCTCGACTTGAGGAGGGCTAGGCTGCCCTACGATAGGAGATCATTAATACTCGAGCCCTCGTGAAGCACAAGTTTAAGAAGGTGTCTCGCACCTTGAAAGCTATCTTGTGTTGCCTGAAGGATAAGGGCGCCCCTCCTCCGTCGCCAGACTTAGATGTCTAGTTGTCCATGTCGTTGCCATATAGCTTGTTTTGTTCTTTGTTTTAGGATGTCCGTGTTTTAAATGTTAATGGGCATTTACGAAAGTGTGTTTGTGTTTGTTAGTTTGTTTTAATGTTTGCGGCCTTACTTGTAATAGCTCATATGCATTTCTGTCATGATTCATGTAATGTTATATCTCATGTAATTGTGACAATTTTGGTAAATGAAATGCATGAAGTTTCTTAAACTGTGTGTGAATTTGTGTGGTTGAGTTAGTGGGCATGTTGAATCTGACCACGGGTTACACCCTATGTTGTGTATAGTGAATGCCACCTAAGGCCGCACGGAGTACGGCACGTCTCACTATTGGCGAGTCGTTTGACGGGCACATCTCCCCTAAGTGATAGCATACGGACCCGATTAGGGCCCGTCTCCCTCGATACCATCTGGATTCTCGGTAGGCCATTAGCCCCACCAATGGGCCTACATACATTGTACCACCGGTTCCAGAGTAGAGCCGTGCGTCCTCTTCGACGCCATCTAGACCTCAGTCAGTCTCCTCCCGATAGGTTGGAGTAGATGATGTTGTTGATGCAGTAGCAGCAGCAGGCAGCAACAACAGTTTTTGACCACCATGGCGAGAATTTTTGCCCAGAGCATGGGCGTGGCTCCACCTACATCACCTATGCCCCTACTGGGAATGTGGGTGCTAGTGGCCTTTTTGAGCGATTTGCGCTTGCCGCCCCCTACCTTTGCGGGTACTCACAGACCCGAGGAGGCCGAGTATTGGCTTGACCGCATCTCTAAGATGCTAAAGCCAGTGCACTGCACGAGCCCGAGCAAGTGGAGTTGGTCACCTTCATGTTCGAGAAGGAGGCCACTTATGGTGGGATAGTGTCCTCCGAACTATTGATGTGGGATATGTATGGACATGGGAAGCTTTTGAGACCCGCTTCCACGAGAAATACTATCCCCTCACTTATCGCCACGAGAAGGAAAGTGAGTTCCTTCACCTCCGACAGGAAGGAATGACTGTGATATGAGAACAGATTCACGGAGTTGGGCAAGTACAGTCCGTTGATATTGGCCGAGAGTTGATGCGAATGCGGTGATTTTTCGAGGGTCTGCGACCCGAGATCCGCTCGAAGATGTGTTGCGCTAGCATACCGAATATGTTGAGCTAGTGAGCATGTCTATGCGGGCTGAGCAGGACAGGCAGTCCCGTATGTGAGCACCGATGGCTCCTAGGCCGCGATCGGATCTTCCGAGCAGACCGTTCCTCGGCAAGAGGCCACGCGTGCAGACTCACCGCCGAGGTTGATGGCTTCACTTGCCCTAGTGAGGTGACCTGATGTGTGATGTGCCTACTGCAAGAGGCCTGGCCACACGGAAGTGAACTGCTTCACCAGGATGAGAGATGGCGACTTCTCACCACCTCAAAGGATCAACCGCCAGCTTCCCCAGGTTATATCAGCACCACCTCTATGGTCTGCACCATCTCATCCATCATTCCGGCCACTCGTACCTCGATCTAGGCCGCCTCAACGGCCTATGGTACCTCAGCTCAACCGTTTTCAGTAGGCTCGTGTGCACTCACTTACAGCTGAGGCATCAGAGGCAGCACCTACACCACCTATGACTTTTAATGTTACAGCACATATCCAAGGTACTCCAGTCTTCTTATTAGTGGACATTGAGTCAACTGTCTCTATCATATCATGGGCAGCAGTCAAGCAGCTGGGGTTGGAAACTAGTCCTATGGTTGGGGTGAGAATCCTTACCGCCACAGGGACTTTCTCGGACGCTACCAAGATCTGTAAGGAGCGGGACAGCGCTCCTCGACTTGATTGTCACCCCATTACATCATTATGATGTCATTCTTGGTATGGATTGGCTCACAGAGGTGAAGGCAGAGATCGACTGCGATACTAGAGTGGTGACAGCCTATGGACCAGAGGGCACGACCTTTACATTCCCAGTACAGGTCAGTTGGCCCTATTGCATTTATTGTTATTCTTTCGTGCTGGAGGACGCTCGTGGTCCAACACTTGAGGACACTCCTGTGGTCTAAGAGTTCTCAGATGTGTTCAGGAAGATACCTTGACTACCCCCTCAGTGCGAACTCAATTTTTCTATCGATCTAGTGCCTAGTACCACACCTCTATCTCTCCCGACCTATCGCATGGCCCTGTGTGAGGAAACAGATCGATGATCTGTTGGATGCAGGTTTTATATGACCCAGCGTGTCTCCATGGGGAGCACCCGTGTTGTTCGTAAAGAAGAAGGATGGATCTCTGCGATTATGTATTGATTATCACAGATTGAACTAAGTGACGGTAAAGAACAAGTATCCTTTGCCCAAGATAAATGACTTGTTTGATCAGTTGAAGGGGGCAAAGTATTTCTCGAAGATTGACTTGTAGTCGGGGTATCACCAGTTGCGCGTCAGGGATGAGGACGTGCAGAAGACGGCCTTCAGGACCAGTTTTGGACACTATGAGTTTCTCGTGATGTCGTTCGGCCTTACGAACGCACCGGCCGTGTTCATGGACCTGATGAACAGGGTATTTCGGCCGTTTCTATTCCGATTCGTCATCGTGTTTATTGATGACATCCTGATATACTCTAAGAGTCGGGAAGAGCACGAGGAACACCTGCGAGCAGTCTTGGATACTCTGAAGAAGAACCAGTTGTTCGCACAGTACAAGAAGTGCGACTTCTGGAAAGAGGAAGTCAAGTTCCTGGGACATGTGGTGTCCAAGGAAGGGATAGCCATGGACCTTGCCAAGGTAGCCGCAGTTCAGGACTGGGAGCAGCCCGGTTCGGTTACTGAGGTGAGGAGTTTTCTTGGGCTGGCAGGTTATTATCGACGATTCATTCGGGACTTCTCCAAGATAGCCAGACCTTTGTCTCAGTTGACTCGGAAGGATCTTAAGTTCGCCTGGAATGAAAAGGCAGAGGCAGCTTTTCAGGAGTTGAAAGACAAGTTGACGTCCGCCCCTGTGCTAGTATTGCCAGAGCAAGGGGTCAAGTATACGATATACACGGACGCGTCTCGCGTCGGTTTGGGCGGTGTTTTGATGCAGAAGGACAGGGTTATTGCCTACCTATCGCGACAGTTGAGGAAACACGAGGAAAACTACCCTACGCACGACCTGGAGTTAGCGGCCGTCATCTTTGCTTTGAAGATCTGGAGACATTACCTCTACGGAGAGGAGTTCGAGCTCTTTTGCGACCACAAGAGCCTCAGGTACATATTCACTCAGCGGGACCTGAATATGAGGCAACGACGATGGATGGAAACCTTGAAGGACTTCAAGTTCGAGGTTTCCTACCATCCGGGCAAGGCTAACCTTGTGGCTGACGCGTTGAGCCGCAAGAAGACCATAGAGTTTGCAGCTCCGCTAATGGTGGCAGAATGGGGTATGGTAGAGTTCGTGCGAGACTTCGAGCAGAAGCTCACCATGGAGGAGCCGTTCGAGAGCGTCGCGCACGTTCATGTGCGGCCACTTATTGATGATAGGATCATGGGGAAGATGAAGGGTTGTTAGAGTTGAGGAAACGAGCTAGTGAAGATGCAGACGCCGAGTGGAGAGTTGGTACGGATGGGGGCTTACGTTACCGTGGCTGCCTATGCATCCCAAATCTTCATGATCTAAGGTGAGAAGTTCTCGAGGCTGCGCATAATTCGAAGATGGCGATGCACCCTAGAAGTACGAAGATGTATCGCGATATGAAGAGGTCGTACTGGTGGGACAACATGAAGGCCCACATAGCAGATTACGTGTCCCATTGTCTCACATGCCAGCAGGTCAAGGCCGAACATCGCCGACCTCCTGGACTGCTTCAGCCCATGCCCATTGCTGAATGGAAGTAGGACTTCATCTCTATGGATTTCATCTCAGGGCGATCGAAGACGAGAAAGGGGTATGACTCTATATGGGTGATTGTGGACCGGTTGACGAAATCGGCTCATTTCCTCCCTATCAGAGTTTCGTACTCTGCAGAAGAGTTGGCCAGGTTGTACATCAAGGAGATTGTGCATCTGCATGGAGTTCTATTAGAGATCGTGTCGGATCGAGACATGCTATTCACATCTATCTTTTGGACTTCTATCCAGGAAGCAATGGGTGTGAAGTTGAAGTTCAGTACCTCGTTCCACCCACAGACTGACGGGCAAACAGAATGGGTGAATCAGCTTTTGAAAGATATGTTGCGAGCCTGTGTGCTAGATTTCAAGGACAGTTGGGATGACTGTCTTCCTTATGCAGAGTTCGCCTATAATAATAGCTTCCAGGCGAGTATTGGCATGACTCCTTACGAGGCACTATATGGGTGTCCGTGTAGGGCACCGCATTGCTGGGCAGAGGTTGGTGAGAAGAGCCTGATTGGCCCAGAGTTAATTCAGGCGACCTCGGAGAAGATCGACATTATCAGACGCCGACTTATGGCAGCATAGAGCAGACAAAAGAGCTACGCCGATACGAGACGATGACCGTTAGAGTTCGAGGTTGGGGACCATGTATTTTTGAAGGTTTCCCAAATGAAGGGAGTCCTCCAGTTTGGGAAGAAGGGGAAGCTCACCCCTCGATTCATTGGCTCATTCTAGATACTTTATCGAGTGGGGACGGTAGCATACCGCCTTGCTTTGCCCACACCACTCATAGGCATGCACGACGTATTTCATATATCCATACTGAAAAAATACGTTCCTGATCCTTCCCACATTATCAAATGGGAGCAGGTACAGTTGAGTGAAAATGCTACATATGTACTGCGATTGACGCGTGTCCTGGATAGGAAGGACCAAGTGCTGCGTAGCAAGGTTATCCCACTTGTGAAGGTACTGTGGACACATAACAAGGAGAAAGAGGCTACTTGGGAAACAGAAGCCAAGGTTCGAAAGAACTACCCTCACATTTTTGAGGAGTACGAAAAGGTACTAATTTCGAGGACAAAATTTTTCTTTAAGGGGGGTAGATTGTAACATCTCGAAAAAATCCGTACAAAGGCCCGAGTACCACCTCAGGCAGAAATCACTCAAGACCAAAAGCTTTAGAAATTAGGTTAATATTAGCAAGTACTAGACTAGAGTACTTATGAAATTAGCACTAATCACTTTAAATATGATTTGCAAGACCCAAACCGTGCAGAATCATAGACGCTACATTACCCTGAAATTTAGAATCCATCCCTAAACCCGACTGCTCTTGGGAACGCTTTGAAACTCCACATCAGACCTGGATTGCACGTCGAAAGTCCGATAACCGTAAAACTATACAGCTATGACCACATTACTGGACTTGGTAAACCCCTCAGAAATCAAGTCTTAATTGTGTCTAGAAATGCACAACTTGAGCATGGAGCAAAGTGTGTGAGAAACGTGAATGTCTTTAGAAATAAAATCTGAATTTAAGTAAACTGAGTAGTGTCACTTGCGGGCCAAATATAAGGATTCAGTCCGTCAGAATCTAACCCAAATACACCCTCGGATCAGGAGAAATTTTCCATACATGACAATATACTTGTGGCCCTGATCGAGTGACGGTGGCCGTTGAACTGAAACTGGTCCGCCACAGTCGATCTGTAAACCCGATCGGAGCGAAAACTCAGCCTGACCTAGATCCAATGTTAGGGAGCTTAAGTCCGACCGCACATGAAAAAGGGGCCTCCGGAACCGTTGGATCGGAACAGCCGATCTTTGGACATAACCTAAGTATACCATGGCCCTGGGGCTATTCCCATCAGTTCTGGGCCTATATAAGGGCCTTAAACTCTCTCTCTTATATTCCATACGAATTTTAAACCCTAAAAAAGAGAGGAGAGAAAAAGGAAAGGAAAGAGAGAAAGAGAGAGAGAGAGTTGAAGATTCATCCTGGGATTTGATCCCGTTGCTCCACGCACTTAGCCACCTTATTTGTATCACAAATCCGGCATTTTTGACAACGTACTTGGGTAAGAAAATCAAACCCTAATCTGTTTTAGGGTTTAAGATAGTGTAAGTTATGAAATAACTAACCTAATTCATGCTATAGGTTGTCAATCCGCCGTTGACAAAGACTAAGTGTCTAAAACGAATCCGTTATGTGTTTACCGGTGTAAGGTGCGGACTATAAACGTATAGGTTATGGTTTTCAAGGCTTTTAATGTTGGTTAATGATTTATTACTAACGTGGGTGCTATTTCACATGCCAAATATGATGTTTGTTTCGCGTTTCAGATATATATGAACTATATTGAGTTTAATGTATTCCATGTATTTGTAGAAAGGGTCGTATACATATAAAATTTAAAAATGTATTTGCCATGATTAATTGCTGTATGCCTATACTAGTTGTATGTGTAACAACTTCTTGGCGAAAGGATATGCCCCAATACATGTTATGGCCAACATACGTCGTGTATGTTTAAAAAGTGTAGTCTAAGTGTTTGTAAAAATGTCCGAATGAACTAGTAGTTAGTAAATTATACTTTATATGATTGTTGAGATATGATTCTCAACTACCTTAATTATGTGTATGATTTCCTCCATGTATTTAAGCTATAGTGTCTGTTTAGGTATGGAATGTATATGTGTGAATTCATATTTAAGTTGTATTTCCTAATATGTTCAAATGATTGTATGAATTGAATTATTAATTCATTGCTACCTTGATTTTCTCATATGATTATCTGTTAAAGTTGAATGCGCTTGGGACTATGATATAGTCCAGGCAATTAGTAACAGGCCCTGATTTGGTGGTTGAGGTTATTTTCACCTCACAGGACGTGTTTGATGAGTCCGAGCCGTACTTCGGTTGTCGACAGTGGTTAGGCCACATGGAGTACTCATGCACTTCATGTCGATCAATTCGATGTGCGCTCGTACCAGTCGAGCTCGTCAAGTAACTCGATTGACCCGACGTATGTTCACCATGTATGGACGCTACTGCTTGAATTTAAGGTACCAAACTCACCAGTGGAAACCCCTTTAACCTTGGTACCTTGATCCGCTAAGACTCATGAGCCGGGCATGGTGGTATGGGACACCGTGGTCAAGCTATCAGCCTACGCTAGGGTGACGAGCCTCCCCGTAGTGTCCAGTGAGCAACCCAAACTCGTGAGCCGAATACGGTGGTATGGGAGACTGTATTCGAGCTGTCAGCCTACGTCTAGGTGACGAGCCATTCGTAGTGACCTCGAGCATACTCTAAGACTGCGCAGAGGCGATGAGTCTTTCCATAGTGATTAGAGTATAAACTAGGCCTACACTGATCAGGTGACGAGCCCTTTTGTAGTAACCTAGAACTGCAGCATCGTATGAGAATTACTAAGACTGATGACCCTAGAATGGATCATTGTTTGGGAATTGATATAAGGGAGGTACCTTAGCTTCCCAATCCTGCTGTATGAAAAGGACTAATAAGAACTTGGTAATCACGCTCATGCACCGCATTACGTGTGCGTTTGGCGTAGCAGGTCAAGCACTGAGGAAGTGTTTCATGCGCGATCGTGAGATGAAGTCGCTGAGGGAGCGCAGGCGAGGGCATGCATCATTATTTCATATCATTCTTGCATTAACAAGAGTACTTAGGACCTAATTGTTGTATTGTGTTATCATTACTGCTTGATTGAATTGAAAACATGTTAACCTTTGCTTTATTGTTCCACTGAGTTGATCACTCACTCCCACGTTATGGGACGGTGTTTTAAACACTAACCAGACCTTGTTGTAGTTTCAGATGATGGCGCAGCCTACGAGGTGGAGCCAGACTTTGAGGATGATGAGGAGGCATTCTCATATATGCGGTATTCAGGCGGGTTTCTATAGACCGTTCTGATCGGTGGGGCTTCATGACTTATACTTGTAGTAGACCATCACTTTTGATATTTTGTATTTTGAAACAATATTTGTAACTATTTGACCTGGTAACATGATCATACTTGGGAGACTCACAATCACTTACATACTTTATATACTTATCACAGTTTTCCGCTTGCATAATGTAACTGTCTCTGGAGTATGATATGCTATTTTTGTATAATCTCATTCATGTTAAATGCACTAATACGGACAACATTTAATCATCACAATCCATGTTGCATAAGTGATGCGTTGGAACTTGGGAGTTGGGTCGATGCTTGACCCGATTTTTGAGGAGCCAACGTAGGCCGACAGCTCGACCACGGTGTCCCATACTACCATGCCCAGCTCATGAGTCTTAGCGGATCGAGGTACCAAGGTTAATCGGGTTTTTCACTAGTAAGTTGGTACCTTAGATTCAAGCAGTAGCGTCCATACATGGTGAACATACATTACGCCAATCGGGTTGCTTGACAAGCTCGACTAGTACGAGCGTACGTTGAGCTGATCGACATGGAGCGTGTAAGCATTCTGCGTGGCCTAACCACCGTCGACAAACAGCGTACGACTCGGATTCATCGGGCGTATCCGTTGTAGCTAAACAGTTTGGCCATCGATCGTAAACCATTATCGATTGCCTGGGCCACATCGTAGCCCCAATCATTCTCAACACAATAAGCATTCATGTTTGATAGTCAAGATAGCATGTAACAACCAATTCAAATGTAAATCTCATATGAGCATTTTAACGATCACGTAAAGAACATGTTAACATATATAGGCATTCATTCATAAAGCACGTAATAATACGATAGGTTCCATAAATGGAATTATAACTATAGATAAGGTCATTGAGAATCCCATCTCAATGCCCTCATCACATGCATTTTCAACAAGCATTTCCTCATTCAAGCATTTTATCAAACACTTAGGCTACACATATCACACATATGTAATAAATTAGTAAAATATATATTATGGCAAATCCTTTCACATAGGGGTTGCCATATACACAACAATCGTGTATTTACAGTCAATAATTCTGGCGAGCACAAGTCCAAATTCTATGTTCATTCAAACATTTCAACAAACACATGGAATGTATTATAAATCAACATAGTTTATATATAGGCATACCATACGGAAAACCTCGTATCTAAGCACATATGATAGCAATCAAGCCAGTAATAAATTATTATTGACATTGAAAGCCTTGAAAAACCATAACCTAAACATTTATAGTCCCCACCTTTTGCCGGTGGACTCGTAACGAGCTCAGTTCGTACACCACATCTTTATCTACGGCACAACAACTACCTAAACATTAAAATAGGTTAGCTATTTCACTGGTTTCTCTATTTGGATGAACGGATTAGGGTTAGGATTGCTTACCCAAGAACGGAGTCGGAATCGCTGGAATAGCGATACAGACAGAATGATTCAGCACGTGGAGCGATGGGATCGAAACCCAGGAACTCTCTCTTCTCACTTTCTCTCTCACTTTCTCTCTTTCCTTCTCTCTTTGCTCTCTTCTCTCTCCTAGGTTTCCCAAACGTATGGGATGAGAGAGGGGTAGGTTAAGGCACTTATATAGGCCAATGACTGATGTAAATGGCCCCAGGGCCACGGTATACTTAGGTTATAACCAAAAGCTGGCTATTTCGGTCCAACGGAGCACATATGGACGCCCCTTTTCTGCGTACGGTCTGGAAAAAATTCTCTGATGATGGATCTACGCCAGGTTAAGATCTCGATCCGTTTGGATTAGTGGATCGGCTGTGGGGGACCCGTTTCAATTCAACGGTCACCGATATTTGATCAGGGCCACAAGTATACTGACATGTGTTGAAAATTTTTCCCTATCCGAAGGTGTAATTGGGCCAGATCCTGACGGTCCGAGTCCTTAGATTTTGGCCTGCAAGCGAACGATTCAATTCACTTAAGTTTCAGTTTATTTTCTAAAGATACTCGCGTTTCTCATATACTTCACTCCGGGCTCAAGTTGTGCGTTTCTAGATACTATTAGGACTTGATTTCCGAGATGGTTGTCAAGCCCAGTAAGGCGGTCATAACTGTATAGTTTTGCGTTAATCGGACTTTCGACGCGTGGTCCAGGTCCAATGCAGAGTTTCATGATGCTCCCGAAAACAATAGGGTTTTGAGATTGATCCTATGTTTTTAGGTAATGTAGCATTAATGATTCTGCTAACTTTGGGTCTTGTAGTTCATATTTAAAGTTGTCCAAGCTAATTCGACAGATGATTTAGTTTAGCACTTAATTAATCTTCGTTTAATTTCTAAAGGATTTGGTCCTTAGTGATATCTGTCTGAGGTGGTACTTGGGTCTTCGTACGGATTTTTCCGAGACGTTATACTAAACCTCATGTTTCTTTGACCATTCGAGCTAACACCAATAAATCCTCCAATAGCAACCAACAAATGCGGTTGAGCTATGTCGAAGACTTTAGGTATCTCTTCTTTAGCTAAGGTTGTCTCTGCCTTTAAAATGTATTACAAAGCAAAGTATTAGCTGGGACTATCACATTCAAAGTATTATTGGGAGATGATAGAGGCTCATAAAAGACATAAGGAAGCTCATTATAATAAAGCCTAGAATAAGTGGCAAAAAGAAATGAAAAGGTTGAACGATCCCAACCTTCTTTTCAACTGTTTTCTAATACCTTATTGGCCCAATCCACCACTCTTTCCTACTTCTGCTCAGCCTCTAGCGATACCTATCAGTGATCCTAATAAAATTTAATTAATGATCGACTGATTATTCAGTCATTGTTGGCCATTCTGGCTTAGGTAGATGTTTTACTTTTTCTTGTTATTTTTTACTTTCTTTTTCTGTCTTCTTCTTCTATTACGCGTCTTCAGTCTCTTATTGCAATATCCCAAAATCTTTTCAACACAAATAAATACAAGTAACCTTAAATTAACCATAAAATAAATCACAAACCATAGTCAGCCTCAAGAGACCTCACTGTCATATTCCAAAGCAAGCCACGGTTCAAAACCCAAGAACAATGAAACAAGACCACTTAAACCTCGAGCCAACCCCGTCCCTGAACTCAAAGACCTACACACATCAAATGATCAAACGGACGGTGAGGATCCAGCTATAACATTATGTAGGGCCCAAAAAACCAGAAATTCAGGTGTATAAGCTAAGTGCACCCACGGACCACCAAACTAAAGAGCCGGTCAAACAATGTTTGAACAGGACTCTCCCGAAGAGGAAGGCCTTCTCCCGTCTTTCGCGCTCCTGCCTTCGGGATTTCAATCCGGACACCAACCTGCGAAAGAGGATGGGACCCACTATCACTACAAAGTGATCGAATCCGAACTGTTCATCAGACGTGGCCCCCACCCACAATCCGAGAACTCGGTGATTTACACCGAAGGAAAGACGAAGCCAGGTATACTGTCCGACCGAACCGAATGCCACATGGGACCGAACGACAAGGTCTGGGACCTTCCATCCTCCCACACCGACAATCCTTGCCGATCTAAGCCGTTCAAAATCGGAGAACAAGGGCCCCGATTCCACCCAAGATGATCGAAAGAAAGAAAGAAAACAGAGAGTGAGGCCTTCCGCCATTTTCCTCTCATTAACCACGTTCCCAGAAATTACGTTCGCAAGATCTTCGAAAATTGCGTTCACGAGGAACAACATGATCGGATCACGAATCCGGTGGGCCAGGAATCGACGGACGACAACCTCGGACCGTTCGAAAGAACAGTTTCAATCCAAGAAGGGCTGGGAACCGACCTGCCATTAAAACAGAGGTTGGCTGGCCGATTGAATGTCGGATGGTAGGACCAAGAGTAGGTGTTCAGAAGATGATCAGGGACGCCCATCTGATGGCCCTTTATCGAAGAAACCTTCCCCAGCAATTTGATCGGATCAAACATAACAACCGCATCATGGTTTTAGACCCACGCGCAGGCCAGCAGCGAAACTCTACGCGTAAATGGCGTGCGGAGAACCGAATCCATCCGATCAGGACTCGTTCTTCACTGGTGCTGAAGGCTAGGAAGGGGAGAACAACCATTCAGCTCCGCACCAGGAAGGAAGGATGAAGAAAGAAAGGAAAGGAAAGAAATCTCTAGCCGTAAGCATAGGGGAGAAGGAGACCAGAGACGAGTGTCGCAACTCGCCGAGTCACTGAGTCACGCTCAATCCGAGGTAGACCATCACCAGTTCCTTCTAGATTTCCTCCTTTCTTCTTTGTCCAACGGCTTGATTCAAGATACCCAAGGCTGAGTCGAAACAAATCGACTCGATCGGGAAATCCGGGTGTAGACTCATCAAGTTGAGATGAATTAAGGTTAAGCCCCTTAATCTCATAGCTATGCAATTACGTTGGTAAGACGTATCCTAACCCAAGACGAATTATAGAAGAACCTAACCATTCAGATTGTTAAACGCTAGGTTAAGATCCCAACTCTACAACACATACTCACACTTGAAGAAGACACAAACATTAAAGGTGAGGGATCCCTTTAAGCTTACATTAACTTAAGTTGGTTTGATTTATTCTATTCCTTCACATGCTTCCATGTTACTATGAATCCTCCCTGTAAATATTTAATTTACCACCATTAATTATTTATCCTTTAGGAATTATGGTTGAGGCATGATGTTAATTATGCGTGATCTTTATGAATTTATGTGAGGGTTATTTTCCTTTAGCTTTACAATTTTAAACTAAATTGATTGCACTTGTCTTATATGATTCAAGTCTCTGAATTCACTACGAACTTTAATGCATAATTCAAAACACTATATCACTATCTTGCACGCAAGTACTATGTTGGAAATCCCACTTCTAGCGATCGAATAACCATCGTGGATATAATGCAGTTCGCGTAGTAACCCCCTTGGTCGACACACAATTCCATGGATTTTGGGTAGTGGTGCACAAATCGATGTAAATAATTTGCAATGCATGTTACATCACTTTCGGGATTGGATGTTGCAAATAGTTGCTCCATGAACAAATCGTGTCATGTAATTCATCTGATCCATGTGTTGTGCCACCTTGGGATGTCTGCGTAAATCCACATTAACATTGGACACGCCGACGAATCTTTGTAGTATGGGATGCGGGGCGAGTTAGATAACCTTAAATTATTTTCCACATTATGATGATCGCTAAGTGTGATGAACCGCACATACTTTGCTAGGCATGTATCTCATGTAGGTTGCTTGCGCATGCTGATACCCCTCGTAATGGTGGAGTACGAGACGTATCAAAACTCTTACATTACTTTTATGAATCTCTTAAATTATTGTTAATTTTAAAGAATAACCATCACTATGAGTAGGTGTTGACCCTCTCCAACTGTACAGATGATGCACATGATGTACAGATCGAAGACCCAGAAGACTATCTTCCAATGGAGGATTATACTGATTGAATAAGAAGATAGTTTTATGATTTAGTTTCTTTTTATTTATTTATTTATAATTCCACTGCGAACTCGATGATGTAATAAGCTCCTATTAAGAGGGCATTTGATAATTGGTTAAACTCTTTTAATTTAACAATAAATACGGTCGATTTCACTCTTGTGAATGGTTACCTTTGTGAATGTAATGGGATGTGATCTAAATGGGAAGAATATCGAGAAAAGATTTTGAAGCATCTAAAATCTTTACATTATTAACACCTGAAATTCTCGGGCACGAGCATGTACTCGAGCGAAAAATTTGGGATACTATACTTATGTAGTGACAAGAGAGTTATCAGTCACTGAGAAACAAATAATAATGGCAACAGCTCCACCACCTCAACCAGAATTACCAACCACTATTGTTGTTGCAACAACCGTACTTGAACATCCTATGATGGAACTCGATGAGACTGATTCTGAGGCGATGGCCAACGATATTCCTTGGCCAGATGATCAAGCTCATGAGGACACAAAAATTGATCAATCGACAGAACCTTCTCACGTTTCTCTTCGTCCTAAAGCTCTGTCGGCTGTCATCGATCAGGATGATGGAAAACCTGAAATTGTGTAGTGGAATAAGATACCATGGCTATACAAGAACTTACACACATACTCACCCGTGTTGGTGGCGATACGGTCCTACACAAGAACCTACACGAGTTTAGGTCACAAACTCTGTACTCAATCCTACACAAGGAAAGAGTATGCGGACTCTTTTAATTGACAACTTACATGTTGGATTGAGCCCCTCTGTAACATCTTGCTTGAGATGCTTGATCGATGCTCTCCCATGCTTCAATAAGCTTCTCTTGTGCTCCCCTGATCTTTGAAGCCAGTCTTTGTCCGCTTCTTTAAATCGACTACCTTGCACTAGATGCTCCAATGAGACTACCAACATAATGGGAGGGGTTTTATTGAATCTCATACAAAATAAAGGCTTAGTTGGTTTTCAAATGGGGATTCACATAGATGGGCATTCTAGAGGTTAAAAGACAATGAATTTACCGATTTGATTGGTGTTTATCCTCTAAAGAATATAAGGAAACAAGATTATCTTCATAAGGAGCTTAGAATGCTCATGAGAGTGATTAATCACATTAAGATGACTTTAATCCATTTACGTGAGAGCCTAAAAGCATTGGAAAGTATTGGGATACACTAGGGCTTCTAACTCACTCAAAAACCATTTAAATCCCAAGAACCGAATGTCATATATGAAGGAATCAAGTTCCAACAGTCAAATAACGGGCGAAATTCGTCATTATTGACCGATCTACCGAGGGTCGTCAATGATCAACACCCACTATAATAATCCAAAGAACTTGTTAGAGAATTTTAGCCAAGTTTAATATATCAAGCCCGACCACTCGAGATCGATTGAGGAATCACTCGATCGAACTCACCCTGAGTTTTGCTGGTTTGACCAGTTTGTTTTTCAGCAACTCCGGACTTCTAAAGTCAATCTAAACATGATCTAATAAAGCTCATAAGACTATAAGATAATCAAAGAAAGGTTTACCTATCAAGGTTGATTTTATCTAGAGGTTAGGGTGTTTTAGGTCTAGTGTTAAGGTCACCAAGGCACCTCAATTTACTTGTTTTTCAGTCCTTGATGCTCCAAGTCTTCACGTGTCTTCAATCTTCAACTTCCAAGGGCTCAACCCACCCATCAACACACAAATGTATGTGATTGATAAATAGATGCAAAAATAAGTGCACTAACGGCGATGACTCACACTAAAAAAGGGCGTTGGTAAAGACAACAAGTTGCTAAGCGAAAAGAATTGTCCACGGTGGACAATAAGCCTAAAAAAATAGTTAGGTGATTATGGTTGACGCCGACAATTCCATAGGTTGAAGATGAACAGATGATTGTGACACATGAATGTGACTATGAAACTTGATCCACACAAGTCAGCCAAAGAGAACTAGAAGCTTGACAATGAAGAATCAACCGAATTCCTTGGTGATGAATGCTTTTTAGATGATAATTTGTTGATCGATGAACTCCTTGTAAAAGCACAATCATTGGAGGAAACTTTGCCCAACCTTGATGAAAAAGTGAAGTTTGGGTAAAAATAGTCCACATGATTTACTTTCAGTCGAAAACATTAAAAAATGAACGAATTCTGAAACGCCTAGGGGGTAATGTCCGAAAATGGTAATACAGTTTGGATCGCTTCCACCAATGGTTGTGAATTGTAATAGGATACTTAATCCACCATTGAGCTTTTCCAGCCCAATAAGATGGGGGGAGATGTGGAGGAACTTAGTACTCCTATAATCATACGGCATGGCTTCTTTGACTTTGAATAGAAAATAAAAGAAATGTTTATATTAGTGCACCTTTTGTCAATCACTTGCGTATGTGTGTCAATGGGTTGGTTGAGCCTTTAAAAGTTGAATGCCGAAGACACATGAAGACTTGCAACATCAAGGACTGAAGAAACAAGTGAATTGAGGTGCCTTAGTGATCCTAACCTTAGACCCAAAACAACCTAGCCTTTAGATGATCATAACCTTAATAGGTAAACCTTGATTGATCATCCCTTTGCCTTATGATCCATTTTGAAACATGATAAGTTAGGCTAAGGTGTAAAGCTGTTGTAAATCGAACAACCCAAAACAACAGTTTTTGAGTGGTCATCGATCCCATCGAAAGGTAGTTGATTAGTTTTGATGGAATCAAATGATCACTTGATCCGATCAAAGAAACAGTCCAACAACTAAACAAAAAATTTCTAGATTTTCTCGATGGGATTGAAGGACAATTTGATCTTATCAAATGACCTTCGATTCCATCGAAGGACCTTTAATCCCATTAAAGGGCCTTTTGATCTTATTAATAGAGCCGTTAGAAACATTTATTTATTTATTTATATAAATTTAGCATTCGATTCTTGGGCAAAATAATGAGTTTTTATGCAATTAGAACTTACTTGATTCTTCACATCTTATGACTCTAAATGTATGAGATTCAAGTCATCTTCCTTGAGATTACCACTCTAATGAAGATTCCAACCTCCATTATGATGATACATTTGATCTTCACCTTGTTCTAGAGATTAGAGCAAAGCTTATTGGCAAATCCTTGTCTAAACCCTCTAGAACACCCATCTAGGTGAATCCCTTAGGAAATCAACTATCCATTAGTTATAGGAGATTTCGCCATCCTCCCACCACCTTGGTCACCTCATCGGGGCATCATATGTAAGGCGGTTTGATCGTATGAGTTGAAGCATTGCCATCAATGATCCAGGGAGGGGGGCATTGAGAAGATGATTTAAGCAAAGGAGAGCATTGAAGAAGCATATCAAGAAGGCGCTACAAAAGGGGCTTAATTTAACAAGTTGTCAATTGTAAAGTTTATTCACACTCTTTCCTTGTGTTGGATTGGGTGTAGAGTTTGTGTCCCAAACTCGAATAGGTTCTTGTATAGGACGTAGACTCTTGTGTAGGGCTAAATTCACTGGACAGGAGTGCATACGTATTGACCTCCATAGGGAGCCTCCGGCGAGAGTGTACGTAAGTCCTTGGATTAAGACTGTCACGCCTCAAACCCGGAAATCGGGCTCACGAAATTCCCGATTGCCGAATCTGGTGACGACAGCCTCCGTAGTACACCATTCTCGGCTCCCAGCATGCATACGCTAGATTCCGATCCTGAGATCCTACAAGGAGGATTTTCCAACGTACATTTATCTCGTAAAAAGCATAACCGCAAGTTTACCCAAATCACAAAGGCAACATCATCATCACATATCCACTAATATAAACATTTGAATACCGTGCTGAAAGGGAAATACAAATATCGAAATCAAAGCTCTAGAAGATTGCTGCACACTCCATGCTCAATGCTGCTGCAACCTAACGCCACCTGCATGCATCTATCGTGCATAAGCTTATAAAAAGCTTAGAGGGTGGTGAAAGTGTGTACACAAGATAAGTGCCAAGTATTCAACGCAATATAATGTCGAAAATATTAGCAAGATCATGAATCATACGAGAACAGAGTAAGCGAAAATACTGACAAGTCCATGAGTCATACAATATCAGAGTACGTAATACAGATCAGCTATGCAAATGAGGAGTCATAGAGAGCCGATGTCGAGGGTACAATGCAATATTTAAATCCTGCTAAGTCCGTCTAGGCCATATAAGTACAGAAAACATAACAACCCAAAATGCCATATGCCTGCGGATGCAATATGCGATGCGAATGAAATGACCAAGCTGAAGTGTGAGGTCGGGATGACAGTACGTAGTATCACAAGCTATGAGGTCCATCATAAGGGACTTCTATCCAAACCAGTCCCATACCTAAATTTGGATAGTCAGACTCAATGTGGTAAACTCTTGATCTCAGGTTAGTGGCGCCCAACCGAAATCCTGGCCATGCGAAGGTATACGTAACAAATAGTTGCGCACCACCGGCCCGGGTGGATAGTGAATGAATGAATGAATGAGTATGCAATTCCTACTCAATAAGTCAACATATCAGTACTATTCCTCTCCGGGATAATCACCGGGGTCTAGTACACTTCACACTGATTGCCGCCTCCCTGGCCACACAGCCCAGCGGGTGGAAGAGACCACACTATCCCCCTGACCAGTAGTCTGCCAATACCTACCCGGCTCGTCGATAGCGGACCCATTTTCGAGCTGGTCAAACTCAGACTAGCTTACAGCCCCCTCACTCGGGTGGATAAGGCCACACCCCCTCCCAACTGACCACGATGCAATGGGAGACGTGACCTACTGGTATTCGGCACTCGGGCGCTCATGTATCCACTCGGTCTCTCATGTATCCACTCAGTCTAGATGTTGGGACATCTCCTGGCCTCGGAGGTTTAGGGACTTTCGCCCACGGACATCCAAAGTGCCTAGATGCTTGAACCAAATATTTTTAGTGTCTCATCTGGCCATCCACGACATGCCTGTGGAGGCCACGACCCTGATGTAGCTAGGGCGTACAACGATCATGTCACATATATGCGAGATGCATAGTCACACCGTCCAGTCATGTAGCAATCCTGCGCGTACCGCGCGCTCATGTGGGTAACTCTTATTAGTGAGTCCAATAAATAATCTTCCCAATGGCATATGCTATGATCAGTCACTACTCATATCAAGCATACATATGGTGCGTAGGGCTGTTCATGAGTCGAGCTAGCTCGAAAAACTCGCTTGACTCGGCTCGAGTCAGCTTGGATTGACTTGGCTTGAATGGCCGATTCAGGCCAATTCAAGCTAATTATTTGAAGCTCGAGTTGAGTTCAAGCCGAGTTTGACCAGGGGGCATTTCAACTCGACTCGACTCGAAGCTCGAACTCGAGCTCGACTCAGCTCGATTAATAAATATATTAAAGTTGTGGGGAATGCGGAGAAAGTTAAAGTGGGATCTCTTTGCTTTCACCCCAGCAGCGAAGAGTTTGATGTTGGTGTTGATGATCTCTTAAATCCAAAATGGTATATTGCATGGAGCACTTACGTGAATAAACATATCCTTCCTGAATATGTTGTGTGCTACAAGTCCTCGAATCATCTGCAAGGTAACAGAAACTGCGCTTTTGTCTGAACAGTAACAATTCAGGTGGGTCCCACTTTTTTGTGGTCTCAGGTCTGTTCAAAATCCTATCCATTGAAAAGTATGGCCTTGATGATGGGTAATTTAGAACATACAATTGAGGATGCTTTTGGCCCCATGATTCTTCCATCATAGGGTCCACACAGATGGATTGTTTGGACTGCTAAAAGATGGACTACACCCTATTTCGGTTGCCGGGACAAACTAAAAATGAATTTCGCTTGGTGGAGAGTCATGTAAAATGCTTCTTTAATTTTTTTTTATTTAGCTTCTCTTCTAAATCAATAGAGGAGGATCAAGAACAGAATCCATTACTTTCTCACCCAACAAGCTCAAGCTTGACTCGAGGTAAACTCTACTCGACTTGAACCACTAGCTCGACTCGAACTCGACTCGACAACTTTGATAAACAAGCCAAGCTTCAATGTTGAGCTCGAGGCCGAGCTCGAGCTCGAACTCGAGTACATCATGGACAAGCCAAGGTGAGCTTGGCCCACCTCGACTCGACTCGGCTCGATGCCCACCCCTAATGGTGCGTATGGCATGAATCATGGAATTATACTAAGCATGTTATATGGTGACGAACTATCCTTACAACGAAGATGGACCTAGATGGCCTACACACAACAAGTATGGGCCTATCAATGGGCCCTAGGGAGAGTCATAATGCAGACATTTAACCAACATTATTCTTACAATGTGGACGTCAAACCATCATTGCTCCCAAGGCATGGCCCGCCATAAACATCATTACATAAACCATGGTGGACTCATACATTACAATGGACCTTATATACATCCCATTGGGCCTCAAATATATCAAATGGGTTGTATCACATGGGCCTCATATATATCAAGGAGGGCCTCAACGGATGGGCCACAAATACATCAAGATAGGCCTCATCACTTCCCCAAAAAGAATTACATTGAAGGATCATTTGGACCATACCACAAATAGTAGTGGGGATAATAGTTCTCACTATTAAACAAATCACAAGGTCCACCATAAAGTTTATTTCCCACCCGGCCTAATCATAAGGTCTTAAGGACCTGGATTAAGAGGGAAAACAATCCCATATTGATCTAAAACTTCCATGGCCCCAAAGGGTTTCAATGGTAGACATTCAAATCCCACTATTTCTTTACGGTGTGGTCCACCTGATCAAAGGGCTGGACACATCACGGTGTGGCCCGCCGTGATGTATTTGAGATCCAACCTATTTATAAGTTAACAAAGTGATAGATGAAGTGAAGACAAATATCAGCTTAATTGGGAACTACTGTGGGCCTTAGAAGTTTGAACGGTGGACGTCACTGTCCACTACTTTAAATGGTGGAGACCACATGAACTTTAGATTTGACTCATTCTTTGCCTCATATCATGAAATGATATCTCAAAATGGTTGGGCAGCAGGGATACAACGCAATGCATCATGGTGGGCCCCACCGTCCAAACAGTGGACGGTGTGGATAAAACAAATACATCAAGTGGGTGGGTCCCACCGTCCAGTGGTGTGGACGGTGTGGATAAAACACATACACCATGGTGGGGCCACCGCTGGGACCCACTGTCCCTGCCCCCCTTCACGTCCCAGCGCAGCGCAGGACGCTGCTGTGCGTCCTCTGGACGGTCAGCAGCAGTAGCGCTTGCTGCTGGTCTCTCTCTCTCTTATTTTTTTTATAAATTTTTTTAATTTTTTGTTTTCTTTAGGTTTTTCCCAGGTGGGGCCTGCATCAGTAGAATCCATCCCAACCACTGGATTCTAGGACTCAAGACGGACCAAACAAGCCCAACATTTGGCATGTTTCGGTGTGTAGAAAGATCAGAGTGGATTTTAATGGTAAAAACCAATGCTTTCTATGAAATGGCCTGCCAGATAATCAGATTAACTTCATTTTTCAGCTCAACGCCTAAAATGAACAGGACAACGGGATGGACGGCGTGGATCAGCCCCATACATTAAGGTGGGGTCTGCATGAGCAGCCCACCCCAAAAGCTTAAACCAAGCTAATATATATATATATATATATATATATATATATATATATATATATATATATATATATATATATTTGTTTTTAGTACATCCACTATCTGTTCACACTTCACAACGCCCACGTCTAGCGTCCAGGGACGTTGGATGGGCTGTGTGCATATATTAATTAAGGTGGGTCCCACATAGACGTGGCTCACTTGATTTGGATCAATCTGATACTTGTGTTTTCCTATCACCTCAATGTAGGGCCCACATGGCTTGGATGGTGTAGATCTAACACGTCCATCAAGTGGGTCCCATGAAGGTGGACGACTTGGATAAAATGCACACATCATGGGCCATCAACAAGGGAAAAAGAGAGAGAGAGAGAAAGAGACCAAAATGGAAGGTCTAGATGACCCTATTTATGCAAGGGAAATAACATCATGATGGGGTCCATGGAGAATGGCCCCATCATGGAATGATCATGAGAATCAAGGTGGACCATCGGCCACATCTAGGGTCCAAAGTGAGATCCATACCATTGATCGGTAGGCCTCACTTGGCCCATCATCAAAGCATTAAATCTAGGCCTATAAAACACCCACCGTTCGATCTTCTTGGTCCTATGGAACGCCAATCTTCTTGTGTCTCACTTTGATGGAAGATGACGAGAAATGAAGGGCTAAGATGATGGATCTTGGGATGGGAAGTGGGCCACACACACACACTTTTCTTTCCTTGGAAGAGCTTGGATGTCGACCATTTTTTGTTGCTTGGAAAATGTGAGAGAGAGAGAGAAGGGGGTGGTTGTAAGAGAGAGGTGATGGGTGTGAGTGATAGATGTGAGTTGATAGATGTACTTGACATGTATGGGTGTGTAAGGGAGAGAGTTGACTTTGGGGTTGCTCTTGTACTTGACATGAGGTGATTGATTGATTGATTGAGTGATTGATTGATGGGACATGTTGTAGAGATTCTCTTGGGATTGCAAACGCGCTGTATTTTCCTCGAATTAAACGCGGGCCCACACCTCCTGGCCAGGGTATCGAATCAGTGTGCAAGACGCGGCTTCGGAATTCTGGCGACGGTGCGGTCACAATGGTACAAGTCTCGGGTCGAGCCGACTCTGGAATACGGGAGGTGACGCAAGGTTGCGCGCAAATGAAGTCTACGTGTCGCGGGTTGCCAGAATTTGACTAGGAGGACCGCGGAAGCCTACGGAACAGTTCGGGCTAGGATACGGGCCTCACAAAGACCGATAGTAGTTGTTGGTTAGCCGATAGAAAAACAACTTAGTATTCATGGAAACCACCGACACGAGTGGAAACATGTTCCTCTGACACGAGAGTGTTAGTTTGGGGCAACTTTTCAAATTGTGGCCTCCACTGATTAACTTCAAGTACCGGCGTAGCATCAAGCATGTCATCGGTCTCCCTAATCATGTTATCATCTAAATTGGAGGAGTGTGCCAAGCACGTCTCTAGAGGGTCAGAGGATAAGGTCATCAGAGCTCTATCTTCCACGAAAGAGTCTATCATATTAATGTCGTAGGCCTCGTCATCATCCTCTACCTATCTACTCATGTTAAAAAATATATTGAGCTCCAATGTCATATTTCCAAAGGACAAATTCATAACCCCATTCCTGCAATTGATGATAGCATTAGATGTAACAAGGAATGGGTGGCCAAGTATCATAGGGATTTGAATGCACATATCTGTGATGGGCAGAGTATCCAGGACGATAAAATCTACTGGATAGTAAAATTTATCCACTTGGACAAATACATCCTCAATCATCCATCTCGGTATGCGAACTGAGCGATCAGCAAGTTGTAATGTGGTCCGGGTGGGTTTTAATTCGCCTAGACCCAAGTGTTCATAGACCGAGTAAGGGATCAGATTTACAATCGCCCCCAATTCAAGAAGTGCATTATTGATCTGGTGATTCCCAATTATACAGGTGATAGTTCGGCTACCAGGATCTTTGTATTTTTTGTGGCACATCTTGTTTGAGGATAACACTCACCTTTTCTGTCATGAAAATTTTCTTTTTGATACTTTGCCGCCTCTTGGTTGTGCATAGGTCTTTCAGAAATTTGGTATATGAAGAAATTTGTTTCACAACATCCAGAAGAGGGATGTTGACCTTCACTTGTTTTAACACCTCTAGAATGTCCTGAGAGTTAGCTAAAGGTTTTGGTGCAATCAACCGCTAGGGGAATGGAGCAATCGGCTTACTCAGAGGTTCTGGATTTAATCCATGTGGAGCAATGCTAGGTTTATCATCTGTTTCTTCTTCCGGGTCCTTAGACTTTTCAGCCCTTACCGAAATAGATTTGTTAATTGTTTTTCCATTCCTAAGAGTGGTGATAGACTTGGCTTGCTCCATTGAATTTGAAGAGCATGGTTCATTAACTCCGTATTACGGTTTAAGATTGGGATAGGTTGAGCTGGAAGGATCCCTTTCTCCATAACCCTAATACGAGAGTCTATTTTTTGTATAACCTTTGTAAGTTCTTGTAAGGCTTGGAGAGTACTTTGCTAGATAAGCTCTTGAGTTTGTGTGGGATTTTGAACCAATTCCTCTTGAGGTTTCCCTTTATTTAAAAATTGATTAGGGATTCCTTAAGGTGTAGCAGTTTGTCCATTTCTCCAACCAAAGTTTGGATGATTTCTCCAACTTGAATTGTATGTGTTTGAAGTGAATCCTTTGAAAGGCCTTTGGTAGTTGTTTACGGCATTCGACTTCTCATTCAATATTTCTTGAAAAGCAAGTATTGTTGGACCATTTTCAGTTGTATGAATATCACAAGCACAAATACCGCAAACAATTTCCTTAGCCTTATCCTTCTTAAGTTTCATGGCCTCGAGTTTCCTTATGAGACTGGCCACTTTAGCATTAATATCATCTCTCTCTTTCAACAAGTATATTTCGCTCCTCTCCTTTGATTGAGTAGGCTTCGAAGTGGTGTTGGGTCTAGGGGAGATGTCCCATGATTGTGTGTTTTTAGCAAGCTTGTCAAAATAATCCCACACACCATTGACATCTGAAAAGGAGAGCTTAAACAGTCCTTTGGAGGGGGGGGAATAGGATTATGCCAAATAATTTTGTAAAGTGCAGAAATAATAAATAAATCAAAGGTCTCAATTGCAATAGTATTGAAATGTTGATTCAAACTGATTCGTAGGACAACCTTCATCCAAACAAGTTTAGGTAGGACAACCTTATTTCACGAAACTTGTAAGAATCAAAATTCCAAAGCAAGCAAGAGTCAATAAAAGCTAAACTATTACAAGCATTCACCACTTTAACTTAAAGAGATTACAACCATTTATCACATAAATATAAAAGGCATTCACCATAATACAAAGAATTATAGTGGTTCGGTGTGTCAACAACTGTTCTAAAACAATCACACCTACTCCACTCCCAATAATCACTATCCACGTGATATTGGCTTTTACGATAAATATGGTTTTCACAGGAAAACCTTAAAACTTGATACAGTTGTGATTTTAGCGGGCTATCACAAACAAAAACCCCTCATTGACATTTTTTGGCTATCTTAGGAAAACCAATAATGAGATTTTCTGGATATTTCAATAAAACCAAAATACAAAAAAAATATATACTTATCTTCTCCTTTGAAGACGTATCTATCGATGTAGCCGTAGAACACTACAAGAAAAACGACCTTAGCCGACCGATGGGCCAACCCTTTGCTAGCGGCCAGTTTTAACGGCTGCTGACAGGGTCCTATATATAAAAGAAAAAAAACAAACCTAACCTAATTCCTCTCTGCGGCTCCCTCTTTGCTCGCTCTTCCTCTCCCTCCCTCTCTCTGCCACTCCCTCTCTCTGCCTCTCCTTCTCTATCTCCAGCCCTCTCCCTCTCGTGCGCTCTCCCTCTCCCTCTCCCTCCCTCTCTCTGCCTCTCCCTCTCCCACTTCCTCTCCCACTCCCTCTCTCTCTCTCTCTCTCTCTCTTTATCCCTATCTCTCTTTCTCTCTCTCAAAACCCTAGTCCTCTCTCTCTCTCTATCTCCTCGGCCCTTTGCTGCAACATCAGGTATCTCTCTCTCCGCTCGATCTACCACACATCAAGGACCATTCTGTTGCAACATCAGGTATCTCCCTCTCTCTCTCTCTCTCTCTCTCTTTCTCTCTCTCTCTCTCCCCTTATCAATTCATATCAATTTGGGCATTTTTTTGGCATTTTTTAATCCTTCAAGTACATTATGCAATGATTTGTGTATTAGGAATTTTTGAGTTTTGAATCCCTAATTAGGGATTTTTAGTGTCGATTCCCTAATTGTGGATTAGTATAGAGGTGTTGTCTAAGAGAAGACAGTCATGTATCAGAGGTCCATTTGCATGAAGATGCTGATATCTTAGTCCATGAGCCTGTAGCATACATTTGGTTATGCATTGCATAAGATGTTGAAGTTGGTGGGCCATCATTGATCAAATAGACTGCATTGTTTGGATTGGTGGCCCATGAGGTTGGAGGATTATGCGTATCCAGTGGGCCTAATTGGTAGACATATGGGTGCTTAAAGTAAAGAGATCATATTGGTTAGTATCAGAATTCAATTTCGATTTGCGAAAATTCTGATTTTGTTTTGCTTGATATTTCACTGTTTATTTCTGTAATTTGAGAATTCGAAGTGCATTTCATCTGATTTGTTTGCCATGGATTGTTTGAATCTGATTGTTCTGTTGTAGATCCGATTTGGCCACTAAATTGCTTTCTGCCATTGGTTTTACTGTTGAATTGTCTGCTGAATTGTGTTGCATTCTTCCTTTTCTTTTCCCCCCATTTTTCAGCTGAAACCTTTGATATATTTGGTACATTAATATTTTAAAATTTAAATTTCTGATTTAGGCTGATGAAAGTATCATTGTTATTTTTCACTCATTGATTTGTTTTATCTGCAGGAGAAAAAGGGCCGTGCATCAGCACCTCGCTGGTTTATCAGTGCAGAGGAGAGTGGTTTATCACTGCAGAGGAGCTTGACTCTCTGTCATCGTGAGTAAATATTCCTTATCTGAACGGTGATTTTGATGGTGTCTTAGTATCATAGTGAATCAATGATGTCCTTTATTTGGACCATTCACAGCCATTTTTCGAGTATGTGGTGGAAGCAAATTGCTCCAGAACCAATCTATACTCAACTTGTTGATCTTTCAACTAAATGTTAGAAGGAAGAAATTGCTTTAGTTAAAGGCAATATGTCACTGTTGATAATGGGTTGCCCTGTGAACCCCACTATATGCTAGTATATACATGGAGATGGATTTCTAAGAATGTTGTGAGAGACAAGTGAAGAGAGTTCCTAGAAAGATATCTATCGTAATGCATCTAATTATTAGGGACATACATTACATATACTATTGAATGCTCACTTTTCCCACAGAGGCTTGAGTTCTGCTAAATTTCTAGGATTTGTATAAGTGCCAAATGGAACTCCTAGAACATGGAGTGTCAAACCAGTTGGATAAATTGGCGATAATTCACAGGGTAGGCTACAAGTAGCTTCTTCACTGGCTAAATTCAGTAGATTTGAGTGGAGAATTCAGATGTCTACTAGATGTAGTGGGCCTAGCAGCAATACTGCTGTGATTATGTAACATAAGTCTCAGACTTGAGTTAATTGATCACAAAGCATCTACTGTTCATATATTCTTAACTGTCTCATACCTACCAGAGAAAAGAAAGACTGTCGAGTTTTGCAAGAAGGGCACAATGCACACTGTCAGCCTTTTTTATTTCTCCTTGTAAGTGGTCAGAACGTGGGCAGGGAAAGCTGAATTGACAAGGGAGAATTTTTATTATCACAATTTGAGGGCATCATATTTTATGTTTCCAAGCAGTTCAACTTCCACATCAGCATGTTTCAACTAAGTAGATACTGCCAAAGCTGCCCAACCAATCCCGGGTTTCAATTTTTCTGCATTGCAGCTATATGAGGGGGAGGCTCACACTGGACAAGGTGAACTCTGCTGTCAATGACATGGCAACATATGCAGATGCTAATGCCCAGCTTATTGTAGCCCCCAAAAAGAAGGTTGGTGTTGTGCCATCTTCTTCCAGTTTTAGTTTCGATTGATTTGTCATTTATCTTGATTTCCTTTGTGTTGATGAAGTTGGTAGAAGATACTTGGGAAAGGTCTCTAGTAAGTAAATCTCAATTCAGCTCACAATCTACAAAGTCCATTTGAATAGTTACTCTATAGGCATTCAACTTCTATTCCTGTTGCCATTAGATGGCAAAGTTGAAATACAATGACAAGATTACCATGGAAAACATGCAGGAACTAAGAGACATTGCAATGACAGAAGCGGTAAAAGGAAAACATTTTTTCCTTGAAACTGATATGAAAGGTCCAGGACTGAAGCTTGACAACACTGGAAAAGCAATTCTGACCGTGAGTGCCATCCTAACATGCAGAAGTAGGGTATCAATGAGCAAATCATGTTTACAATGTTGAGAATTGCACAGCCCTTTTAAGCTAAAAAGGCTTCTCTTAATATTGTTTTATTAGTTATTGGGTTTGTTTAAATCAGTGTTTTCTTCTTCTTCTTTTAACTAAATGTGGTAGATTTTTCGATTGGCAACTTGCAGAGATCTGTTGCTTGATTTGAATTGTATTCTTTTGTGTGGATTTACAGTTTTAAGCTAATGTTTTTTTTTTTTTTTTTTTTTTTTTTTTTTTTTTTATAAAATTTTTTTTTTTTTTTTTTTTTTTGTTTTTTTGTCTTTTTTTTTCTTTTTTTCTTTTTTTTTTTTGCAGTTTCTAGAGCTTAAAATCATATACTTTCTAATTTGAAAACTTGCAGTGATTTGGTCTTAGGTTTGTATTGTACTTTTAAGTGTGTCCAAGGTATCTTATTTTTAAGCTTAACAATGAGTCTTTTGTTTATTTTGTGATGGTATAGTGATCAACTCACTAGAGATGATATCAAGGTATTCGCTGCGGTTTTACGAAAACCCGGAGCAGGATTTCCTAATGTGAATAGTTCGTATGACTGCGTTTCATCGCTTCTTGCTGCAAGCTTTGTGGATTTTTTTTAAAATTCTGTTTTCTTTTTATCTTTTGCTTGGTATGTATGGCTTTCACACTTCACTGACTTGCTTTTGATGATTGATTGTTGTGGTGTTTACACCATTACTTGTTAAATGGTAAGATATTATGACGTGAAATACCTGTGGATGCTTTTGGGCAATTTGGGTTCATTTATGTGTCTGTTATGTGATCTGATGGGAGATGCTCATCGTAATTTTATTTACATAATTCTGTTCTTTTCTGTAATTTAGATGTTGTGGTTTTATGTGATCTAATGTGAGTTCTTTTTTATAATAGATCCATGAAGTGAGGGTGACAGAGGAGCTAGTTGCATTTAGGCAGTGGGTTGATGAACTGAAACACGAAATGTATGATGTGCCTTAAATTCAAGTTTTATTTGTCAACCATCTTTTTTCTGCTACAAAATATGGCATTTATCATTTATATATGTTCTACATCCCAACACTTAAAATTTAGAATTACAATATTGATTTGGGCTGAAGTTTCAATCGTCCTATCTTGAATTTAGTTTTGATTGTTTGATGATTTTGAAATTCGCCTTTGAGCTGTTTTGGATGTTACTTGATGCAGGATTCTTGCAAATCGTCAGTTTGTTGCTCTCTCGACAGAGCGGAAGCCCATTATATATCAGAACTTGAGCGGAAAGTTCAGACTCTTCAAATTGAAGCCACAACTTTTTCTGCACATCTCACATTATTCCAGTTTTGTACCAATTGAATTATGTCTTTGAGAATGTATTCTTCTTTTTTTTTTCCTTCTCATTCTTTCTTTCTTCTTTTTCTCTTCATTCACTAGGAAGATTTCCAAATGCACATCACTAGATGTCTGATCATGCATTGATTTAATGCTGATCTCTAGAAGTTATGGTATTTTAATTAGACCAAGCTATTTATCTTGCATCGTATATCTTGGGTCATTATTTTGTTCACGATCATGTTAGTGGAAGCTTCATTTCGGTTAAAACACCTGATATGTTATTGGATCAACAACAATTCAATGCTTGGACTTGAATTGAGTTTATCATGAACCATTGGTCTCGCTGTAGCTCAAATATATATATATATATATATATATATATAAATATATATGGGTTTACATTTTCAGACAGAGAAAAGGTTAGCATCCCTGAAAGAACAACTTGCATCAGTTGCTCCATTGGTTGAAGCTGAGAATAAAGAAAGAGAAGCGCATCAAACAATTTGCAGAAATAAAAGCACAGATTGAAAAGATCAATGGAGAGATTTCTGGTTACTTCCATTCAAATGATGCTGTGGCCAATCACTTTAATGTGGATGAACATGACTTATCATTGAGAAAGCTCAATGAGTTTCAGACACATCTTCATCGCTGCAAAAGGAGAAGGTAGGCATGGTTGTCAATGCTTTCTTTCAGCTCTTCTTTTGGTTATTGTCTATAGCCACAGTAATTGCCTGTATTACTGATGACTTTTCTACCATGTATCTCTCAATTTATCTGCTTGACCACTTCGATTGTAACTAATCCTGTATTAGCTCTTGAAGAATAAATTAATGTTTGTCTTTAAAATTCACATTGTATTGTCTTTTCTTTCTTTCTTTCTTTCTTTTTGTGCAGCAAGTGAAGAGCGAAGCTGCAGCTGCATTTGGTAATGATGGAGTTTATTTGGAGAAGTACATAAAAAATCCCAGGCACATTGAGTTCCAGGTACATATTCCGATTGAACTTCCTATCACATCCATTCCATTAGGGGCTGTTTGGTTTGGTGGAAATAAATAACTGAGAAAATGAAATCAATTTCCTCAGATGTGATGGTTTCCCTTATTTGCGAAAGATGGAAATTGATTTCCTTTTCCTCAGATTTACTAAAAATGGTCCATTTCCTTTTCCTTTCTAAAACCCAAGATATGGGGATTTCCACCCTTTTGAAGAGACAACTCTCTCTTTCTGACCATTGGCGATTCCACATTTCCATTGAAACCATTGGCTTTCCTTTTCTTTTCCCTCCCTTTTCAGCAAGTGGAAGTTCATAACAAAGAGAAGAACAGTAATGTGGTTACATCACCTGCAGTTTTGGATTTTATAACTGTATATGTTTACTTGTTTTTGAGTCTTTCTCATTGGAATATATCTGAATTTGTGGTTAATTCACCACCCATGCTTTGTTAAGAAAAGAAGATTTTTTTTCCCCCCTGCCTTCAAATGTTGAATCCTTCATAAAGGGGCCTCTGAGCCATCGAACCACACTTTCAATGAATAACCGGTCTGAACATGTTTGTTTTAACTTTACAGCTTCTTGATTCTAGAATTCCCATTCTCAGGCCTAATGCTGGTGATGGATTTGTCTGTGGCCTGCTGTTGGATTCAAAACAACCCTACTGTTGGGGCAATAGCATCTACATCCAAATGGGTGTCCCTCATCCAATGGCTGAAGAAGCTTCCTACTCAGAAATCAGTGCTGGGGACCACCATATCTGGGAATTGAGATTGCTCGCCAAAGGGACCTATGCAAACATCTCCATGGTTGGGCTTAGACAGTAAGTTTTCTTCTTGTTGTTGGTTTTTTTTGGATTCTCCATATGAAATTATGAGAAATCATGCCTAAAACATTTAAAAGCATTTGTTGGAGCCCAACTAAGTTTTGAAATAGCCTAAAATCTGTTGTGACCCCTTATCTAAGTCACAATGAATGGCCTAGATGTATAAACTACATCTCGTTGGGTCCGCTGTACAAAAAAAGAAGAAGAAGAAGGTTTCAATGGATGTGCATCCACTCTTAACCATTGTTTATGTCTCCCCTAAGTTGTGGATTGGCCTCATTTTTAAGCCCATGGCTCACCATGAAAGGGTATATCTAATTCATGGGATAGGTGTCTACAAATTTTGAGGATGTGTTGCAAGAAGAAAACCTTTACTTGATTACTGAGGTAAGTTGCTGATTTTTTATTTTTATTTTTCTGTTGATGAAGTATATCAAACAACATGATTTAGGTCTTCATCAAGTTGCTGATACAGTTACATCTGTTGCCAGGCTATTATCATTTTGCAGAAATATTTTAGACCAATGAAATTTTAATATGATTGAAATGGACGGACAACTGAAGGAAGCAGGAGAGTCCAAAGTGGAAGATGCTTCAAATATGACTAAAATGGAAGGGCAACTGGAGGAAGAGGAAGATGCTTCACATGTGACTAGAATGGAAGAACAACAGGAGGAATTATGCATTTCTTCAAGCTATATGTTTTCATAAGCGCTATTAGTTCTTAACTTCTAACGTCTTGATTTAAGTTGAAATTTAAGCTTTCAATCCAATGAGAATAAATCCTGGTGGCTCATTGCAAGACTAAATTGTGTACAATGTGGGCAATACAGTTGATGACTGCCCTCATTTTGAAAATAGTACAAAAGGCTTGTTTGGATTTTCCAATGGGTGCCTAACCATGAAGAGATGGGATGAGATTAGTGCATTGTTTGGTAAGCCAGGGCACTTTTTCATTATTTCAGCTTTTGTTTCCAATCAAAGTATTGTATTAGCAGATATTGCTTTCCTTGTTATTATTATTATTATTTTTTTGTAACTTTCTATCTGTGTTCCTAATTTATGTTGCGCATGAAGTTATTTGGAAATGTTGTATCTATTATTAGCAAGCAATACTTTTCATTTTCATTTTCTAAAATTGTGTCTTTTGCTTTTTGAACATGCATAGAATCCTATAAGGAATTGGGAAAATACAGACCAATCTTAGACTTCTTAGTGACATTCTATCTGGTTGTAAACAGGGGCACCTTCTGTGATTTGAGGCTTCATCTCATCATTAATAATGCCAGGTTTGCTCTTTTAAGTTACTAGATAAAACCCAAGATTTCTGCACCCATATTCACTCTACAACCGTCATTACTGTCTGACTGTTGCACCCTTCGTGTATTCCAGATCATATAAATGATGGGCCACATTCAAATATTACATCAATTGCAAAAGTAGATATAACATTTACATACCAATTCATGCATTAATTTTGATTTCTTTTTGGTTTCACTGGTGCTAATGGTTTAGCAAATCCACATATTAGTCTCATCTGTTTATACATTGTCAGATTCTTGTTGTTTTTTTTTTTTTCTAATGTTATTTTTGTTTTTCTTTTAACTGTTGTTGTCATTTTGTGGTGGGGCTTTTTCTGTTTTTGAATTGTTGGTAGTGCTTTGAACTCGGATACTGTTTCATTTTCATTTCTCTAATAATGTTTCTTATCATGTATGAAAATACTGTGTATTTTCTTTTTAATATAATTGTGCATGTTTCTGAATGGAGTTTGCACTTGTTGGTATGAGGTGGTTTTGGTTCGGCCTCAAAAAAGGCGGGACTGGGGTTTTTTGCTTCTTTTACCAATACATTTTCTTTTGGCAACATGTATCCAATCACCAGTGTAGTATCTAACATGCATTTGAATTTTTGGCGGGAAAATTTTCTTACCGCAGCTTTGCACGCTGAGTAATCGACCTCTGTCCGAGCTCTCCAGTTAGGCAGCAATGTAGCAGTTTGTCCTCCATGCTTGTAAGTTTTACCACTTTTTCAAGGAAGATTCGAAAATTAAGCATTCATAAATAAAATGAGCATTCCTAAAACATTTGTGTAACATCTATGCAGTCTCTGTGTGGCATGAGGCCCACCCCACCATTTGTGTGGCATCTAATTAACCTATCCAATAGGATTGCTCTATCAGAATTGGGGTTTTCTGCCTTTTGATGAATTTTCAATTGGGTTATTTTTTCTTTTTGATTTGGATGCAGAGATTTCCAGTAAAATCCTTTTTAAAAAAAATAAATAAATTTCATTTGGTGTTTTAATACTGATTTTGATCTTCTTCTTCTTATTGTTTTTTAAATATAGCTAACATATGCTCATTTGAATTCTTTATCTGCCATTTTTGCAGGATTAAGAAACACATCATTTGCAGGTTAGTTCTCATTACACAAACTGCATACTCAAGGCAGTAAATTTTGTTAACTTGATATATGAAACTCGATTGCAGTTTATCTTTCAAAAGAATAAAGCGAGCCAAAAGACTTCCTGGTGACCCATGGGCTGAGTTATGTCTATTCCTAACAAAGCGAGCCAAAAGACCTCAAGTAGCCCAAAGGCCTAATGACTAGGCACATCCAAGCCTACCTTTCTTGTAATATTTTGAACCTTGGTCGCCTCTAAATACGTTATCAAAACTGTTGATCTGATGGGCCTCAAATGGGTTTGCTGAATGAACTTCTATATTAAACAATTACTGAGCATTGTAGTATTTACTGATCTGGTTTTTGGGATTTTCTTCTTTCCTACTCGAAGTAGAAATGTTTATATAATGATTATCAGCTATTCATACAGCAAACACACTCATAAACGGCGAAATCTGGATTGAACTGAATTCTAAACAAAATGAATTGTAATTTTCACTGATTTCTTTAAAACTATAATTTGATTTTGGGTTTTCAGGGATATGTACTTCTCATAATCCAAGCACATAAAAAGAGCCTGCGGCCGGCATTGCCATGCGAGAAGTCATCGTGTTTGAAAGGTGGCCAAGCTTTATTGTTTTACAGTGCAATCTTCTTAGTGGCGTTGGGAGTGGGCGGGATTCGAGGGGCACTTCTAGCTCTAGGTGCAGATCAGTTTAACCAGAAGGATTCCAAGGAGCGAAAATACGTAGCGAGCTTCTTCAATTGGTTCTTGCTCAGTATAACGATCAGAGCATCGATTGGAGTTACAATCATCGTGTGGGTGAGCTCGAACACTGGTATATGGGTTTCCTCATTTCGATGTTGGCCGCCACTGCTGGCCTTGTTATTCTGGCCTTCGATCAATTTTCTGAAAATACGTAGTGAGCTTCTTCAATTGGTTCTTTCTTCTTGTTTATATATATATATATATATTTAAATGAGAGAGATTTCTCTATGGCTACGGAATTTTAGAAGCCCTAAGTTCTTTAGCTACGGATTTAATCCGTAGCCTTTGACCATTTTTCTGAAAAACTTTTGATTTAAGGGCATCCAGCACAACTGCGGGTAAAGGTCCCTGACGGCGAGGAAAGGCTTTACAACACCACATTTACCGGCGGTTTTTTAAAACCGCCGCTAAAGGCCACTTTTCTTGTAGTGGAACCACTTCTCTTGAATGTAGATCATTCAATGTTCAGTCGTATAAACAAGGATTTAAGGTTCTAGAATGATTTTAAATAGTTTCAAACTATTGACTACTTGTTTGAATTCCTTTAAGATCTCAAAAGAAGAGTATTTACTCTCTTTATAAAATGAAATTGACGGAATAAGAGATTAAGGAATTAAATAAAAAGCTATTAAAAATATTTAATAAATACCGTGCAATAGCTTGAGCGTAACAAAGACTTCTCTCTCTCTTGTAGAAGGATTTGATAGACTTGAATTATATGTTCAGATTGAGAGAAAGCCTCAATTTATAGGCAAAGAAGTTGTTGTTTCGACTTGTCTAAGAATCAGATTCTGTTCCAACAAATTATCAAATTTTAGCGCGATAAGATAAAACAAATCTTTGACTGGTCAAAAGCCTTGCTCGACTGGTTGAGGGCCCTGTGCGACTCGTCGAGCATGGTCTTCGACTAGTCAAGTGTGCACAAAATCCAAACTGATTTAGTTGCTTGACTTTAAGTTGAGCAACCCTCGACTAGTTGAAGGCCCACCTTCTACGAGTCGAGCAACTTCCTCGACTGGTTGAAGGTGTAACAGAAAATCCATTTTTTCTTCGATTTGTACTAGGACTGGTCAAAATTTTTTTAGACTAGTCGAGCCACAACTTAGACTAGTCGAACCTTAACCAACTATAAGTATAAAAACCTATTTAAAGTAGATTTTGAAAGTACCTAAACTTAAGGTTTTATAAGGTTCATAATACCTAAAAGGACTAAACTTTGAAGTAGATTAGATGCTTGAACTTTATAGAGCTTGATCTTCTATTAGATTCTTTAATAGAGCTTGAATTTCTTGATGAAGCTTGATCTTCTATTAGAAATTTAGTAGAACTTGAACTTTTCATCTTGATCTTCTACTTGACTTGAACTTTGGTAGAGCTTGAGCTTTCCATCTTGATCCACACTAGAAAGCCACTTCATAAGCTGTTTTGTCTAAATGAAATTTTACAAACAAGGTGTGCTTTACACATTATAGCACTCACAATCTCCCCTTTTGTTAATTTCGTGACAAAGCACTTATCATTACAACAATTACAATGAAGTCTTATATTCTGGTTCCCATGTTGTAGAAGGCTTGTTGCAGCTTTGATGAACTAGCGAAAAATTTACTACTCCCCCTCAATTTAAGCTTCCCCTGTATTATGACATACAATCTTCCATGCATTCTTATATAATCATGTATCATTCATATCAATCATATATTCATGTATCATGCATTTTTCATTCTACAAGTAATAAACTAACCTCTCCCCCTTTTTGTCAGAATTTAACAAGGGAAATAATAGTTTACTATCAGAAAAATAAGACATTCAAATAACCATAGAAGAAGACATAAAGATATGAATTGATTAGGAAGTAAGCATATGTAAATGTCAAGTTGAGGATAATAAGCATTCAAGGAGTTTAGAAGAGTAGACAAAGTCATCAAGTAAATACACAAAATATTAAGTTTTACAGACCAATAACAAAAATAAACTTAGTCAGATCCAGAGGAAGTGGGAGGAGGCATAGAAGGACAATTTGGTGCAAACTTCTAGCAATGCGATGAAAGTACTTTCGCATATATTTCATTGAAGATTTCTGATTTTGCTCCAAATTGTCTTGAGAGACCTTCAACTCAGTAATCTTTTCCTCTTAGGATTTGAGATGATCATCAGCCTGAGAATGTTGAAAGTCTGGATCAGCTGGATCATTTGACTCATCAAGCTCGGCAAATATATCACCTATTGTCGTGTCCTCTGGTGCCAGCGCTTCCTCCTCCTCTTCATCTCGGTGGCCCGTAAGAAATTCCAAATTCATTTTGTTTAAATTTACATTATTAAAAGGTAATTGTGACTCTGGTGCCTTGGTCGAAGGTATGATGAGATTGCAATGAAGAGCAAGGCAAGTTATGAGATAGGCGAATAGAATCGAACCATGACCAAGATGAATTTGAAATTAAATAACAAATTAAAGAAGGAAGACATATTAGAACACTAGTAACTACAGAATGAAGGACACGAGTCATGAAGCGAGTAAGCTTAGACTTATTCCCCAATCTTGGATAAACATTGGATGTAAAAAATCGATGGAGGACGCGATATTTGGGAATCATCTGGTTAGCACGGAGAGCATTACCAGATTTCCATTTAGCGTCAAAGCGACATAGTTTACAAGTTATTGCTCGTTGCTCAGTATGAGACATTCTATCGGTGAGACTGGCATCATCATTGATGGATATATCAGTCAATGCCAAAATCAAGTGGCGATCAATAGTGATTGGCCCTTCTATAAAATTAATTGTAAAAGTAAGATTTTCAAGGGACATGTCGCTTATGGACGCATACAGGGCTTGCGCCATGGAACGGTAAGCCGTTCCGTCCCAACCAAAAATATTTTCCCAACCGATATTTTTAAGGATAGGCACAAGCTGAAATGGTGCAATGTGATCAATATTCACAATCCTTTCTATTATAATCTCTCTAGTGCGGAAATCCCTAGCATGCTTCGAATCTTCTTAGAGGCTTCTTAGGGTTCTCACTCTAACGGGAGTCGACCTAGAGGAGGAGCGTCATGGCCCTTGCGAGTTGCCTTCTGCTTAATACGATGCTCCATTTAGCGAATGCACAAGAGGAGATTAAGAAAAATAGAGGGGTTGAGTCTAGATCAGATTTTTTCTCAATACCCACTACAAAAAGGTTAGAAATAACAAATACACCACAACTATAAGATAGACTAGAAAAAATCAACCCAAATCTAGAAGGAAAATAGAAAAGGACCACTTACAACAAAGATTGGGAGATGTATTCGTCGAGAGAAGCCACGGCAAGTTGAAGAAGAAGGTGGAAAATGAAATAGAAAAGTGATTTTTCCCTCTTTATTGTCCAAACCCGCGATCCTCGACTGGTCGAGCATATCCTCGACCCGTCGAAGGTTGATTGGTCGAGGATGTACTCGACTGGTCGCGCAGGCTAAAAATTTGAAAAATATTTTTATTTAAAATTTTAAATTTATTTATACGTTATGCATTTAAACATTATAAACATATAATGTAAAAATGCATAAACAACATAATTAATTAATTAAAAGTACACAAACCAATATCATGCTTTAATTTGAAAAATCTATTCCTGTCGAGCGGTTTTGTCATTATGTCTGCAAGCTGCTTCTCAGTTTGAATATATTCTAATGCAATACTTCTATCCTCAACCAATTCTCAAATATAATGGTTTCGAATATCGATATGTTTCGTACAAGAATGTTAAATAAGATTTTTTAAAATATTAATTGCGCTTAAGTTATCACAATATAATGTCATTGTGTCTTGTGCAATATCATAATCAGCTAACATTCTTTTCATCCATATCAGTTGGGTGCAAGCATTACCAACTGCGATATATTCAGCTTCAGCTGTTGAGAAGGATACAGAGTTCTGTTTCTTGCTGAGCTAGGAAATTAACTAATTCCTTATGTAGAAACATCCACCACTGGTAGATTTTTTATCATCAATATTTTCTGCCTAGTCTACATCAAAATATCCGACAATTTGTACAGTTGTATCATGCGGATACTATAGACCTAAGTTGGCAGTACTTGTGACATATCTGATTATCCGTTTAACAATGATTAGATGTGATTCCTTAGGATCATATTGATATCTAGCACATATTCTAACTCTAAAAGCAATATCAGGTCTACTAGTAGTTAAGTATAGAAGACTACCAATCATACTCCGATATAGATGGAAGTCTATACTTTTACCTGATTCATCCTTAGAGGGTTTGAGAGTTGTACTCATATGAGTATCAAACTTTTTCTCATTCTCAAACCTAAATCTCTTTACAAGATTCAAGGCATACTTGCTTTGTGAGATGAATATACCATCTTCATGTTGTTTTACTTGTAATCCAAGAAAGTAATTTAGTTCTCCAACAATACTCATTTTAAACTTGAATTAAATTAGATCTGCAAACTCAATAGACAAGTTAGTGTATGTAGATCCATAAATAATATCGTCAACATAGATCTGAATTATCAATATATGATCATTATATTTCTTGACAAATAAGGTTTTATCAACATTACCTATGATAAAGTTTTAACTAAGAATTTAGTCAGTTTTTCATACCATGCCCTGGGAGTTTGTTTCAAACCATAAAGTGCCTTTTTAAGACGGTACACTTGATTTGAAAGTTTGGGGTCCTCAAAACCCTTAGGTTGTTCAACATATATTTCTTCATGTAGATCACCGTTTAGAAACGTACTTTTGACATCCATTTGATATATTTTGAATTTCTTATGACATGCAATTGAAATAAATAATCTTATGGATTCAAAGTGCGCAACTGGTGCAAAGGTTTCATCATAATCAATACCTTCTATATGAGTGTATCCTTGTATAACCAGTCATGCCTTGTTTCTAATGATATTCCCCATTTCATCAAATTCGTTCTTAAAGATCCATTTGGTTCTAATAACATGTTTTTCAGAAGGTCTAGGAACCAAGTACCAAAAATCATTTTTGACAAATTGATGTAACTCTTCCTGTATAGTAAATATCCAACTTCCATCGGTATCGCTTCATTTACATTTGCCGGTTCAATTTGAAAAGTGAAGCAGACAGAATTATAGATGTTTTCTAACTATCTTCTTGTCTAAATACCAGTACGAGGGTTTCCCAATATCTAATTAGTCGGATGGTCTTTGACTAATCTTAATTCAGTATTAACTGATTTAGATGAAGAGTCAGGTTTATATATAATGTTGACTTCATCATCTTCTTGTCTTAGAGTGCGTGTGATCAGGTGATCGTCAATTACTACATTAATAGATTCCTGAATCACCCCTATTCTTTTGTTAAGAACATGGTATGCTCGACTATTTAGAGCATAACCCAAGAATATTCCCTTATCACTCTTGGCTTTGAACTTTTCTAAATTTTCTCGATCACATAAAATGAAACATTTGCTTCCGAAAGTTTGAAAATATTTGACGGTTGGCTTCTTATTAAACCATAATTCATAGGTTGTTTTATCTTTAGCTTTTTTAATATACACACGATTAATAATGTAGCAAGTAGTATTAACAGCTTCAACCCATAAGTTTTTCGATATGTTTATGCTATTTAGCATTACATTGACCATTTCCTGTAAAACTCTGTTCATTCTTTCAATAACTCCATTCTGTTGAGGTGTTTTAGGAGTAGAGAACTCATTTGATATACCATGGTCATTACAATACTTCTCAAAATTGCTATTTTCAAACTCAGTATCATGATTACTTCTAATTTTGATCACATGTACCTCTTTTTCAGTCTGAATTCTTTTTAGATTTTTTCTGACTTCATCGAGAGTATTTGATTTCTCTCTTAAGAAGGCTTCCTAAGTAAATCTGCTGAGATCATCAACAATGACGAGAAAATACTTTTTTCCACCTCTACTCTCTGTTCTCATTGGACCCACTAAGTTCATATGTAGTAGTTCTAAAGGTTTGGTTGTAGTTAAGGAGTTCACTTTCTTGTGGGTACTCTTAATTTTCTTGCTAATCTGACATGCGCCACAAATTTTTTCTACCTTTTTAAAATTTGGGTAAGCTACGAATGTGATCTTTCTTGCTCAATCTATAATTATCTCTAAAGATAACATGTCCAAGATGTTTATGCCATAGTTCAGTCTCATCTGATCAGACCATGTAAAATGAATAGTTAGATGAGTATGAGTCATTAATAATGTAGTAATTTTTAGAGGTCCTATGACCATTTAATATCACACAACCCTTCTTGTTCGTAATATCACATCCGTGAGTTGAAAATTTTACACTATGTTTGTTATCGTAGATTTGAGATATGCTTAAGAGGTTATGTTTTACACCTTCAACATAAAATACATTTTCAAAGAGAGGGAAGTTAGGAAGTTGAACAGTACCTTGGCTTATGATTTTGCAATTGCTTCCATCTCCAAAAGTAAGTGAACAGTTGTTTACTTCATTGAAGTTGGTGAATATCGCTTTGTCACCTGTCATATGTCTTAAACATCCACTATCCAGGTACCATTTTAAGTGACTAATGACTTTGAAAGCTGTGTGGGCAACAAGACATGTAACCTTTAGAACCCATTTCATTATGGTTATAGGTTTAGGAGTATCATTGGATTTTCTTTGTTTTTAGGAGTTAGAATTTCTCCACTTTTTATTAACTCCAATTTCATCTGATTTGAATTTTAGAAGGTTTTTGAGTAAGTCCATGATTTTTTAGCTAAAGGTGATTTATTATATCTTTGATTTCTATAGCTGATAGTATTAGTGTTAATTTTAAGAACTTGAAGGGGTTTTGAGTTTTTGAAATCATTTCGATTTAAATCTCTTACACTCTTACCTTTAGAGTTTGAGGATTCTCCTTTTACAAATGTAGGAGTTGTATTCTTGATTTTCAGGGAATCATTTTTGATATAACCCAGACTTAACTTGTCACCACATTTTCTAGATGAGGTTAATAATTTTTTCAGTTTTGGGTCTCCATGGGCATATCTCCAAGTATCCTTAGAACTCAAAAGGGAAGAAACTTCGAGTTTTAGTTTTTCATTTTCAGTTCTGAGTTTTTGTAACTCTGATGATTTCAAATTTAAATTTAATTTTGTTTTTTCAAGATAGTATGAAAGGTGAGATTTTTCTAAAACATTGTTTTCAAGTTATTTTAATTTAACATATTTCTCTTTTCAAATTTTCAGTTTTACGGCAATTTTGCAACTTTCCATGTATAGGGCGTTGTAGGCGTCTTGAAGATCATCTTTATTTTCATTTTCAGGGTCACTCTTGAGATTTTCATAGTCAAATATATTACAGCTATCTGAGGAGGTGACTCTGGCTATAGTCATAAGACTTTCACATTATTTGTGGTTGCATTTTCTTGTTCTGATTCATCAGACTCAGAAGAACTTTTAGAGCCAGATAATTCATCCCAAGTAGCTATCATGCCCTTTCTTTATGACTTATCCCTTTTACGACATTTATTCGCAAAGTGCTCATATTCATGATAGTTGAAACATTGACTGTCCTTTGTTTTAGATTTCCAAGACTTAGATTTTCCTTTTCTTTTATCAGATTGTCTTTGAAAATTTGATCTTTTCTTGTTTTCGAAAATTCTATAAAATTTCTTAGCTAAATTGCCATATCATTTCTTGTTTCTTCAAAATCAGAATTAGTACAATTTTCTTTTGAAACAGATTTAGAAGATTTAAGAGCAATAGACTTACCTTTAAGAGCCTTAAAATTCAACTCATATGTTTGGAGAGAGCCAACTAACTCCTCAACCTTCATTTGATCAATATCTCTTAATTCCTGAATGGTAGTAACCTTAGAATTGAATATGTCAGGAAGAGATCGCAGTATTTTTGCATAGACCTTGCTTTCTTGGATTCCATCTCCTAGACCCCATATAGAATTTACTATATCATTTAGTTTCGTATAGAAGTCCATGAAAGTTTCATTTTCTTCCATACAAATTTCCTCAAATTTAGTAGTGAGGATTTGAACTTTTGATTTCTTAACTATAGTAGTTCCTTCATGTAACACCCCCACACTTTTGGTACACGGGTGTTACCATTTAAACCCGTAACCATGGAATTTCAAAACATGACTGACGAACAACCTAAATTCAAGTACTGTAGGATAGGGCTTCCAATCATCATTGAAGCCATCCATTAGGGGCCCTAAGAGCTTGGTTGAGCCCTACATCAGCCATGAGGGTAAGCTTGACACCTCAAATTAAAGCAGTATGTGAATCATCTAATCGAAGGGTATTGGGACAATGCACTAGTGATCGACCTTCGAGGGCTAATGAATAGCCAACCAAGCACTCACCGACTCCAAATTCCCATTTAACTGTTGAAACAAAGTCTTAAACCAATCCGGCCGTTGGATTGAGGTGTATTGGCCATAAAAGAGCCTGAGATGTGTGATACGACCCCACTTGGACCTCAGTTCCGCCCCAAACTGGGCCAGGACCCCTGGGTGGGGCTCCCAAGATGAATGGATGGAGTGAATTTATCACGAGCATCATGGTGGATCCCACTTGAAGTGCAAGTGCACCAGATGTTGTTTACTAGTTGACCAGCGAAGACCCGCATTTCACTTGAAAAAGCGGAAAATACTCCCGCTTGCTCGAAAATTTGAATATGACAGATAGCTCCCTAGGTGGCCCACCCTGGCCACTACCTAGATGATCCGGACCGTCCATTGGATTTATGGGGCCCGATCGATCAAAACCGTAAAGTCAGACTGGACCCATGCATAGAGATGATGGTTTTGGGACGAAACCGATCAAAAGCTTGCGTGTGGGTAGGATTTGGGATGGTGGGCCAATCTGTGGCCGCTTGAGCAACCCATGATCGGCCTGATCTTGCTATCCCAGCCATCCATCTTCCATTTGAAAACCGCGCTCTCCATTGCCAAAAATGGCCGAGCAACCTCCTGCACCGTAAAACGCAAAGGGAGACATTTCCCTTTTGGGAAATGGGTGTTGGCGCGATTCGGGCCCTTCCCTGGGCCACGTGGAACGATTCCAGCCACTCCCGCTAGGGCAGCACGAGCTGGATGCAAGAGACATCTTGTCTCACGAGAAGGTAGCGAGATATGGAGCATCTCGCGAGATAAAATGAAACGCACGTAAAAGGCCCAAAAAGTGGTCAACAGTCTCATTTGGTCCGCTTAAACAGACCAGATCATACTGAAATACCTCAGAGGATGGTTTGCCATTAATAGTCACTTCGTCTACTCCGTTAACCCATCCGACCCATGATCACGAGATGGGCCCCACCAGGGCTAAAAATTTGCTTTCTTGGTGGGCCATTGCAGTGGGAATCCATCCTTAGGGTCGGATGGACCCCATGCATAGCAGTTTTTCGAAGATGGCCCTTGCAAGAGGCGTTTGAATCTCAACCGTTGGCTGAGATGTGCTGGAGTCCTCTCTCGGCTATAAAAGCCATTGGGATGCTTTGGGATTCGCACCAAAGAAAGCATCAGAGAGAGAGAGAGAGAGAGAGAGAGAGAGAGAGAGAGAGAGAGAGAGAGAGAGAGAGAAGAAGAAGAAGAAGAAGAAGAGAGGGAGAGTGGGTGCAATCTCGGTGCCGCACTGTGTCTAGTTGGGTCCGTTGGGACTAAGTCGACCTATTGTAGACCGACAACATCTCGGTAGAGTGTGAGAGAAAACAAGGAAAAAAAGAGAGGGAGGTGGGGAGATTGTCGCTCCAGGTGGAGCAAGTTGGTGTTGCAAAAATATTGATTTTAATAAAATATACTTTAATAATAAAAAATAATATATGATATATTATTTTTTGTTTTGAAAAATACCATTTTGTGGGTTTTTAGGAATAGTCCCACATGGGAAAGGGAAGAGAAAAAAATGGTTTAAATGAAAACAGTGGAGTATTATAATTTTACTCACCTAGTCCAAGGACTATGGACCTTGTGTGTTCCAGTGCGTAACACTGGAACACCCACGCTCGCACTCGCGCTCGCGCTTGGGCTTGGTCTCGGACTCGGTCTCGATCTCGGTCACGGGCACTGGCTCGGTATGAGGGCGTGGGCATGTGAGGCAGTGTGGCTGTAGAGGCGCTAGTGGCGCACTTTGCACTTCGCACGTTCGCATCGTGTCGCAGAGGGTCGCTCTTTCACGACCTTGAGCGAACCGGAGCAAGATGTGTGTGAGTCGCGGTGCAACTAAGTGACTAAGGCGGATGACTGGATGAAGGGGAGACTAGAGGACTGAATGAGAGTCCTCCATAATATATAGAGGGCTGAAAAATAGAGCTGTTGCATCAGATCTAGTCAGCATGCAGCAGCTTAATGGCCCATGCACAGCAGTCAGAAAACGGCTAGTTTTCTCCAACAGCTAGAAAACAGTCATGGGATTTAATTCCCAGGACCATAAACCCCGGCCATCATAGCCTATAAAAGGAGGGTCTGGATGGGTTTCCAAACCATCTCTCAACCCACTCCAGCAGACCCAGACGAATTGAGACACAACTCACTACTTCTCTCTAATACTCCAGTGGTTCCAGCAAGATAGCAAGGGTTGAACCTTTGCTAGAAGAACAGACCAACGGTGTGGTCTAGAACGGTTCATTTGAACCAGTGGCTGAAGAACTGACCAGTGCAGTGGTCTAAATCAAAAGAAATTTCTTCTCTTTCTTTCTCTTTTGAGACTTTTTCTATATTGTAATTCTGCCAGATAGAGTGTATAAGAGTTCCAATTGGTGGGCCTTCGTGTTTGCTGAATGCAGACCCACACCAGGCTCGTCGTATCCTTGAAGCGGTTTGCCTGTAACCTATCAGCATACTCAATTCACTTGAGTAGGGGCAAATAACACTTTAAGAACAGCGTTTCAGACGTGCTTTAGCCTGTCCTGATTTCAGATTATTTTGCAATTTTTTGGTTTCCACATTATACAGAAATATATTAATCTGTATAATTTCCCACAGTTGGAGCTGCCACCACTGTGGTCAGCTGACCCGAGCCATTTTAAACGATGTGTGACGCCGTGTCGACCCAACTGGCACCAGACTCAATTCAGGTAACAACCAGCAAACCTCTTTCCGCCTCCACCCAACAGCGCACCGAGAAGGCCAGCCCCGTATGTTGGAGTTGGTTCCGGCCAACTCCGTGGGTTGTGGCAGATGTTACACCTGAGATCTCGGTCATAAGTCCGACCATTGCAGGGCTAGCTTGTCCCACTAGAGAGTTTTGGGGCTGCGTCGGGCTCGAACTCAGCCCAATGCATGATCGGCCTAGTCCAACACACCAACGACAAGGATTCTGGGCCGAGCCAGCCACACAACAGGTGAGCCAGATCATTAGTCCAGCCACACAAGAGGTGGGCTAGACCATCAGTTCAGCCACACAACAGGTGGGCCAGACCATCAGTCCACCACACCATCATACATGAGATGGGCCGCATGCAATTCAAACTCAGTGGGCCACACCATAAATCACAGTGGGCCGCACCCGAGACATATCTCAGTGGGTCGCACTATGAATCACAGTGGGCCTCACCAAGATGCACACTCAGTGGGCCACACCATAAATCACAGTGGGCCACGCCATGAATCAAAATGGGCCTCACCAAGCTGTGCTATGGGCCACCTTTGGACCGCATGCGCAGTTAGGACAGCAGAGCTAGGCTAGAACGAGTCCAGCCCAGCCCAATCTTTGGGTCGTCAGTGGGCAGCCACGGTTGAGCTAGAACGAGTCCAGCCCAGCCTAAATTCTTGGGCCATCTAATGGGCAACTGCGGTTGGGTCCAAACAAGTTCAGCCCAGCCCAGTAACTAGGCCACCGTTGAATAGTGATGGCTGGGCTGAACCAGGCCCAGTCTGGGCCACAAATGGACAGCCAGGTGATTGGGCCAATTTAGGCCAAGGTCAGGCCCAGTTTCGGGCCAGAGTATTCGGCCACAACTGTTGGGCCTGATCAAATAGGTTCAGGCCCAGTTCGGGCCTTGGTATTGTACAATTTCAGGCCCAGTCCAGGCCATCTTGACGGGCCGCAATTCATGGGTCCGGTCACTCCAATGCAGGCCCAAATAACCTTATTCATGGGACCCTTCAAACCCACACGACTTCAATGTATGAGTTAGATAAAACCTTAGGAACATTTGACTAATACAAACTATGACTCTAGGAAATTGCTTACGTGATATTTACCTCTAAGATAGGAGTCTGGCTCCCAATCTTAATCCAACGTTGTCTTGTCTAGTCCACCCCTTGTACTTCAAGGGAGGGCACCCAAACCACCTTTAATGCCACATACCCTAGTTAAATTAGGATACCTCTCCAATTAGCTAGTGTTCCTCTTGGACAAGAGCCCTACTCCTTACTCTTCCCTAACAGCATCTAGTCTACCCATTATCTTCAAGGGAAGGGAACCCTCCTCGGTCAGGATGTCACATGCCCTGACCAAATTAGGGCCCAGCTTCAGTCATCCAACTACCTTTCAAGGAAGAAACAGTACCTACAAAGTGATTTAGTCAACCAACCTTTGGTCCTCCAGGCAAGGAGTCCATCCGCTCACTCCAACCCCTCTAGCTCATCCACTCCAATATAACTAAGGGGGAAGGCCTCTCCAGCCACCTTCATTGGGCCCTAGTTCCTAGTTTCTCAAATCCCCCTAATTTTTTAGGGATGGGTGGTTCTCCCTATGACAAGAACGCATTTCCTTGGCACTACCCTGAATGTGTCGAGATAGACAACCTCAATAGGAGATACTTTTGAAGAGATAACAACAAAAGTGATCCCAAGGGACCTTTAGTAGGGCTTATAGCTAAGGTTGAAGCTACCTACGACATAATAACTCACTCAGTTGAAAGTAATCACTGCCCAAATCTTTGTTTGCAAACTACCGTGCACATCGTAAATACATTTAAAAATATTTGTAAAAGCATTTAACAATGCACATATCTCTCAGTAAGCACCACCCGAAATGGTCACATTTATAATCGGGCAACTCCTCATACTGCGAGCAATCACATTCATTGATGGGGAACTGCTTGAAGGTCAGACCATGGACGTTCATTGAACATAGTCGTACATCACAAGGGTTTCAAATCCACTCGTACTAATCGACAATGGCTCAATCCTAATGTACTACAAACTAACGCTCATCTATGGATAGAGCCATCCTCCTTCAAATCTAGGAACATGAATGTGAAGCCCTTTGACAATTCCAGGAGACAAGTCAAAGGAGGAATTGACATCAAGGTCCAGATCAATTCAAACACATCAACCACCATTTTCAGGTCTTAGACATTTCAACCTCGTTCAATCTTCCTCTCGTCCTTCCCTGGCTCTACAAAGTCGGGGTCGTCCCTTCACCCCTTCACCAAATGGTCAAGTATTCTCCGAAGGGGCGCCATGTTCCAAAGAATAATTTCTCTACTTGGCTCTCCTTGGGAGATTAAAGACCAAGGATAGGCTTCTTTGCTTTGGCATCATATATGCTAATACTAAGTGCACTTCATATCCCGTGGTTATTGAATCTAGTGAACATCTTTAATTGCGCTTATGTTCATTAGATTTGAAAAGGCTTGCATATTAAACTTGATGTAGGTAACCCAATTCTCACTAGTGCTTATAATAGTGTTGGCTTAGTTACCAATAGCATGACAACAAGCCAGGTTTATTCTCTTATTGCAAAGTTTTGTTTTCCTGTGCTTGTTTGGCATGTGTGAAAAGAAAGAAACTCTTCTACTTATTGCAAAAAATAAGTGAATCCGGAAACTTTCCTAAAACTTATTGTTGAGGATATTAGGAGGCATATTCTTCTATTGTGATTCAGTAGTGAAGATGTTTTGCCTACTACTATTGTAACACACGTTGGGATATTCCCCCTACTATCCACTGTATCACTCCCTCCAATTACAAGCTTCCTAGCTATACCGCCATCTTTTCTGGGAGTGAGCATCTCTCTGGTGGCTCCTTATCCAATTCTCTGAGTTGGTGCCCTTCGCTTCCGCCCTCTCCATCAAAGATCACGTTGGGGCATTATTTCTGGTGTTGGCGGGGATGATATATCCACTTATTGCCTCTCTTCTATTTATTTGTGTTTGACAAAATTATGTGGAACTAATATTTTACGACCGCGGATTGTGTACTGAGTAACTCACTACGCTTAGCGTGTACTCTCTGTGAGGTCCACCATGATTTATGTATTTTATCCTCTCCATCCATCCATTTTACTAGATAATTTCAGAGCTTGATCCCAAAAACGAAGCATATACAATGTTTAAATGGACCACACCACAGGAAACAGTTGAATTCAATGTTTACCGTCGAAAAATTCTTGGGCGCCAAAGAAGTGTTGGATTAAGCTTATATTTGTTTTTTCCTTTCATCCATGTCTGTATGATCTTATGAACCGGTTGGATGACAAATAAACATCACTGTGGGGCCTAGCAAAGTTTCGACTGTGAAAATCACTATCTCCACTGTTTCCTGTGGTATGATTCACCTGATCTTTGGATATGCTTCAATTTTGGGCTCAACCCCTTAAATTAGATGAAAAAACTGATGGCTGGCATGGATAGACCACATACATTCAAGGTGGGCCCAACTGAGTTTACTCAGTACGATAAGAGCGCTACTGAGTTAACTCAGTACCCAATCGGATTTCATATTTTAGGTGTCATTGTTGAGGGGCATAATGGTGAGATGCGGATGATCATATATTCTCCTTTATGTAGCCTTGAAGATTGTGTCTTGAGGTTTCGTTTCAACCCAGGATTCGATTGTGCTTTCAAAATCCTCATGAAGGGAGACTGTTCCAAAGCTTGCGTGTATTCCCTATCTTGGGCCCGATATGTAGGAGTTCTCTTTGATTGATGCCGATATCTTTACGTGGAGGATTTGTCATGTTTTCTTCCCTGGCCCACGGCTGATATAAGTTCTTTTATCGGGCTGATCTTTTGTATGAACAGTGTTAAATAATAAGGTAATCACCTGATGGACGGAGTGTATTTCAAACATACAACATGGTGGGCCAACGAAACTGAAATTGGGTGTATCACAGGGTGCATTAAAATACAGGTAGAGGATTCTCAGATTTCAGGCACAGCTTTGGAAAGGACGCAGTTTAGGTACGGAGTAAACTGTGGAGCCCACTGTGATGTATGAGTCTTATCCACACTGTCCATCCGTTTTTCAGCACATTTATGATCCCAGAATTGAAGCATATCCAAAACTCAAGTGGACCACACCACAAGAAACAATGTGAATTGAATGCCTATCATTGAGAACTTCTCAGAGGCATCAACGGTTTTTTTTGGCTCAAGCAGATATTTGTGTTTTCCCTTCATCCATGTTAGCCTTGGGAAGGTTCAAACCGTGGACATCATTATCCACACGGTCTCCCATGGTGTGGTCCAATTGAGATTTGGATACGCCTAAATTTTAGGCTCAAACCCTAAAATGAGCTGGTAAAATTGACACATACACCCACTGTGGGCCCCACAAGAGTTTACTCAGTACACTATAGGGTACTGAGTTACTCAGTATGTAAATTGGCATCCCTTTGGAAAGGCCCATTTCTAGGGAGGCTGTAGATAAATCAAAACCTCCTCCCATCCCACATTCTCATTCCAACTCTAACCTGCCATTACCCAACCAAAGCAAATTTTGAAGATTTCTTTGTCGGATAGTTCTCTATGACCACATACAGGCATGGTTCAGAGACTGACGAACTCATCTGGGCTCACATCGAGTCAAGGGTGGATCGGCCCAACTCTGCAAAGCCCGTATCCTAGACCGTACCGTTCCGTAGGCTTCCGCGATCCTCCCGGTCGAATTCCGGCGACTCGCGATCTGTTATTGGTGTTTGCGCGCGATCCCGAGTCATGTTCCGTATATCAGAGTCGGCTCGACCCGATATTTATATCCTTACGACCGCGCCATTACCACGGTTCCGATGCCGCGTCTCGTACGCTGAGGCTATACCCGTGCTAGGAGATGTGGGCCCGCGTTCAGTTCGAGGAAAACACCGCGCATTGCTAATCCCAAGAGAATCCATTACATCAATCTTATCAATCATATCAATTAAGTACACATCACTCCCATCACTCACACCCATCCCCAAGTACAACTACCCATCCCCAAAGTCAACTCTCTCCCTTACACACGTACTCCCATCACTCATATCTCTTATCTCTCTTATTTCTCCCAAGCAACTCACGTCCCAACCTCCATGAGAGAGAGCTTAGTGTGACCCACCTTCCTACCTCCCATCCCCACCATCCAAAGTCCATCTCAACCGTTAAAATCCACCGCTAGGAGCTCTAGATCGTGTTGGCGGAAGAAGGAAGAGGAGATCAAAGGTGGGTGTTTATATAGTAGATCTCGACCTTTGGATCCTAGTGGGACCCATCTTGATGTATGATTTGTATCAAGGAGGGGCCCATAGTAGCGGGGTCCCTCCCACAACCGATCTTCCTCTTCTTCTCTCTTTCTCTCTCTCCCTTTTTCTCATTTTTCTTTTTGGTATTGATGATGCTTGTGGCCCACCTGAAGTTGTGTTGGGGCCAGGCCGTCCAAGGCATGGACTTGGCCCACCTTGACGATGTATGTATCCACACCATCCAGCGGATTTGGACGGTGAGGCCCACCTGATGTAGGCGTTACATCTAAACCGCCCATCTGACGGTGGACCCCATCCATGTGGGACGTACTTTGATGTATTTGATCCAATCCGTCCAGCAGTGGGTCCCACTGCATGAAGTCAGCAAGTTCTGAGGGTCTAATCACGAGGTATGTGTGATATTCACACCATCCATCCACCGTCCAGTGAACTGGACGGTGGGACCCACCTGTCTTGTGTATAATCCACACCGTCCAGACAGTGTTGGACGGTGCTGGATGAGCTTGATGTGGTGCTGAGGACTGCACCATGATGTATGCGTGAAACCAACCGTCCATCCAGGTCTGGCCCTGGATTGAGACAGATCCAAAACTCTAGTGGGCCACACCACGTGGGACCCACCCATCTTGGCTGACCTCCTACATAGCAGCTATGTAGCTGCTGTGACCTGGAGAAATCCACACCGTCCGTCTATCTGGTGGGACCCACCATAATTGTATATGTTTCATTTGCACCGTCCATCTGGACGGTGCCATGTACGGCCCCACCATGGTACGTGTTGTACCTGTACTGTCCGTGCAGTGGCCCACTTGATGTGTGTTTGCTACACCGTCCATCTGCTGGTGTGACCAGCAGATATAGCTGTTGTAGTGACGTCTGTGGGCCCCATCGTGAAGTAGTTTGGCTGAAGTACCTCACACCAACTATATAGTTGTTGTATTCGATAACAAGATATGTGGGACCACCTTGATGTATGAGGTGTCCACGTCGCCCAGCAGGTGGGGCCCACGTGATTTGTATATGCTGTCCACACCGTCCAGTGGTCTGGACGGTGGGGATCACTGCGATGTATATGTTTTATACCCACGCCATTCATCTGTTTCAGCAACGCCGCCCATCTATTTTCTGTGGTGTGGGGCGCACTGGGATGGATGTGTCTATATTCACATCATCCATCACATGATTGACGTGGCCCCACCATGATCAATGTATTGTATATTTGCACCATCTAGCTCGGGGCTCACCCCGATGTATGTATTTCATATCCACGTTGTCTATCCATTTTGATGGCACAGGGACCACTTGTTGCATGTGCTGGGTCCGCCTGCACCGTACAAGCCCACCATGCTATATGTATTTCATCTATGACGTCCAGTCTGCTAGACATGCGGCCCACCATGATATATATATATATATATATATATATATATATATATCCATCCATCAGTTTTTAGGTCCAGCTGATGCGGTCCAATGTGATGTATATGCGGCCCAATGTGATGCATTTGTGGCCCATTTGGTGAGGCCCCATGTATTGTATTTGTGACCCATTTGGTGAGGCCCACATTAATGCACATATGGCCAATGTGATGAGGCCCATTATGTCGTGTATGGGGGCCTTATGTGAGGCCCAGTATGATGTATATGTGGCTCATTGGTGCGGCCCATCCATTAGGCCCATCTTGATGTATTTGTGGTTCATCCGTTAAGGCCCACCTTGATGCAATTGCGGCCCATGTGATGAGGCCCATTGTGATATATTTGAGGCCCATGGGTCGTAGCCCATTATGATGTATTTAAGGACCATGGGTCGTGGCCATGGTGACGTATATTAGGCCCGTTGGATGTATTTGGCGCTCGATGTGACGTATTTAGGGCCCATTTGGAAGGGCCCGATGTGATGTGTATGAGGCTCAATATGATGTATTTGTGGCCCATTCGTTAAGGCCCAATATGATGTATTCCGGGCCCATGCGTTGAGGCCCATTGTGATTATTTAAGGCCCGTGGGGTTGTGGCCCATTGTGACGTATTCGAGGCCCATGGGACGTGGCCCATCTGATGTATATAGGCCCATGTGATGCAGCCCATGTGATGTGCATTAAGCCCATGTGATGCGACCCATTGTGATGTATGAGACCCTTGTGTAAGGCCCATTGAGATTGTATGCAGCCCATTGTATTGTGTATGAGGCCTTTGTGTGAGGCCATGGGCCCACTATATGTTCAGCCCTATGTGGACCACTTCTTGGGAGCAATATTGGTTAAATGTCCACATTGATGGGCAATGATGGTTAAAGGTCCACATTGTGACCTTCCCTTAAGCCTGGTTATGCCCATTCTCATCATCCTCTAGTGGGTTAACCCAAATTATTGGGCCCCAGTGATATTATTGGTTCCATCATTGGCCGTCTATCTATAGACCCCGCCTTGCTTCAAGATCGACTACTGATTCCGATTGTTGAGGCCGATTCCGATTCCGATTCCGATTGTCGAGGCCAATTGTTGAGGCCGATTCCAAATCCAAATGTCGAGGCCAATTGTTGAGGCTGATTCCAATTCCGATTGTCGAGGCCGATTGTCGAGGCCGATTCTGATTCCGATTGTTGAGACCGATTCCAATTCCCATTATCGAGGCTGATTCCGATTGTCGAGGCCTAATGTGATGTATATGGGGCTCGTATTTGAGGCCCATTGTGATGTGTATTCAGCCCGTATTTAAGGCCCAATGTGATGTTTATGAGGCCTATGTGATGAGGCCTATTCTGATGCATTTGAAGGCTAGGTGATGGAGCCCATGGTGATGTATGTTAGGCCCATGTGAAAGACTCATCGTGATGTATATTAAGCTCTTGAGTGAGGCCCATGGTATTGTATATTTGGCCCTTGTGTGAGGCCATGGGTCCACTATATGTTAGGCTCTATGTAGGTCATTCCTTGGAGACAATGTTGGTTAAATGTCCACATTATCCAGGTCGATTGTCGATGTCGGTTATTGATACCGATTATGAGTATGTGACAGCATAACATCATGATACATGCCCATACGCATCATCTGCATGTTTGTTATGAGATGTGATTGACTATTGCATATGTCATTGGGCATGTGGTTTATGGGACTCCCTGATAGGCGGAGTTATCCCACAAAAGCACACGGTATGCGCAGGATTGATGCATGGTTGGACTACATGACTCATGCATCTTGCATTATGTGATTGTGATTACTATACGCCCTAACGACATCAGGGTTGTGACCTCCACAGGCATGTCGTGGATGACCAGATGTGACACCAGAAATGTTTGGTTCAAGCATCTGAGCACTTTGGATGTCCGTGGGTAAAAGTCCTTAAACCTCCGAGGCCAGGAGATGCTCCAACATATAGACCGAGTGGATTCATGAGCACTCGAGTGCCTAATACCAGTAGGTCGCATCTCTTACTGCGTCGTGGTCAGTTGGGAGGGGGTGTGGCCTTATCCGCCCGAGTGAGGGGGTTATAAGCTGGTTGAGTTTAACCAGCTCCCAAATGGGTCCGCTATCGACGAGTCGGGTAGGCATTGGTATACTACTGGTAGGCGGGTAGTGAGGTCTTTTCCACTCGCTGAGTTACGCAGCCGGCTGGGGCGGTAGGCAGCTTGGAGTGTACTAGACCCCGGTGATGATCCTAGAGATGTTCAGTACTAATTTATGGAGCAAGAGTTGTATACTCAGCATTATATTCATTCATTTATTCACTATCCACTCGGGCTAGTGGTGCGCAACTAATCGTTATGTGTACTTTCGTAATGGTCAGGATTTCGGTTGGGGCGCGCAACTAACCTGAGATCAGGAGCTTACCGCATTGAGTCTATTTATCCAAATTTAGGTATGAGACTGGTTTGGATAGAAATCCTTTGTGTTAAGCCCCATAGCCTGCAATACCAGGTACTACCATCCCAAATTTACACTGCAGCTTTGTTATTTCATTCGCATCACATATTACATATTGCATTACATCCTCCGCATATGGTATTCTGAGTTGCTATGTTTCTGCATTTATATGACCTAGATGAGATTGATGGTATTCGTAGCTCTTCTGAATTGCATATCATATTGCATACTCTATATCTGATATCTGGTTCATTATGTTTCCGCATTACATAGCCGATTTACATTACTTTCTCAGTATATGACATTGGCTTGCTATGTCTTTTCATCACATATCCTGAATGAAGTTGATGATATCTTTATGAACTTGTCAGCATTTCTGCTTACTCCGATATTGTATGATTCATGATCTTACTAGTATTTCCGATATTATATGGTTATGACATTATATTAAATACTTGGTACTTACCTTATGCACACACTTACACTACCATTTAAGCTTTATATAAGCTTATGCACGATAGATTCGTGCAGGTGATGTTAGGTTGCAGCAGCGCAGCGTGGAGTTTAGAGCATGTCACTGACTTCTGGAGCTTTGATTTTGACATATGTATTTCCCTTTCAGCATTGTATTTAAATATTTATATTAGTGGATATCCGATGATGATGTTGCTTTTGTGATTTGGATAAACTTATGGTTATGCTTCTTATGAGATAAATGTACGTTAGAAAATCCTTCTTATACGATCTCAGGATCGGAACCTAGCATATGAGTGCCAGGAGTAGAGAATGGGGTACTACGAAGGCTGTCGGCACCAGATTTGGCGATCGGAATTCCTGTGAATCCGATTTCTGAGTTAGGGGCGTGACATCGGCTGTGTCCAGGATGACTCGTGGTGTTGAACAAGATTGGATCCAACCGAGTCCAAGTCAAATGAGTTGCACCAGACTCATTCGAGTCCTAAAACCATGCACACTAGTCTTTCCTCCTTGCCCTTCTATACCATAGATTTCACTCGTTGCATCCACACCACTATCATGTTGGCTTCCTCCCTAGGTTCTCTTCTGTTAGGGGAGCTTAGACCATTGGCTGCACAGCAAGATACCAGCCTTGGGTCATTAGTAGCTAGTGAAGGTATAAATGCATCTCAATGGAACCCTAGGACTAGAATACTAGAATACTGGTAGAAGATGGTGAAACCAAATGCACTGAACAAAATGTAAAACAAAAACGGATCATGTATAGTGAGAAAACGGACTATAACAAGTTGTCCCGGACACATGCATTGGCAGCAGCATTTCAGTGTGTTAAAAATAAAAAATAGCTGAAAGCACTGGAACTAATCTAAACATCATAAACTGACATCCTTTTTCAAAAAATAAAATAAAAAATCCTTCTATAGGTATGATGAGCCGTAATCACACACTGGGATCAGGAATTCAATATCAATGAAAACTTTAATCCAATCAACCGCATACCATGTTGCTGCAGCTACCTCAAGAACCTCTTTCTTCTCTCTCTCAAGTCACTAGGTATAATAGATACAGAGTCTACACAGAGTCCACCTTTAGAATGAGTGCAATCAATTTGTTTCATAGAAAATCTGATTTCCATTGCTGTTTCTGAGTCACCGACAATAAATTCACCCACCTCATACTCTATCCAGCTCCCCCTTCTGTTGTTTCCATTAGCATCATCCTTTTCAGGTTCATCCAAACAGCACTCGCACGATGCTTGCTGCCCATCTGAAGTGGATAGCTCGAACCGCACAGGCCTTAGATCCCAACCATGAGCGTTCTCATAATTACAGACACGCCGTCCTAGTCTTTTGGAAAATCTTCCAAGGTGAAGCCTGAATGACAAACTGTATATACCTGCAGGGAAACAGAATTTCACCCAACCATCTACTTCAAACCACCATATTTGCTGCAGAAAGGCCACAACATGGAACCTGCAAACCAAGGAAATAGGCGGAACATGAGCCTTGTTTACCAGCACAGGACCTACCACAACAAAACTCAAAAATAAATAAATAATTAATTAATTAGAGATTATTTTAACCTCATTGATAGAACAACAGTCAGTTTATAACGAAACTGCAGCTATGGGCCTGTTTATCCCAAAAGCAGGAACGCACATTCAATAGCATCCTTTTTCCTGCTATATCTGGCCCCAAAACAGTAGTGACATATGCATGGAGGTCTGGATCATCTCACTTGCATTTTGGAATTAGTGGACATGCAGCAGCCTTCAGACCAGTGACTACCAAAATTATAGCTTAACCCATTGAACTGAGAGAAACAAGTCAATTGGCAATCAGGATGGTCTACAAGAATGCAACTAATTAGCTTTCAAACACATTGATGGAAATTTGGATGAGCAGTGCATGATTGCCATGTTAACACCAGCAATTTGATTGGCTTGAGTTTGAAGTTTCAAATTTATAACCTATTTTCAGTTGTGGTGTTGTGTTTGAAAAATCAAAAGGTTAGTATATCTGGGAGATGGTTGTCAAGATGCTGTTAGCCTAGCAAGAAGAGGAGTTATCTAGTTAGTTATGGGGCTTGTAAATAAATTAGAGAATAACCTACACTGGTAGGGGAATTCATGTTCTTTGAGTTGATAGAAATTTCAGCATTGGTATGGTTTGCTTGGAGAAGAATTCCAGCAGACTGCTTATTTTTTCTTCTTTTCTCAGTGATTTACCATCATGTATTAGTATGCCCACTTAACATCCAACCAGGTAATGCCACTTCAGAAAAATTCAATGTGAATTTCCCCCACTGGTGCATGAAACACCCGGTGCAAAGAACTGAACAAACAGGATGCTCTTGACTTGGGTTGTGTATTTGGAGTACAAAAAGATGGGCATAACAAAACACTTTATTCCAGCGAAAATTTTGTGGTAGGGCAGCCTTTGGGTTGTGCACAGGATGCAAAAGGCCCCGATTCTTTGCAACCACTTCTCTAACAACAAAGGGATTCGTATCCAACAACCTTGTGGTGGACTTCAAATAAGATGATAGCTCATCAGCATGGAAAATGAGAGGAACATATCCAGAAAGAGGCAACCAAACACAGGTCCAAGGACACTGGATCTAGTTTCTAATGGCATAGTAAAATGACCTACTTGGTATCAATTAAAAGAAGAAAAAAAATGACCTACTTGTTATGCCATTGGACTCCAAAAAGCATAATCACCAAGAGGTTCCCAGCAGGCTGCATCAAGATTTGTGCAGTTGCAAACTGTAATGAAGAGAAGCAGCAACATGGATGACATGGAGCAAATCATGGCCTGTGAAGACTGACAAGGAGCATATCATTCCCTGCGAAGACTAAACCTATGGATAATGCTGGCGAGGCCATTTGTGATTTTGTAACCATAGGCAGCTGGTGTGTATTTAAATCACATACTAAAAATCAACAAGATACTCTGCAATGACTGAAGATTGGATTTGTATAATTGTGTCAATATATATTACCCAGTGTTTTAAATAGCAAATAGCAAATAGCGTAGCATTCACCCCTCTGAAGCGTGAGGCATGAGTGACGTCGCACATAGCGTAAGCTACATGCTACTTGATTTTTAATCAAGGTTGCACTTGGTTGCACCAATTTCATGATATTCTGCACCAAATTACACTGATTAATAATAAATTTTAACAAAATTTCATAATATTTGGTGCAACCAAACCCAACCTGAAGTAATAGAAAAGGGCAATGATTAAGTATAAAGGTAAAGAAAGAACAATGAAACTGATTTAATATTGTTACTTATATAAATTTACTAAAAGCATTGAAAAGATAAACTAATTTTTATTGAAAACAGAAAATTGTAACAAATCATTGAAAATATTAAATGATTTTAATGTTATAGTGGAAAATAACTTGTAATGTGAGCTATGTAGTGTGTAGCATTGTCTATGTAGCGTGTGGCATATGCAAATTATCATATAGCATGGCTACACGTGACTTGAAGCTATTTTCATGAGCTACTTAGCATTAAGGCTAAGCTACACTATGTAGTGTAAGGTACATGCTGCATAGTGTGGCTATTTAAAGCACTGACATTACCCAGCAATATTTGCAAGTTGGACTTCTACACCTGCTAGTACAGTTCACCTTAAAATCTAAGTAACTACTAGATCTTGAGTTTAAAACTTTAGTAAACTCAAGATCCTTATCCAGCAATATGCACAAATTCAATTCTCAAGGAGGATCCTTATCCTCAAAAGAAAATCATCATGATCAACAACAGCACCACCATCATCATCATTATTCATCACAGCCATGTCCCAGCTATTTCAGCAAAGGTTTTATGAATTCTGTTTCACCAAAAAATTCCTACATAGATGCTAAAAAAGGGGATGCCTTTACGAGAAGAAGTTGATCGCTCCATCACAAGGTGGAATCTCATGCACGATAAGCTTGACTACTAACGAAACCCCAAATCTGGGTCACACTTGTCACAACATTAGTTGCGCCATTAGAATAAAGATCATAGCCACTTGGTCAATCACAGACTAGTAAATTGGATTGTTGAGATATCATTTCGTACTAGACTCATCAAATCTTCTTGAATTCCCCCACCCCACCAACTAATCCCAAGAGAAGGGTGAACAAGACATTGTACAAATAAATCATGAACTCTCATAAATGTGAGAGTTCATGAAATCATGAACTCTCATGAACTCTTCTTGGAATTCAATCACAGACTAGTAAATTGGATTGTTGAGATATCATTTCGTACTAGACTCATCAAATCTTCTTGAATTCCCCCACCCCACCAACTAATCCCAAGAGAAGGGTGAACAAGACATTGTACAAATAAATCATGAACTCTCATAATCTCATCACCCTTCCATTGATGATAAATGTGAAGACTGCATATATGGACAAAACACTGGCATAAGAACCTTGAAATGTGATCAAAGGAACGCTCGAACAGGAGAAATGGCATCGCCTTAACCAAACCACAAAATGGATAAAGTTTTCCTCAACCAAACTACAGAACTGATAAATTCATCTATGGAGGATGACCAAAAGTAGAAACACCATCTCATAAATTTATTGACAACCAAGGCATTCTTTTATCTATTTCGAAAAATGCAAAAATAAAAAATAAAAAATAAATCAACTTTTTTTAATTTGTTCTTTTTTATGGTTCAAATGTTTGCATATATTGGTGGAAATCAGTTGGATCGATGGATGGATCATCATACATGTATGCATGCATGATGGTTGGATGGATGGATAGATGGATGTGTGTGTGTCTATGCATGCATGCATGGATGGATGGATGGATGGATCATACATGTGTATTTGTATGCATGGATGGATTTATTAGTAATTTCGTATATGTATGCATGGATGGATGGATGGGTAGACATGTATGTATGTATGTGTGTGTGTGCATGCATGCAAGGATTTGATGGAAGGATTTATTAGTGTATGTATGCATGGATGGATGGATGGATTCACGTCTGTAATGACCCTATTTTTTAAAATAATATAAATGAATAAATAAATAACGATAATAAAAATATTTTTTTAATTCGAATTTTTAATTTTTAATTTGAAAGAAAGAGGAGAGATGAGAGGTCAGTTGCGATCTCTCACTTATTTGTTATCTCTGATCTCTCTCTTATCCCCCTCTTTTCAAACGTCTCCTTCTTGAGGGAGGATACATGAGAATCCTATTTTAACCAAAAGAACCCTAATAGAGAGAGTGAGAGAGAGGAGGAAACCCTAAGCCACGCTTGATTCAGGTTGGTGATTGATCCTTTTTATTTCATTTTCTTGTAATTTAGATTAATCCCATGAGATCTATGCAATGAGCGGGTTGGATTAGCCACACGTTCATCACATCGACCTACTCGGTGTATATAGTAAAGAGATATCTCTGCACAATTGCTTTTGAGATTTGGCATAAAGAATAATGTTGGGCCGCCCTGATGTGTGGGATTAGATCCACACGGATCATTTGATTTCTGAGGTCAAAATATGTCGAGACCCCGAATATCAGATTGATCCAATCATCAAATGGGCCACACCGATCATATGGACATTCTAGATAAATCATGTATTGTATATCGTGTTGAGTCACCAGACGTTTAAGACCCGATCTAGACGGTCCATCCGATTTTTGGGATCGAACTACACTAATATCCTAAATATCATATCAATATGATTGTCTGGTGGCCCGCACTGATCAGACGACAATTAATATCAAATCATGCAATTTTGAGTGATGTGGACAATGAAGGCTTTAGATCAAGTTGATCAATGGACCTCTCTCCAAATCAATCATGGGAGGGCCAATGGTTGGTTTAGATCTAACTAACATGTACAAATGGACTCTAAAAATGAGATTAAGGAAAATCCCCAAATTCTCAATTCGGTTCGCCAAAACCAAATCCAGTCCAGAGGCTTTTGATTTGACCTTCGATTCGATCGATAAGTCATCGAGTCAATTCGATTGGCAGTGTGGTCGATTCGATTGGCAGTGTGGTCGATTCGATCGGCAGTGCGTCGACTCGATCGGCAGTGCGTCGACTCGATCTATTCGATTCCGAAATTGGAAATCTAAATTGATGAACCCATTATAATTATAAATTCGAATAAAGTATGCATGTCTAGACCATTTTTGTGTCGACGGATGGTGGTTAGTCACTTTAGTTTGATCAAGTAGGTCCCACATTAGGTTGTGGTGATCACAAACCTTGTGTTAAGGGTTGGATCTAAAGCGATTCAATTGGACAACGTGTAATCCTTCGTGTGGACACCAATTTGAAAATTGATCGATCAAAATGAGCTCCATATGAATTAACATGATCAGCAAAATGATTTCACTTATATGTTGTATTAGGGACTCCTAATTCATAATAATTCGGTTAACATAACGGAATCTACATTACCGAGTTACAGGTGAGTGATCCCAACATGTTTCCTCTCTGTTATAGTTAAAATAGCTTTGATGTATCTGTTATAATCAATTTCATGTTTTGTTTTTAATGTATGTTTGTTTGGTTAATTGGAAACTACTTGATTCAATGTTTGTTGTACACATGATTTGATTTGTTTCCTATGTGAACGATCTTGTTACTGATTTCATCAAATTCACATGTAATCTATATTGCCTCTATTTTGGGATTTCAATTCTATATATGTGATCAATTGGTGTAAAATTGTGTAATTGAAATCAAACATTGACCTCTTGCACGCACACTACGTGCCGAGTTTATCCTGAGGGACCTCTCCAAATGTGAGCCATGCCCATGCCTACCAAACTAGTGGAAGCCTGCACTAGTTTATAGGTAGAGTTAGGGATAGGGAATCAAAAGGGTTTTGATGGGGGAAGCAAGATGAAATCAAGGGATTCAGGGGTTCATACAATCAGCCTAGGGGCTCGCACATATGGTCGTACAGTCACATGTGGGAAGAAGAAAGATGAAGTTTTTAGAAAAATACCTCTTTTATGGATAGAAAGGAAGAGAGAAGGAAGATGATAGATGGAAGCCTCGCACCTCCGTTGAATGGGAAATGCAATCACACCAACCCAAGCTCCAAATCACACGAGTATTCTTTAAATCACATGAAGAAGAGAAAACACAAAGCTTTTTTTTTTTTCAAAATAATGGCATTTGGGCTTCACACACCCCCCACCATTTCTCTTTTAAAGGCCTTTTACAAAAAGGCACTCTCAAATAAGATTTTCAACATAAAGACGCGCAATAAATTAAAAGTTGTTCCCAACTCCCTCATCTCAACACAAATATAAGTTATACTAAAAATAATGAAGCATATAAACAATCTAAACAACTAAACTATTTCGTGGCCCATGGGGGCCTACGATCAACATGTCCGACAATGATGATCCAATGGTCCGATCATCGTGTCCATCCGATCCAACATCCGAACTGTCTATCAAGCTCCTATATGTAGCCCACGTGCATCTTCTCAGAGTGGGGTTTTCAAAGATGCACGAACATGCAGGCGGGGTCTTCAACGTGGTTAGGAATGTGAATTGAGCAAAGTGGGCCACATGTAATGGTCGTCGAGCCATAAGGAGACTGACGCAGCCCTCCTTCGGTATGGTGCTCGGATGTCCTCATCATAAAGCGTCGGATGTTCAATGACTTTGCAGGGCCAAAATGTAATTTTCAAAAGGTGGAAGTTAACCATCAAAAGGTCATACACGGGCAATCTTGGACCATCAAGAGTGGGGTGTCATGAGTGGTGACAACTAATCCACCAGTCGGGCGTTCTTGAGGCCGTCAAAGTAAGGCGACTCAACTAGGGCAGATTTTGAGGTTATTAAAGCATGTGTTTCTCTTTTCAAAGTATATATGTGGAGCCTTTCATTTTCAACAATGATTCATATACTGTCATTGGTTGCATGTTGGAAGCCATTGTAGCACCATAGAGGTTATGGTTCTCAGATTATAGGCTTAGCATCAGGTCCTTTAGGCATGTTGCTGGAGACGCCAATTCCCTTGCTGATGTAGTAGCAGATGCCATGTCCAGAACTAGTGTGTTGATACATGCATCTATCACCTTAGGGAGTGTTTGTACTCAAGGACTAGGGGATTTATAAGATATTAACGGTGCAATTAAGATTGCTTTCTCCGGTCCCTTGAGGGTCAGCAACTCCAACCAGGCTGAATTATGACAATTAAGACCAGTTTATCCTTGGCTAAGTCTTGGAGTCATTAGAATTTTGAGAGTGATTCCCAAGTATGTTCTTTCTTAAGTGGCGGAGGGAATCTCCAATTCCTAGGAAGTGATATTTTCTGTAAACAAGATTAAGGGGCTGATGTCAAATTTTTCTTTCTTTTAGTTTACTGCTCCATGAGGCTAATTCATGGGCTGTCGATGTTTTGGAGAAGGGTGGTGTATCATAGAAATATTTGCATACTGGTGACACTTATCCATTACCTTAATGGATAATGCCACTACTTTCCTATATTGTTTTCTGTTAATAATTTGTTGTTGCTTATTAAAAACAAGCGTTTGCACTTTGTTGTATTTATGATAAAGTGATTTGTTGCCAATAAAATGCAAGAACTCAACCCACATGGGAATATTCTAAGGGCCTGTTTGGATTCATGGAAAATTGGGATTCATGGGAATTGGGAATTTTGGAATTTGGGTTTTTTAGAATTTGGGAAAAATATATCATTATGGCTAAATTGGGTGATTTAGTTAAGGGGATTGATTGATTTATGTATTGGTAGAGAGGAATTAAGGTTTTGGATAAAGGGAAGTTATGAATTTTGGGTCAATTAAGGAAATTAAAGATTTCGGGTTTGGGAATTTGGAAAAATTAGGGAATTAGAGAATCTAGAGTTAGGGTTAGGGTTTATAAATAGAGTTACAGATGGAGAATCAAAGGGTTTTAATGGGGGAAGCAATGGGAAATCAAAGGATTAAAGGGTTGCTCGTACAGTCAACCTAGGGGCCCGCACATGTGGCCATATGGTCACATGCGTGGGTCATTGGCTAGGGTTTTAAGGTCTTCAATGGTTGATTTCAGTTGGGGCTGAAGTTGGATGATGAAAAGTTGAAGAAAAAGATGATTTGGTTGGTTCTGGATAGGAAGGGAAGAAGGGAGATGAAGTTTTTGGGAAAATACCTCCTTTTTTATAGAAAAGAAGATAGATGGAAGCCTCGCACCTCCGTTGAATGGGGAATGGAATCATTTGGGTCCCCCCCCCCCCCCCCTATCTCTTGTTTAGTCTTAGAATAGACCTTTTTACAAAAAAGGCTCTTAGATAAGATTCTCAACATAAAGACGCTTAATAAATTATAAGTTATTCCTAACTCCCTAATCTCAACACAAATATAAGTTATACCAAAAATAACGAAGCATGTACACAATCTAAACAACTAAACTTTCCATGGCACATGGGGGTCCGCAATCAAGATGTCCAATGATGATGATCCAACGGTTCGATCATCGTGCCGACCAAATCCAACGGTCCGAGGTGTCCATCAAACTCCTATATGCAGCCCACATGCATCTTCCTAATGTAGGGTCTTCGAGGCTGCATCAAATGCACGTGGGGTCTTCTACATTGCTAAGAATGTGAATTAGGCCAAATGGGCCCCATGTAATGGTCGTCTAGCTATAAAGAAACCGACTCAACCCTCCTTCAGTATGGTGCTCAGATGTCCTCATCAATTCCCATCGTCTGAGGAAATTTCGCCTCTGGCAAAATAAAGTTGCGATGATGCTCGAGGAGATACAGGATCTCATCACTTAAGCACTGCACTGCCCCTGTGATCCAAGTATCGTCTAACTTTAGCCTACCCTTCCACTTGACGAGGTACTCTTGGTAACTTCCATGCCATGCGGAAACTACTACTTCATCTAAGATATCCTCTATCCGCTCTCTTCTTGTAGGTATGGATGGTATAGGTGGTAAATGTTTAAGAAGAGGGGTAAGGTAATGATCATGGGTTATGGGATGGGTCAAGGGCATCATCATCAAAGTTCATGTGAGGGTTTGGGGAAGGTCTATGAAACGGTACAAGATCTTCCACATCAAATGTGGAACTGATACCCATGTTAGGTGAAAGATCTATCAAGTAAGCATTCGGACCTAGTCTCTCCAAGGTTTTATACGGTCCAACACTATGGGCTTGTAATTTTTTATGGTTCCCTATGGAAACCTTTTTGGACATATTCCAATCATGACTTCATCACCCACAACTTATGGTGTGAGTCAACAATCATTTTGTATGTTCCATTACTTATATTGATTTTTTTTCTAATCTCCACATGCAAGTCATGCATATGTTGTGTAGATGCAAGTGCAGACCCCAAAGGCCTATGGAACACTAACATGGGTATGCATCTATAGGGGCCCTAGGCTCATCTACTTGTCTTTACAGATCCACTTCCTCCCAAGAACTCATTTGATCATGACAAAGGTTTGGTAGAGTCAACGCGTGAATGTCCTGCACGGGTGTAAGCTCATCTAGTATGTCCTCTGGTATAACAACACTAGACTCCTCCAATACTAAACTCACCTTAGGTGGTAACTCTACACTACCATCAGTGTAACCTCAGGTGGCATCTCCATAATAACCCTAGGGGTGATCTCATTTGCCGCATGGGCATATACTGTCAAATCAGTTTGTCCCTCTTTCAGACTCTTTCGCATTAACTATAGAAAGATACTTAAGCTGGAGTTTGGTCACATCATCAGGACCACGTTTCTTGACATCCTCTTCCTTTTTCGAGGTGCTTTTGGCAGGAGAGGCTTCAAGACAATCCTTTTGCTTTCATACAAAAACGAACACGTATTCGAGTGACCGAATAGTGTTGCGTCCTTGTCATACAACCGAGGCCTACCCAAAATGACATGGCCTATATCCACAGGCAAAACATCACACCATGGCATATCTGTATAGGAACCAAACTAGATAGGAATGGGACAACGTTGAGAAATCGGAATCGAAGACACATCAACCCAAGAGACTCGATAACGCTGAGGGTAAAGAACGACTAGCATACCTAAGCAGTCCATGGTGCTAGCAGAGACCACATTGATGCAACTACCACTATCAATGATCATCTTGCAATTTCTGCCACTACACTTGGTGTGTGGAAAATTGAATTCATGTGCCAATCATCACTTTTAACAATTTGCCTTAAGGCGCAGGTAATAATTGCAAGTGGCACAATCTCAATTCCTTCAATTTAATACATGGCTTGTGATTGGACATCTTCCCCAGTGTCGGGGTTCGCCTGAAGGAAGGCTTCAAGCTAATTGACACGCGCATTGGTCGTGGTCAATTGAATCAAGGTGGTCCTATTATGCATCTCAATGGCCATCAGATAGTTGTTTATAACATTAAGGGCTCAGCAATATGTTCTAAATTCATGGTGGGATGTAGGTCAAAACCACATCCAGAAGTAGGCATATACAAGGTAAGTCTTAGGGGAAAACCTAGATCCTAAGGTAATGTTATGGCAGACAAAACCAACCTACAAATCAAATTGGATGCACTAGAGACACTAATCTGAAAATTCAGTAAGCTATTAACCTGAAATACTACCCTGAAACTTCAGCAAAATGACAATCTGAGAGTACCAAGCTGAAAATTCAGCAAGAGTGTAATCTGAAAATTAAAACTGAAAATTCAGCAAGGTGACAACATGAGATTACTACACTGAAAATACACCAATCGTATAAGTGGAAAATGCTAGCTGAAAATTCAGCAATGGGACACTCCAAACTAGGAACAAAAATCAGCAATATGATCCTAGATTCTATATGCAATGTATGCTCTAATAACCCTAGATGTGACTCCTACCCTAGATGTGACTCTAACCTAAGTGCAACACAAAAATCCTATGCTCAACCTGTCTCTAATACCAAATTTGATGCAGGACACGTGATTTAATGCTAGCATGCAACGTGGAGATTATGAAAGAGTTTATAAAGTAATTCGTTTAACAAAAAAATGCTAACCCACCACGTAACTAAGAGTAAACAATAGGAAATAAAATCTAATTTAACCTAAATCATATGCCCGCATGCTAAGAAATCACATAAATCAATTAAAATTGGGCCCAATGGAAGGATAGAACTTCCAATTTAGTATAGGCACGTAGCGCACTCAAGGGACTGACTTGTAGGTTATATGATTAGGGTTAGGAAGGGGGAAATATAAAATTTGGAAAATTATGGTTCATTGAAAATGAGGATTTCAGAATTATGGTTTTTTAGAATTTGGGGAAAAGATGAAATTAGGGCTAAATTGGATGAATTGGTTAAGGGGATTGATGGATTTAAGTATTGGTAGAGGGGAATTAAGGTTTTAAATGAAGGAAAGTCAGGGATTTTGCGTCAATTTAGAAAATTAGAGATTTAGGGTTTAGGAATTTGGGGAAATTAGGGAATTAGAGAATTAAGGTTTAGGGTTAGGGTCTATAAGTAGGGTTAGGGATGGAGAATCAAAGGGTTTTGATAGGGAAGCAAGAGGAAATCAAGGGATTGAGAGGTTGTTTGTACAGTCATCCTAGGGGCTTGCAAATGTGGCCATATGGCCCCACGTATGGGTCGTTGGCTAGGATTTTGGGGTCCACATTGGTTGATTTCAATTGGGGTTGAAGTTGGATGATAAAAAATTAAAGAAAAAGATGATTTGGATGGTTTTGGATAGGAAGAGAAGAAGAGAGATGAAGTTTTGGGGAAAATACATATTTTTGGATAGAAAAGAAGATGATAGATGGAAGCATCGCACCTTCGTTGAATGGAGAATTAAATCACACCACACCCAAGCTCTAAACCACATGGAATATTCTTCAAATCGCATGAAGAAGATAAAACACGGCTTTTTTTAAAAAAAATAATGGCATTAGGGCTCCACACACGCACCCTTTTTCTCTTTCAGTCTCAGAAATGAACTTTTACAAAAATGCGCTCTCAGATGAGATTCTCAACATAAAGATGCTTAACAAATTAAAAGTTGTTCCTAATTCCCCAATCTCAACACAAATATAAGCTATACCAAAAATAATGAAGCATGTAAACAATCTAAACAACTAAACCATTTCGTAGCTTATGGGGTTCATGATCAAGATGTCTGATGATGATAATCCAACAGTCCGATCATCGTGTCTACCCGATCCAACGGTCTGATGTGCACATCAAGCTCCTATATGCAGTCAAGGTGTCCCAAATCAATTACATATCGGCCGTAACGACCGATACGTGACAGTAACGACCATGACCGTTACACGATTCGTGGTCGAATCAATGAGGTCCGAGAAAAAGAAGCATAATGGTTGTTAATGGGTCAAAACGGCCGTTACCCCATAACATTTCCCCTCCCAAAAAAACTTTCTTTTATCTTCTTAGAGAGAGAGAGAGAGAGAGAGAGAGAGAGAGAGAGAGAGACCTATTCTTTGAAACTATTCTTCTTCTTTCTTCTTTCTTCCTTCTTGCTTCTTCTTCCTTCTTCTCCTCTACCAGCAGTCTCTCTCTCTCTCTCTCTCTCTCTCTCTCAGGGTTAAGGTTTTGAAATCAAAGGGGGACAGAGACAACCATGCGTCTCTCTCTGGTTAGGGTTTTGAAATTTAAGGGGTAGAGAGAGCCATGCATCTCTCTCTCTCTCTCTCTAGGTTTCAAACTCAAAAGGGAGAGAGACCGTCATGTGTCTCTCCCTCTTTTGGTCTCTCTGCCCATTTATGACCCCCTCTTTCTCTCTCTTCAATTTCGAAGCTCAAGGAGGTCTCGGATTACATGGTTTAGCACACCATGATGTTATGTTGGCAAAGTTATGTGGGTCCCACCGTGATGTATGTGTTATATCCACACCATCCATCCATTTTTCCATATCATTTCAAGGCATGAGCCCAAAAATGAACCAAATCTAAAGCTCCTGTGGACCCCACACAAAAAGAAGATGGAATGCCTACTATTGAAAACCTATTGGGGCCACAAGTTTTAGATCAAGCAGATATTTGTGTTTTCCCATCATCTAAGTCTTTATGACCTTATGAAGAGGTTGGATGGCAAATAAACATCATGCTAGGCCCTAGGAATCTTTCAACGATGGGCATCATTGTCCCCACTGCTTTCTGCGGTGTGGTCCACTTGAGTATTGGATCATCATTTTTTTTATCATGGCCGATGGTGTGGATATAACACATACATAACGTTGGGGCCCACAGAACTTTGCCACGTCCACACACAATCGGAGTCCCCCTCTCTTTTCGTCATTTACGAGGGAAACCCTCTCTCTCTCTCTCTTTTCAATTCAAAACAAGCCATCGTGGCTTATTTTCAATTGGACCATAATTCCACTTTAGTGCTTCCTTGACCATGGGGCCCACCTTAATGCATGTGTTGTATATCCACGTCATCCAACCTATTGATAAGGTCACATAGATTTGGTTGAAGGGAAAACCCAAATAATAGCTTGATCCAAAACATTTATTGGTCCCAAGAAGTTTTTAATGGTGGGAATTCAATTCCTATTGTGTGGTCCACCTACGATTTCGATCTGCCTCATTTTTTGGACCATACCTTAAAATGAGTTTGGCAAAAAGGATGGGTGGCATGGATATACAACAAATACAATGAGGCAGGTCCCACATTCAAGGCCTCACCCACTACTGGTCCACCTGATATTTGGATCTGCCTCATTTTTGGGACCATGCCTTAAAATGGGTTGGTAAAACATTGAGGTGGCCCCACATTTAGGGCTCACCCTCCAGTAGTCCACTTGAGATTTGGATATGCCTCATTTTTGGACAATGTCCTAAAATGAGTTGGTAAAACGGGTGGATATCATGTATATGCAATACATACATCGAGGTACAGGGCCATAAAAATTTGTACACAAGGCATGTATTAACTCAAAATTAACCAATTAGATTATGGGATTGTTGTTGCCATGGTATTGTTTGATTGATTTTAACCATTAATTTGTAGACATTTGTTTTTTGAAATAGGACCATTTGATATTTTGCATTTTTCACTGTCCAATAAATGTCCATCAATCATTAGCGGGATTGAGCTAATAAATTGCATAATTTGAGGCTGATTTGTGACATCTTGTGGTCAACCAAATCAACAACACTATTCACTCAAATCCAATTCCAATTTCTTCTTAGGATCTATTGGGGAAATGATATCAATTTTTTTTAGAGTTAATGATATCAAATTGTTAGGTATATAAATTACATAATAGGGCCTAAAAGTCTCTAGACTCTATATGTTGAAATAACATGTATGCAATTTGCGCGGTATGTAATACACCAATACTATAAATAATTGTCAAACCTATAAATGTGAGATGTTTTGGTGTTAAATTCATTCTATTAAATTTATCATTGATATTATATAATTAGAAAATTAAATATAAAAGGTTTGCAGTTAATCCCAGTTTATCAAATTAATAAATTCATCAGATAACCCGATATAACATTCTCATCAAAGAGCGGATAGTTACACTATTATAAACATGTTCAAAATTATAAATGAATGCATATTTAGAATATTTAGAATATTCTGGATTTAATGGATATTTTTCCATATTTTTCTGAGAAAAAAATTGACCGTCGCACACCCCGTATCAGCCATTACGGCCCCGTATCAGTCGATATGGGGCGTATCCATGTCAGTAACAATGGGGACCTGTACACCCACCGTTACCACAACAGAACACCTTATATGCAGCCCACATGCATCTTCCTAGTGTAGGGTCTTTGAAGATGCATCTAATGCATGTGGGGTCTTCAACGTGGCTAGGAATGTGAATTAGGCCAAATGGGCCCCATATAATTGTTGTCTAGCTATAAAGAGACCGGCTCAACCCTCCTCTGGTATGGTGCTCGAATGTCCTCATCACAAATGCAACCACTTTAGGTGGGCACCGTACGACCAAATGGAGGACGAAAGTTCTGGTTCTCCGTGAAGCAAAGACTCTTGAGTAGCTTGAATAGAAAATAGGAGGAGAATCTGTCGAAACCATTATAAGACCAGATCAACCCCAGAGACGGTCGAACACCTCGTAATAACTTCAAAAGGTTTAGAAAATCATCCAACTTTTTGATCATGCTGTTGAGGCATAAAAAGAAGGACAAAGATCAAAGACCAAGAAAGTAGAAGATAGAAGAAAAAATGAGAAAGAATACCATTTTATGAGATTGCGCGAGCCACGCAAAGGAGATATTAGTTGCGCGAGCCGCACAAAGGATTTATTGATTGTGCGATCTGTGCAAATGGTCTTATTGGTTGTGCGAACTGAGCAAAGGGATAAAGATGTTGTTTAGATGGAAGGTGGGCCCCATGGCACCAAGATCGAGGGTTCGCATGTGTGAAGGTCTATAAATACCCCACTCCCCCTCTCATTTGGGGGTTGGAAGATTTTGGAAGAAGATCAGAGCTCCATAAGATTTTGAAGGTAGGAGAAGAAGAACGCAAGGGTTTGCACAGGTTTGCACAAACCATATTGGTTGCGCGGCCTGCGCAACAGGGCTGTAATACAGCCAATAAGGGTTGGAGCTGTTATGCTGCCAAAATTGTCGATCTTCGCCATTTCCAGTTCTCTTTTTGCATTAGGATATAAGCTTAAGAGAGGGAGATCAAATGATCGAATCTGCACAATATTCCTCTTAAAGAGATGATCAGACTACAAGTCGAAATGCAGTTGAATTTGATATTCAGATTCGACATTCGAACTTCGCCAATTTCCGTATTTTAAATAATCTATCTTAGACCAAGGGATATTCGAGGATGTAAATGAACTCAATGTTAATAATACAATGATTGTTCTTCATACATTATCTCTGTTCTTCATACATTGTTCTTCATACGGTATTATACCTTCTACCCTACACCAAGGTTTCAAGTACTGTAAGAATGGAATACAGTATAAAGTAATGGTCGATGCAAAGCCATATACAAAAGCCGAAGCCTTCTTTGCAGACACCAGTTATTAGGACGGATTCGCCAGTAAAGAAGAGAGAAAGAGTGATGAAAACAAAGCCCTAGGAAATGTTCATGTGAAAGTTATGAGAGAGGAATCTGAAAAGGCAAGACCGTCTGGAGTTTCAGAAGCAAAGTTCTATTTTGTGCCGAAACATCTGAGACAACCAGGACAGCTGCTGTTAACGTTATTATCGCCTAAACAGTTGAGAATTCTACAGTTGAATTACACAATGCCTTGCCATATGCTGAAAGAAACAAGCCGTTTCTGACTGTTCTGGAAAGATTTCATGTCAAAGCCAGCGCGAAGTATCCAGAGCCAATTGAATTCTACGCCCCTTCAGAAGCAAAGACAGAAGAAAAAGTTGAGAATAATCTATATCACGGAAAGCTAACATCTCGTGATCTTAAGAAATATAGTCCGACAAGTAGGAAAATCATAAAGAGCATGGGTTTTGATTACGAAGAACCTAATGGCTTGAATCATGAAAAAGGAATTCAGATCCCTATTGAAGTCGGTTAGAAGAGGTGAGGAAATTTTCAAGGATTGGGGGTAGAGTCTTCAGTGAATATGGTCACAGTTGATCAACTATCAAAAACAGATCCTGAAATAGTCAAGCACCTTGAGATAGCTCCGAAGCAAATAGAAGAGGGGGGGCAGCCGACGATCGATAGTTTGCGAGAAATAAATCTGGGTACAAAAGAAGAGCCAAGAAACACCTTCATAAGTGCCGGTCTTCTTGAGCAAGAAGCCGCAAAATATGTCCAACTCCTAAAAGAAAATAAAGATGTCTTCGCCTAAACATGTGGAAATGTCGGGTATGGAACCCTCAGTAGCAATGCATCGATTGAATATTTCTAAGGACAAAAGACCAATTAAGCAAGCGCAAAGACGATTTCACCCAGACTTGGTTCCTCTGATAGAAGAAGTGAAAAAGCTAATAAAGGTCGGGTTTATCAGAGAGGTCAAATATCCTAAGTGGATATCGAATGTTGTCCCAATAAAGAAGAAAAACGGACAGATCAGGGTGTGCGTTGATTTCAGAGACCTGAATGAAGCTTATCCGAAAGACGACTTTCCTCTCCCAATAACCGAATTGCTGATTGACAGTACAACACAATATGTTGTCATGTCCTTCATGGATGGCTATGCTGGTTATAATCAAACTAGAATGGCTCCCGAAGACGAAGAAGCAACTGCGTTCAAAACTTCACTAGGAATTTACTGCTACAAGGTTATGTCATTCGGTCTCAAGAATGCAGGGGCGACGTACCAAAGGGCAATGCAAATTATATTTCAAGACATGATGCACAAGCATGTTGAACGTTATGTAGATGATCTGGTGGTCAGGTCAGGTAATCATTAGGAACATCGCGAGCATCTGGCATCAGTCTTTCGTCGACTCAAAAAGAAGCAGCTGAAGATAAACCCAGCTAAATGTGCTTTCAGAGTGTCGTCAGGAAAATTTCTCGGTTTCGTCATCAGGCACAGGGGTATCGAGATTGATCCAGGGAAAGTTGGGGCCATTCAAGATATGCCGCCTCCAAAAACATTAAAGGAATTGAAAAGCTCGCAAAGAAAACTAGCATATATTCGCCATTTTATTTCAAATTTGGTAGGAAGATGTCAGCCGTTTTCTCATTTGATGAAGAAAGGAATAGAGTTCGTATGGGACAAAGCCTGTCAGAACGCGTTCGATTCAATAAAGGAACTGTTAAGACAGCCTCCAGTATTGACAGCTCCTATAAAAGGTAAGCCACTTATCTTGTACATATTTGCGGCCGAGAATTCGCTGGGAGCCTTACTAGTGCAGGTAAATGAAGATGGAAAAAAAACAGCTCTTTATTATCTAAGCCAAACTCTAGTAGGCGCAGAATGCAATTATTCTCCAATTGAGAAAGAATGCCTGGCGCTGATATTTGTGGTACAGAAATTGAGACATTATTGCCTCTCACGATATAATTTTAATCTCAAGGGCAAATCCGATAAAGTTTCTAATGAGAAGGCCGATGTTATCGGGAAGATTGGCCAAATGGATGCTGTTACTTTCGGAATATACGATTACTTATGAGCCGGCGGAAGCAGTGAAGGGACAAGCAGTGGCGGATTTCTTGGCGGCACATCCTGTAATAGAAAGTGAAACCATTAGCGATGATTTTCCCGATGAGTAGGTTATGATGGCTGAGTCGCAAAATCCGTAACAGATGTATTTTGATGGTGCTTCTCGAGCATCAGGAGCAAGCATAGGAGTAATATTCATTACTCCTCAAGGTGATCTGTTACCCTATTCTTTCGCATTGGGTAACGCATGCACAAACAATGAAGCCGAATATCGAGCTCTCATCATTGGAATGGAAATTGCCCAAGAAATGAAGATAAAGACGCTACAGATTTTTGGAGATTCCAAGTTGATTATAAATCAACTGACGACTGGAGTTTGAAAGAAGAAAGCAAGAGCTCTTGCCGTATTGTCGAAAATCACAGCAGTTACTGGAGCAATTCTGCCATGTTGAAATCAAGCACGTACCGCGATCTGAAAATGCTAAGGCAGATGCTTTAGCTAGTCTGGCATCGGCCCTGTCCTGTCTAAACAGGTGTCCTCTTCAAGTAACTATAGAGGAAAGGAGATTCTTGCCCTTTTCAGAAGTTATTGATGAAGTCATTGAGGCGCTCCCTATCTCATGTTTGGAAGTGACAGTGGATGATTGGCGCCAACCTTTCGTAGACTACCTCATATATCATATCTTGCCAAAAGATTCAGCACAAAAATAGCAAATCAAGCAGAGATCGAGCAGGTTTATCATATGTAGTGAAGTGTTGTACAGAAAATCTTACAACGGGATGCTATTGCGTTGTCTAGATGAACAAGAAGCGGGTCCGATGTTACGAGAAGCTCACTCTGGGGAATGTGGGGCACATTAAGCTGGCCGAAATTTATTTCATGGAATACATCGAATGGGGTATTACTGGCCTACAATGTTTAAAGATGCAATAGATTACGCAAAGCGATGCCACGAGTGTCAGATTCACGGAGATGTCATACATATGCCCCCTGAAGATCTCCATCAAACAGTTACTTCTTGGCCTTTCTTCGCTTGGGGACTTGATGTTATTGGTCCCATAAATCCGCCTTCATCCAAAGGAAAACAATATATTCTGGCAGCAACGAACTATTTCTCCAAGTGGATGAAAGCAATCGCATTGCGCAATATCAAAGAAAAAGACGTGGTCAATTTCATCCGACACGCGATAATATATCGCCATGGCATCCCGAAGAAAATAGTAATTGATAATGGTACCCCTTTCAAGAATAGAGGCATGGAAAAGTTGTGTCAGAAATTCAGTATTCACCATTCGTTCTCAACACCTTACTATCCATCGGCCAATGGCTTAACAGAGGCATTCAATAAGACGATAGTGAAGATACTGAAGAAGACAATAAGAGGAAACAAGCATGATTGGGACGAAAAGTTGCAAGAAGCATTGTGGGCATACAAGACTACCCACCGGACAGCAACAAGAGCAACACCGTATTTGTTGGTTTACAGCGTGGAGGCGGTCATCCCGATTGAAACACAAGTTGCGTCACTCAGTGGCATTGCATCAGTCAATTACAGATGATGAAAATGCAAAAATAAGGCTGGAAGAACTGGACCTACTCAATGAGAAACGCCTGGCAGCTCAGCAGCGATTACAGTTGTATCAGGCAAGAATATCGATTGCCTTTGATAAACGAGTCAAGTATTGCTCTTTCAAGAAAGGAGACGTGGTGCTAATGTTAAAAAGACCAATAGTGGTGAACTACAAAACAGGGGGCAAATTTGAGCCTAAACGGGATGGGCCATACATAATAACAGAGGTATATTCCAATGGAGCATACAGAGTTGTAGATAAAGATGGATAGGGTATCAGTATACCGGTCAATGCACGCTTCATCAAGAAGTATCGTCCCTGAAGATAGTCACAATTTTGATCCAGAAGATTATCAGCATAATGCTTCTATATCAAAAGGGGGCAAGAACAAATGAAGCCATGTATTCTTTTTCAGATGAATGAATAAAGAAGAAATTTGCAAGCATATCAAGATTACACATCAGTAATTATTATGAAGAAAAGCAATCATCGCAGTCATCGCTGTCATCATCAAACAAGCTTTGTTGAACCTTACTGAAATTGATATCATCACCAAGCCAGTATACTATCATAAACATATCATCAAAGATATTATCAGCAGCGGTGATGTATCAAGCAAGATATCTATTATTCTGACAGCAATGATAGCTTATCATTTAAGGCAGCCTAGCCAAGCCTATATGGCCAACTAAGCATAAGGCCTATCGCCATTATTATTCAAACAGCAGTGAGAAGCCAGTGGCCCTAAAAAGCCCGCCTAGACCATCATATGCATACCTATGCTTGCAGCGGATGGAGCCAGTGACTAAAAGGCCAAAAAGTCCTCAACGGCCAGTCACGTGTAATACCAATGCCATCTGTATAGCTTTCCGACAGCGTCACGGGGAACGGATGAAATTGTTCTCCCGTGAATGAGTCCGACCTTGCAGACGAAGAAAATGCGGGCCACAATGTGCGCTCTTTGGCCATTGTCCATAGATAGGCCAACCATGCATAAGACCCCCCCATATCCTTAGCTTGATTTCAATAGAAACTCATGAGGAATGGTTCAAACCTACTCGTCGATGAACTGGCAGCCCTGGATTTGGTACCCCAAAGGTCGCCTTGTGCGCCCCATGAACTCTAGAGAGTAACCGCAGCCAACCCTGTGCGTAAATCCAATCGAGTTCAGCTTCACTGGGCCCCTCTGATGGATCACGGTTTGTGAACTCACCAGGCTGTGAAAAGTTCAGTGAACCCATAAGAGTTAACAGAGACCAATCACATGAGACCCGACTCCACTACTCAAGAGTCTAAAAAACTGCGTTGCTCCACTACTCAAGAGCTTAAACTGTGTGTGATTATCTGACTAAATTGAAATCTATTGCTGCCTACCAAAACAAAAATCATATAGGAAATCCCATACTAACAATCATGATATATTATATATATATATATATATATATATATATATATATATATTAGCATCATGTTAGACGATTGCATAAATGAATATGCTTAAAATGAATCATAAATTGGAAATTTACGAAGAGGTGAACTATCTCAAAATATCACCATGCTTTCATCAATATAAGTTAGAGATCAAAAGGAGCTGCATGTTCTTAAAAAAAAAAAAAAAAACACAAAACAAAACAAACAAAACAAATTCTCTACAACTCATCTGTGACTCCTAATATTCTCAGATATTTCTGTAAATCTTCCTTCAACTGAATTTGAGTTGCGATGTGTTTTGAGTTTTCTTCGAGAATAATTTTTGCTTAATCTGGAATTCCAGCGAACTTGTTCTCGAAAGATGCGATTATCACTTCATTTTTTATTAATTCAGATTTCTTAGCATCAGCGGATTGAATACTGATTCGCATCTTCTCTTCGATCTCATTCATAGTTGATTCTTCCGTACGGTCTTTCAACTCCAATTGCGAGATTTCCTTCTTCAGGAGAGCTATGCGATTCTGAATGGCCGCCCTGTTGTCAGCACAAGCCTTCAACTGTTCTTGAAGAGTTGACTGTTCTTGATTGAACTCAGGAATAGCAAAAGTGATGAGGGAAGCTTTCTCTTTGGAAAGAGCTAGTTGTTTTCCATATTCTAATATTTCAGGAGCAATAGTGACATTTTCTGCTGATGCCAAAGAAATTATTGAATCACAAAATTTGAGAAGAGAGTCACATAGGACGTAAATATTAATCCTCACCATCCTTGCAATGATTTCCAGGATTTCAATAGCAATGTCCAGATCCGACCACTGCTCAAGATCTTTGAAAATGTGAACTATCGCTGACTTAGAATTCCTTATCAAAAGCAGTTTATGTGTAGAAACCTTCTCAAAAGATAATAGATCAGAGACAGTAGCTACGGAGTCAGAACTTGCTACACCGTTGTGAGGAGTTTCTATAATATAAAGAGGAAAAGAAATTAGAATAATGATAACAAGGCTAGGGGACGCAGAAATTCTGATAAAGCAAATGATATATATACCTGCTGCAGAAGTATGGGCAACAGGAGGTTGAATTTTTTGAACAGAAGAAGGGCCGGCTCCCAACATATCAGCAAAGGAAGGCGCTCTGGCCTCCATGCTCGAATCCCTAGTAGTCAGAGTTGGTAGATCAGTGGTCTCTATTGGAAAAACGATTCCACAAGCTACCAAAGGGACCCTCGGTGAAACCACTGGTGCAGCTGGAGGAAGATCCGCAGGGGGAGTATCACCCGTCCTAGTATTGACAATATGAGCACCTGAAATAAAATATAACAATGATAATGAGATAACTATTGCAATATATATATATAAGATTGTAAAAAAAGGGGGGGAAGGAAATTCCTTACTTGGCGAATATCCATATTCTCTGTAATCTAGAGGTTCGTCTTCTTCTTCTTCTATCACTGCAGGAGTCTTCGCAGGAATATTGGAATCAGGAAGAACTTCAGAAGTTGATGGAAGATGTTCTTTGTCAATAAAAGTACCTTCTGCAACGACATCTTCCCCACCATCGATGTCAACTTCTCCCTCCTCAAGGTCATTGTTTTCATCATCTTCAGCATCTTCATACTCAGCAGAATGGGTGCCTTCAGATGAAGAGGCTGAACTTGCATCCTTTGAGTCTTCTTCATCTACTACTTCGATCACAACTTGCTTCCCTTTAGAGGGAGAGGCCCAACTACCTCTTGGCTGCGAATCTTTATTAACTGGGACTAAAGAAGCTGGAGAAGCCCGGTTACCCCCTTCTTGAGGAGAAGGGAGAGAAGCTTGAGAGCGTGTCTGAGACCTTGTCATCGGAGAAGATGGACTAGGGTGAGCAGTTCGAGGAGCAGGAGAAGGGGCCGATTGATCTTGAGGTTCAGCAACATTTTCTTGAGCCAGAGAAGGAACTTCTGTCACCTCTTCAATCACTCTCTCAGAACGATCCCGTGGGACCTTCTCAAAGTCCATGATGACCCCATAAGCTATCCACCCTTCTAAAGTGCTAGAAGGTTTTAGTTCACGAATGGGATCACCCACTGATATCTTAACACAGAGGTGACCAGTAAAGGAGGCATGACTCGTTTCTAGCACGAAGCCTATTCCTTTCTCGAACTTACGGCCTCTGAGCCTTGGCAGCAAAATCCAAATAGGTTCAGTCACAGGTGAGTGTTTATTTACCAAATATGACTGATGAACCCACCATCTCATGTGACTGTATGAGGCACGAGGGATGTGATTGCAACCCGGGATAACGAAAGAAGATTCAACTCAGTCGCCTAAAAGTTGTTTCCACACCATAGCCCAATTGTAAGGGCCTATCCCGTAACTCCGCATTCGCCTAGTCACCAACCCGCAATCCTCTAAAATGTTTGGTCGAAACCAAATTGACGAGCAAAATGGCTCGAGTAGTATGGCTCCCTCCAAAACTCTACTCCCTCTCTCAATGGGAGACTGCAGGATTGGATAAGTGATATAGTATCTATTTTATCTGCATCCTCTGTGTAGCGATATAGGCAGAAATGGATGTAGTTGATGTTATCATTAGAAGAAATTGCATCAATGACCCAATCGTAAGATCTTTTCGCATTAGCTCTCTTCTGGAAAAAACAGAGTAGAATACGGGAGGGGTGAATATAAGCCTTCTCAGAAACTTCAAAAGTCCAAGGAAAGTATACGCCGAGCCAGCTAGTGAAGTAGTGCCAGGGAGTGTAAGTGGAAGAAGAGTCGATAGAAGGACTTTTGACATGGGAAGCAATCTCTCCAAAAGCCCTATGGATTGAGCATAGGACTGGAGGAGTGAGAGAATATTTGAACCCTTCAGCCATTGCACCAGCGACAACAAACACCATTGGGCGAATAACATCTGCCCACTTCGAGCTGGGCAGGACCACTACACTCAGCCCGTACACAAGAAAGGCCACGAGTTCCCCGTCAAGAGTATACTCTGGACGTTCTTTTATATTTTCACGAAGATCCTCCAATTCTCGCAAACGGCTACCGTTAAACCCGGGAAGAGAAAAAAACATGGATAATAAGTATGTATTAGAAAAAATAAGAAATTGCTAGTCCGCAAGAAAGAGAAATTACCAGAGAGCTCTGCTGAAGTGCGCAAGCCATTGTAAGGGGGAAATCTTGTGAATGTTTGGGAATTTGGACATCTTAAAAAGTTCGGTAGTCGTTTCTAAGATAGAAGTAACGCTGCCTGGTGAGGAGATATAGGTCAGTTCTTCATTAGTCGGCACAAACTCATCGTAGAATTTCCCGGTTATTGGAAGACCAACGATTCGATGAAGATCCCAGAGCGTGATACTCATCTCGCCCGCAGGAAGATGCAACGAGTTGGTTGAGGGACACCAATAATTAAGGAAGCCTTTCAGAATGGTGGGCTCCTTGTAGAAATGTTGCGATGTAGCTTCTATCGCATTATAAAGATCAATCTTGACCAAGATTTTCAAATGCTTGGCTAAAATCGTTGTTGCCCATCCAGGATAGTAGTCATGAGAAGTCAGGAGGCCTCTCGTTCTGAATTCTTCCGGACTCCAAATCGATTGACGTTCTCTGAAAAATTGTTGAAGCGTCTGGAAAAAATGAGTCGGGAATAAATTGTGCGGATTATGAGAAGGGGTGAGGAAGATCATCTAGTGAATATCGCCAATCTGTTGCCTTGGCTTCTTCGGCAGCAAGATACCTTCCAAAATTTTCAATTCCCTCGATGACCAGGATTTGGTGAAGGCCAGTTTCTCTCCGTCCATTTGATCTCTCGGTTCAAAGTTGAGAATAGACTGATGGCGGTGAAGGCTCAGTGGGATCACGACCTATAACATCCCGGATTTTTCCTAGCTTGGCGATGGACGTCCTTGGGCGTAGAGCTGCCCTAGGACCCTATTCTGTCATAATTCTGGCACGATTTAGTTAAGTACTAAACTAAACAATCAGTAGAATTAGCTTGAACCACTTTCTATATGAACTGCAAGACCCAAAACCATTAGAATCGCTAACGCTACATTACCTAAAAATCTAGGATCAATCTCAAAACACAGTTGCTCTCGAGAGCATCTTGAAACTCCGTATCGGACCTGGACCGCGTGTCAAAAGTCCGATTGCCGTGAAACTATACGGTTATGACCACCTTACTGGGCTTGACAACCATCTCAGAAATCAAATCCAGATAGTGTCCAGAAACGCACAACTTGAGCCCCGAGCGAAGTGTGTGAGAAACACAAATATCTTTAGGAAATGAATTGAAACTTAAGTGAGTTGAGTCGTTCGCTTGCAGGCCGAATCTAAGGATTCAGACCGTCGGAATCTAACCCAATTACACCCTCGGATCAGGGAAAATTTCCAACACATGTCAGTGTACTGTGGCCCTGATCGAGTACCAATGACTGTCGAATTGAAACTGGTCCTCCGCCGTCGATCTGTAAATCCGATCGGACCGAAAACTTAGCCTGGCCTAGATCCAATGTCAGGGAGCTTAAGTCCGACCGCATGCAGAAAAGGAGCCTCCAGATGTGCTTCGTTGGACCGAAATGGCCAGTCTTTGGCTATAACCTAAGTATACCATGGCCCTGGGGCTATTCTCATCAGTTCTGGGCCTATATAAGGGCCTAAACCCACCCCTCTCTCATTCCATACGAATTCCTAACCCTAAGAGAGAGAGGAGAGAGTAAAGAGAAGAAGAAAGTGAGGAGAAGAGAGAGTGTTGGCGTTTGTTCCTGGGATTCTCCCCTGCCACTCCACGTGCTTAACAACCGTTGCCGTATCGCTATTTCGGCGATTCTGATTCCGTTCTTAGGTAAGAAAACCTAACCCTAATCTGTTTTAGGGTTTCAAATAGTGTAAGTGATGAAAGAGTTAACCTATTTCATGCTATAGGTGACCGTCGTGCCGTAGACAAAGACTTGGCGTACAAACTGAGTTCGATACTTGTTTATTGGCGAAATGTGCAGACTATAAACGTTTAGGTTATGGTTTTCAAGGCTTTCAATGTCAGTAATGATTGATGTCTGACTTGATTGCTATCACATATGCCAAGATACAATGTTTCCCGTACATTTCACATATATGTAAACTATGTTTATTTTAAATGCATTATATGTGTTTGTTGAAATGTCTGAATGAGTATGTATTTATGATTTGTGCTTGCCATGATTTCTGATCGGGTATACCTGATGTTTGTACATATGGCAACTCCTATGTGGAAGGATTTGCTATAATATGTGTTATAGCTAATATATTATATGTATGTAATATGTGTAGTCCAAGTGTTTGATAAAATGCCTGAATGTGAAAATGCTTGTTTAAGTGCTTGTAATGAGGGTGTTGAGATAGGATTCTCGATTCCCTTAACTATGGTTATAGCATCCTTTATATAATCTATCTTGCAACTACGTGATTTATGGATGAATGTCTGTGTACAATAATATGTACTCTACGTGTTCGTTAAAATGCTCGTATGAGAAGTATATTTGAATTGGATGTTACATGCTACTTGACTAGTACATATGAATGCCTAATGTACATGAAATGTGTTTGGGGCTACAACGTAGTCCAGGCAATCGGTAATGTTTTCCGAGTGAGTAGCTGAGCTTGTTTCGCCACACCAGACATGTTCGAGGAATCCGAGTTGTACGCTGCTAGTCGACAGTGGTTAGGCCACGCAGAGTGCTTATGCGCTCCATGTCGATCGGCTCGACGTATGCTCATACCAATCGAGCTTGTCAAGTAACCCGATTGGCCCGATGTATGTTCACCATGTATGGACGCTACTGTTTGAACCTAAGGTACCAAACTTACTAGTGGAAAGCCCATGTAACCTTGGTACTAAGATCCGCTAAGACTCATGAGCCGGCATGGTGGTATGGGACACCGTGGTCGAGCTGTCAGCCTACGCTGGAGTGACGAGCCTCCCTGTAGTGTCCAGTGAGCAACCCAAACTCGTGAGCCGAATACGGTGGTATGGGACACTGCATTCGAGCTGTTAGCCTACACTGACGCAGCCTGGTTGTGGTCTCCAGTCGAGTTGGTGACGAGCCTTTGAAAATAGACTGCCAGTTGGTAGGGCATGAGTGGAGTGACCTTGAGCATACTCTGAGACTGTATTGAGGCGACAAGCCTTTCCGTAACAACTAGAGTATAAACTAGGCCTACACTGATCAGGTGACGAGTCCTTTGTAGTGACCTAGAACCGCAACAATGTATGAGATTTGCTAGGACTGACAACCCTAGAATGGATCATTGTTTGGGAATTGATATAAGGAAGGTACCTTGGCTTCCCAATCCTGCTATATGAAAAGGTCTAATAAAAACTCGGTAATCACGCTCATGCATCGCATTGCACGGCACTTTGGCGAGGAAGTGCACAGAGGAAGGGGTGCATGCCGCGACCGTAAGAGGAAGATCGCAAAGGGAGTGCAAGCAAGGGCATGCATCATTAACACATCATTTTTGCATTAACCAGAGTACTTAGGGATGCTTGATTGTATTGCTTTATCATTACTGCTTGATTAAATTGATAACATATTAACCTTTGCCTTATAGCTCCATTGAGTTGATTACTCACTCCCACGTTCTGGGACGGTGTTGTACACACCAACTAGACTGTCTTAGGCTCTTAGTTGCAGGTGATGGCGCTACTTATGAGGCAGAGCCGGACTATTATGATGACGAGGAGTTCTCCTATATGCAACTCTCTGGCGGGTCTATGTAGGCCTGGAGTTGCGCTGTCGGGGCTACAGGATTTTGGATAGAGAACATTACACATTTTGATTTTGTATATTTTGAATCAAACTTGTAAATATTTAACCTAGTGACATTCATACTCTGAGGGCTTGCTATTACTTTTGTACAGTTTATATACACATCACAGTCTTCCGCTAATACACTTTAATTGCCTTTGGAGTATGATATGTTGTTTTGGTATAATCTAATTCATGTTTAAGGCACTAACGTGGACAACATCAATCATCGTTATCTATGTTGCATAAGTGATGTGTTGGAACTCGGGAGTTGAGTCTATGCTCGACCCTCGATTTTCAGGGCGTTACAAGTTGGTATCAGAGCATGATTTAGATTAAACTGGACCTGGGTTATAGGCCACATGACGCACTCTGACGCACTTTGACTTAGGAAGGGAGTGATGGAATTTAGAGACGACATTAGGATCCCAAGCTTTTGCAGACAGGCAAGACCGAATACTATAATTTAGTCCACAACATATCTTCGATCATGTGGATTGACCTAGGTCGCCTCTAGGCCGTTAGTCGACGGTTTGAGTCATTAGTTGATGAATTCCAAACCTGAAATGGATCCAAATGGCACGAATACAGGCGCGTACTCCATGCGAAAGTCTAAAATTCTTTTTACCCCTTTCCTTCAAAATCTCACATTTCACCACCTTATTCTTCAACTTTTTCTAAGTACGTTCATATGAGACACTAATCGTAAAGGTTAAATGATGAAGAACAATACTCAACCTAAAATTTACTATAAATAGTAAATTTATAAATAAAATGGGTTTTTGACCATTAACCTTATGGAATCTCACAAAATAAATAGGTTATTTGGATAGATCAGCTTCTCCTACCCCTAAATCATATATGGCACGTCGCGTAACTCATTTCGGATTGAAAGATACGGCCGTTCCAAAAAATGAGTGGCAGAACCACCACCAAGCGGGCGCGGCGCCACAGCGCTGACCGGGGCGCATCGCGCCCGGCGCTCCAGCGGACCGCGGCACCATCTCGCTGAACGTGGTGCACCCCAGTCCAGCGGGCCGGGCGGCCCGTTTTCAGCGATTTTTCTTCACTTTTCGTCCGACTTCGAAAAATCATTTCTCCCTCGTTATAATTCTGATTTAGGTGATTCAAAAGCCAGATTGAAGCTTGATAAGTCTATTTTCATATAAAAATAAGTGAAAAATATAATAAAAACTTTAATATAGATAAATGTAGGTTGTTGTGACAATTGTCCAAAACTTATTCATTTGGACAGCAGCTGTTTCTAGAACTTTTAGAATTTTTCTACAACATGAAATTTAGTGAAAATGGAAAGAGATGAAGTAGACTTGATGAAGAACTACTAGAAAAATAATTAGAATAAGTTACTAACTAAAGATGCCTGATAAGGGCATAGAACCACTCTAGGACCTTGGGAATGAAGATTATATAAACCACTCCTAGATTTAAAAGAAAAAATCTGACAGTATAGGAACTCCCATACATTAATAACGTGAACCCTAGGACCTCCTTAGCTTGTATGAGCCTGTGCAGTGCTCGAGCGCAGTTAAATTCAAATTAGGGCAACAGATAGTTAGGAATTAGGTTCCGAATCACAGGCCATTCTGGCATACCTATTGTGCATATGAATTTAGAAAGATAGTCTGCCCGTTAACCTAATTTGTCCCAATTCCTTATGCACTAATAATGTATAGATTATCTTACAGTATTAAACTAAATCTGATTAAAGAAGGTAAGTCGGGACCGTGGCAAAAGTCCTTCTTTGGTCGAAGTAGGCATCTTGCCACAAACTCACACCCGACCCTGAAATCAACCACAACATCCATCATTTTTAGATCCTTTCTATGATAATAGGTACCAATGCCCTAGTACATATCATCGATGAAAGGAAGACCAAAGTATTGAGAGATCGTTTCCCAGTTCATGTTAAGGATAAGTCCTAAATTGCACCCTGTTCCGACATACGGATCAGGATATGGATTCTTGACCCTTGAAACTAGAAATTGCTATGAGGGGGGTAGAACATTATGAGCCCAAACTAGGAAGCGTGGTGGGCCCCATGCTCCACTGGCCCAGGATTGAAGGTTGGGTCACTAAATGGTTACTGAATAGGTGCTGGACCTTCCTTAGAATGTCAATAATGAAGTTACTGAAAAGAAAACAATTAGGGTTCAAGTGTTAAACCAATTCGTATTAAAGACGAATTTAATAGAAGCCTTAGCCAATTCGGTACTATTGGAAACTTTTTTAGGATGATCTAGTAAGATATGTATTAACCCCTACGTTGGACATAGATTAGAACAAGGACTCTCTTAAACCAAGATCCAAAGGGCAACCTCATAAATAGAAAATTTGAGCCTTTCAATGATGGGCGTTCCCTAAGCTTTTAGAGTGATCGGACTACAGAGTTACTGAAATATACAACTACGAAGCATTTACGGCTTGACCCAATTCTCAATCTTGGGCGACTGCCAATGGACTCACTACTTGGACCGAGCAGAAGACCAAGATCCACTAAGACTAGGAAGGGATACAATGAGCCTTCTACCCTGGTCAGGTAGATGATCGATATATCGGGATCGAGCCCATTACAGTTGTCACTTCGTGTTGGTCGATTACTGAAAACAAATATCTTACTCTAAATAGATGGGAATCATCGTCAAAACTCCAAATAGACAAGGGCAAGAGATAAAGAAATAAGTTTTTAAGGGGGGGTAGACTAAAATGAACCAGACTAGAATATACCCTACCACGCGTACAAACTTTAAATCAATAAAACTTAGACAAAAGAAATAATTAAATCTTTCCTTATTACCCTTAGGCAATTTCGGGGACGAAATTGGTTTTAAGAGGGGTAGATTGTAACATCCCAGATTTTTCCCAGCTTGGCGATGGACGTCCTTGGACGTAGAGCAGCCCTAGGACCCTATTCTGTCGTAATTATGGCACGATTTAGTTAAGTACTAAACTGAACAATCAGTAGAATTAGCTTGAACCACTTTCTATACGAACTGCAAGACCCAAAACCATTAGAATCGCTAATGCTACATTACCTAAAAATCTAGAATCAATCTCAAAACCCAGTTGCTCTCGGGAGCATCTTGAAACTCCGTATCGGACCTGTACCGCGTGTCGAAAGTCCGATTACCGTGAAACTATACGGTTATGACCGCCTTACTGGGCTTGACAGTCATCTCAGAAATCAAATCCAGATAGTGTCCAGAAACGCACAACTGAGCCCCAAGCGAAGTGTGTGAGAAACACGAATATCTTTAGGAAATGAACTGAAACTTAAGTGAGTTGAGTCGTTCGCTTGTAGGCCTAATCTAAGGATTCAGACCGTTGGAATCTAACCCAATTACACCCTTGGATCAGGGAAAATTTCCAACACATGTTAGTGCACTGTGGCCCTGATCAAGTACCGATGACCGTCGAACTGAAACTGGTCCTCCGTCGTCGATCTGTAAATCCGATCGGACCGAAAACTTAGCCTGGCCTAGATCCAATGTCAGAGAGCTTAAGTCCGACTGCATGCAGAAAAGGGGCCTCCAGATGTGCTCCGTTGGACCGAAATGGCCAGTCTTTGGCTATAACCTAAGTATACCATGGCCCTGGGGGCCATTCCCATCAATTCTGGGCCTATATAAGGGCCTAAACCCACCCCTCTCTCATTCCATACGAATTCTTAACCCTAGGAGAGAGAAGAGAGAGAAAAGAGAAGAAGAAAGTGAGGAGAAGAGAGAGTGTTGGCGTTTGTTCCTGGGATTCTCCCCTGCCACTCCACGTGCTTAACAACCGATGCCGTATCGCTATTTCGGCGATTCTGATTCCGTTCTTAGGTAAGAAAACCTAACCCTAATCTGTTTTAGGGTTTCAAATAGTGTAAGTGATGAAATAGTTAACCTATTTCATGATATAGGTTGCCGTCGTGCCGTAGACAAAGACTTGGCATACAAACTGAGTTCGATACTTGTTTATTGGCGAAAGGTGCGGACTATAAACGTTTAGGTTATAGTTTTCAAGGCTTTCAATGTCAGCAATGATTGATGTCTGACTTGATTGCTATCACATATGCCTAGATACAATGTTTCTCGTACATTTCACATATATGTAAACTATGTTTATTTTAAATGCATTATATGTGTTTGTTGAAATGTCTGAATGAGTATGGATTTATGATTTGTGCTTTGATCGGGAATACCTGATGTTTGTACGTATGGCAACTCCTATGTGGAAGGATTTGCTATAATATGTGTTATAGCTAATATATTACATGTATGTAATATGTGTAGTCCAAGTGTTTGATAAAATGCCTGAATGTGAAAATGCTTGTTGAAGTGCTTGTAATGAGGGTGTTGAGATAGGATTCTCGATTCCCTTAACTATGGTTATAACATCCTTTATATAATCTATCTTGCTACTGTGTGATTTATGGATGAATGTCTATGTATGATAATATATACTCTCCGTGTTCGTTAAAATGCTCGTATGAGATGTATATTTGAATTGGATGTTACATGCTGCTTGACTAGTACATATGAATGCCTAATATACATGAAATGTGTTTGGGGCTACGACGTAGTCCAGGCGATCGGTAATGTTTTCCGAGTTAGTGGGTGAGCTTGTTTCGCCACACCAGACATGTTCGAGGAATCCGAGTAGTACGCTGCTAGTCGACAGTGGTTAGGCCACGCGGAGTGCTTACGCGCTCCATGTCGATCGGTCCGACGTATGCTCGTACCAGTCAAGCTTGTCAAGTAACCCGATTGGCCCGATGTATATTTACCATATATGGACGCTACTGTTTAAACCTAAGGTACCAAACTTATCGGTGGAAAGCCCATGTAACCTTGGTACTAAGATCCGCTAAGACTCATGAGCCGGGCATGGTGGTATGGGACACCGTGGTCGAGCTGTCGGCCTACGCTGGGGTAACGAGCCTCCCCGTAGTGTCCAGTGAGCAACCCAAACTCGTGAGCCGAATATGGTGGTATGGAACACTATTTTCGAGCTGTCGGCCTACACTGACGCAGCCTGGCTGTGGTCCCCAGTCGAGTTGGTGACAAGCCTTCGAAAATAAACTGTCAGTTGGTGGGGCGTGGGTGGAGTGACCTCGAGCATACTCTGAGACTGCGTTGAGGCGACGAGCCTTTACGTAGCAACTAGAGTATAAACTAGGCCTACATTCATTAGGTGACGAGCCCTTTGTAGTGACCTAGAACCGCAACATCGTATGAGATTTGCTAGGACTAACGACCCTAGAATGGATCATTATTTGGGAATTGATATAAGGGAGGTACCTTAGCTTCCCAATCCTGCTGTATAAAAAGGTCTAATAAAAACTCGGTAATCACGCTCATGCATCGTATTGCACGGTGCTTTGGCGAGGAAGTGCATAGAGGAAGGGGTGCATGCCGCGACCGTAAGAGGAAGATCGCAGAGGGAGTGCAGGCGAGGGCATGCATCATTAATACATATCATTTTTACATTAACCAGAGTACTTAGGAATGTTTGATTGTATTACTTTATCATTACTGCTTGATTAAATTGATAACATATTAACCTTTGCCTTATAGCTCCACTGAGTTGATCACTCACTCCCACGTTCTGGGACGGTGTTGTACACACCAACTAGACTCTGTCTTAGCTGCAGGTGATGGCGATGCTTATGAGGCAGAGCCGGACTACTACGATGACGAGGAAGAGTTCTCCTATATGCAACTCTCTGGCGGGTCTATGTAGGCCTGGAGTTGCGCTGTCGGGGCCACAGGGTTTTGGATAGAGAACATTACACATTTTGATTTTGTATATTTTGAATCAAACTTGTAAATATTTAACCTAGTGACATTCATACTCTGAGGGCTTGCTATTACTTTTGTACAGTTTATATACACATCACAGTCTTCCGCTAATACACTTTAATTGCCTTTGGAGTATGATATGTTGTTTTGGTATAATCTCATTCATGTTTAAGGCACTAACGTGGACAACATTAATCATCATTATCTATGTTGCATAAGTGATGCGATGGAACTCGGGAGTTGAGTCTATGCTCAACCCCGATTTTCAGGGCGTTACACTACCATGCCTTGCTTATAAGGGTTATTAAATTTCATAATACCCTTGATCACCTGAATTGACTCCCAGGAGTTCTGGAGTTTCTTTCTATTATGTTCTCTGATTTTCTCCTGGAACTCCTCGGCTTTGTTGCGACAGGTTTTCTTCGACCTAGATGGTGGGGGAGTGTCTTCTCTCGTCGGTGGCTTTTGGCTCATCGTCGGCAAATGAGTCGTCGTTTTTAGCCACTCGTCCCAGACATAATCTCGACCATGTCTCGGTGGTCGTTCAATCTCGCCCATGGAGATTGCCCTGTGGATAGGAGAAGGCAGTGTAGCGATCCGATTGGTGAAATAGAAGGCAGGAAGCACGAGTTCCTTTATATAGGCGGGACGTTTGCTAGTGGTTTTGAAACGTTTACGTGATGGTTGGGGAGGAGATGGTGATGGTTCAGTAACTTGTGAAGACGGAGGATTTGGTAGTTCTTGATGAGAAGGTTGAGCGGTTGAAGGTTCAATGATACGGAAAGTCCTTTTAGTGCGGGCCATGGTGAAAAAGTCTAGTCTCAGAAAAAGAAAGTCTGAAAATTCCTAAGTTTGGAAATTCTGCAAAAGAGGGGTTTGCGCGGGTTGCGCAAACGATGTTGATTGCGCGGGGAGATAGCAAAAGGACAGAGCTTCACTAGGAATGGGAAATGGGAAATGAGTGAAGGCAGCTGGTATTTATAAGGGATGAAGCCCGAGTGCAGTTTTTGAGTGTCCGTTGCGCGGGCCGCGCAAACAATTGCAAAAGTGAAAATTTGTGATTGATCTTGATTCTTTGATTCAGAAGAACAAAGAAAGGATCAAGGGGGCATCTGTTGAGGCATAAAAAGAAGAAGGACAAAAATCAAAGACTAAGAAAGTAGAAGATAGAAGAAAAAATGAGAAAGAATACCATTTTATGAGATTACTCGAGCCGAGCAAACGATTTATTGATTGTGTGATCCGCGCAAATGGTCTTATTGGTTGTGCGAACCGAGCAAAGAGATTAAGATGTTGTTCGATTAAGATGTTGTTCAGATGGATGGTGGGCCCCCGTGGCACCAAGATCGAGGGTTCGCATGTGTGAAGGTCTATAAATACCCCACTCCCCCTCTCATTTGGGGGTTGGAAGATTTTGGAAGAAGATCAGAGCTCCAGAAGATTTTGAAGGTAGGAGAAGAAGAACGCAAGGGTTTGCGCGGGTCCGCACAAACCATATTGGTTGGCGGCCCACGTAACAGGGCTGTTATACAGCCAGTAAGGGTTGGAGCTGTTATGCTGCCGAAATTGTCGATCTTCGCCATTTCCAGTTCTCCTTTTACACAAGGATATAAGCTCAAGAGAGGGAGATCAAATGATCAAATCTGCACAATATTCCTCTTAAAGAGATGATCAAACTACAAGTTGAAATGCTGTCGAATTTGATATTCAGATTCGACATTCGAACTTTGTCAATTTCCGCATTTTAAATAATCTATCTCAGAATCAAGGGATATTCGACGATGTAAATGAACTCAATATTAATAATACAACGATTGTTCTTCATACATTATCTATGTTATATTTGAATAAGATAATTTCCCAAAGCGAATGCATTTGTTTCTTGTTTGAAACACATGCAAAGACCACCTACAAGGAGGACCCCAGATCCTAGAGCTTTTATTAGAGAAGCAATTAGCAACAGAAATGGAATAATAGGAAGCCATTCTGGCCGAACTAGCGAAGAGAGATAGGAGAGGCCAATTAGAGATCCACCAGTCTACCCAGAAATGGATGCGTGTTCCGTCTCCAAGGACAAGAGAAGCCATCCGATATTAAGAGGCTTAAGGGCAGTAATGGCTTCCCACACTGCTCCAGCTTTGTAAAGGGAAGAAGGTTTAGAAAACCAACCTCCCGCCTTGAGGTTATATGTGCAAGCAATGCTCTCTCTCCAATAGTTACCAGCCTCTTATCCAAAACACCAGATCCATTTACCTAAGAGGGCCGAGTTATAGATAGCCAAGACCCGTATACCCGAACCCCCTTCCGAGCATGGCTTGGAAACCTCTGCCTAGCTGAGAAGGTGAAATTTTTACCCATTGGAGCTCCCTTTCCAGATAGTCTCGTCTGAGCTTTTCGAGCCTAATAAGAATGGCTTTCGAGCACCAATAACGGGAGAGAAAATAGTAGGGGAGATTAGAAAGGGCCGCTTTAATGAGGGTCAAACAACCTCTAAGGGAGGGATACCGACTTTCCAAGGGGGACAACTTCTGCTCGACCCTTTCTATAACCACATCCCACGAGTGCTTGGCCGGCCTGCTGATATAAAGCGAAAGCCCAAGGAACGAGGCAGGAAAAGAGCCTACCTTACACCCAAAGACCTTGGCTAAACAGCAAAGACAAGATGGAAAAAGGTTAATAGCCAACATCTTGCTTTTCAAAAGATTTATCTTGAGACTAGAGATGGCCTCGAAACAATGCACTATCTTCCTGAGGTTCATAACTGCAGCCTCTGAGGTGTAACAAAAGAGGAGCGTGTCATTCACAAATAGAATGTGGGAGACAGAAGGGCTAGAATGGGCCACCTTAAACCCACCAGTGAGACCAGCTTCCTCACCTTTTCCCAAAATACCGCTAAGACCTTTAGCAGCGATGATGAACAAAAAGGGAGATAGTCAAGCTTCTTGCCTATGACTTCTGGAAGACTTGAACTTTAGGAGAGTTTTTTACTAGGACAGAGAAATAAACCGAGGAGATACGATTTTTTATCCAGTAGCGCCATCTTAAGTTGAAGTCAAGACAGCCAAAAATATAAGCCAAGTAGCCCCAATCAACGTGATCGTAAGCATTTTCAATATCAACCTTGCAGACAATGCTACTCCTCCCTTCCTGATGAAGGGAGTTGATGCACTCATGGGCAATCGGGTAAAAATCAAGGATTTTCCAGTGGGCCACAAAGGCACCCTGAGCTTCAAAGATCACCTAAGAGAGAACCAAGTGAAGACAAAGGCAAAGACTTTAACCAGAATTTTGTATGGGCCTCCCATAAGGATAACAAGCTAGAAATCCTTGGGATGTGCCGCTCCTTCAATTTTTGGGATTAAGAGCAATGAAGCACCCATGGCTTGAGAGATCCCACCAGAAGAGTAGAAATTAACAAGGAAATCCAGTAAATACTTTTTAAGCAAATCCCATAAGACCTGAAAGAAAGCGAGAGGAATCCATCTAATCCTGGAGATTTGTCTCCACCGAGGGAAAACACTGTCTTTGATTTCCTCTTTGGAGAAAGGATATTCAAGAGCAGAGACTTCCTCAGTAGAGATCTGAGGAAAGTCCAAATTGTCCAAATTTGGTTGAGACAAGTTTTTGGCAGAAAGCAATGTACTAGAGAAAGAAACTATGTGATTGCAAACATATTGCTTGTCTTCTACTTAGTATAATTATTGTATGCTATTTATCTTGTTGGATCAGGCCCTAGCACTAGCTATGTTGTGGAAGAAATAAGTGTTCTTATCCCATGCTTTGAGCCATAGAGCACGCGACCGTTGTCTCTACTCGATTTCTTCTTTCATAACTTTGTTGTAGTCAGCAAGGAGAGCCTTACAATCAAATGCCAAAACAAAGGACTCCACTTCAACCTCATTAAGTTAAATGCCCAACATCTTGCTCTTTTGGATATTGCTCATGCAAAATCTTTCTACATGATCAATTTGGTCTATGTTTACTTCGCCAAAAAAGGAGGGTATCATCAGCAAACTGCAAATGCAAAATTTGAAAGTAAGCACTCTCCACCTTGAACCTACTAATGAGACAGACGATCCCCTTTTGTCAAACCCCCAGATCTTTTAAATAAGCCTTTTGAGGAGCCATTAACCAAGAGGGATTAGTGAGCCAAATTAATACATTCTAATATCCACTTGCACCACTTAGTGCTAAAACCCAAACAGACAAGCATATACCAGGGAAAGCTCCAATGCCCATAATCATAAGACTTTTCCAAGTCCAATTTGCAAATAAGACCTTGCTTCCTCAATTTGTCACTATAGTCAATGCACTCATGGGCTATTAGAGCCTTGTAATAATCTACCGCTTAAAAATTAAAGCTCCTTGAGTTTCCAAAATGATACCACTCAACACTCATGGAGCTCCAATAAGACTTGTAGCATGAAAATCATTCAAAATTTATGCTCTTTTTTTTTTTTTTTGGAATAGGGGCGAATGATGCCCCAATTTTCCCTTTCAAAGAACTCTGCCATAGAGGGCAAAAGATCCCCTTTCGCCTCTAGAAAATTGTGAACAAAGCTATCAAGAAACCATCTAGACCGAAAGCTTAGTCACTACCCAAACTTTGAATAGCTTTGAATACCTTTCTTCTTCACAATTTTGTTCCAACCAAGCTTCATCTGCCTCCTCAGTTTGATTCATCGAGAGATTGTCCAATTGCAAACAAATCCATGGCTCCTCCAAAAGCAAGTTGGAAAACTAGTTGACAGTAGCATTGTAGATTTCCTCCTTCCACTCTTTCGTTATTGATTCATACACAATGAATCTGATTTATTAGTCATTCTTCTTGAACTAGTTATGGCATGAAAGAATTTAGTGTTCGGTTCACCTTCTTTGAGCCACAATGTCCTAGACCTTTGCCTCCATTTAATTTCTTCCTACAAATGGATCCTATCAAGTTCCATCTTTAGAGTGTATCTTCCAATACCTCATCTTCCTCTAGACCTCCCAACTCTTCTTTCCCATCTATGCATTTTATAGCTTCAAACAATCTAGCCTTCTCCTCTTCTATCGAGGACTTCTTTGATTTTGCCCAATCTTTGATTTTCCTTTTCAACTTTTTTTAGCTTCACCATAAGTCTATGACCAGCCCACCCTTTGACATGACACTGTACCCACCAATCATTTACCTTCCGAGTGAAATCTTCATCTTCCAACTACACTAGTTCAAACCTGAATAACTTTGGCCCCCCCGATTCTTCATAGGACTCCAAGATGATAGGATCATGATCTGACACCACACTAGCCAACCTCCACTAAACAACATTTGAGAAACATTCAACCCACTCCAATGAAGCCAAGAAGTGATCGAATCTTCACATTGCCAGATTTTACTAGAGATTCAACCGTGTGAACTTCTAGTTAATGGAAAACAATCAGATGGTTATCTTCCACCCAAGCTGAGAATTCACACATACTTCTCAAAATGGATGCTCCATTCATATTTCTGTGAGGGAATCCTACCATATTGAAGGCTCCCCTTATGCAAAAGGAAGATTCAACTTGCCTCGGGAATTATCAAGATACACCCAAAGTTATTACCTTCCGGAGGAATCATTGGAGCCAAACATATCCATAAAAAAGCCATCTCATACCATCCTCTAAGCATTCGAATACATCAAATCGAAAATTCTCCTTCTGACCAATCTTCTTTTGACCGCATGCTAGAGTCCCACACAACCAAGATACCTCCTAAGGCTCCAATTGCGTCTTTGGCAACACACTCATGCTTGAAACCACCCTACACCTAACGAACCATTGTGCCATCTCAATTACTCTTTTTTCTTTCTTGAAATTTTCCCAATTACACCTCTTCCTGGGATAACCCACTCCAATGACATTCGATTACATAATCTTTATCTAAACTTAGGCCCCCTCCCTTTAGCTAATCCACTTGTCCCTTTGCTTGATGCCCTTGTTGAGGGGGGCTCCTTGTCGAGGGGGGCTACTAATGAGGAATTCCGGGCACCATACCAAAGGAAGGCTGAGTCAATCACCTTATGGCTAGATCACCATTTCATGAGGCCCGCTTAGCCCAATTCACATTCCTAGCCACGTCGAAGACTCCATGTGCATATTCCTGTATCTTTGAAGACCCCACACTAGGAAGATGCACATAGGCTGCATATAAGAGCTTGATGAACACATCGGACCGTTGGATCGAGTGGACACGATGATTGGACCGTTGGATTTCGACTATGGACCATTCTAGCGATTTGATCATCATCATCGGACATCTTGGTCATGAACCCCCGTGGGCCACGAAATAGTTTAGTTGCTTACTTTGTTTACATGTTTCGTTATTTTTTTGTATAGCTCATATTTGTGTTGAGACTAGGGAGTTAAGAACAACTTTTAATTAGTTAAGCGTCTTTATGTTGAGAATCTTATCTGAGAGCGCCTTTTGTAAAAGGTCTTTTCTGAGGCTATAAAGGGTTGGACATCCCCACCCTACCCATTATGCATGTTACGAATGAAAGAGGTCTCTCCTTTTACTTTGAGATCGAGTAAAAAAAATCATCTTGTGATTGGATTGGTGATGCAAAACCACAAGAAGTGATTCCCTAGTTATCTTTTCTACTTTTTTCTCACCTCAACAAGGTATCATCTCCACTTATCTTCTTCTTTTCTTCCTTCTTTATCTCTTTTTTTTTTCTTCTTCTTCTTTGTTACCATTCAAAACCTAAATCGACCCATCCCAAGCCAAAACCGACCATAGCCAGCCATCATTTGTCGTCCGCATGGATGTACGGACGCACATACGTACAATTGTCCGTACGAACAACCTTGTATAGTGGCCCTGTTATTTCATCACGAATGCTCTTCCCTTCCCTTAGCTTCCCCCTTCAAAACCCCTAAACTAATTTCACCAAACCCTAACCCTAAATTTTTTTTAATTCCAACATTCCCAATTTTTCAAAACTCAAATCCCCAAAATCTGAAAATCACTTGTCCAAATCATAAATCCTTAATTCCCGTAACCTAAAACTCATATTCTCAATTCTAGAAACCTTAAATCCTAAATCCCTTAAACCCAAAATCTAAAATCCTAACCCGAAACTTCCCAAAACTCCAACCCTAATGTTTCAAACCCTAATTCCTCTAAGCCTAAATACCCCAAACCCATTTCTCACATTCCGTAGCCTTTAAATAGCCTTAACACGTCAAAACTCTTACAAGACACATAATTTACATTGAATTCATATTTAATCCTATGATAGGATGGTGGTTGTATCTCTCATAGGTCCTAATAAATCAATAATTTATGAGATTCGCATTTTAGGATTGTCATAGGCTTGAATTTGGACATGTAATGAATCTGAAATTTCTGAACTTTTCTGGTAAATTAACTTTATTTTATCGTTCCATTGCTCTAGTTAATCCATCTTTTAATTTCATGGCATCATATTAGGTTAAATCATTCCGTCCTTCATCAAATTTTGGTATCAGAGACTAGGTCTAGCATAGGACTTTCATGTTGCATCTAGGTTAGGCTTTCATACTGTCATGTCTAGGGTTAGAAGTCTTTCCATTCTCATCACACTGCATCTAAGTTTTTAGATTTTTCATTCCCCATTAGGTCCCTAAGTTTATGCCCACTGGTACTAGGCGTGGTTTTGGTCTACCACCCATAATGAACTTGGAACAACTTACTGAAGCTATCAATGCCCATCTTGCGGCCATTGACACCCAAAATAGAACCACTAGTCACCAACTGGCAGCCCTCAGGAATGAGATCAACACTCACAAAAACCAGTTGGAAGGTTCCCTCTAGGCAAACCCCAGCAATTGGGAAGATGGCCAATCTCAAGTGGGAAATGAAATTGAAGGAGTTTAGACCGCGCCACTTGCAGTTGTTAGACGCGCCTTGGGCCAGACTATAGAAAGTGATGATTGGCATAGGAATTCTATTTTCCACACTTAACACCAAATGTGGTGACAAAAATTGTAAGGTGACAATTGATAGTACCAGTTGCACCAATGTGGTCTCTGCTAGCACTGTGGATCGCTTAGGTTTGATAATTGTTCCTCACCCTCAGCCATATCAAGTCTCATGGGTCTATGCGTCTTTGATTCCAGTTTCTCAGCGTTGACTCATTCCCGTCCAGTTTGGTTCCTATACGAACATGATGTAGTGTGATGTTTTGCTTATGGATGTAAGAGACATCATTTTGGGCAGACCCTGGTTGTATGATCATGATATGATACTATTCGGTCACCTGAATATGTGTTCATTTATGCATGAGGGTAAAAGGATAAAGCTGAATCCTCTCCCGCCCAAAGCACCCCAAAAAAGGAGGACGTAAAAAAAACGTGATCCTGAAGATGTGAGGAAATTCCAATTTGAGGCTCTCCCTATAATAAATGCCAAGGAGTTTAAAAGGAAGACTAAAGCTGATTTGACGGATTATGCCCAAGTGGCAAGTGAGGTCACACCTAAGGTTAGTATGGAGATGTCACCTGAGGTTACACCCAAGGGTAGTATAGAGTTACCACCTGAGGTGAGTCCGATATTGGAGGAGTCTAGGGATGTTATCCCAGATGACATACCATATGAGCTTACACCCGTGTGGAACATTCAACATGCCCTAGATCTTGTCCCCGGATTGACTCTATCAAACCTTCATCACGATCAAATGAGTTCCACAGAGGAAATGGATCTGAAAAGGCAAATAGATGAGCGTAGGAAGTCCATAGATCTTATTCCCGCGTTAGTCTCACATAGGTCATCAGAGTCCGCAGATGCGTTTACACGTCATATCCATGATTCGCATGTTGAAATTAGAAATTGGATTAGCACGAGCAATGAACCGTACAAGATATTTGCTGACTCTCATCACAAGTTCAAAAAGTTTCAGGTAGGTGATTATGTGATGATTCATATAAGGCCTGAATGGTGTCGACAAGGGACCGTTAAGAAATTACAAGTCCATAGTGTAAAACCCTATAAGATATTGAGTAATTTGGGACACGATACACATGTTGTAGATCTTCCACCTAATATGGGTATTAAATCTACATTCAATGTGGAAAATCTTGTATCTTTTAAGGGTCCAGAATTTACACCTATCAGCCTTTATTCATATTATCACCTTCATCCTGATGATATCCCTCCCGACCTGTCCTGTGACCCTTGGCCTATACCCGACTATTCTTCCCAGCATCGACCTCTTTTGCCATACACACCTATCAAGAAAGAAAAGATAAAAGACGCCTCAGATGAGCACATGGTTTCCGCACGATATGGAAGTTACCAGGAGTATCTCGTCAAGTGGAAGGGCAGACCAAAGTCAGACAGTAAGTAGATCACAGAGGCAGAGCTTCAACAACAAGACCCAGATCTCCTCGAGTGTCACCGCAGTTTTATTTTGCCAGAGGCGAAATCTCCTCAACTAAGGGGAATTGACAAGGACATCCGAGCACCATACCAGAGGAGGAAGGTTGAGTCGGTCTCCTTATGGCTTGACGACCATTACATGGGGCCCACCTAGCCCAATTCACATTCCTACCCACGTTGAAGGCCCCACATGCATGTTCGTGCATCTTTGAAGATCCCACACTAGAAGATGCATGTGAGCTATATATAGGAGCTTAATGGACACATCGGACTATTGGATCGAGTGGACACGATGATTGGACCATTGGATTTCGACCGTGAACCATTCTGATAGTTGGATCATCATCATCGAACATGTTGATCGTGGACCCGCATGGGCCACAAAATAGTTTAATTGTTTAGTTTATTTACATGTTTCGTTATTTTTGGTATAGCTCATATTTGTGTTGAGATTAGGGAGTTAGGAACAACTTTTAATTCATTAGGTGTTTTTATATTGAGAATCTTATCTGAGAACGCCTCTTTGTAAAAGGTCTTTTCTGAAACTATAAAAGGATGGACGTCCCCACCCTAGCCATTATGTGTGTTAGAAATGAAAGAGATTTCTCTCCTTTTGCTTTGAGATTGGGCAAAAAATTTCATCCTGTGATTGGATTGGTGGTACAAAACCACGGGGAGCAATTCCCTAGTTGTCTTTTCTACTTTTATCTCTCCTCAACAAGATATCATCTTATCTCATCTTCTTCTTTTCTTCCTTCTTTATCACTTCTTTTTTTTTTCTTTGTTACCATCCAAAACCTAAATCAACCCATCCAAAGCCCAAACTGACCACAATCGGCCATCCTTTATTGTCCGTACAGACGTACGGACACACGCACGTACAATTGTCCATACGAACAACCTTGTACAATGGCCCCCTTGTTTCATCATGAATGTTCTTCCCTTTCCTTAGCTTCCCTCTTCAAAACCCCTAAACTAATTTCACCAAACCCTAACCCTAAAATTTCTAAATTCCAAAATCCCCAATTTTTCCAAACTCAAATCCCCAAAATCTGAAAATTCCCTATCCAAATCATAAATCCCAAATTCCCATAACCTGAAACCCATATTCCCAGTCCTAGAAACCCAAAAACCTAAATCCCTTAAACCCAAAATTTGGTATCCTAACCCAAAACTTCCCAAAACCTCAACCTAATGTTACAAACCCTAATTCCTCTAGAGTCTAGATACCCCAAACCTATTTCCTACATTCCCTAGCCTTTAAACAGCCCTAACACATCAAAACTCTTACAAGACATATGATTTCCATTGAATTCATATTTAACCCTATGCTAAGATGGGGGTTTTATCTCCCATAGATCCCGATTGATCAATAATTTATGAGATTCGCATTACGGGACTATCATAGGCTTGAAATTGGACATGTCATGAATCTGAAATTTCTGAATTTATGGTAAATTGGCTTTATTTTATTGTTCCATTGCTCTAGTTAATCTGTCTTTTAATTTCATGGCATCATATTAGGTTAGATCATTCCGTTCTGCATCAACTACTCCTAAGCATACCGCTATGACAATCATAGTTTACAAAGTCAAATTCAGTAGCTCCCTCTTGCCCTTCTTCCCATTGTTACCCTGACTATACTCTTGAGCCTCTTTGAATGCACTATCCGTTTTATCTTTTTTTCTTGCGGGATAAACGCCCAATCCCTTTCTTCCAACCAAGCAAAAGGAGCTTAAAAGTCTTCCTTGTTGCCAGCAAAGGAGAGGCCAACCACACAACCCGCCCTTTGCATTGTATCTCTCGCTTGGTCCTTCAGCCTTTCTTCGTATGTTGCTTGCAGTCGAACCTCCTACTCAACATCCACACTCTCCACCTACACTACCTTAGAGCTACACTGAGTTGATAATGAGTCAGCCCTTTGGATCGCCAATGGAGACACTTCGATTAGCTCCCCCACATTCTACTCCTCACTTGAAGGAACCTAAATGAGAATGATTCTTCCTGCCTCGAGGATGAATTTCTCTAACCGCTTCGCTCATCTCATGCAAGATGCCCAATGGTTGCACGAAGCTTTATCCCTAAAAAGCCTAATGAGTGGATGCATAACTAAATGGGCCCTCTCTATATGCGAGGATGGACCCTCCCTAGTCTTCCTTGCACCATCTTGTGGCTCACGCAAAAGAGTCAGCTTAATGCTTGGGCCCAACTAGATCAAGCTTCGGGCCCAACTTTCCTTGGAAGACCCATCCCCCTCACACAAGCAATCTCCTCCATCAAACTTATCTCATCACCCCTCCCCGACCACGTGTCTGAATCCTCACCACTAGGGCATAAAACCTCATGCTTCATAAGTGTTGGACTCCCAACAAGATGTCTAGCCTGCTTTCATAAGTGACATGCATGCACTCGACACTTAGGTCAGAGAGGTGACATGGCCCCATCTCCAACACATCAGCCATCCATCATCTCAGTTTTGAATCCTTTGTCATTGCCTGACCATCTCTCCAATTGGAACCCGCCATGTGGACAGTTGTAGCTCGGATGGTCCACACAGCATGCGAACTGGTAATCCTTCCTCAGCCACCTCAAATTGGAGAATCTTGTCATTGCCTTTCCCACTTCTCTGTCCTTGTTTAGCTTCGACTTCTACCCCACCATCCTAGTTCTCCCCTCTTCCTACCAACTAAAGAAGGCTCAAATGGCTCCAACAGAAAGCACACCTTCATTACCTTTAATGGTCGTACTTCCAACAAACCTTGCCCAAAGATTTTCCCGATCTCCACCTCCACCTGCAAGCTCTAATTTTCTATCCACAATTGTAAAACCTTCCAACCTTCCCAAGGAGAAAGCCTCTTGATCCTAACTCCTACAAACTCCACCACAATCAGTCCATATCATTAGACTATAATTTGTGAGGATAGGCTTAGACTTCCAGTAACCAGTTAGGGATCATTTCTATTGCAACCCAACCTCTAGCGATGGCTTATGTCTTCCAAGATTTCTCCTGACGAGCTTTCGCACCAAACTCGGACCTCTGCACCCTTAATACCATTCCATGCCATCATTAGCTACTACCTTGGACGCATGATGCAGGACATGAAATTCAGATATACGTGCAAGATTTCAGGCTTAAGATCACGTTAATTCAGAAACAATTACACAAATTCCATATCCCACAAAAAAGTCCAAACATTCAATTAAGGAGAATCTATGTGGGTCCGGGCCTACACATGTTAGAGCTGGATCAATAAAAACTATGAACCAAACAATACTCAAAGGGAAATAGAAATCATCCACACATGCATCACAATCAATCCCTAATCCAAGGAATCCACCAATTTCAAATCAGGGAACCCTAGGGTGAGAAAACGAGCAAATAAATTAAGGATAATGCAATCTAGGGTTAGAGTTTATGAAAAACTGGTATGAGAGGGTAAAATAAGAAGAAAACCTGAACCGGAAGATAGTTCCCGCACGCGAACAGCAACAATGGCCCAGACACACATGCGTGTAATCACGGCCGCACGTGTGTGAAGGCCCACTATTCAGAAAAAAGGCCACCTTGGCCCTCGTCAGCCGGTGATGGACTCCAAAACCTCCAAATCTCAGCTCGATCCAATGCACGGTGTGTGCATGATGCTCTGCCAAAGTTTCAGCCCTCCTGCAGGGCCAGATTCTGAAAATCTGCTGTAGAGAGAAAAACAGCTGCAAGTATTGATGGATTTGCAGATGGAATGCTTGTAGGAGAAGAGAAATATGGATGGAAGAAGGTGGAGGCGAATCGCGATATATGTGGCTTCGCACCACGGTATTTAGCCCTTCGAAGAATGGAGGGCTTCGCACCTAATTAGGTTTTTATAACTTGAAAAGGAGCAGGAAAACACAACAATTTTTTTTAATCTTCATTGAATCAAAAGAACTACAAGGGGTGCCTATTTATAGGGAAAACCCTATACCCAAGGTGTCCCATATCGGTATCGGTTGGCGTAACGGTGCCCTCCGAAACCGATACGGATACGGGGGCGTAACGGCGATACGGGAGCGTAACGGCCCATAACGGTGCAAATTTTTTTTTTTTACTAAAAAAATATGAAAAAATATGGATTAAATCCAGAATATTCTAAGCATTCCAAATATGCATTCATTTATAAATTGGAACATGTTTATGGTGATGTAACGGTCCACTCTTTGGTAAGAAGTTGTATCGGACTGTCTAATAAATTTATGAACCAGATAACCTGAATTTGACTACAAAATTTATATATTTAATTTTCTAAATATTTAATTTATATACTTAACAACTTGATATCATTTCTCCCAATAGTTCTTTAAAAAAATGAAATTAAATTCAGGTAGATGGCGTTGCCAATTTGGGGCTGACTTGGAGGACCAATCTATACACCAATTCGGCCTCAAATTCATGCAATTTATTGTCATTATCCCACTTATGAATTGGTGGACATTTATTGGATGGTGAATCATGAAAAAAAATCAAAAGACCCTATTTAAAAAAATAAAAGTCCACAAATTAACAATTAAAACTATTCAAACAATTTGATTTTGGCATTGTGAGTTAGCAATTGCAGTTCATAATTTAATTGCTAAATTTTAAGTTAATATGTCTCGTGTACAATTTTTTAGGGCTTGAATTAGGCGGGACTTGGATTGTGAAGTGTACCACACATGTCAAAGTTTTTTGGGCCCCACCCGTGATGAATGTGTTATATCCACACCGTCCATCCATTTTGCCAAATAATTTTAGAGCATGAGCCCAAAAATGAGGCACATCCAAAGCTCAGGTGGACTGCACCATAAGAAACAACACTAATTAAACGTTCACCATTAAAAATTTACTGGGGGCTACAAAAGTTTTAGATCAAGCTGACATGTGTGTTTTCTCTTCATCCACGTCAGTGTGACCCAATTAATAGGTTAGATTGAAAATAAACATTACAATGGACCTTAAGAAATTTTTAACGGTAAGCATTCTATAACCACTGTTTCCTATGGTGTGGTCTGCATGAGATTTGGATTTATTAATTTTTTAGATCCTAATGTAAAATGACGTGGCAAAATGGATGGACGACATGGATAAAATATATACATCATGGTGGGGCCCACTCAGGTCTGATCAAATCAGATTGGGTAGAAAATAAACGTTACCGTGGGCCCTTCGAATTGTTTTACGGTGAAAATATTATCTCCGCTGCTATTTTTGGTGCGGTCCAGATGATCCTTGGATATAATTCATTTTTTGGGTAGTGCTCTAAAATGATCTATGAAAATAGATGAACGGTATAGATGTAATAAATAGAAGAAGAGGAAGAAGGCCGCAGCCGGGGCCGCAGCCATAGCCGCAAAAGAAAAAAAAGAAGAAGAAGAGGAAGAAGAAGAAGAAAAAGAAGAAAATAAAGGAAAACAGGTATGTTTTTTTTTTTTTTTTTTAAAGGCCCGTAATAGCCATTACGGGTCAGTAACGGCCGTTACGTGCACAGAATATGGACTCGGCCGATACGACCCCGAAATGCGTAACGGGTACCACCGTTACCATTACGTATCGGCCGATACGTAACTGTTTTGGGACACCTTGCCTATACCCCAAAACTCGCGCCATGTGCGCAACCTATTACTTGGCGATGAAGTAAACTAAAATAAAAACCAATCAAAAAAATCTAAAGCGTCCATGATGTTCTAAATAATATAAGCAAAACCTAAAGTATAAACTTAATCCGACTAGTGGGCCCCCGATCATGAGATCCCATGATGAGCTTTACTTGACTATCGGGCCCACTTCAATGAATCAAACTCCGTCTTCTAACTAGGAGGCCCTCCCTAGACGTCGTCATCGATCCAGATCAACGGTGGGGCCCTCCTTCTGGCCAATCAATCCCTAATCCAAGGAATTCACCAATTTCAAATCAAGGAACCCTAGGGTGAGAAAGGAGCAAATAAATTAAGGATAATGCAATCTAGGGTAAGGGTTTATGAAAAACTGATATGAGTGGGTAAAATAAGAAGAAAACCTGAACCAGAAGACAGTTCCCGTGGGCGGACATCAACAATGGCCCAGACGCATGTGCGTGTAATCACGGCCGCACGTGTGGGCCGATCCGATGCACGGTTTGTGCATGATGCTTTGCCGAAGTTTCAACCCTCCTGTAGGGCCAGAATTTGGAATTCTGTTGTAGAGAGGAAAACTGCTGCAATAAAGAACGGATTTGAATCGTGGATGATTGTACGAGATGAGAAGTATGGATGGTAGAAGATGGAGGCGAATCGGGTTAGATGTGGTTTCGCACCACGGTAGTTAGCCCTTCGAAGAAGGGAGGTCTTCTCACCCAATTAGGTTTTCATAACTCGGAAAGGAGCAAGAAAACATAGCAATTTTAATCTTCATTTAATAAATAAATAAATAAACTACAAGGGGTGCGTATTTATAACAAAACCTTATACCGTAAAACTTGCGCCATGTGCGCAACCTATTACTTGGCAATGAAGTAAACCAAAATAAAAACTAACCAAAGAAATCTAAAATGTTCATGATACTCTAAATAACATTAATAAGCAAAACCTAAAATATGAAATTAATCTGACTAGTGGGCCACGATCATGAGATCCCATGATGGCCTTTACTTGGCTATCGGGCCCACTCTCTTGAACCAAAACTCCGTCTTCTAAATAATCAAAAGAACTACAAGGGGTGCCTATTTATAGGGAAAACCTTATTCCCCAAAACTCGTGCCATGTGTGCAACCTATTACTTGGCGATGTAAGAAAACTAAAATACAAACCAATCAAAGAAATTTAAAGCGTCCATGATGTTCTAAATAATATAAATAAGCAAAACCTAAAGTATGAACTTAATCCGACCAGTGGGCCTCGATCATGAGATCCCATGATAGGCTTTACTTGACTATCGGACCCACTTCAATGAACCAAACTCCGTCTTCTAACTAGGAGGCTGATGGGGGCATCACGCGCACGCGCATGCATGCCGCCCCCCCTACACATACACAAGAAAAAGGAGGGCCCCACCATCGATCTGGCTCGATGACGACGTCCAGAGAGGGCCTCCTAATTAGAAGACAAAGTTTTGGTTCAACAGATTGGACCCGATAGTCAAGTAAAGCCCATCATGGGATCTCATGATCGTAGCCCACTAGTCAGATTAAGTTCATATTTTAGGTTTTGTTTATTTATGCTATTTAAAACATCATGAACACTTTAGATTTCTTTGATTAGTTTTTATTTTGGCTTACTTCATTGCCAAATAATAGGTTGCGCACAAGGCACGAGTTTTGGGGTATAGGGCTTTCTTATAAATAGGCACCCCGTGTAGTTCTTTTTTTTCATTGAAGTTGAATAAAAACTCCTATGTGTTTTTTTACTCTCTGAGTTTCTGAGTTGTGGAAAAATTCAAGTGGGTGCAAAGCCCTCCCTTTTCGAAGGGCTAACTACCGTGGTGCGAAGCCACGTTTATCCCAATTTGCCCCTCTATCTTATTTCATCCATCCCACGATCATCTGCATTTCAAATCCGCTTGTATTGTGGCTATTCGTCTCTCTTCAGTCAGTTTTCAAAATTTGGCCCTGCAAGAGGGTTGAAACTTCGACGGAGCACCGCGCCCCAACCGAAACATCGGATTGTGACGAAATTTGAAGGGTTTGAAGTCCCCCCTGGCCGACCAAGGCCAAGGAAGCCGTTTTGGGATACGGGCCCCCACCACACGTGCGGCCGGCCTCCTGCGCACGTGCACCCGACTCAAGCCCACTATTCGCACATGGGAGCTGTTCCTGGTTCATGTTTTCTCCCTATTTTCCCTTTTTTCTTACTTTTTTTCATAACCCTAGTCCTAGATTGCATTATCCATAATTTATTTGCCCCCTTTTTCGCCCTAGGGTTCCTTAAATTGAAATTAGGGAATCCCTTAGATTAGGGGCTGATTGCTATGCATGTGTGGTTGATTTCTATTTCCCTTTGAGCATTATTTGGTCCATAATTTTACTGATCCAGTCCTAACCTGTGTAGGCCTGGACCCGTGCAGATTCTCCTTTGCTTGAATGTTTTTACTTTTGTGTGGGATGTGGAATTATTATGTGATCGTTCTGCATTAGTCTGATCTAAGCCTGAATTCTTACATATCATATTTAAATTTCATGTCCTGCATCAAATTTGGTATCAGAGCTTAGGGTTCTTATAGGGGAATACATTACATGTTAGGGTGGGTTTGTTTGAGTCCTTCATGCTTCCAATTCATCACATATAGTTGTTAGAAGACCGTAGTCCCTGATATTAGTTGCTGAAATTTCTGTTAGCAGGGAGTTAGCAATTTACATTGCTGTAACTTTCTGTTATTCCCGTATTTCGCCAACTATGTTGCTGGATTTTAGTAACACTGCGTAGTTTCCCTCATACAGAGTCTCATAGCATCATTTAGTCCTATCTAGTTGCATATAGTCGTCATAGAAAGTCTTAGGTGGAGTTAGCAGTCACGTACGGGTCGTGGTTGGTTTGCACCCTACACTAAACATGGAACGATTGTAAGAATCACTAAACAAACTATCCCAACAGATAGAGTCTGTGGGTAAGCGCTTGGAACAACATATAGACCAACGCTTTGATCAATTTGATGTGCGCATTACCCAACTAAAGGCCTCCACCAGGACAAACCCCACCCTTGGGGTAGATGTCCAATCTCAGACAGGTGGCCAGGAGGATAGACCAATGAATGGAGTTGGCCAAGGAATCAGTTATAGGCATGCACCCATGCACCCACCCCATGAGGGACATCAAGACCATTATTTTGAGGGTACAACATGCGCGACCTTGTGGCTGGAGAAAGTGTACCAGAGGCTAGTGCAGAGTTACCCACTGAGCCCATTCCAGTAGTGGATGAGTTTCGTGATGTCTTCCCTGATGATCTACCGGATGAGTCTCCCCCTAGGAAGGATATAGCACACACCAGAACATGGGACACCGTAATACCTATAGCCGAGTTTGCGTTTAATAGTTCTGTCGATAGGTCCACGGGTCTCAGCCCTTATGAAGTCGTTACTTGTTATAAACTTGGGAAACCTATTGATCTTGTCTGTGTCAGTCCCATAAGCCGTCAGAGCCTGCAGAGTCTTTTACGCATCACATTCATTCATCACCTCAAGAAATTAAGCAGAAGATCACTACTAGTGATGAACATTACAAATTTTCTGCAGACCAGGATGAACGTTTCAAAGAATTCAATATTAGAGACTCTGTGATGGTCTGCATCAGGCTCGAGCGGTATCCTCCAGAGGCCGTTCATAAGTTACATGTGCGTAAGCACTGGACCCTTCAAAATTATAAAAGGAAACGGTCTCAATGCGTATGAGGTAGATCTTCCACCTTCCATGGGAATTAATTCCGCATTCAATGTGAAGGATCTAGTTACATTTCAGGGGACCACTAATACTCTGTCCGGTCCTTCGCCACCCATCCTGATTCCCTAGATTTATCCCTTGATCCATGGCCCCCTCCCGACCCATCTTCCCAGCCTCTACATCTCATACCTACCCTTTCCGATCCATTTTCCCAGCCTCTACGTCTCATACCTACCGACCCATTTTCCCAGCCTCTACGTCCCATACCTACCCGTCCAACCCCTTTTCCCAGCCTCTACCTCCCATACCTACTTTTCCTGATCTTTCTTCCCAGCCTCTACCTCTCATACCTAGACTTCACACACCCAGAGAGGAAATAGAGGATATCCTGGACCATCAGATAGTTTCAACGTCGGACGGCAGGTTTCAGAAGTACTTGATTAAATGGAAGTCACGCCCAACTTCAGACAACACGTGGTTCACTGACGAAGAGCTTTAGAGACTTGATCCTGACATCCTAGAGCGGTTCAGGAGTTTTATTTCGCCAGTGGCGAAATCTTCGTAGCCGGGGAGAATTGATGGGGACATCACGCGCACAAGCGTCACCCCTCTCCGCATGAACACAAGGAAAAGGAGGGCCCCACTGTCAATTTGGCTGGATGACGACGTCCAAGGAGGGCCTCCTAGTTAGAAGATGGAGTTTTGGTTCAAGAGAGTGGGCCCGATAGTCAAGTAAAGCCCATCATGGGATCTCATGATCATGACCCACTAGTCGGATTAAGTTCATATTTTAGGTTTTGCTTATTTATGTTATTTAGAACATCATGAATGCTTTAAATTTCTTTGATTAGTTTTTATTTTGGTTTACTTCATCGCCAAGTAATAGGTTGCGCACAAGGTGCGAGTTTTGGGGTATAGGGCTTTCTTATAAATAGGCACCCCTTGTAGTTTTTGTTTTCATTGAAGTTGAATAAAAATTCCTACGTGTTTTTCTACTATGAGTTTCTGAGTTGTGGAAAATTTCAAGTGGGTGCAAAGCCCTCTCTTTTCGAATGGCTAAATTCAAGTGGGTGCGAAGCCCTCCCTTTTCGAAGGGCCAACTACCGTGGTGCGAAGCCACGTTTATCCCAATTCGCCCCTCCATCTTATTTCATCCATCCTGTGATCAGCTTCGCTTCAAATCCACTTCTTTTGCAGCTATTTGTCTCCCTTCAACCAGTTTCCAGAATCTGGCCCTGCGGGAGGGCTGAAACTTCGACGGAGCACCGCGCCCCAACCGAAACATCGGATTGTGACGAAATTTGGAGGGTTTGAAGTCCCCCCCCTAGCTGACCAAGGCCAAGGAAGTTGTTTTGGGATTCGAGCCCCCACTACACGTGCGGCCGACATCCTGCGTATGTGCGCCCGACTCGTGCCCGCTATCCGCACGCGGGAGCTGTTCCTGGTTCAGGTTTTCTCCCTATTTTCCCTTTTTTTCTTACCTATTTTAAAAACCCTAGTCCTAGATTACATTATCCCTAATTTATTTGCCCCCTTTTTCACCTTAGGGTTCCTTAAATTCAAATTAGGGAATCCCCTGGATTAGGGGCTGATTGCTATGCATGTGTGGTTGATTTTTATTTCCCTTTGAGCATTGTTTGATCCATAATTTTACTGATCCAGTCCTAGCCTGTGTAGGCCTGCACCCATGCAGATTCTCCTTTACTTGAATGTTTGAACTTTTGTGTGGGATGTGGAATTATTATGTGATCGTTCTGCACTAGTCTAATCTAAGCCTGAATTCTTGCATATCATATTTAAATTTCATGTCCTGCATCAGAGGCCCTCCTTGGACGTCGTCATCGATCCAGATCAACAATGGGGCCCTCTTTCTAGCGTACGTGCGTAGGGGGCGGCGTGTGTGCGCGTGATGTCCCCACCAATTCTCCCTGACTACGAAGATTTCGCCATTGGCGAAATAAAACTCCTGAACCTCTCCAGGATGTCAGGATCAGGTCTCTGAAGCTCCTCCTCAGTGAGTCACGTGTTGTCTGAAGCTGGGCATGACTTCTATTTAACCAGGTACCTCTAAAACCCATCGTCCAACGTTGAAACTATCTGATGGTCCAGGATATCCTCTATTTCCTCTCTGGGTGTGTGAAGGCTAAGTATGGGAGGTAGAGGCTGGGAAGAAAGGTCGAGAAGAGTGGGTATGGGAGGTAGATGTTGGGAAGAAAGGTCAAGAAGAGTGAGTATGGGAGGTGAGGTTGGGAAGAAAGGTCGGGAAGAGGGTATGGGAGGTAGAGGCTGGGAAAATGAGCCAGGACGGGTAGGTATGGGACGTAGAGGATGGGAAAATTGATCGGGAAGGGTACATATGGGAGGTAGAGGCTGGGAAGATGGGTCGGGAGGGGGCCATGGATCAAGGGAAAGGTCTAGGGAATCAAGATGATTATGCGAAAGACTGGGCAATACATCAATGGCCCATTAAAATGGAACTACATCCTCCACATTGAATGTGGAACTAATTCCCATGGAGGATGGAAGATTTGGCCCATACGCATTACGACCGTTTCATTTTATAATTTTGAAGGGGCCAGCACTACGCGTGTGTAACTTACAAATGGCCCCTGGAGGATACCGCTCGAGCCTAATGCAGACAATTACAGAGTACCTTAAATTGAATTCCTTGAAACATTTATGCTAGTCTGCAAAAAATTTGTAATGTTCATTACTAGTAGTAATCTTCTGCCTGATTTCTTGATGCCATGAATGAATGTGATGCACAAAAGACTTTGCAGGCTCTAACGGCCTATGGGATAGTGACATAGGGACAAGATCAATAGGTTTCTCAGGTTTATAATCAGTAACGACTTCATAAGGACTGAGACCCATGGACCTATTGACAGAACTATTAAACACAAACTCGGCTATAGGTATTACGGTGTCCCATGTTTTGGTGTGCTCTATATCCCTGCTAGGAGGAGACTCTAGTAAATCATCAGGAAAAACATCACGTTACTCATCCACTACCGGAATGGCCTCAGTGGGTAACTCTACACTAGCCTTTGGTGCACTCTCTCCAACCACAAGGCCGCACATGTTATTCCCCTCAAAATAGTGGTCTTGATGTCCCTCATGGTGTGGGTGCACAGGTGCACGCCCATAACTGATTCCTTGGTCAACTCCATTTATTGGTCTATCATCCTTAGCCTGAGATTGGACATCTACCCCAATGGTAGGGTTTGTCCCGGCGGAGGCCTTTAGTTGGATAATGCGCACATCAAATTGATCAAAGCATTGGTCTATATGTTGTTCCCAACGCTTACCGAAAAACTCGATCTTCTGGGACAGTTTGTTTAGTGCCTCTAGCAGTTGCTCCATATTTAGTATAGGGTGCAAGCCAAAATCATGACCCGTACGTGTGGCATACGACTGCTAACTCCACCTAAGGACTTTCTACTACAACTATATGCAACTAAACGAGACTAAATGATCCTATGAGACTCTATATGAGGGAAACTACGCAGTGCTACCAAAATTCAGCAATATAGTTGTCAAAATATAAGAAAGTTTTTTTTAAAAGTTTTTTTTTTTTTTTTAAAGGAAACAACCTAGTTTCTAAAAAACGAAAAAGGAAAGTTTCTAAAAACAAATTAGGAAAGTTTCTAAAAAAAACAAATTAGGTAAGTTTCTAAAAAAAAGCAACCTAGTTTCAAAAAACGAAAAAGGAAAGTTTCTAAAAACAAATTAGGAAATTCTCTTTTTAAAAAAAAAAAAAAACAAATTAGGAAAGGTTTTAAAAAAAAACAACCTAGTTTCTAAAACAAAGAAAAAAGGAAAGTCTCTAAAAATAAAAAGTAAGTTAGTTTCTAAAAAAGAAAAAGGAAAGTTTAAAAAACAGTAAAGGAAAGTTTCTAAACCTAGAAATAGAAAGCTAAGTTAATTTCTAAAATAATTCAAATAAGGGTATAGTAGAAAATTTCAGCAACTTATATCAGGGTTTATGGACCTCTAAACAGCCATATATAAAGAGAATTAATGCGTAATAGACATAAACAACTAAACCCTAAACATTTAATGCATTCCCCCTATAAGAACCCTAAGCTCTGATACCAAATTTGATGCAAGACATGAAATTCAGATATAATCTGCAAGATTTCAGGATTAAGATCACGTTAGTTCATAAACAATTACACAAATTTCATATCCCCCACAAAAATCCAAACATTCAATTAAGGAGAATCTATGTGGGTCCAGGCTTACACATGTTAGGGCTGGATCAATAAAAATTATGAACCAAACAATACTCAAAGGGAAATAGAAATCATCCACACATGCATCACAATCAATCCCTAATACAAGGAATTCACTAATTTCAAATCAAGGAACCCTAGGGTGAGAAAAGGGACAAATAAATTAAGGATAATACAATCTATGGTTAGGGTTTATGAAAAACTGGTATGATAGGGTAAAATAAGAAGAAAACCTGAACCTAAAGACAGTTCCCGCGCGCGGACAACAACAATGGCCCAGACGCACGTGGGTGTAATCACATGTGTGGGGCCCACTATTCAGAAAAAGGCCACCTTAGCCCTGGTCGGCCAGGGATGGACCCAAAACTCCCATATCTCAGCTCGATCCGAGGCACGGTGTGTGCGTGGTGCTCTGCCGAAGTTTCAACCCTCCTATAGGGCCAGATTCTAGAAATCTATTGTAGAGAAAAACAGCTGCAACTATTGATGGATTTGTAGATGGAATGCTTGTAGGAGGAGAAATATGAACGGAATAAGGTGGGGGCGAATCACGATAGATGGGGCTTCGCACCACGGTAGTTAGCCCTTCGAAGAAGGGAGGGCTTCGCACCCAATTAGGTTTTCATAACTCAGAAAGGAGCAAGAAAACACAACAATTTTTATTAATCTTCATTGAATCAAAAGAACTACAAGGGGTGCCTATTTATAAAGAAAACTCTATACCCCAAAACTTGCGCCATGTGCGCAACCTATTACCTAGCGATGAAGTAAACTAAAATAAAAATCAATCAAAGAAATCTAAAGCGTCCATGATGTTCTAAATAATATAAATAAGCATAACCTAAAGTATGAACTTAATTCAACTAGTGGGCCTCGATCATAAGATCCCATGATGGGCTTTACTTGACTATCAGGCCCACTTCAATGAACCAAACTCCGTCTTCTAACTAGAAGGCCCTCCTTGGACGTCGTTAGCAATCCAGATCGACGGTGGGGCCCTCCTTCTGGCGTACATGCGTAGGGGGCGGCGTGCATGCGCGTGTGCGCATGATGTCCTCATCAACGCATCTTTCTCCAAGCACGTCTTGACAAAGCCAAAGCTTTTGTTTCTCCCTATCATTTTTTCATTTGGGAGCACCACCTCCCTAACAAAACCTACATACGAAAATATCTCCAGCCCGCCTATCAATGGATCCGATGGAAGGTTAGATATAAAATAAAATAAAATAAAAGAAAAAAAAAAAAAGGTAACCCATACCTCATGATCAATCGATTTACCTATCCCTCTCTGTTCGATTGTTTGTCATTCCTCTCCTTCCCCATCTGCCCTTCCTCACCAACAAGATTTTATTGTTGCTACAAGAAAATTGTTGCCGCCTTGGCCCAAAGCATAAAGCCAACCCATCTATTTCAACAAATTGACATGTACTTTCTTCTTCTTTTTTTTTAATTGTGAAGAGCAATGAATTTGATTTTATAAAAAGGCTAAAAGACAAAAGTCAAAGCAACAAAAGAATACAACCTCAAAAGACATTCCTATTCCCTAGTTACAGTCTAAACAGTAATAAAACACCACCCATGTTGCATCCCTGATTACAATCCAAATTAGAGCCTAAGCATGGATGACATTTCAACAACGTTTGAATAATACTGAAGAGTGATGCTTTAGATATAACAAATTGGCCTATCACCAAAAGGTGAATCGGTGAGGCTTTAGAAGCTGGTTAAGGATTCAACCGGCATGCTCTACAACGCTAAAAATAAAAATTGTATATAGAATGCTTTATATATGTAATAACTTGGGGTGAAAGGTTTGTCAAACAAATTCGAACATGTGCCATGGAAATAAAAACCTGCCATAGAAGAGGGCGAGGCCGAGGCTACACATAGGTATGAGCCACACGCAGAGAGAGAAAAGGAAGGGCACCTAGAATGGTTTCACCAATGGGTGACTAATGCAAGCCGAATGGGAAATAAAACAAAAAGAGGGAACGTATGGATATTGCACACACGACAATTCATAGGTATGAGCCACACGCAGAGAGAGAAAAGGAAGGGCACCTAGAATGGTTTCACCAATGGGTGACTAATGCAAGCCGAATGGGAAATAAAACAAAAAGAGGGAACGTATGGATATTGCACACACGACAATTCAAAGAGATGACTTTATAGGGTTTTCTCCCTCTACAAGAGAATGCTTTCTCCCTAAACTCACACCCTTGTTCTTATTCCAATCTTCCTTGGCCCCTACAACATCTACAAAGGCACATACGTTAATTATAATAAAATTTATTAAAAAAAAAAAAACTTCATTATCCTAAATTACGGAAATGAATCCAAAAACAACACACATACATGGACCTAAATTTCTCCCTTCTATTTATTTTGTTATGCTTACATCTAACTTATTAAGATCTCCCAAGAGATTAATATATCCTATTAAATATCCACCAAGATATTTTTATATCCTATTAAAAATCTCCTAAGACTTAAATCTCTCAAAATAAAAAAACCATTAATGACTTAATATCCCTTTAAAGATCCTACAAAATCTTTATTAATGACCGCAAAGAATCAAAGCTAGAAGCACTAGGATACTCATCTCTTAAAAAATCTGTAAGTGCAACTTAACATTTGGGGCCCACCAAATGGATTGTATGATTTGCCAATTGGGCTTTTGGAGCTCACATATGCATCACACACTTCTTTCGAATGTACATGCTTGCATGATTCTTTGCCAATTGGAAGGAACTCGTCCTCAAGTTGATAAACAATTAAAATTGGCAAGATCAATCCCATGATGTAGGACATGAAATTTAGATATGATGTGCAAGATTTCAGATTTAAGATCACATAGTTCATAAACAATTACACAAATTCCACATCCCACACAAAGGTCCAAATATTCAATTAAGGGGAATCTACGTGAGTCCACGCCTACACACGTTAGGGTTGGATCAATAAAATTATGAACCAAACAATACTCAAAGGAAAATAGAAATCATCCACACATGCATGACAATCAATCCCTAATCCAAGGAATTCACCAATTTCAAAATAAGGAACCCTAAAGTGAGAAAAGAGATAGAAATTGGGGATTTAGGGCAATTTAGGGTTAGGGTTTATAAAATTAGGGATGAAAAGAGGAAAACAAGAGAAAAACCTGACCCAGAAATATCTCCTGTGTGCAGACGATGCCCCGGGGCTGACGCATGTACGCAAATGGGTTGGCCACATGTGCGATGATGGCTCGCCTTCCCAAATCGGCTTCTTGGCCCTGGTCGGCCAGGCTGGGGCTGCAAAACCTCCAAATCTCACGTCGATTCAGGCTGTGGTCTGGGCGTGGTGCTCCGTCGAAGTTTCAGCCCTCCTGTAAGGCTAGATTCTGAAAACTGGCTGTGGAGGGATGAACAGCTACAAAACAAACGGATTTGACATGAAGATAGTTGTGGGGAGGATGAAATAAGATGGAGGGGCGGATTGGGATAAACGTGGCTTCGCAACATGGTAATTAACCCTTCGAAAAGGGAGGGCTACGCACCCACTTTAATCTCAGCCCTTCGAAAAGGGAAGGCTTCGCACCCACTTTAATTTTTCCACAACTTAGAAACTCAGAGAGCAGAAAAACCACGCAGGAATTTTTATTCAACTTCAATGAATCAAAAGAGAATCAAAAGAGAATCAAAAGAACTACAAGGGGTGCCTATTTATAGGAAAACCCTATACCCCAAAACTCGCACCATGTGCGCAACCTATTACTTAGCGATGAAGTAAACTAGAATAAAAAACAATCAAAGAAATCTAAAGCGTTCATGATATTATAAATAATAATAATAAGCAAAACCTAACATATGAAATCAATCCGACTAGTGGGCCACAATCATGAGATCCCATGATGGGCTTTTTTTGACTATCAGGCCCACTCTTTGAATTAAAATTTTATCTTCTAACTAGGAGGCCCTCCCTGGACGTTGTCATCGAGCCAGATCGACGGTGGAGCCCTCCTTCATACGTACGTGCGTAGGGGGCGGCGTGTGTGCGCGTGTGCGCGTGATGTCCCCATCATCCCACTTTATAGTTAATTGGTGAAAGCCAACATGTCAGATTGGCATCACTTACACTAGATGGCGTTGTAGATCATGTCACCTCTTCTTTAATCTTTAGGCTCTTTACATTCTACGAGTCAGCACCCGCTCCTATGGTAATGGAATTATTAGTCTATCGGTCCCTCGTTGACGTGGTGTTGCCTATATTATCAATGTTGGACTCCGATTTATGCACTCCATGCCTTTGGGATAGGACAAAAATGTCCATTTCAACCTTGACATGTATTATAGAATGCGTTAGTTTGACCTTTGAGTTGTTCATCTCTTCCTCTACCAAGCTAACCGTAGATTCATTGCATGTTCCATCAACTAATGCATGAGTTGATTCATTAATAGATCCATCTATCAATCCACTGACTAGTTCTTCGGGTGTATCTTCTTGGATTAGGCGCTTTCTCCAAGCACGTCATCCATCGAATCTTCAAAGACTTCCTATAATAAATCATAGATTTTTTTTAATTAGCATTCTCAAGTTCTTCATCATACTCAGACATCTCAAAGTTTACATTATAAGTTTAGTCATGATCCTCCAATCATTCACTTCTTCTAACATGAGCATGAATGAACCAAACACCTTCAAAACCACTAATATTGAATTCCAAGATGTTGCCACCTTTGTGCTGACGTTATCGAAATATCCAATCAACTCAAAATCCTGTGGAGCATACCTTCCATACAATCATAACTCCTCATTATTCTTCGTGACATTCCTCTCATTGCTCCCCATTGATCTCATATAAGCCCATGGATAAACTGGCTCATACACTAATTTGATGCAAGTCAGTTTTTGAAGAAAATAAGAAGATAAGAACTAATTTTGCACACACCACAATTCAAAGAGTTGTTCCTATGGGGTTTTCTCCTTGTACAAGAGAATGCTTTTTATGTCAATCTTCCTTGCCCTGTAGCATCTACAACTCAATTATCCTAAATTAAGAAAAAGAATCCCAAAAAAAAAAAAAAAACATATATGGACCTAATCTCTGCCTTCTTTTTATTCTCCCAAGATATTAATATATCTTATTAAAGATCCCCCAAGAAATTTTTATATCCTATTAAATATCTACTAAGGCTTAAATCTCACAAAATGGAAAACCATTAATGACTTCATAATTATTTAAAGATCATTTAAAATCTTTAATAAATAAAGGCCTCAAAAGAATCAAGATAGACTGACAAAGTCATCACAGCAGACCCCACAGAGCCTTTGTTGCATGAACTCCCTAATATGACGTAGTATGTGTGGGCTACATGCAAAGAGGAAGGCTGGAGCGTACCACTCGCATGAAAGGATTGAAATGACAAAAATGCCCTCAGTTGAAGGGCCACACACGTCCCATTTTCCATTTCAAAATCAAAAGGTGCCCGTCCCTCTGATTAATTGCAGGGGTAAAACTGGCCAAATGATACTCACGAAATATATATATATATATATATATATATATATATATATATATATATATATATATATATATATATATATATATATATATTAGTAATCAAGTAAAGCAATCCACAAAACATATTATACAATTCAGCTAAAGTATTGTGGTCCTGTGCAAGGCATATTCAATGGATGAAGACAAACTATCTAACATCATTTTGACCAGGCATAGGTCTCCCCAAGCAATAGTTACAGACAATTGAAATTAGAATGTAACAAGAAACAAAATACGGATGCTCCAATATCAAACTTTCACATTATCTGTATACATATCCAAGTCCAATCAAGTGCTGCAGCCTGCAGACTCAGAAAGTAACACCAGGAGCAAAGAACTATGCAGTTCAAATACCGGCCCATTACTTAGAAGAGATGGTTACTATTTGAGAGACAGAAGCAAACCTGGATTCTTCAGTAGGGATCCAACTCCAGTATCTCCGATCTTCAATCCCTGTGATTGACATAGCTTTTGCCGAAATCGACATGCAAACTCCACCTGTAACTCTGTCCAGCCAAACCTCCTGGAGAAGCAGTCACATCATAAATAAGGATCGACAAAGATGAAACTGCCAAACAAGACTTGTAAATCAGTGATTATAAATTCAGAAAATAAAAATAAATAAATAAATAAAAGTGCTTGGCCACAAGCCTAGAAAATCATGTGTGTTTTCCTTGCATGTATACAGTCCACACAGATGGAGTGTAAGTGGATCAGGACCGTTGATCTGACAGACAAAAAATTGTTAGGGCCATAATATTCCAAAACCATGGTACCTGAAGCATATTAGAAGATGCCACTGTTGCAGAGTATGCCATTTGAATCTGGGCCATTGCTCAAATTATGTGCCTATCCACTTACATGGCAATAATGTGAGTCTGAGAAGGCTGCCTATCATAGCCTGATCATGCATGATTTTCATGCATTGGCCAATCATTGTAGTGACTAACAAGATCAATGGTCACGACCATTGCAGCCATTTGCCAAGTATATGGTGGAGGTTCGAGAAAGGAGTAAGCAGCCAACTGTAGGTAGGATCCTGAGCAAACCTTTCACAAATTACAATGTTTGTAATCCCTTTATATTTTGTTCTCTGGTGGGAATCAAATAAAGGGTGAATTAAACACTAATAACAGAACTAAGGTGCCTGGACAAAGAAAACCCTAATTCCATTGTCGAAACAAAAAGTAGAATATGGAATAATTCAAATGGAGCAAAATGAATAGAGATAGTGAAGAGCAGGGCAGAAGATAGATATTCAACTCTCCCTCTCTGAAGTTATGTATATATCAGTTGCCTTATTCTTGTAAATTGAGGATCTATAAAGCCATCATCTTTGTTCTCTAGAATTGAGGAAGAAAAGCATGAAAACTGGAAGAATTGAAAAAGGAAGAAGAAACCCCAAAAGCAGATTCGCCAAGGGGATACTGAAGAGGAGAGGGAGAACCTTGGTGCCATCGTCTAAGGGTACGGAGCGGGCGAAGAGGGCGAAGATGTCCTTCTTGGAGCGGTGGACGTCATCAGGAGGGAGGAGTTGGAGCAGATCTTGGTAATTGGAGGGGAGCTTGGATTCCCAGACAGAGTCGGAGGAGGCGGCCCCACGGAAGGCACGGTTGAGGCGAGCAAGGTTGCATATCTCGGGAGGGGTCAGGTACATGAACACACACGCCACGCAGCTCTCCGGGATGTCTCCCAGACCTGGCCCCATCAACGACGTCGATGATCCTCCGTTCCCTACCCCTTCCGTCAGACTCGACAGGGTCGCCCCCATCTCTCTCTCTCTCTCTCTCTCTCTCTCTCTCTCTCTCTCTCTCTTATTCCTTCATTCTAAGCCCGATCAGAGACGGGCAGGGGTTTTGCGGCTTCTGCTGCTACTGTTGCAGAGCTGCTTTTACTGCTGCTGCTTCTGCTGCTTTGGGGCGAAGAAACGGATCGACTTCGGTTTCTGCGGAAGAGGAAAACACGCGCATGGGATGGATGTGTGTGGTGCGCGCGAGCGAGATAGCCTTTGTTTGCTTGAGAAAAAACCATCAAGTTGCCGCTCGTGCCGGTGTTAAGGCCTGGGAACGTACAGAGACAAGAAATGATATATGGCTAGCTCCTGAATAACAAGAATACGGTGGTAGCGGATTTGGATTTTGTTTACAATGGCCCCCAGGTCGTCCGACGTAAGCACGAAATTGTCTCAAAATTCTAAAAACCAACTCTTTCCTGCTAGCCGTGCATACTACAGACTTATCTTGGTGAATGTAAACGTAGTTGTGAATATTTAATTGAAAGAATGAAGATTTATAAGTAAATATGAATGTGAACGTATATGTGAAACTAGATGTGAATGTTGGATTATATGTTTGAGTTGTCGGTGGCACCACAAGTTTCGCTGGATGGAGATATATCGATAAAATCGCCGATAGCTAGAAATGCCAAGAAAATATATGAAAAATATGTAATTTTGCAATGAAACTTTAGGAAATACCTAAATGCACATATTTACATGTTTAAGAATTTTTTAAAAAAAAATTGTAAAAAAAAATACATACATAATAAGTTTGTATTTAATTAGGACCTAAAAGCATGGGTTGTTATAAGAAATCAGTTCAATAGTAGAACAAGAATCACTCAAATCTCACCAAACCAATTAATAAGTATAATGCATTCATATATTTTACAAACATGCATAAATAAATATATAAATTAAACAAAACACATATGCACAATGATTCAACCATCCATCCAACCACCCAACCATCCCATCCATCCATCTCATCCAATCATCCGAACATTTATCCATCCATCTCTATCCATCAAACTACACATCCATCCATCCCATCTATTCAATAATCCAACCATCTAACAATCCCATCCATCCATCCATCCATGCCACCAAATCATACAAACGTCCATACATTCATCACATCTATTGTAACACCCTGAAAATCGGGGGTCGAGCATAAACTCAACTCCCAAGTTCCAATGCATCACTTATGCAACATAGATAATGATGATTAATGTTGTCCACGTTAGTACCTTAAACATGAATGAGATTATACCAAAACAGTATATCATACTCCAGAGGCAATTAAAGTGCGTTAGGGGAAGACTGTGATATGTATATAAACTGTACAAAAGTAATAGCAAGCCCTCAGAGTATGAATGTCACTAGGTTAAATATTTACAAGTTTGATTCAAAATATACAAAATCAAAATGTGTAATGTTCTCTATCTAAAACCCTGTAGCCCTGACAACGCAACTCCAGGCCTACATAGACCCGCCAGAGAGTTGCATATAGGAGAACTCCTCCTCGTCATCGTAATAGTCCGGCTCTGCCTCATAAGCATCGCCATCACCTGCAGCTAGGACATAGTCTGGTTGATGTATACAACACCGTCCCAAAACGTGGGAGTGAGTGATCAACTCAATGGAGCTATAAGGCAAAGGTTAACATGTTATCAATTCAATCAAGCAGTAATGATAAAGCAATACAATTAAGCATCCCTAAGTACTCTGGTTAATGCAAAAATGATATATATTAATGATGCATGTCCTTGCCTGCACTCCCTCTGCGATCTTCCTCTTATGGTCGCGGCATGCACCCCTTCCTCTATGCACTTCCTCGCCAAAGTACCATGCAATGCAATGCATGAGCGTGATTATCGAGTTTTTATTAGACCTTTTCATACAACAGGATTGGGAAGCTAAGGTACCTCCCTTATATCAATTCCCGAACAATGATCCATTCTAGGGTCGTCAGTCCTAGTAAATCTCATACGATGCTACGGTTCTAGGTCACTACAAAGGGCTCATCACCTGATCAGTGTAGGCCTAATTTATACTCTAGTTGCTACGGAAAGGCTCGTCGCCTCAACGCAGTCTTAGAGCATGTTCGAGGTCACTACAAAGGGCTGGTCACCTGATCAGTGTAGGCCGACAGCTCAAATACAGTGTCTCATACCACCGTATTTGGCTCACGAGGCGGTGTTGCTCACTGGTCACTACGGGGAGGCTCGTCACCCCAGCGTAGGCCGACAGCACGGCCACCGTGTCCCATACCACCATGTTCGGCTCATGAGTCTTACCGGATCGAGGTACCAAGATTAACGGGATTTCCACTGGTAAGTTTGGTACCTTAAGTTCTAGCAATAGCGTCCATACATGGTGAATTACATCGGGTCAATTGGGTTACTTGACAAGCTCGACTGGTACGAGCATATGTCGAGCCGATCGACATGAAGTGCATAAGCACTCCGTATGGCCTAACCACTGTCGACAAGCAGCATACGATTTGGATTCATCAGGCGTGTGTGTCGTAGCTAAGTAGTACGGCCACGTATCGTAAACCATTACCGATTGTCTGGACTACCTAGTAGCCCCAATCACTTTCCAAATAATATCATTCACATATAGTAAGCCAAAATAGTATATGACAACTAAAATCAAATACAGATCTCACATGAGCATTTCAACAAACACATGGGGTAAATGTTAGCATACATAGGCATTTCAATCATAAAGCACGTAGTAGCGATATAGGTTATATAAAAGAAACTATAGCCATAGTTAAAGGGAATTGAGAATTCTATCTCAACACCTCATTACATGTATTTCAACCAGTATTTCGTCATTGAGGCATTTTATCAAACGCTTAGACTACACATATTACATACATGTAATAACTTAGTTAAAACACATATTATAGCAAATCCTTTCACAAAGGAGATAACACGTATACAACGATCATGCATTTACAATTAATAATCATAGCAAGCATGAATCATAATTCCATATTCATTCAAGCATATCAACAAACACATGGATTTCACTATATTCAACATAGTTCATATATATGTGTAAAGTGCGAGAAATATCGCATCTAAGCATGTGGTAGCATTCAAGTCAGTCATAAATCATTAATTGATATTGAAAGCCTGGAAAACCATAACTTTAACATTTATAGTCCGCACCTTTCGCTGGTAGACTCGGTGCTGAATTTTTCCAACATCCCCTGTTCCCACAAAAACAGTCATAACTCTCTCATCCAAGCTCAGATATGGACGATTCTTAGATCGTTGGAAAGCTAACTTGACAAACTTTCAAATGAAAAAAGAATCGCCTAATTCGGACTCCGTTTGATATCCCAAAGGCACGCTAGAAGCCTTCGATCATCGTTTCTCAATCTCGATTGTTAATCTTTTGAAATCACATGATGCAAATAAAATGCCCGTAACTGATTCGTTATATGTCAGATTGGGTCCATTTTAGGATCATTGGTAAAGTGAGTCAGTGCTCTTTGAAACCACACTGGAATCGTTGCATTCCGAGACTCTTTATGCCTCCACAAGTGGGGTGAGAGTAAATGTGCAGAATTTTTCCAACATCCCTTGTTCCCACAAAATCCCGCATAACTCCCTCATCGGAGGTCGGATTTGGACAAGTTTTTGCTCGTTGGAAAGCTAACTTGACAAGATTTCAAATGAAAAAAGTAATGAAAAATGTATCTCTTGATTCGGAGACCGTTTGATATCTCAAAAGCATGCATGAAGGCTTCGATCGTTGTTTCTCAATCTCGATCGTTAATCTTTTGAAATCACGTGATGCGAATAAAACACTTGTAACTCCCTCTTTATATGTCGAATTCATTTGATTTTAGGTTCATTTGAAAGGTGAGTCAGTGCTCTTCGAAACTCCATCGGAATCGTCGCAATACGAGACTGTTTGGGCCTCCAAAAGTGGGGTCAGAGTAAATGGTGCATAATTTTTCATAGATCCCCTGTTCCCACGAAAACCCTCATAACTCCCTCATCGAAGGTCAGATTTAGACAATTTTTAGCTCATTAGAAAGATAACTTGACAAGACTTCAAATGAAAAAAAATCACCTTATTCAGAGACTATTTCATATCCTAAAAGCACGGTAGAAGGCATCGAACGTTGTTTATAAATCTCGATCGTTAATCTTTTGAAATCGCGTGATGTGATAAAATGCTTGTAACTCCCTCTTTCTATGTTGGATTGGGTCAATTTTTTTCATTGGAAAGGTGACTCAGTGCTCTACGAAACCCCATTGGAATCGTCGCATTCCGAGACCGTTTAGGCCTCCAAAAGTAGGGTGAGAGTAAATGGTGCAAAATTTTTTCAACATCCCTTGCTCCTATGTAAACCCTCATAACTCCCTCATCGAAGGTCAGATTTGAACAATTTTTAGTTCGTTGGAAACCTAACTTGACATGACTTCAAATTAAAAAAGAATCGCTTGATTCGGAGACCATTTGATATCCCAAAAGCACGCTAGAATGGTTCGATCGTTAATCTTTTGAAATCGCGTGATTCGAATAAAAAGCTCGTAACTGTCTCATTTTATGTCAGATTGGGTCCATTTTATGTTCATTAGAAAGGTGAGTCAGCGCTCTTTGAAACCACACTAGAATCATCGCATTCTGAGACCCTTTGGGCCTCCAAAAGTGAGGTGAGAGTAAATGGTGCAGAATTTTTTTGACATCCTCTGTTCCCACCAAAACTCTCATAACTCCATCATCAGAGGTCAAATTTGAACGATTTTTAGTTCGTTAGAAAGCTAACTTGATAAGATTTCAAATGAAAAGAGAATCGCCTGATTCGGAGACCCTTTGATATCCCAAAAGCACACTTGAATGCTTCGATCGTCGTTTCTCAATCTCTATCGTTAATCTTTCGAAATCGCATAATTTGAATAAAATGCTTGTAACTGTCTTGTTATATGTCAAATTAGGTCCATTTTAGGTTCATTGGAAAGGTAAGTCAGTGCTCTTCGAAACCACAATGGAATTGTCGCATTCCGAGACACTTTGGGCCTCCAAAAGTGGGGGAGAGTGAATGGTGCAGAATTTTTCTGACATTCCTTGTTCCCATGAAGACCCACATAACTCCATGATTGGAGGTCGGATCTAAACAATTTTTAGTTTGTTGGAAAGCTAACTTGACAAGAGTTTAAATGAAAAAAGAATCGCCTGATTCAGAGACTGTTTGATATCCCAAAAGCATGCTAGAATGCTTCGATCGTCGTTTCTTAATCTCGATCATTAATCTTTTGAAATTGCATGATGCAAATAAAATACTCATACTTGACTTGTTATATGGCGGATTGGATCCATTTCAGGTTCATTGGAAAGGTGAGTCAGTGCTCTTCGAAACCACACTGGAATTGTCTTATTCTGAGACCCTTTAGGCCACCAAAAGTGGGGTGAGAGTAAATGGTGCAGAATTTTTCCAACATCCCCTGTTCCCACAAAAACCATCATAACTCTATCATCGGAGGTCGGATTTGAACGATTTTTAGTTCGTTGGAAAGCTAACTTGACAAGATTTCAAATGCAAAAAGAATCGCATGATTAGGAGACCGTTTGATATCCCAAAAGCACGCTAGAATGCTTCGATCGTCGTTTCTCAATCTCGATCGTTAATCTTTCGAAATCGCCTGATGTGGATAAAATGCTCGTAACTGTCTTGTTATATGTCGGATTGAGTCCATTTTAAGTTCATTGGAAAGGTGAGTCCGTGTTATTTGAAATCACACTGGAATCGTCGCATTCTGAGACCATTTGGGCCTCCAAAAGTGGGGTGAGAGTAAATGGCGCAGAATTTTTTCGACATCCCCTGTTCAAATGAAAACCCTCATAACTCTCTCATCGGAGGTCAAATTTGAACCATTTTTAGCTCATTGGAAAGCTAACTTGACAAGATTTCAAATGAAAAATGAATTGCCTGATTCGGAGACCGTTTGATATCCCAAAAGCACACTAGAATTCTTCAACCGTCATTTCTCAATTTCTATCGTTAATCTTTTGAAATCGCGTGATTCGAATAAACTGCTCGTAACTATCTTGTTATATGTCAGATTGGGTCCATTTTAGGTTCATTGGAAAGATGAGTCGGTGCTCTTCAAAACCACATTGGAATTGTCGTATTACGAGACACTTTGGGTCTCTAAAAGTGGGGGGAGAGTGAATGGTGCAGAATTTTTTTGACATCCCCTGTTCCCATGAAAACCCTCATAACTCCATCATCAGAGGCTAGATTTGTATGATTTTTAGTTAGTTGGAAAGCTAACTTGACAAGATTTCAAATGAAAAAAGAATCGTCTGATTCAGAGACCTTTTGATATCCCAAAAGCACGCTAGAATGCTTCGATCGTCATTTCTCAATCTCGATCGTTAATCATTTGAAACCGCATGATGTGAATAAAACCCTTGTAACTGACTTGTTATATGCCGGTTTGGGTCCATTTCAGGTTCATTGGAAAGGTGAGTTTATGCTCTTCGAAACCACACTGGAATCGTCGCATTCTGAGACCCTTTGGGCCACCAAAAGTGGGGTGAGAGTAAATGGTGCAGAATTTTTCCGTCATCCCCTGTTCCCACAAAAACCCTCATAACTCCATCATCGGAGGTCAGATTTGAACGATTTTTAGTTCATTGGAAAGCTAACTTGACAAGATTTCAAATGAAAAAATAATCGTATGATTCAGAGACCGTTTGATATCCCAAAAGCACGTTAGAATGCTTCGATCGTCGTTTATCAATCTCGATCGTTAATCTTTTGAAATCGTGTGATGCTAATAAAATGCTCATAACTGTCTCGTTATATGTTGGATTGGGTCCATTTTAGATTCATTGGAAAGGTGAGTCTCTGCTATTTGAAATCATACTTGAATCGTCACATTCTGAGACCCTTTGGCCCTCCAAAAGTGGGGTGAGAGTAAATGGTGCAGAATTTTTCCGACATCCCCTGTTCAAACAAAAACCCTCATAACTCCCTCATCGGAGGTCGGATTTGAACCATTTTTAGCTCGTTGAAAAGATAACTTGACAAGATTTCAAATGAAAAAAGAATCGCCTAATTCGAAGACCGTTTGATATCCCAAAAGCATGATAGAATGCTTCGATCGTCGTTTCTCATTCTCAATCGTTAATCTTTCGAAATTGCATTATGCGAATAAAATGCTAGTATGTCCATCGTTATGTGTCAGATTGGGTCAATTTTAGGTTCATTAGAAAGGTCAGTCAGTGCTCTTCAAAACTCCACTATAATTGTCGCATTCTGATACTGTTTGGGCTCCAAAAGTGTGGTGAGAGTGTCACGCCCCAAACTCGAAAATCGGATTCACAGGAATCCCGATCGCCGAATCTGGTGCCGACAGCCTCCGTAGTATCCCATTCTCGGCTCCTAGCGTTCATACGCCATATTCCGATCCTGGGATCTTACAAGGGGAATTTTTTTTTAATGTTTTTTTTTTGTACATTTAACTCATAATAAGCATAACCACAAGATTACCCAATTGACAAAGGCAACATCATCATCACATATCCACTAATATAATCATTTGAGTACAACGCTGAAAGGGAAAATACACATATCGAAATCAAAGCTCCAGAATACAACTGCACGCTCCAAGCTCAACGCTGCTGCAACCTAATAACACCTGCACGCATCTATCGTGCATAAGCTTATAGAAAGCTTAGGGGGTGGTGTAAGTGTGTGCACAAGGTAAGTGTCAAGTATTCAATACAATGCCATTATCATACAAACTGGAAGTACTGGAAATCCATAAATCGTACAATATCGGAATAAGCAGAGATACTAGCAAGATCATGAATTATCTGAGTAAGCAGAAATACTGACAAGAGCAGGAATTATCAGAGTAAACAGAAATACTCACAAGATCATAGATCATACGATAACAGAGTAAGCGGAAATACGAGCAAGTCCATGAGCCAATCAATATCAGAATACGCAATATATAACAGCTACGCAAACGAGGAATCATAAAGATCCAAATATCAAATGTCGACGATGCAATGTAATATACAATTCCTTATGAGTTCACGAATATCGTCAACCGTATCTAGACCATATAAATGCAGAAATACAGTAAGACAAAATGTTATATGCTGTAGATGTAATGCAATATGCGGTGTGAATGGAATGACCATGCCGGAGTGTGAAGTCGGGATGACAGTACGTAGTATCGCAGGCTGGGTCCATCACAAGGGACTTCTATCCAAACTAGTCTCATACCTAATTTGGATAGTCAGACTCAATGTGGTAAACTCCTGATCTCAGGTTAGTCGCGCGCCCTAACCGAAATCCTGGCCATTGCGAAGGCACACGTAACAACTAGTTGCGTACCACCAACCCGAGTAGATAGTGAATGAATGAATGCATGAATGAATATGCAACTCCTGCTCACTAAATCCACATATCAGTACAGTTCATCTCTAGGATCATCACCGGGGTTTAATACACTCCAAATGGCACTGCCGCTCTCCTAGCCGCACAGTCCAAGTGAGCGTAAGAAACCTCACTATCCGCCTGGCCAATAGTCTGTCAATACCTATCCGGCGCGTCGATAGCGGACCCATTCACGAGCCGGTCAAACTCAGCCTAGTATTGCCCCCTACCCTCGGGCGGGTAAGGCCACACCCCCTCCCAACCGACCACGACACAGTGGGAGACGCGGCCTCCTGGTATTCGGCACTCGGGCGCTCATGTATCCACTCGGTCTCGACGTTGGGGCGTCTCCTGGCCACGGAGGTTTAGGGATTTTCACCCAGGGACATCTATGGCGCCCGTATGCTAGAACCAAACATTTTCGGTGTCCCATTTGGCCATCCACGATATGCCTGTGGAGGCTATGACCCTGATGTCGCTAGGGCGTAAAGTAATCATAATGCGAGATGCATGAGTCATACAATCCAGTCATGCATCAATCCTGCGTATACCGCGTGCTCATGTGAGATAACCTCCGCCTATCAGGGAGTCTCATAACAACATGCTCAATGACGTACACAATGATCAACCACATCTCATAACAAACATGCAGATGATGCGTATGGGCATGTATCATGATGCTATGCTGTCACATACTTATAATCGGTATCAATATCTGGCCTCAACAATCGGCCTCGACAATGTGGACATTTAACTAACATTGCCCCCCAAGGAATGACGCTCATATAATGGGACCACGACCTTACAGAAAGGCTTAATATACAACACAATGGGCCTTACCCAAAGGCCACATATACACAACGGGTGGGCCCTGCACATGGGCCTCAAATACACAACACGTGGGCTCTACACATGGGTCTCGAATATGTCGAATGGGCCATGCATTATGGGCCTAATACACATCACAATGGGCCTTATTACATAGAACCCTTATTCATATTAGGCCTTAAACACGGGCTGCATATACATTACGCAGACCGAATACACATCTCATTGGACCTCAACTAGGGGTTGCATATACATCAAATAGGTTTCGACAAACTAAATCGGCCTTAATAATCGGATTCGACGCTCAGAACCGGCCTCGATACTCGGCCTTGGCAATTAGAATCGGCCTATACAATAAGTATCGATGAGAATGGGTCTAACTAGGCTTAAGGAAAGGTCACCATGTGGGCGTTTAACCATCATTACCCAAAAATGTGGACATTCAACCAACACTGCTCCCAAGCAGTGGTCTGCATAGGGTTAATCATAAGGTGGGCCCAAATATCCAATAAGTTGCCTTAATTAGTCATCACAGGTGAGCCTTACACATAAAGCACTTGGCCTACACATCATGGTGGTCGATACATTGGGCCGTACCAATGGGCCTCATATACAACAAGTGAGCCGCATCAATGAGTCGTACAATGCACAATAGGTAGGCCCTGCACATGCAGCAGATAGGTCCCACTAGATGGTTAGTGAGGACATAGAATGCATACATCTAGTGGGTCACACATCCCACGGACGGTGTGAATAAAACATACATCGAGGCTAGTCCTTTATGACCCGGACGGTTAGGGTGGAACATATGAGGTGGGCTCTGATCAAAACGAATATGGGCCTAGACAGACTATATGCTACAGGTACGGGCCTATTAATGGGCCCTAGGGAGAGAGTGACAATGCGGACATTAAACCAACGTCACCCTTACAATGTGGACATCAAACCACCATTGCTCCCAAGGTATAATCCACTATAAAATCAACATAAATACTATGGTGAATCACACTACAATGGGCCTTATGTACGTCCTGTTGGGCCTTGACCCATGGGCCTCCAGTACATCAAATGGGCCTCATACATGGGTCTCGTATATACTTATCAAGGTGGGCCTCATTATATGGGCCGCACCAAAAATCATTTCAACAGTTGTAGGTATAACATGTGTATTGCTCCACTCATGGCCCACATATGATGATCAGTACTGTCCAAACATATCCATATAAATCGGCGCCGATCAAACATTGTCCTGCACTATCTCAACATTATGGACGGTGTGGATACAAAATACGTACATCTAGGCGGGCCGCACAAGTGGACGGTGTGGGTGAAGTACACTCAGCATGGTGAGCCTGTACAATGTGGGCGGGCCCAGCACATGCAGCAAGCGGCCCTGCGCCATCAAGACGGGTAGACAGTGCGGATATAAAATACATACATCGAGAGGGAAGAGTCCTACCATCCAGCGGGCTAAATGGTGCAGATATACAATACATTTATCATGGCGGAATCACGCATTGAAATGGGCCTTATATACATCATATTGGGCCTCAACCCATGGGCCCCAAATACATCTAATGGGCCGCATCACAGGGACCTCATATATAACAAGGTGGGCCTTAACAATGGGCCATAAATATGGTAAGTGGGCCACACCACATGGCCATATGTTTATCAAATGAGCCACACTCAAATATAAGTGGTGATAATGATTTTCCACTACTAAAATTTTCAAGGCCCGCCATAACATTTATTTCCCATCCAATCTAATCTTAAGATCTCAAGGATTTCAAAGATAGCCGTTCAATCCTCACCGTGCACTATGATCTACTTGATAAATAAATCTGTCTTATTTTCGTCCCAAACCTTAAAAAAATCATTTTCCAAAAAGAAATGGTTGGATGGTTGGATGAAACACATGCATCACGGTGGGTCCCATAGGGATGGAAGGCATAGATAAGTCACATATTCCTGATGGAGGTCCACAATTGTGGACACAACACATACATAAATGGGTCTTAAGTAAGAACCACCAAAATGTTTATTTTCCACCCAACCTAGGGCCCAACATACTATCCATCCAAACTGGGGCCAACATGATGTTTATTTTTCATCCAAACTGGTCATAGGGTCACATGGGCCTAGGGCCCACTGTAATATTTATTTGCAATCCAATCTATTCATAAGGTCACATGGACCTTGAGCCCACCGTAATATTTATTTGCATCCAACCTGTTGATAAGGTCATATAGATCTGGGGTCCACTACAATATTTATTTCTCTCCCAACCTGTTGATAAGGTCACACAATCATTGGACCCACTACAATATTTCCTTGCATCCAATCTGCTGATAAAGTCACATGGGCCAGGGGCCCACTGCAATGTTTACTTGCCATACCTGTTTATAAATTCACGTGGGGCAGAGGAGGGCCCACTGGACTGGGGCCCACTGGAGTGTTTATATAACACCCAAACTGTCCATAAGGTCACGCGGACCATGGGGTAGGGCCCACAGATGTTTTCTTGCATCCAACCTATAAAAAGGTCGCATGGACCTTGAAAAATTGGGGCCCACCGAATGTGGTTCCTAAATCCAGCCCACCCATTATGTGTGTCCCACTTGGCTGAGGGTTTAGACCAATTTTCAGCGGCATCCATATTTCAGGTAGGCCCCACCAAGTGATTTTATATGTTTGGACATGTCTTTACATGATTTTAAATGGTGTGGCCCACCTGAGTGTCGTATATAGTTGATTTTTGATGATTGCCCTCGGCCCTAAGGGACCCACAAAATGGGCGGCATTGATCTTTAAAACGCATCACAGTGGGGCCCACGGCTGGAGCCATGAGGCCCAGCTCGGTCGCCCGTCCGCCAGCGCCTGGGCGTTGCTGGCCTGTCAGCGGCAGCAGCGTTCCTGCTGCTGCTGTTTTTTTTTTTTTTTTTTTTAAAACGAATTTTTTTACAAAATCTCCTATGTAGGGCCCGTATCCGATGAATCCACTCCAGCCATTGGATTCCACGGTCCAAGACCGACCAAATGAGTCCAATATGCGGCCTGTTTTGGACGAATGGAAGCTTCAAGGTATGTTTTAATGGTATACACTACTAATCCCTATGATATGGCCCGCCTGAGAATCGGATTAGCCTCAAATTTCTCCTCAACGCCTAAAAACATGTGGGAAATAGAATGGACGGCATGGATTGGATTCATATATCAAGGTAGGGCCTACATGAGTAGGCTATTCCAAAAGCTAACTTCTCTTTTCTTTTTCCTTTTTTTTTTTCAGGCCTTATTAGTACACACCGTGCCAGTGCATACACTCCATGTTAGCCCGCCCTCTTCCTCACGTCCAGCATCCGGTATGGATGTACACAGCACCATGGTGGGCCCCACACGCACGTGGCCCACATCTTAGTAAAGGTGGGTCCCACATAAACGTGGCCCACCTGATATGGATCAATTTGATACTTGTACTTTTCCATCACCCACAAGGTAGGGCCCACATAGCTTGGACGGCCAAGGGGTCCATTTGATGGACAAATAGGCATCACATCTTATTGAGTGGGCCACAAAATAAAGGAAGAAGAGAGAGAGAGAGAGAGAGAGAGAGAGAGAGAGAGAGAGAGAGAGAGAGAGAGAATCACCCACATTAGATCTTGGACTTCTTTCTTCCGCCAACGCGATATAGAGCTCCAAAGGACGAACTTCAACGGTTGAGATTGTTTTTGGAGGGTGGGGATGAGAGATAGGAAGGTGGGCCACACTAAGTTTTCTCTCATGGAGGTGGACGTTGGCTCTCATGGGTTGCTTAGAAGGGAGTGAAGTGAGAGAGAGGGGTGATGTAAGGGAGTGATGGGAGAGAGAGATGGTGAGGTGGTGAGAATTAATGGGTTTGACTTATGGGGAAAAAGGGAAGGGAGTGGTTGCTTGTAAGGAGTTAGGGCTAGGGGTAGGGTAGGGTGATGTCACCCCTATGGTGACATCATAGTAATTATTATTTTTTTTCTAGGGAAGTACAACAACAAGGGTAGGTGGGTCCCACAATCAAGTGATCAATGACCTAGATAATGCACGGGCCGGATCTCATAATCTGAGCGTCGCATTGACGCACAAGACGCGTCGCCGAAATTGCGACAACGGCGCGGTCGCAATGACATAGGTCTCGTTTTGAGTCGGCTCGGGTTTACAGGATGTGACTCAAGAGCGTGCGCCAATGCTATCTACGCGTTGCTGGTCGTCGAAATTCGACTGGGAGGGTCGAGGAAGTTATGGAATGGTACGGGCTAGGATGCGGGTCTTACAGCTAGTAAATGGTGCAGAATTTTTCTGACATCGCCTGTTCCTATAAAAACATTCACAACTCCCTCATCAAAGCTTAGATATGGACGATTCTTAGATCGTTGGAAAGCTAACTTGACAAGCTTTCAAATGAAAAAAGAATCGCCTGATTCAGACACCGTTTGATCTCCCAAAGGCACGCTAGAAGCCTTCGATCGTCGTTTCTCAATCTCGATTGTTAATCTTTCGAAATCGTGTGATGCGAATAAAACGCTCGTAATTACCTCGTTATATGTCGGATTGGGTCCATTTTAGGTTCATGGGAAAAATCAGTTAGTGATCTTCAAAACCACACCGGAATCGTCGCATTCTGAGACCCTTTGGGCCTCCATAAGTGGGGTGAGAGTAAATGGTCCAAAATTTTTCCAACATCCCTTGTTCCCACAAAATGCCGCATAACTCCCTCATCGAAGGTCGGATTTGGACAAGTTTTTGCTCATTGGAAAGCTAACTTGATAAGATTTCAAATGAAAAAAGTAATGAAAAAGTATCTCTTGATTCAGAGACCGTTTGATATCTCAAAAGCACACAAGAAGGCTTCGATTGTCGTTTCTCAATCTCAATAGTTAATCTTTTGAAATCGCGTGAGTCGAATAAAATGCTTGTAACTCCCTCTTTATATGTCAGATTTGTTCGATTTTAGGTTCATTGAAAACATGAGTCAATGCTCTTCGAAACCCCATTGGAATCGTCGCATTCCGTGATCGTTTGGGCCTCCAAAAGTGGGGTGAGAGTAAATGGTGCATAATTTTTCTTAGATCCCTTGTTCCCATGAAAACCCTCATAACTCCCTCATCGGATGTCGAATTTGGATAATTTTTAGCTCATTAGAAAGCTAACTTGACAAAATTTTAAATGAAAAAAAAGGCTGATTCGGAGATCGTTTCATATCCCAAAAGCATGGTAGAAGGCTTCGAACGTCGTTTCTCAATCTCTATCGCTAATCTTTCGAAATCGCGTGATTCGAATAAAATGCTCATAACTGTCTTGTTATACGTCAGATTGGGTCCATTTTAGGTTTATTAGAAAGGTGAATCAGTGTTCTTTGAAATCTCACTAGAAGCATCGCATTCCAATACTGTTTGGGCCTCCAAAAGTGGTGTGAGAGTAAATGGTGTAGAATTTTTCTGGGATCACTTGTTCCTACAAAAACCCTCATAACTCCCTCATCGGAGATCGAATTTAAATAATTTTTAGTTCATTTGAAAACTAACTTGACATGACATGAAATTGAAAAAGAATTGCCTGATTGGAGACCGTTTGATATCCTAAAAGCACGTTAGAATGATTCGATCATCGTTTCTTAATCTCAATCGTTAATCTTTCGAAATCGTGTGATGCCAATAAAACGCTCGTAACTGTCTCGTTATATGTTAGATTAGGTCCATTTTAGGTTCATTAGAAAGGTGAGTTAGTGCTCTTCGAAACCACACTGGAATCGTCGCATTATGAGACCCTTTGGGCATCCAAAAGTGGGGTGAGAGTAAATGGCGTAGAATTTTTCGACATCCCCTGTTCCCACGAAAACCATCATAACTCCATCATCGAAGGTCGGATTTGAACGATTTTTAGTTCGTTGGAAAGCTAACTTGATAAGATTTCAAATGAAAAAAGAATCGCCTGATTTGAAGACCATTTGATATCCTAAAAGTACGCTAGAATGCTTCGATCGTCGTTTCTCAGTCTCGATCGTTAATCTTTCAAAATCTCGTGATGCAAATAAAATGCTTGTAACTCCGTAATGTCCTGGATCATAATACCTTATTGACTTCTCAGAACTAAATCCCAAAGTCACAATCCCCTTTCCAACCCATTTCCTCTAAAATCTCACCTTTCCCTACCTTATTCTTTAAATTTTTCTAAGTACTTTTATATTAGACACTAATCCTAAAGTTTAAATGATGAAGAACAATACTTAAACTAAAATTTACTATAAATAGTAAATAAATAAAAAAAATAGGTTTTTAACCACTAAATTTATGGAATTTAATAAAATAAATAGGTTATTTGGATAGAGCAGCTTCTCCTACCCCAAAATCATATATTGTATGTCGAATAACTCATTCCAGTTTACAAGATACACTCATTTTAAGAATCAAGTGGCGGAATTACCACCAGACTTCACAGCGAGCGGGTGGCGCCACCGCCTGATCGGCGGCGCGCCGCCGGTGCACCAAGTTTTGGTGGACCCTCGCTGCAGATTTTCTACACTTTTCGATTGACTTCAAAAAGTCATATCTCTCTCGTTATAACTCTGAATTAGGTAGTTCAAAAGCCAGATTGAAGCTTGATAAGTCTAGTTTTATATAAAAATAAGTAAAAAAATATAATAAAAAATTTAATATAGTTAAATCTATGTTGATGTGACAATTGTCTAAAAATTATTAGTTCGGACAGCTGCTACTTCTAAAATTTTTAGAATTTTTCTACAATAAAAAATCAAATGAAATTTGGTGGAGATGAAGTAAACTTGATGATGAACTACTAAAAAAATAATTAAAATAATATACTAACAAAAAGTACCAAAAAGGGGCATAGAACTACCCTAGGACCTTATTCTGTCGTAATTAGGGTGAAATTTAGTTAAGTACTAAACTAAACAATCGATGGATTTGGTTTGAATCACTTTCCATATAAACTATAAGACCCAAAACCATTAAAATCGCTAACCCAATATTACCGAGAAATCTAGGATCAATCTCAAAATTCAGTTGCTCTTGGGAGCATCTTGAAACTCCGTATTGGACCTGGACCGTGCGTCGAAAGTCCGATTACTGCAAAATTATACGGTTATGACCGCCTTATTGGGCTTGACAACTATCTCGAAAATTAAGTCCAAATAGTATTCCGAAATACACAACTTGAACCCGGAGCGAAGTGTGTGAGAAACGCGAATATCTTTAGAAAATGAACTTAGATTTGAGTGATTTGGGCCGTTCACTTGCGGGCCAAATTTAAGGTTTCAGATCGTTAGATTTTGACCCAACTACACTCTTGGATCAGGGAAAATTTTCAACATATGTTGGTGTACTTGTGGCCCTGATCAAGTGACGATAGCCGTTGAACTGAAACTGGTGCTCCGCGGTCGATTCACAAATCCGATCGGACTGAAATTTTAACCTGACATAAATCCATTGTCAGGGAACTTTCCCCATACCGTATGCAGGAAATGGACCTCCAGATGGGCCCCGTTTATCAGAAATAGCCAACCTTTGGCTATAACCTAAGTATACCATGTCCCTGGGGCCATTGACATCAGTTCTGGGCTTATAAATAGCTCTTAAACCACCCCATTCCCATTTCATACGATTTTCTCCAAACCCTAGGAGAGAAAAGTGAGGAAAAGAGTAAGGAGAGAAGGGAGAGTCTGGGAGATCGTTGCAGGGATTTGATCCCACCACTCCGCTTGCTAAATCACCTCTTCCGTGTCGCTACACCAGCGATTCCGATTCCGTTCTTGGGTAAGAAATCCTAACCCTAATCTGATTTAGGAATCCAAATAGTAGAATCGGTGAAATAGCTAACCTATTTCTTGATTCAGGTAGCCGTTGTGCCGTAGACAAAGACGTAGTGATTGAACTGAGTTCGATATGAGTTTACCGACGAAAGGTGCAGACTATAAACATTTATGTTATGGTTTTCAAGGCTTTCAATGTTAGTTAATGATTTATGACTGACTTGATTGCTATCACATGTGCTTAGATACGATGTTTTCCGTATATTATGCATATATATAAACTATGTTGATTATAATACATTCCATGTATTTGTTGAAATGTTTGAATGAATATAGAATTTGGATTTGTGCTCGCCATGATTATGAATTGTAAATATATGATTGTTGTATGTGTGACAACTCCTTTGTAAAAGGACTTGTCATAATATATGTTATAACTAATTTATTACATGTATGTTGGCATGTGTAGTCTAAGTGTTTGATAAAATGCCTGAATGAGAAAATGTTGGCTAAAATGTGTTTAAGGAGGGTATTGAGATAGGATTCTCAATTACCTTATCTTTAGTTACAGTTTCCTTCATGTAACCTATCTTACTACTACGTGCTTTATGGATGAAACGCTACGTATGATAACATGTGTGCTATGTGTTTGTCAAAATGCTCAAATGAGATTTGTATTTGAATTGTCTGTCACATGCTGTTTTGATTATCACATATGAATGCCTAAAGTGTTTGAGTATGATTGAGACTACTGCGTAGTCCAGGCAATCGATAATGATTCCCGAATGAGTGGCTGAACTAGTCTCGCCACATTAGTTAAGTTCGATGAATCCGAGTCATACGATAATTGTCGACAGTGGTACCATGTCGACTAATTCAGCGTACGCTCGTACCAATTGAACTTGTTAAGTAACCCGATTGACCTAATGTATGTTCACCATGTATGGACGCTACTGCTTGAATCTAAGGTATCAACTTATTAGTGAAAAGCCCGTTTAACCTTGGTACCATGATCCGCCAAGACTCATGAGCCGGACATGGTGGTATGGGACATCGTGGTTGAGCTGTCGGCCTACGCTGGGGCGACGAGCCTCCCCGTAGTGACCAGTGAGCAAACCAAACTCGTGAGCCGAATACGGTGGTATGAGATGCTGTATTCGAGCTGTCGGCCTACCCCGGCATAGCCTGGTTGTGGTCCCCAGTCGAGTTGGTGACGAGCCTTCGAAAATAGAGTACCAGTTGGTAGGGCATCGATGGAGTAACATCGAGTATACACTAGGACTACGCTAAGGTGACGAGCTTTTCCGTAGTGACCTCGAGTATAAACAGGCCAACGCGGATGGTGACGGGCCTCCCGTAGTGACCTGAACTTGCCTATCGTATGTGATTGACTAGGATTGACGACCCTGGATAGATCATTGTTTGGGTAATGATATAAGGGAGGTACCTTAGCTTCCCGAATCTGCTGTATGAATAAGCCTAAATTAGAACTTGGCTAATACGATCATGCATCGCATTGTATATGCTTTGGCGAGGAAGCGTACGTTTACTGAGAGTGTTGCATGCGTAATCGTGAGATGATGTCGCTGAGGGAGTGCAGGCGAGGGCATTCATCATTGTCGCATACCATCCTCGTATTAACAAGAGTACTTAGGACATGAATGTTGTACTGATTTATCATTACTGCTTGACTGAATTGATAACATGTTAACCTTTGCTTTATAGTTCCACTGAATTAGATACTCATTCCACCTGGGACGGTGTTTTAAAATACCACTCAGACTCTATTGTAGATGTAGGTAATGGCGGAGTCTATGCAGGTGAAATGGACTTCATGGACGAGGAGGAAGAATTCTCCTATGTTCAGCTATCAGGCGGGTCCTCGTTGACCTTGTTCTGATTCGACGAGATTACAGGGATTATATGAATTAGTTTGACATGTACATTTTTTTTTGTATTTTGTATATTGTGGATCAACACATGTACATATTTAGCCTGATAACCTACTCATAATCTGGGGATTGAGAAACACTCCTATACATTATATACTTATCTCAGTCTTCTGCTTACTTAACTTAATTATCTCTGGAATATGATATGCTGTTTTAGTATAATCCCACTCATGTTTAATGCACTAACATGGACAACATTCAAACATCATTATCTATGTTGCATAAGTGATGCATTGGAACTCGGGAGTTGAGCTACTACTCGACCCCCGATTTTCAGGGCATTACAAACTCCCTCTCTCTATGTCGGATTGAGGTTTTTTGTTCATTGGAAATGTGAGTCAGTGCTCTTTGAAACCCCACTGGAATCGTCCTATTCTGAGACCGTTTGGGCCTCCAAAAGTGGGGTGGGAGTAAATGGTGTAGAATTTTTCTGACATCTCTTATTCCTATGAAAACCCTTATAACTCTCTCATCAGAGGTTGGATTTGAATAATTTTTAGTTTGTTGGAAAGCTAACTTGGCATGACTTCAAATTAAAAAAGAATCACCTGATTCAGAACCGTTTGATATCCTAAAAGCACGCTAGAATGATTTAATCGTCGTTTCTCAATCTCGATCGTTAATCTTTCGAAATCGCTTAATTCGAATAAAACGCTCGTAACTGTCTCGTTATATGTCGGATTGGGTCCATTTTAGGTTCATTGGAATGGTGAGTCAGTGCTCTTCAAAACCACACTGGAATCGTCGCATTCTGAGACCCTTTGGGCCTCCAAAAGTGGGGTGAGAGTAAATGGTGCAGAATTTTTCCGACATCCTCTGTTCCCACGAAAATCCTCGTAACTCCATCATTGGAGGTCGGATTTGAACGATTTTTAGTTTGTTGGAAAGCTAACTTGATAAGATTTCAAATGAAAAAAGAATCGCCTGATTCAGAGACCGTTTGTTATCTCGAAAGCACGCTAGAATACTTCGATCGTTGTTTCTCAATCTCTGTCATTAATCTTTCGAAATCGCGTGATTCAAATAAAACGCTCATAACTGTCTTATTATATGTCAGATTGGGTCCATTTTAGGTTCATTAGAAAGGTGAGTCAGTGCTCTTCGAAACCACACTGGAATCGTCGCATTCCGAGACACTTTGGGCCTCCAAAAGTGGAGTGAGAGTGAATGGTGTAGAATTTTTCCGACATCCCTTGTTCTCACGAAATCCCCCACAACTCTCTCATCGGAGGTCGGATTTAGATGATTTTTAACTCATTGGATAGCTAACTTGATAAGATTTCAAATGAAAAAAGAATCTCCTGATTCAGAGACCATTTGATATCTCAAAAGCACGCATGAAGGCTTCGATCGTCGTTTCTCAATCTTGATCGTTAATCTTTTGAAATCGCGTGATGTGAATAAAATGCTGTAACTCCCTCTTTATATGTCGGATTTGTTCGATTTTAGGTTCATCAGAAAGGTAAGTCAGTGCTCTTCGAAACCCCACTAGAATCGTTGCATTCCGAGACAGTTTGGGACTCCAAAAGTGGAGTGAGATTAAATAGTGCATAATTTTTCTTAGATCCCATGTTCCCACGAAAACCCTCATAACTCCCTCATTGAAGGTTGGATTTGGACAATTTTTAGCTCGTTAGAAAGTTAACTTGACAAGATTTCAAATGACAAAAGAATCACTTGATACGGAGACCGTTTAATATCCCAAAAGCACGGTAGAAGGGTTCGATCGTCGTTTCTCAATTACGATGGTTAATCTTTCGAAATCTCGTGATGCGAATAAAACGCTTGTAACTCCCACTTTATATGTTGGATTGGGTTGAGTTTTGGTTCATTGGAAAGGTGAGTCAGTGCTCTTCGAAACTCCACTTGAATTGTCGCATTCCGAGACCGTTTGGGCCTCCAGAAGTGTAGTGAGTGTAAATGGTGCAGAATTTTTCCGACATCCTTTGTTCCCACAAAAACCCTCCTAACTCCTTCATCGGAGGTTAGATTTGAACGATTTTTAGTTTGTTGGAAAGCTAACTTAACAAGACTTCAAATGGAAAAAGAATCGCCTGATTCAGAGACTGTTTGATATGCCCAAAGCACGCTAAAATGCTTTGATCGTCGTTTCTCAATCTTGATCGTTACATATAGATTGTTCATAATGTGGGCCCACCTTTGATGTCAACAGTCCATCATGTGGGCCTTCCTTCAATGTTTACCATCCATCATGCTAGTCCCGCCTTTGATGTGGACCATCTTCTGGGGCTTCATCTTTAATATAGGTCATTCACAGGTGGACCTACCTTTGATATTGATTGTCCATCATGTGGGCCCACTTTCAATGTCCACCATCCATCATTGATGTGGACCATCTATTGTGTGGCCCACCTTTTATATCGGTCGTTCATCATGTGGGACCACCTTCGATGTTAACCGTCCATCATGCAAGTCCCACCTTTTGATGTGGACCATCTATCGTGATGCCCACCTTCAATATGTGCTGTTCATCACGTGAGCCCACGTTCAATGTGATGGGAGAGATCGTAAAGAGAGAGAGAGGAGGGCAATATGGGAAAGTACAGGGACAAACTTGTCCGAAAAAAACCCTAAAACTTCTGCCCTTTAGCAAATAAGCTATTAAAAAAAAGAAAAAAAGAAAAAATTCCCCGCACTTAATGATATAAGAGGTAAATTCTCTTAATGTCTAAATTAATAGACATCAAAATTAATCAGCAAATAAGAGCTATTTGTAGAGATGCCAAACGGCCCCCGACAATCTTATCAATACAAGACGAATGGACACAATATTGAGGAAAGATGATATTTCTGATCGTGATCTTCAAATGTTTATTACATAGATCCAACTTTGAATTGCTTATGATTCTGAAGAAGCACTTTGATTAGATGATGCTAACTATACGATCTATGGCTCGCAAAAATTGACTGGCTTTAAAAGATGGCCCACATTGTTGGTGTGGCTTTTCCACCATAATGAATGAATGGACGTTATCGATGAACGACCATGGTATGTGTCACTTAAAATCCTGGGGGACATTGTCAACATCCCATGATGGTAGGGATGTTCGCATTTCTCATATCTACGTGTGAATAAAATGCCCGAAATTACACCCATACACGTGTGTACCTATGCGCAGATGTCAAAATATCCACAGCATGCAGATATCTCCTGTCAGAGGAATCATAGGAGTCTGTGCATGTGGGACCATATTTCGGTGATTCACCACCTCAGATGGAGCATGCCCCACCATTTATTGTTACCATCGCCATCATCTAATGGTCCGAACCCTTCAATTAGCTGATCAAGAAGAAAATATAGGAATGGACTGCACGCAGTGAAAAAAATTAGTTCGCTATAGGAATGGTTAGAATCTTCAAATCAGGATGATTTTCGAAGGATCCCTCAGACAAAGCCCATGAGATCAGTGGTCTTGATCTCTGAACTATAGTGCAGGTCAGCAAATTATCCATTTCATATCAGCACTTGGCCCATGACCATGACCATTGTGATCATAGTTCTAAAACTCAACAGGCAACTTGAAAAAAAAAATATATGTAGTGCTCAACATCAGATCCTATCCCTTGAAATAGTTTAATAAGCAGGATAACAAAAACGAAAACAACAACAACAACAACAACAATAATAATAATAATAAGAAGAAAAGCCAACCAATATTGGCTTCTCTAAAGTGTGATCTTGTGAAAATTCTGCATCCAAGGGATTTTCTGTCATTCAACGATATTCAAATCTTCTGCTGAAGCCATTCAATGAGATTTTTTCTTTCAAATAAAAAATAAAAAAAAAATAAAAATAAAAATCTGCTGAAGCCATTTGCCTTAGCTCAAATTCCTCTAATCCATTTTGAGGTACTTCAGTTCAGTTTCACCACCTTCTCCTTCAAGGGGTATTTCAACCCGTGTTGTCTTCTGGGGAGCAAGTGAAGCATGCTTGATGACTGCGGAATAAAGATTAAACTCTTCTTTTAGCTTACAGCAGCTAGCTTCGATCCACTTCTCCGCGACAGTGGTCGACACGCTGTCTTGGCTGTCCTTCTCATGCTCTTCGATTGCAGGCCTTATTTCATTATACAAGGAATCAAGTTGTGATGTTGCCAGGTTCCTTGCTTGCTGCACAAACAACACAAAAAGACTGTCAGCACCATTCAATGCTTTCTGTGAATCGAATTGAGAAAATCAATTTAATCAAGAATTGATAACAACAATCAAAGATGTTTCCTGGATTTCATAATGAGGAAGTAGCCCTCAAATTGCAGTTCCATTTCTTTTAGGTCCCAATTGAGATGCTGACACTCTACTAGACTAACAACTACAATTCGATCAGATGGGAATCCAAATGCACCCTAGATATTCAAAAATAAAAGAGAAACTATGGATTCTGAAACTAGGAGTGCCTCATAAGATAGAATGAGCATCTTGCCTCCCAAAATGATGGAAAAATAAAATTTTCAGGAGCAACTGAGGCTTTATCGAGAGATCATCCACCCAAGGGAAAATGGTCGGAACCATGGATGAGAAATGCTGAGGCAATTCCCACAAAGGAGACTGAAGAGATGATTCAAGGCAGCTACAAATGTGGCAACTTTCCAGGCCATGCCACTCATCAGCTGGGGCCACATCATGAACATGAACTGGCCATAAAATCAAGATGGTCGACCTAGCAGGTTGGTCAACCGAGTAGTTGAATATAGAATGTTGCTCATCTTGATCCTATTTGTCCATTCTAATGTGAAGCCACCTTTTGTTTTTACCCACCCACACACCCACACCACATGGGTACTCGATCCCATGATCTCAGTATTGAAACAGAGATTGTCTACCACTGATCCATGGAGCCAGACCCTGTAGGCACCTGATGAGTAGATCAACCCAACTTAGGGCCAAGACAACTACATGCTGGCCTGACCTAATGGGTTGCCAGGACCACACATGCCGCAAATCACGTCTTGAATCTCTCACACAATTTTCACTAGCACAAAAGAGTTATCATTATTGATATAAGCTTACAAAAACAAGAATCGAGATGATAGACCAGCCTGAAAACTAGAGAGATGTTTTGGAAATGTGCAACACAGAAATGACTGTCAGCATCCACTTCGTTATTGTCAAGGTTGCAAATATCAGTTGCATAATGGCCAATACGGTTGTGTCGACCATATTGGTCGTGGACAATATGGGAATGGGGTGAACGGTTTGATATTAAAAATAAATAAAGAAAGAAAAAAACAATTCATCCCATATTGTCATCAACATGCATGACACATTGTTTATGGGTCAAGATGGCATGTATCCCCTCTTCTCTACAGTTCAAACCTAGAGGAAGCATGGAAACACAAGAATGGAGCAAGAAATGGAATTTTTTGTCTGGGTTTCCCGAATCTTGTAAATTTGATGTTAGAAATGGAATTTCTTAAAAAAAAAAAGAAGAAAAAGAATGGAGCAAGAATCGAACAATTGAAGTGGACTGGCAGTCATATGATAGTCATGTCTTAGTGACAATATATAAATTTGAATTGTGCATATTAGAAAATTTTCAAATTTTCACTCTATAAATATAGAAATTATTATTATTATTATTATTATTTTAGAAATATATGATGTGTGACTTCTTTTGTCAAGCCAAAGTTTTCTCACCCTAGTGCCTTCAATCTCTTATTATTGAAGAAACTACTCATAAGGATCTTTCACTTTCTAGATTTTAGTTCATTTTTCCATTATATAGATACCAAGACCCATATAGAAAAGGAAAACCTCATTTGTTTTGTTCTGTTTGTTTTGTTCTTTTTTAAATTCATTTGTTGGGGTTCTCTAATTTATTTAAGATTTTTTTTTTTGGTAAATATTATTTTCTAATTTCCTTTGTTTCTACTAGAGGTGGGCATCGAGTCAAGTCGGATAGAGTTAGGTCCAACTCGACTTGATCCAGTTTTGCCAACTCCCTAACCCGAACTTAATCCGACTTAGTACCGAGTCCAGCAGGCTTGACTCGATTCGAACTGAATCTTGGCTGGGCTGACTCGAACCGAGTCCGACTCGGTCAGAGAAACCGAGTCGGATCAAGTTGGCTACGATTTGGATCGGCCGGACCACCAGCGAGGTAGGGTGGGACCCACCATGAAGTATGTATTGTGTCCACATCGTCAATACATCTGGGGCGATCATTTTATGGCATGATGGAAACAATTAGGCAGATAAAAATCTCAAGTGGACCCCATCATACAAAACAGTGGGACCAACTCGCTACCGTCGTGTTCAGTAGCTTATCCGCGCCTGTCTCGAGCTAGGGTGGGCCATGACCGAGGTCTCAAGCTTGGCTGGACCACCAGCAGCTTGCACCCGAGGTCCCGAGCCAGGGTGGACCACTAGTGGCCTGCACCCGAGATCCCGAGCCCAAAAAACACAAAAAAAAACTTTTAAAACATACATACCTGATGAATGGATGACGATGACCGGTAAATATCGGCTACTGGGCGGCTGGTTGGTCTGGATTTCGATCGGGTTCAGTGCGGCGCCAATGCTGGTAGGGTTAGGGTAGATGAAATGGTAAAGGTTAAAAAAAAAAAGGTTTATGTTATACTACCCGATTCCGGTCCGAGTCAGGTTTCAGATTGGATCGGATCCAACCGGATCGGATTTCGGATCGGGTCAAATTGGGTTACATAGTAACCCGAACTCAACTTAGTCGGGATGCGGATCTAGGTGGGTCTACTCGATCCGAACCCGACCTTGCCATTCGGTTCGAGTCAAGTCGGGTCCTGCGCACCTCTAGTTTTACCTTTCATAAGAAATAATTTCCTTTGTTTTTAATGTTTTCACTATTTTATTTTATTTGTTAGTTTTATTTATTGATTAAAGTATTATCTGCATGGAAGCATCCATGTGCCTACATTTTTTAGTTTGCCATTTTGGACACTTCAAGACACCTTGAAACTTTGCACCTGTTTGTGAACATGAATTGGCTGAGAAATCAAGATGTTCCATATATAGATTTTTGTTCATCTTTTCCCTAATCACCTATTGTAATACACATAACCATTACAATTGGAAGGTTCTTGCAACCAATGTGTGTGATATTGCACACCTCAGCGATACAAAACCCGCAGGAAGTTGCAGAACTTTTGCATATCAACGACATTATCGTAATGGATCACCTTTATCGACGATGTATTGATGACACTATTGTCAATCATTGATACTGACAATTAGTGTTCAAAGGTATTGGTATCATTATATGTATCGGTAACCTGGGATAAAGAAACACGTATCGGTATTGCCAATATTATTGTTGATACTTCGGAAAAAAGTATTGCTGTCTGAGGGAAACATTGGGAAAAAGGTAGAATTTTTTAATGACGTTTCAAATGATGTTAAAAGAAACATGTATACACGTGTAGGAATCAGAAGATTGGAAGATAACTATGCACAATAAGTTTCCATTTTATACAAACCTAACCACGTATTGTCAGAAAAAATCAGTATAAAATAAATATATAAAAATTGTAACCAATCAATAGATTGGCCAACATTCATTAATAATAGATAAGTTTTTTCACATAAATTAAAAATGGAAAACACATTTTCCAATATAAAAATGAAAAAATTAGGATTCCACCAATGTCCCCCATTTTAAACATAAATCGATTTTTTTTTTTTGTCACAACTCCACGTCAATGCATGATCATGCATGGACATGAATTTCCATTGCAATCCATGCCAACATTTGAAGAAAAATGATGAAGTTTTTTTTTAATGTATTTTTCATCACCTTTGAGTTTTAGACTGTCTTCATTTCGAATTGAGATTTCTCCCCAAATCCAAACTTTAGTTCAATAAAAACCAAGAGTGATCTAAATAATGTAAGGAACAAAATTTCAAAAAAAAAAAAAAAAAGAAGAAGAAGAAGAAGAAGAAGAAGATATTTTGGGTTTTTGAAATTTTTCACAAAATTTTGTCAACTTTCACCTATTTACTTATGTTTCAAAGTATCAAGAATATCGTTGTTGTTGAGGATAATATCAATAATATCATTGATATTAGGGAATTTTATAAGGGATTCTTCTCAAATTATCGTTGATATCGATAATATAGCCAAATATATATGATATTATCAAAAATATTGACAATATTTGAAAATTTTAAACTACCAACAATTTTGGTATTGTTGACCTGGCGATACCGATAATATCATTGATATGATCGATTATATCATCAATATTTGGAACATTGCTAACAACAACGCTTGGGTTCTCAAAAAAAAAAAAAATCCCTTTTTTGTCAAATCTTCCACTTGTATTCCATTTCTTAGATTCATAAATGATATGAATTGATTTTGAATATAATTGCATCACTTTTATTAGACGACACATGGTTTAGGATATTATAATAAGGAACTTATTATGTGCACTTGTTTTTTGTGATATTTTGATTTCTAAGTGTGTAATGATGTTTTTTAAACATCCCCTAAAGTTCTATTGAAAAATTCGACGAATTTCCCAATGTTTCCCAAAAGCAAAAAACATTACGTGATACATCCAATATTTCCCATGTGATAATAGACATGTTTCCCTATCCCTGAGGTATGATACATCTGTTGATATCGATATCGAAAAAATTTCATTGCAACTAACATCAGCATCCACTAATGTTATTCCAAGGTTCTAAATATTGGTTGCATAACAACCGATATATGCTAGCATCATATTTGTATTGGCCATGGCCGATGTGGGATATGGTGTAGAAGGGTCAAATTAAAAAAGGTGCCTCTATTAGTTGATATGGGTCGTGTTAGTGCTAATATGCATTGTGTGTATTATTTATGGGCCAAGATGCTTTAAAATCATGTTATTTATTTATTTATTTTTCTCATTTTTCTCTCATTCCTCCTCTACGTTTCAACACTAGAGAAAACTTAGAACCTAACTTTGACTACTTTTAGGTTGATTTTGGAGAGAAAATCACAAGATTTAAGGGGATACGAGAAATCAAAGCGGAGATTGGAACTCAATTAATGGTTGTGTTTATAATGATAGTATATTAATTAGAGTGATGCATATTGAAAAATAAATTTCACTTTTTCTGCTTAGCATATATTGTATACATTATGAGGGCGCTAGTCATAAACTCCCACTGGCAACCCCTCTTGCCATGGTCTTGTGTTAAGTTACTACTATGATAAATTTTATCAGAATCATGGAAGAGGAATCATGTAACCAACCCTAATTAATTGGTATAAGGCTTAGATGATGATGCTGATGATGATATAATTTATTGGAATGACATATATTTTAATAACAGATAATCTATGGCAAATGGTGATTCATGTGATGTTTGATTAAAATATGTAATAGAACTATTACAATAGAAACTAAAATTTGAATATCAACCAATGAATTTTTAACATCCATATGACACCAAATTTAGGGATCAATGACTAAAAAACTCGGCTTGCAGCAGGTCAAGCACAAACAACATTTTTACCACAGAAAGGTCTGATACACCATTGAATACATGTCAAAAACACAAATAAACAGTAGCTTCTACAGATTTATATATATATATATATATATATATATATAGGGAAAAGGTTCTATGCGGTCGAGCTCATGGGAGCTTCCCATGAGGTTGAGCTGTGTGGGCCCCACCATGATGCATGTCGAACATCAACACCATGCATTTGATGGGTCCTCTTTAAATTATGGGATATCCCATAAATGTATGCGGAACTAAGGTGGGCCGTACCATCTAAAATCATGCGAAGACATGCCTAAAACATATAAAAGCACTTGGTGGGGCCCACTTGAAACTTGGTCTGACCCCTCATCTATGTGGGACACACATAATGGATGGGCTGGATTTGTGAATCACATCTCAGTGGGCCCAACAAATGATTATGAATGTTTTAATGGAAGGGTAACCCCTCTCAACTTTTGTATGTGGTGTGGTCCACACAAGTCACGGATTGACTTGAATTTTAAGGCCGAGGCCCACCATGGAATGGTGCATCTGACTGATGGGGCAGATGTTTGACATACATCAAAGTGGGGCCCACATAGCTCGACCTCATGGGAAGTTACCATGAGCTCGACCGCATAGAACCTTTTCCTATCCACACACACACACACACACACACACACACACACACATTGTTTGAATTATCTCCGATATTATCATTATCTCTAGCTTGGCGATACCGATAACATCAGTAGTATTAGAAATTCCAGACATTAGCAATGTATTGCTAAGTATCGCCAACGTATCAATATCACTAATATTTTCAATTGTGTAAATTCCAAGCGTTGCTTGTATTGCCAATGTATCGATATCGCCAATATTTTCGACTGTGTAATGACACTTGTCTCGATGATATTTCAATAATATCACCAATGTAGATATATCACAAAAAGTTTTTTTGTATTAAAAAAAGTTCTATTTCAATTTTTTAAAGCACATTGTTGTATGTTGTTTTCAATTTGTCGTTGATAATATTGAGATATTATATTGATAATATCTCAATATTATCGTTATCGTAACATGCTCAATATCAAGACCACAATATTTTGTTTCCTTTCCAATTGTGGACGATTTCTTGGAAAAATATTGTGAGTAGTTGATATTTTGCAATATCAATGGATGATTGGTTGGTTAGATGGGATCTATGGGATGGTAAAACCGTTTCTTACGACAACACATGCTTTTAAGCCCCCCATTAAATGGAAACATATCGTGTATACATTCTTTTTGCATTTTTTTTTTTAAAATTTCTAAATATGCAAATATGTGTATTTTAGCATCTTTTGAAATTTCACTGAAAATTCTAATATTTTCCCATGTTTTCCCGCATTTCCGGTTATCAGCAATATCAATATTGTTTCCGTATCCCTGGCTAGCGAAACTTGTAGCGATACCAATACTTCGAACACTATATATATATATATATATATATATATTAATTTCCACATTTTTTGGCAGAATTTTTATTTTATTTATTTTTGTCAATCCCGTTTGATGCATGTTCTGCATTAATGTCAGCTGCCCCAGCTATAGTCGGAGCAGTGGAGAATGCAATCATGGCCTCATCTGTCAATGCATGTTTCGCATTAATGTCAGCCACCCAGACTGTCGTATCCTGATCAACCTCCCTTTTGACGATTCCTCCTCAGCAAGTTATTCAATCATTACTTGTTTGCCTTTGTTGAATGGGCCAGCCCTACCCATATGCACTCTTCTAGAGGGGTAGGAGAGATGCCTCATTGGCTCTGTTGCATTTGAGGGGGACAAGATTGTGTCTGTGAGCGAGTCAAGGGAGATGAAAAGCTCTGCCCTACTGACCTCATCGAAGGGGATACAAACGAAGGGTCTGGCCTACCTTAAGTATCTACCACAGTCCCCCTAGTAGGGGTATAAAGAGCAGTTGCCAACATTTGTGGAGCTGGGTCACTACCCTTTTTCTGGTGGGCTTGGGGTTGTAGTTACGGCAAATTGTTCTCCTAGCCTTCTTAATTCCTCTAAGGGAATGCCATATGTAATCTAGCCCTCCAAAGTGTTGGCAAGTTTTACTTCACGAATAGGCTCCTCTAGAGAAATCTTTGGGCAAACCTGACCGGGGGCAGGAGTATGATCTTTCTCCATGACATAGCCAACTCCCTGCTCAGGCCTATAATTCCTCAATCTCGGCGGAGCAATCCAAACGGGATAGTTCACCGAATGACAATGGCGTATCAGGAAGGATTGGTGAGAACCCACCATCGCATCCAACAATAGGAGGCTTGGACTGAGTGCTGGTAACCTAGAAACACAAAGCGCCACCCCGTGCGCACGATCAGAAGTTGCTTCCATATCAACACCCAGTTGTATGGTCTGATGCCGTAATTCATGATTCTAGTGACAACGTTGCAGTCCTCTGCGATCGTCTGATTGTAGCCAAATTGGCAGGCGAACCTACTAGGATAGTAGGGTTCATGCCAGAACTCACTACCGACCCTCAAAGGGAGGTTGTTGGATCGGATGCATATGAAGAAGATGCACTCGCTTGGGGAAAGAGAGTTGTCGTCAATAGCCTTTGTCTTCGGGAACATTGGAGATGGGGAACTGAAAGAAAGAGATGGATTATGTTCTCTTAATCTTGTCCACTAACTAGTCATATGTCTTCTTGATCATTTTCTGCCTTTGATAATGCCAGAGTGGAAGGCAATCTAGGTTCATGTACACCTCTGGTTCGTCGTAAGTCCAGGACAAGTATACAGCGAGCCACCCTGCAAAGTAATGCTAGGGTGTATAGGCTGAAGACGCTCCAATTGCTAGGCTCTTGCAGTGTGTAGCTACATCACCGAAGGCACGGTACAACAAGCAGAGGACTAGAGGAGCCAGGGAGTACTTTCTGCCATCTATCATCGCTCTTGCGACCACAAATAAAGTTGGTCGGATGGAGTTTGCCCATTTCGAGCTGGAGAGCACCACTAGACTGAGCCAATAGGCTAGAAAAGCAGCCAGCTCGCTGGAAGTGTTGTACTCCACATGACCCTTGATTTTCCGCCTATGGTCGTCAAGTTCTTGCGTGTGCTTTCCCGCAAAGCTGTAAGGCCAAAAGAAGTAATATAGTTATCAAAGAGATAATAAATAAGTATACAAAAGATCTAACCGGAGCGGAGAAAGAGGGCGTACCGCAAATCTCTAGTGAAATGAGGGAGCTAGATGAGATGTGGGACTTTATGGATGTCGGGAAACTTCGCTATTTCTTTAAAGAGTTCGATGGTGGTTTTCGAGACTTTTGGTTGGCGGTTGGTGGGAGAAAAGTGTGTAAACTCCTCGTTCATAGGCACGTACTCGTTGAAGAAATGGCCTATTATTGGGAGACTCACCATCCTATGTAGGTCCCACAAGGTGATACTAACTTCACCCAAGGGCAGGTGAAAGAAGTTGGTAGTCGAGCAACAATAGTTGAGCAAGCCCTTGAAAACAGTCACATGCTTGCAAAAATAATCAGATGTGACCTTGCTCACATTTAGGAGGTCTATCTTGATGAGGACGTCTGAGTGCTTCTTGATTATGGCTTTGGCCCATGCGTTGTAGTTGCGGGAAGACAAAAAGCCACGGGTCCTGAACTCCTCCGTTCCCCATAGAGATAAAGGGTAGTTGCGTGGTGTGCAAAAGGGGTCTGTTATGCGGTTGTGCAATAGAATGGCAGAATGTAGGGAAGGAGTTGGAAGCAAAGTGAGTTGAGTGAAAGAGAGCTTGACTTATATAGATAGCAAGACTGAATGAGCTATCGCGTGGACCTGATTGCATAACAGTTTGCGCGGTTGCGTAACAAGTGAAATAAGGACTTTTGTCTGGACAAGGGTTCGATCCCTTTTTCCTTTCACAACAAAATCAAAGGAGGATCGAGGGGGCATCTGTTTGAGCACAAAAAAAAGAGAAGAGGATTTGCACAAGATTGCCCTATTGCTATGCAACTGAAAGAGGATTGTTGGATGACTGGCAAAGGGCAGCTTGTCTAGACTCGCACGACAGCCCACTGCGCGACTGCGCAGCAGGGATATGTTGTGCGAACGTGCAATAGCTCTTAGTTGCGCGGATTGGATAGTTCACATGTGTGGAGGCCTATAAATACCCCTTCTTCCTCTCATTTGACACACTAGAGAGAAAAGAGCATCAGAGAGATTAGAGGAATACTCAGGAGTCTTCAGAGCTAAGAGTTGTTGTATTCAGGTATCTCACAGGATGCAGCACGGGAGGAAAGAAGGAGATTCAAGTATGCAGAGAAAGGCCTTTTAACACACGACCACACAACAGGGGTCCCTGGTGGTCCATATGTTATGCGATTTGCAAATTCATCAGGAATTCGTTCTTTCATGGGCATGCCTCGAGCACATAGGCGTGAAGCAAGGGTTTCGAATCCGCACTACTCTTCTATCATTGCGACGGACGCTATACATGCTGAAATGCTGTCGAAATTATTATTGAGCTATTTTGAATTACGCCAATTGTGTACTTTGTTTCAGAATCAAGGGCAATGTGAGGGGTATAATAAGAATTCAGATTAATGAAATAAAATGATGATGATAGTTCATTGATTTTCCTTTTGTTATTATTGAATGTGGATATTTCAATCTCTAACCCATGTTTCTGATCGAAACAAACACCACCTTCCAATCCTTATACTGAGGATCCATCCTGAGGATGCGGTCGAAAGCAGCTGGAGACTTCAGATTAAAAAGGAACAGGGCATCTCTGATGGGCTTCACACCGAAATTGCCAACCATAATGAGGCAATGATTATGGAGCCACCATTGGATGTCCAACAAGATGACCTCTTCCTAGGTATAAAGTACTAGACAATTGGAATAGAAGGTGGCAGCTACCCGAACCATGGAATAGTCGGCCGAGATTTTGGGACCAACAGGGGAAGAAATGACTTGAACCTCGATAAACTTCACCCTCTTCGAAGGAGGTAGAGACTGAAAACTAGATCCTTTAATGACCTAAGAGAAGGATCACCCATCCATTATATTTCGAGAGTCTGATCAAGGAGGGTCGATGTGGTCAGCTGAATTGGTTTTTGGGTGGAGTGACTATAGAAGCTGAAAGCAGCAGTTGCAGGCTTTTTAAGAGAGAGCTTTCTTCTCATATCCAAAAGGATAGCATGGACTCGAGCGACTGGCAACAGCGGAGGACACAACTTTCAGACGAAGTCTTTGGATCAACATATTTAATAAATAGAAAAAGATTGGTTACTCTCTCCTGCTCCTGACAGTATTTATCGATCAGACTCTCGATAGTGAATGAGGAGAAGAACCCCCCTTACGGGGTTTATGAATGTGATTCAAAAGATGCGTTGTTTAAAGCTCTCTTTCTATCAATTTGATTTTCTTCAACGATGCTAGTGGGAAGACGGGGGTGGGTGGGTACCCATTCCGATTAATGCATAGGGCCAAATTTTCCGAATTGCACTGAGATTTTCTAACCATTTCTAACCATTGAAACTGGCACCATGAAGCTGAGCAATGGTTGTGGTTGCTGCTTCTTTTGATTCTAGTTTGACAAACGCTAAACCCCTTTCATCTCTCGACCCACGCTTCCTAGGAACAACAATCTCCAACATCTTTCCAATTTTGCCAAATACACGTGACATCATATATTCATCCCAATCCTTTGGGAAATTGGATACAAAGAGAAAAGGGAAGCTTGCAAACTTGGAAACCGGTGGCTTTCTCACTGAAGGGGACTATGGTCCATCCGTCGTTAGACTACTCCAACTGAAGTGGAGAGCCTTTTCCTAGGATACCCCTATGCTCTCCCTGTAAATGGAGAGAGAAGATTCTCCCGTCAGCTCTGCAATTATTGGTTGATGTTTCAAAGAAGGTACGAGGTTGGGCTGGCCGCATACTAGGAGACAAGCTTCTTGGATACAACATATATTCCATACGCCATTGACTCTGATTTTCTTTGTCACGTTTTGAACAATCGTACCATCACCATGACGTCCTTCAAGGAGGATCTTATCGCCAGAATGGATTTGCTGCTCCGCTTCAAGCCATCGATCTCGCTCAATCCGTGGACCAACCGGCTCATCAAGATGCGATTGTATGCGCTATTGAAGATGCAGCAGTATCAGACGATTTGAGCATCCCATTTCCTTACCACATCTTTCTGTACTGTAGATCGGTTTCTCACATGAAGATCTATGAATCTTTGAGTATCCTTTCTCCAAGTTCTCCTCTTCTTTATTGGATCTCCTCATCGTTACCTCGCCTTGTTGTCTGATACGACACATCTTTGCCACCTAAAATCTGAGCACAAATCGGTTCATACTTACATGTAAACCCAGATAAGAACTTGGCCACTCGGAACTCTTCATGTTTTTTTTTTTTTGAGCGACCAACATTTTATTGAAACCCCCACAAAAAGTGAGAAAAGAATACAAAAGTCAACAAAATCAAAAGAGAGCAAAAAGACTAAAAGCCAAATCTGCATTTATAGATCCAACCCAACCTATAATTGATTTTACTGATAACAACCTCCATGTCAATGCTCTCTTTCCGAAAACACTACCCATTTCAAGCTCCCCACACAACCCAAAACACGTACATTAAAATCAGCCTCCACTTAGCCATTTCAACTTTTCCAACTCCTCCCCCATGCCAAGCCTAAAGGAAATCTTCCACTGCTTTGAAAAATAACCCAATTGGTCTTAAGCAAACCGAAGAAATGCCTGCACATTCTTTGCACAAAGGGGTAATGGATGAAGAAGTGATCTATCGATTCTGCATCTTCCATACACATGGTACAAATATTTGGAAGAATTAGAGGTCTTCTTTGAAGATTATCAATGGTGAGGAGCCTTCTTTCAACCTACCAACAGAACGAAGGCTACCACTCTGTTGGGGGGGGGGCAAGAGAAGACGGGCATGTCTTTTCCAAAAGCTCAAGAAGACCTGAAAACTTAACAATTTCTTCATCCGTCATATTTCTTTGGCAAGGACTTCAAACAACAACACCCCCACACCAATTGAAACAATCCAACATCGAAATGAACCCATCAGGAGCAAGGGAAGCCACTCTTGGGAAAATATCTTGAAGTGCCCTGTCATTGCACCATATGTCCACCCAAAACCAAATATGGAGACCATTCCCAAGCACAAAAGAAACCCCTCTATGAACCAAATATTATGTTGAATCAATTTCCCTCCACACACCAGAAGCTCTATATAAAGATGATCTCTTCACAAACCACTCACCCACCTGCATTCCATACTTGCAAGCTATGATCTCCCTCCAGAATCTACCTGCTTCTGTACCAAACCTCTAAACTTTTAACAATAGGCTTGTAAACCTCCTCCCATTTGAGGAGATGGAATTTTCTAGAATCCGAAGCTCCTTTCCAAAAGAAATCTCTTCTTAATCTTTCAAGCCAGTCCAAGACTGATTTAGGGCATTTGAAGAGAGACAAAGTAGACTGGCATATTAGAGAAAGTTGCCTTAAGGAGGGTCAATCTGCTACCCAGAGACAAGTACTTGCATTTATAACTTGCCAACTTTCTCTCAATGCTTTCGATAATTTTGTCCCAAAGATGAAGAGCCAACTTCCCAACATTTCTGATTCGGAGACATTAATTTTCAAATTCAACACAACTTTGAAACAAACTAGAACTTTGCGCAAATTATCAACCGAATTGCATACTAGATTTGGATGTGACTTCTTTGAGGCCCGTCGGCAGATGCTTTAAACCCATTGAATAATCCATTTTCTTCCCCTTCATGAAGCATCATACTGAGGGCTTCTTCGATCACAACAAACAAGGGGACAATGGATGTCCTTGCTAGAGGCCTCAAAACGCCCCGAAAAACCCTTTCGGCAAACCATTCACCAAAATAGAACAATGAGCTGATTACAGACATTCCTTGATCCACCCTCTCCAGTTCTCTCCACATCCCAACCTAGAAAATCCCAATCCACATGTTCGTAAGCCTTTTCAATATCCAACTTACACACTAACCCCCTCTTCCCCTCCCCGTGTCTTGAATCAATACATCCATGTGCTATAAGTGCCAAATCGAAAATTTGTGTTCCTACAATGAACACACCCTGATTGTAAAAAATGAGCTTTGAAAAAACCTTTCTGAACTTGTTAACAAGAATCTTGGCCAGATTTTTATAAGGACCCAATAAAAAGTTGATCGGTGTAAAATTCTTACGATGATTCACTCCCTCCACCTAAGGGATTAAAGCAATGAAAGTAGCCCTGAGCTCTCTAGATAGGCGGCTCTACTACGAAAAGTCCGCTATGAAGTCCAAAAAATCCATCTTAACCACTTGCTAGAATTTTTGAAAGAATAACAATAGGAAGCCATCTGGACTCGAGGCCTTCTTCCTGCACGAAGAAAATAAAGTTTCTTTTACCTCATCCTCTGAAATCAGACTTTCAAGAAATGAAGCATTTTCACTTGAAAACTTAGAGAACTCGAAAGATCTATCCGCGATCTATTCCATCGGTCAGCTAATAACAGGTTATCATAAAATTTAACTATAAAATCACAAATTCGATTCTTATCAGAAGATTTGGACCCATCCACCACCATGTTAGATATCTTATTTCCAAGCATACGAGCACTTACGATACTGTGAAAATATTTAGTGTTCTTATCCCCCTCTTTTAACCAAACCACTCTCGATCTCTGCTGCCATTTGACCTCTTCTTCTCTATCGGTTTGCCACAAACGATTGAAGATCTGCCCTCTTTGCCCTACCTTCAGCCGACAAATTACCATCTTCCTCTAAGAGATCCAGATAATGAATTTCATTTGCCAATTTGTCATATTCTGCATCCTTGGCCCCCAAAACCTTCCACAATTTTGTTTTATCTTCCAACATCTTGAGCTTCCTACTTAGCCTAAACCCAGCGTATCCTTCAACAGAAAAAGATGTCCACCATTCAACAACCAACTGCTCAAAACAAACTATTTCCAGCCAAGAGAATTCAAATATGAAGGGTCTAGGGCCCCAAATATCACCATCTATTTCAAGCATAATGGGATGATGATATGCCACTTCTCTTAGTAAACCACACTAACAGACATGGAAACTTTTCTAACAAGTCTGCTGCCACCAAGAATCTGCCCAACCAAGACAGACAGGCGTTAGCTTGCCCATTTGACCAAGTGTACCTGGCCCCAACCAGGGGAAGATCAACCATCTCATGCTGATTCACCTAGACAATGAAATTCCTCATACACAGAGTCATGCAATCTTCGGAAGATTTTTCGTAAGAAAACTGCATGAAGAAATTTCACAAAATAGAATAGAGAGAGAGAGAGAGAGAGAGAGAGAGAGAGAGAGAGAGAGAGAGAGAGAGAGAGAGAGAGATCCAAAGAAATAGTTGAGACCTTGCAACCCAATCCTCGAACGTTCCAAGAGAGAATAATCATTGGAGACCAGCTTTACCTGAACACACTCTCTTCCCCCCACTTGCTTTGCCCGCTACATTGTAGTTAATAGAACATGTGAGACTAAGTAACTCTCTTCATTGCTTAGGATTCTTTTTGGGCCTTATTGCTTGCATTTCCTGATGACATAGAGCACCTTTAGATCGAACAAAATGGAAAAATTCTACTACATCTTCATCACTGACTCTAAAAGATAGGCCCACCAAACCCCCAACTCTCTTGAGGATGTCTTTGGCCCAATGAAATTGCTCATCAGAGATGGCTTCTTCATAATTGATGAGATGGGAGGGATCATCTACCGTGCCATTGATGAGGCGAGGTCTCTGTCTTGAATAATGAAACATTTTCTCAACACGGGTAACTATCATCACTTCTTTTAGGGTAGAGGAGCTTGAGCAATACCTAGTGCAACCGACCATGAAGCGGTTTGGGTCTCGTGATTCCAGTGGCAGGGTTGCTCCTCAGGGAACCAAACCTAACCTTGGGAGCCAGACCAAAGCCTCAACTAGTGCTCCTACCTATAATAGAAATGTTAAAGGTAAGGGCCTAGTCGGCACTAGTTTGAAGGGAAGTGAGAACATGCAGTGTTTCCGTTGCAATGGTTATGGTCACCTCCTAAAGGAATGCCCAAACAAAGAAAGAGGTAAAGCTCTTATGATATATGAAGTAGGTGAGGATGACGAGGACAATTGCGATGTAGAGGAACATAAGCTTGATATTGGTGCTAGTGATGAGGAGTTTAGTGATCAGGGAGACCCACACTCTCGCAGTAGTCAAATGCGCCTTTGCCCAATCTAAAGAAAATGATGATTGGCGCAGGAACATGATCTTTTACACTTATACCGAGTGTGGAGAAAAGAATTGTAAAGTGATCGTGGATAGTGGCAGTTGTGCCAATGTGGTCTCTACTAGCAGTGTGAGTTGATTGGGCTTGAAAGCCGAGTCTCACCCTCAACTCTATAGAGCGTCGTGGGTTGATGAGTCCTCCATTCCGGTCTCACAACGATGTTGTATTCCCATCTAGTTTGGGTCGTATAGGGATTCGTTGTGGTCGCTAGAATATTTGTACATTCATGTTTAACGGCAATAAAATTAGATTTAAGTCCTCTTCAATGTTTGAAATATCGGTATCGCATTATGTATTGCATCTTTGGGATACAGATATGTATTAGTTATCACATGGGATATATTGTTTGTATCCGGTAATTTATCGCACTTTTTGGGAAACATGGGGAAACATTGGGGAAATGGTTGAATTTTTTAATGGAACTTCAAGGATTGTTAAAAAAGACCTTTATATACACTTTTAAATCATAATATCCTAAAAAAGAGGTTTCTTTTATATAGGGTCCTAAGCTATGCGCTGTTTAACAGATCTAATGCAACTATATTTAAATTGAATGCATAACATTTAGATTTTATGTAATCATTTCATCAAACACTCCTAAATACTTGGAAATTAGTCTCAATTGACAATTTGTTGAAGTAAAATTTCTAAAAAAAATATTTTAATAATTTATAATTCTCATGCTCTTCGATTGCAGGCCTTATTTCATTATACAAGGAATCAAGTTGTGATGTTGCCAGGTTCCTTGCTTGCTGCACAAACAACACAAAAAGACTGTCAGCACCATTCAATGCTTTCTGTGAATCGAATTGAGAAAATCAATTTAATCAAGAATTGATAACAACAATCAAAGATGTTTCCTGGATTTCATAATGAGGAAGTAGCCCTCAAATTGCAGTTCCATTTCTTTTAGGTCCCAATTGAGATGCTGACACTCTACTAGACTAACAACTACAATTCGATCAGATGGGAATCCAAATGCACCCTAGATATTCAAAAATAAAAGAGAAACTATGGATTCTGAAACTAGGAGTGCCTCATAAGATAGAATGAGCATCTTGCCTCCCAAAATGATGGAAAAATAAAATTTTCAGGAGCAACTGAGGCTTTATCGAGAGATCATCCACCCAAGGGAAAATGGTCGGAACCATGGATGAGAAATGCTGAGGCAATTCCCACAAAGGAGACTGAAGAGATGATTCAAGGCAGCTACAAATGTGGCAACTTTCCAGGCCATGCCACTCATCAGCTGGGGCCACATCATGAACATGAACTGGCCATAAAATCAAGATGGTCGACCTAGCAGGTTGGTCAACCGAGTAGTTGAATATAGAATGTTGCTCATCTTGATCCTATTTGTCCATTCTAATGTGAAGCCACCTTTTGTTTTTACCCACCCACACACCCACACCACATGGGTACTCGATCCCATGATCTCAGTATTGAAACAGAGATTGTCTACCACTGATCCATGGAGCCAGACCCTGTAGGCACCTGATGAGTAGATCAACCCAACTTAGGGCCAAGACAACTACATGCTGGCCTGACCTAATGGGTTGCCAGGACCACACATGCCGCAAATCACGTCTTGAATCTCTCACACAATTTTCACTAGCACAAAAGAGTTATCATTATTGATATAAGCTTACAAAAACAAGAATCGAGATGATAGACCAGCCTGAAAACTAGAGAGATGTTTTGGAAATGTGCAACACAGAAATGACTGTCAGCATCCACTTCGTTATTGTCAAGGTTGCAAATATCAGTTGCATAATGGCCAATACGGTTGTGTCGACCATATTGGTCGTGGACAATATGGGAATGGGGTGAACGGTTTGATATTAAAAATAAATAAAGAAAGAAAAAAACAATTCATCCCATATTGTCATCGACATGCATGACACATTGTTTATGGGTCAAGATGGCATGTATCCCCTCTTCTCTACAGTTCAAACCTAGAGGAAGCATGGAAACACAAGAATGGAGCAAGAAATGGAATTTTTTGTCTGGGTTTCCCGAATCTTGTAAATTTGATGTTAGAAATGGAATTTCTTAAAAAAAAAAAGAAGAAAAAGAATGGAGCAAGAATCGAACAATTGAAGTGGACTGGCAGTCATATGATAGTCATGTCTTAGTGACAATATATAAATTTGAATTGTGCATATTAGAAAATTTTCAAATTTTCACTCTATAAATATAGAAATTATTATTATTATTATTATTATTTTAGAAATATATGATGTGTGACTTCTTTTGTCAAGCCAAAGTTTTCTCACCCTAGTGCCTTCAATCTCTTATTATTGAAGAAACTACTCATAAGGATCTTTCACTTTCTAGATTTTAGTTCATTTTTCCATTATATAGATACCAAGACCCATATAGAAAAGGAAAACCTCATTTGTTTTGTTCTGTTTGTTTTGTTCTTTTTTAAATTCATTTGTTGGGGTTCTCTAATTTATTTAAGATTTTTTTTTTTGGTAAATATTATTTTCTAATTTCCTTTGTTTCTACTAGAGGTGGGCATCGAGTCAAGTCGGACAGAGTTAGGTCCAACTCGACTTGATCCAGTTTTGCCAACTCCCTAACCCGAACTTAATCCGACTTAGTACCGAGTCCAGCAGGCTTGACTCGATTCGAACTGAATCTTGGCTGGGCTGACTCGAACCGAGTCCGGCTCGGTCAGAGAAACCGAGTCGGATCAAGTTGGCTACGATTTGGATCGGCCGGACCACCAGCGAGGTAGGGTGGGACCCACCATGAAGTATGTATTGTGTCCACATCGTCAATACATCTGGGGCGATCATTTTATGGCATGATGGAAACAATTAGGCAGATAAAAATCTCAAGTGGACCCCATCATACAAAACAGTGGGACCAACTCGCTACCGTCGTGTTCAGTAGCTTATCCGCGCCTGTCTCGAGCTAGGGTGGGCCATGACCGAGGTCTCAAGCTTGGCTGGACCACCAGCAGCTTGCACCCGAGGTCCCGAGCCAGGGTGGACCACTAGTGGCCTGCACCCGAGATCCCGAGCCCAAAAAACACAAAAAAAAACTTTTAAAACATACATACCTGATGAATGGATGACGATGACCGGTAAATATCGGCTACTGGGCGGCTGGTTGGTCTGGATTTCGATCGGGTTCAGTGCGGCGCCAATGCTGGTAGGGTTAGGGTAGATGAAATGGTAAAGGTTAAAAAAAAAAAGGTTTATGTTATACTACCCGATTCCGGTCCGAGTCAGGTTTCAGATTGGATCGGATCCAACCGGATCGGATTTCGGATCGGGTCAAATTGGGTTACATAGTAACCCGAACTCAACTTAGTCGGGATGCGGATCTAGGTGGGTCTACTCGATCCGAACCCGACCTTGCCATTCGGTTCGAGTCAAGTCGGGTCCTGCGCACCTCTAGTTTTACCTTTCATAAGAAATAATTTCCTTTGTTTTTAATGTTTTCACTATTTTATTTTATTTGTTAGTTTTATTTATTGATTAAAGTATTATCTGCATGGAAGCATCCATGTGCCTACATTTTTTAGTTTGCCATTTTGGACACTTCAAGACACCTTGAAACTTTGCACCTGTTTGTGAACATGAATTGGCTGAGAAATCAAGATGTTCCATATATAGATTTTTGTTCATCTTTTCCCTAATCACCTATTGTAATACACATAACCATTACAATTGGAAGGTTCTTGCAACCAATGTGTGTGATATTGCACACCTCAGCGATACAAAACCCGCAGGAAGTTGCAGAACTTTTGCATATCAACGACATTATCGTAATGGATCACCTTTATCGACGATGTATTGATGACACTATTGTCAATCATTGATACTGACAATTAGTGTTCAAAGGTATTGGTATCATTATATGTATCGGTAACCTGGGATAAAGAAACACGTATCGGTATTGCCAATATTATTGTTGATACTTCGGAAAAAAGTATTGCTGTCTGAGGGAAACATTGGGAAAAAGGTAGAATTTTTTAATGACATTTCAAATGATGTTAAAAGAAACATGTATACACGTGTAGGAATCAGAAGATTGGAAGATAACTATGCACAATAAGTTTCCATTTTATACAAACCTAACCACGTATTGTCAGAAAAAATCAGTATAAAATAAATATATAAAAATTGTAACCAATCAATAGATTGGCCAACATTCATTAATAATAGATAAGTTTTTTCACATAAATTAAAAATGGAAAACACATTTTCCAATATAAAAATGAAAAAATTAGGATTCCACCAATGTCCCCCATTTTAAACATAAATCGATTTTTTTTTTTTGTCACAACTCCACGTCAATGCATGATCATGCATGGACATGAATTTCCATTGCAATCCATGCCAACATTTGAAGAAAAATGATGAAGTTTTTTTTTAATGTATTTTTCATCACCTTTGAGTTTTAGACTGTCTTCATTTCGAATTGAGATTTCTCCCCAAATCCAAACTTTAGTTCAATAAAAACCAAGAGTGATCTAAATAATGTAAGGAACAAAATTTCAAAAAAAAAAAAAAAAAGAAGAAGAAGAAGAAGAAGAAGAAGATATTTTGGGTTTTTGAAATTTTTCACAAAATTTTGTCAACTTTCACCTATTTACTTATGTTTCAAAGTATCAAGAATATCGTTGTTGTTGAGGATAATATCAATAATATCATTGATATTAGGGAATTTTATAAGGGATTCTTCTCAAATTATCGTTGATATCGATAATATAGCCAAATATATATGATATTATCAAAAATATTGACAGTATTTGAAAATTTTAAACTACCAACAATTTTGGTATTGTTGACCTGGCGATACCGATAATATCATTGATATGATCGATTATATCATCAATATTTGGAACATTGCTAACAACAACGCTTGGGTTCTCAAAAAAAAAAAAAATCCCTTTTTTGTCAAATCTTCCACTTGTATTCCATTTCTTAGATTCATAAATGATATGAATTGATTTTGAATATAATTGCATCACTTTTATTAGACGACACATGGTTTAGGATATTATAATAAGGAACTTATTATGTGCACTTGTTTTTTGTGATATTTTGATTTCTAAGTGTGTAATGATGTTTTTTAAACATCCCCTAAAGTTCTATTGAAAAATTCGACGAATTTCCCAATGTTTCCCAAAAGCAAAAAACATTACGTGATACATCCAATATTTCCCATGTGATAATAGACATGTTTCCCTATCCCTGAGGTATGATACATCTGTTGATATCAATATCGAAAAAATTTCATTGCAACTAACATCAGCATCCACTAATGTTATTCCAAGGTTCTAAATATTGGTTGCATAACAACCGATATATGCTAGCATCATATTTGTATTGGCCATGGCCGATGTGGGATATGGTGTAGAAGGGTCAAATTAAAAAAGGTGCCTCTATTAGTTGATATGGGTCGTGTTAGTGCTAATATGCATTGTGTGTATTATTTATGGGCCAAGATGCTTTAAAATCATGTTATTTATTTATTTATTTTTCTCATTTTTCTCTCATTCCTCCTCTACGTTTCAACACTAGAGAAAACTTAGAACCTAACTTTGACTACTTTTAGGTTGATTTTGGAGAGAAAATCACAAGATTAAGGGGATACGAGAAATCAAAGCGGAGATTGGAACTCAATTAATGGTTGTGTTTATAATGATAGTATATTAATTAGAGTGATGCATATTGAAAAATAAATTTCACTTTTTCTGCTTAGCATATATTGTATACATTATGAGGGCGCTAGTCATAAACTCCCACTGGCAACCCCTCTTGCCATGGTCTTGTGTTAAGTTACTACTATGATAAATTTTATCAGAATCATGGAAGAGGAATCATGTAACCAACCCTAATTAATTGGTATAAGGCTTAGATGATGATGCTGATGATGATATAATTTATTGGAATGACATATATTTTAATAACAGATAATCTATGGCAAATGGTGATTCATGTGATGTTTGATTAAAATATGTAATAGAACTATTACAATAGAAACTAAAATTTGAATATCAACCAATGAATTTTTAACATCCATATGACACCAAATTTAGGGATCAATGACTAAAAAACTCGGCTTGCAGCAGGTCAAGCACAAACAACATTTTTACCACAGAAAGGTCTGATACACCATTGAATACATGTCAAAAACACAAATAAACAGTAGCTTCTACTAGAGTTTTATATATATATATATATATATATATATATATATATATAGATGTGGGAAAAGGTTCTACACAGTCCAGCTCATGGGAACTCCCCGTGAGGTTGAGTTGTGTGGGCCCCACCATGATGCATGTCGAACATCAACACCATGCATTTAATGGGTCCCCTTTAAATTATGGGATATCCCAAAAATCAATGCTATACAGAACTCAGTTGGGCCATACCATCTAAAATCATGTGAAGACATGCCTAAAACATATAAAAGCACTTGGTGGGGCCCACCTGAAATTTGGATGTGTCTAAAACTTAGTCTGATCCCTCATCCAAGTGGGACACACATAATGGATGGACTGGATTTGTGAACTACATCTCAGTGGGCCCAAAAAATGATTCTGAATATTTTAATGGAGGGTAATCCCTCTCAACTTTTGTATGTGGTGTGGCCACACAAGTCACAGATTGACTTTACACCATGGAATGGTGCATCTAACTGATGGGTTGATGTTTGACACGCATCATGGTGGGGCCCACATAGCTCAACCTCATGGGGAGTTCCCATGAGCTCGACCGCATAGAACCTTTTCCTATCCACACACACACACACACACACACACACACACACATTGTTTGAATTATCTCCGATATTATCATTATCTCTAGCTTGGCGATACCGATAACATCAGTAGTATTAGAAATTCCAGACATTAGCAATGTATTGCTAAGTATCGCCAACGTATCAATATCACTAATATTTTCAATTGTGTAAATTCCAAGCGTTGCTTGTATTGCCAATGTATCGATATCGCCAATATTTTCGACTGTGTAATGACACTTGTCTCGATGATATTTCAATAATATCACCAATGTAGATATATCACAAAAAGTTTTTTTGTATTAAAAAAAGTTCTATTTCAATTTTTTAAAGCACATTGTTGTATGTTGTTTTCAATTTGTCGTTGATAATATTGAGATATTATATTGATAATATCTCAATATTATCGTTATCGTAACATGCTCAATATCAAGACCACAATATTTTGTTTCCTTTCCAATTGTGGACGATTTCTTGGAAAAATATTGTGAGTAGTTGATATTTTGCAATATCAATGGATGATTGGTTGGTTAGATGGGATCTATGGGATGGTAAAACCGTTTCTTACGACAACACATGCTTTTAAGCCCCCCATTAAATGGAAACATATCGTGTATACATTCTTTTTGCATTTTTTTTTTTAAAATTTCTAAATATGCAAATATGTGTATTTTAGCATCTTTTGAAATTTCACTGAAAATTCTAATATTTTCCCATGTTTTCCCGCATTTCCGGTTATCAGCAATATCAATATTGTTTCCGTATCCCTGGCTAGCGAAACTTGTAGCGATACCAATACTTCGAACACTATATATATATATATATATATATATATTAATTTCCACATTTTTTGGCAGAATTTTTATTTTATTTATTTTTGTCAATCCCGTTTGATGCATGTTCTGCATTAATGTCAGCTGCCCCAGCTATAGTCGGAGCAGTGGAGAATGCAATCATGGCCTCATCTGTCAATGCATGTTTCGCATTAATGTCAGCCACCCAGACTGTCGTATCCTGATCAACCTCCCTTTTGACGATTCCTCCTCAGCAAGTTATTCAATCATTACTTGTTTGCCTTTGTTGAATGGGCCAGCCCTACCCATATGCACTCTTCTAGAGGGGTAGGAGAGATGCCTCATTGGCTCTGTTGCATTTGAGGGGGACAAGATTGTGTCTGTGAGCGAGTCAAGGGAGATGAAAAGCTCTGCCCTACTGACCTCATCGAAGGGGATACAACCGAAGGGTCTGGCCTACCTTAAGTATCTACCACAGTCCCCCTAGTAGGGGTATAAAGAGCAGTTGCCAACATTTGTGGAGCTGGGTCACTACCCTTTTTCTGGTGGGCTTGGGGTTGTAGTTACGGCAAATTGTTCTCCTAGCCTTCTTAATTCCTCTAAGGGAATGCCATATGTAATCTAGCCCTCCAAAGTGTTGGCAAGTTTTACTTCACGAATAGGCTCCTCTAGAGAAATCTTTGGGCAAACCTGACCGGGGGCAGGAGTATGATCTTTCTCCATGACATAGCCAACTCCCTGCTCAGGCCTATAATTCCTCAATCTCGGCGGAGCAATCCAAACGGGATAGTTCACCGAATGACAATGGCGTATCAGGAAGGATTGGTGAGAACCCACCATCGCATCCAACAATAGGAGGCTTGGACTGAGTGCTGGTAACCTAGAAACACAAAGCGCCACCCCGTGCGCACGATCAGAAGTTGCTTCCATATCAACACCCAGTTGTATGGTCTGATGCCGTAATTCATGATTCTAGTGACAACGTTGCAGTCCTCTGCGATCGTCTGATTGTAGCCAAATTGGCAGGCGAACCTACTAGGATAGTAGGGTTCATGCCAGAACTCACTACCGACCCTCAAAGGGAGGTTGTTGGATCGGATGCATATGAAGAAGATGCACTCGCTTGGGGAAAGAGAGTTGTCGTCAATAGCCTTTGTCTTCGGGAACATTGGAGATGGGGAACTGAAAGAAAGAGATGGATTATGTTCTCTTAATCTTGTCCACTAACTAGTCATACGTCTTCTTGATCATTTTCTGCCTTTGATAATGCCAGAGTGGAAGGCAATCTGGGTTCATGTACACCTCTGGTTCGTCGTAAGTCCAGGACAAGTATACAGCGAGCCACCCTGCAAAGTAATGCTAGGGTGTATAGGCTGAAGACGCTCCAATTGCTAGGCTCTTGCAGTGTGTAGCTACATCACCGAAGGCACGGTACAACAAGCAGAGGACTAGAGGAGCCAGGGAGTACTTTCTGCCATCTATCATCGCTCTTGCGACCACAAATAAAGTTGGTCGGATGGAGTTTGCCCATTTCGAGCTGGAGAGCACCACTAGACTGAGCCAATAGGCTAGAAAAGCAGCCAGCTCGCTGGAAGTGTTGTACTCCACATGACCCTTGATTTTCCGCCTATGGTCGTCAAGTTCTTGCGTGTGCTTTCCCGCAAAGCTGTAAGGCCAAAAGAAGTAATATAGTTATCAAAGAGATAATAAATAAGTATACAAAAGATCTAACCGGAGCGGAGAAAGAGGGCGTACCGCAAATCTCTAGTGAAATGAGGGAGCTAGATGAGATGTGGGACTTTATGGATGTCGGGAAACTTCGCTATTTCTTTAAAGAGTTCGATGGTGGTTTTCGAGACTTTTGGTTGGCGGTTGGTGGGAGAAAAGTGTGTAAACTCCTCGTTCATAGGCACGTACTCGTTGAAGAAATGGCCTATTATTGGGAGACTCACCATCCTATGTAGGTCCCACAAGGTGATACTAACTTCACCCAAGGGCAGGTGAAAGAAGTTGGTAGTCGAGCAACAATAGTTGAGCAAGCCCTTGAAAACAGTCACATGCTTGCAAAAATAATCAGATGTGACCTTGCTCACATTTAGGAGGTCTATCTTGATGAGGACGTCTGAGTGCTTCTTGATTATGGCTTTGGCCCATGCGTTGTAGTTGCGGGAAGACAAAAAGCCACGGGTCCTGAACTCCTCCGTTCCCCATAGAGATAAAGGGTAGTTGCGTGGTGTGCAAAAGGGGTCTGTTATGCGGTTGTGCAATAGAATGGCAGAATGTAGGGAAGGAGTTGGAAGCAAAGTGAGTTGAGTGAAAGAGAGCTTGACTTATATAGATAGCAAGACTGAATGAGCTATCGCGTGGACCTGATTGCATAACAGTTTGCGCGGTTGCGTAACAAGTGAAATAAGGACTTTTGTCTGGACAAGGGTTCGATCCCTTTTTCCTTTCACAACAAAATCAAAGGAGGATCGAGGGGGCATCTGTTTGAGCACAAAAAAAAGAGAAGAGGATTTGCACAAGATTGCCCTATTGCTATGCAACTGAAAGAGGATTGTTGGATGACTGGCAAAGGGCAGCTTGTCTAGACTCGCACGACAGCCCACTGCGCGACTGCGCAGCAGGGATATGTTGTGCGAACGTGCAATAGCTCTTAGTTGCGCGGATTGGATAGTTCACATGTGTGGAGGCCTATAAATACCCCTTCTTCCTCTCATTTGACACACTAGAGAGAAAAGAGCATCAGAGAGATTAGAGGAATACTCAGGAGTCTTCAGAGCTAAGAGTTGTTGTATTCAGGTATCTCACAGGATGCAGCACGGGAGGAAAGAAGGAGATTCAAGTATGCAGAGAAAGGCCTTTTAACACACGACCACACAACAGGGGTCCCTGGTGGTCCATATGTTATGCGATTTGCAAATTCATCAGGAATTCGTTCTTTCATGGGCATGCCTCGAGCACATAGGCGTGAAGCAAGGGTTTCGAATCCGCACTACTCTTCTATCATTGCGACGGACGCTATACATGCTGAAATGCTGTCGAAATTATTATTGAGCTATTTTGAATTACGCCAATTGTGTACTTTGTTTCAGAATCAAGGGCAATGTGAGGGGTATAATAAGAATTCAGATTAATGAAATAAAATGATGATGATAGTTCATTGATTTTCCTTTTGTTATTATTGAATGTGGATATTTCAATCTCTAACCCATGTTTCTGATCGAAACAAACACCACCTTCCAATCCTTATACTGAGGATCCATCCTGAGGATGCGGTCGAAAGCAGCTGGAGACTTCAGATTAAAAAGGAACAGGGCATCTCTGATGGGCTTCACACCGAAATTGCCAACCATAATGAGGCAATGATTATGGAGCCACCATTGGATGTCCAACAAGATGACCTCTTCCTAGGTATAAAGTACTAGACAATTGGAATAGAAGGTGGCAGCTACCCGAACCATGGAATAGTCGGCCGAGATTTTGGGACCAACAGGGGAAGAAATGACTTGAACCTCGATAAACTTCACCCTCTTCGAAGGAGGTAGAGACTGAAAACTAGATCCTTTAATGACCTAAGAGAAGGATCACCCATCCATTATATTTCGAGAGTCTGATCAAGGAGGGTCGATGTGGTCAGCTGAATTGGTTTTTGGGTGGAGTGACTATAGAAGCTGAAAGCAGCAGTTGCAGGCTTTTTAAGAGAGAGCTTTCTTCTCATATCCAAAAGGATAGCATGGACTCGAGCGACTGGCAACAGCGGAGGACACAACTTTCAGACGAAGTCTTTGGATCAACATATTTAATAAATAGAAAAAGATTGGTTACTCTCTCCTGCTCCTGACAGTATTTATCGATCAGACTCTCGATAGTGAATGAGGAGAAGAACCCCCCTTACGGGGTTTATGAATGTGATTCAAAAGATGCGTTGTTTAAAGCTCTCTTTCTATCAATTTGATTTTCTTCAACGATGCTAGTGGGAAGACGGGGGGGGGGGTGGGTACCCATTCCGATTAATGCATAGGGCCAAATTTTCCGAATTGCACTGAGATTTTCTAACCATTTCTAACCATTGAAACTGGCACCATGAAGCTGAGCAATGGTTGTGGTTGCTGCTTCTTTTGATTCTAGTTTGACAAACGCTAAACCCCTTTCATCTCTCGACCCACGCTTCCTAGGAACAACAATCTCCAACATCTTTCCAATTTTGCCAAATACACGTGACATCATATATTCATCCCAATCCTTTGGGAAATTGGATACAAAGAGAAAAGGGAAGCTTGCAAACTTGGAAACCGGTGGCTTTCTCACTGAAGGGGACTATGGTCCATCCGTCGTTAGACTACTCCAACTGAAGTGGAGAGCCTTTTCCTAGGATACCCCTATGCTCTCCCTGTAAATGGAGAGAGAAGATTCTCCCGTCAGCTCTGCAATTATTGGTTGATGTTTCAAAGAAGGTACGAGGTTGGGCTGGCCGCATACTAGGAGACAAGCTTCTTGGATACAACATATATTCCATACGCCATTGACTCTGATTTTCTTTGTCACGTTTTGAACAATCGTACCATCACCATGACGTCCTTCAAGGAGGATCTTATCGCCAGAATGGATTTGCTGCTCCGCTTCAAGCCATCGATCTCGCTCAATCCGTGGACCAACCGGCTCATCAAGATGCGATTGTATGCGCTATTGAAGATGCAGCAGTATCAGACGATTTGAGCATCCCATTTCCTTACCACATCTTTCTGTACTGTAGATCGGTTTCTCACATGAAGATCTATGAATCTTTGAGTATCCTTTCTCCAAGTTCTCCTCTTCTTTATTGGATCTCCTCATCGTTACCTCGCCTTGTTGTCTGATACGACACATCTTTGCCACCTAAAATCTGAGCACAAATCGGTTCATACTTACATGTAAACCCAGATAAGAACTTGGCCACTCGGAACTCTTCATGTTTTTTTTTTTTTTGAGCGACCAACATTTTATTGAAACCCCCACAAAAAGTGAGAAAAGAATACAAAAGTCAACAAAATCAAAAGAGAGCAAAAAGACTAAAAGCCAAATCTGCATTTATAGATCCAACCCAACCTATAATTGATTTTACTGATAACAACCTCCATGTCAATGCTCTCTTTCCGAAAACACTACCCATTTCAAGCTCCCCACACAACCCAAAACACGTACATTAAAATCAGCCTCCACTTAGCCATTTCAACTTTTCCAACTCCTCCCCCATGCCAAGCCTAAAGGAAATCTTCCACTGCTTTGAAAAATAACCCAATTGGTCTTAAGCAAACCGAAGAAATGCCCGCACATTCTTTGCACAAAGGGGTAATGGATGAAGAAGTGATCTATCAATTCTGCATCTTCCATACACATGGTACAAATATTTGGAAGAATTAGAGGTCTTCTTTGAAGATTATCAATGGTGAGGAGCCTTCTTTCAACCTACCAACAGAACGAAGGCTACCACTCTTTTGGGGGGGGGGGGGGGGGTGTGGGGCAAGAGAAGACGGGCATGTCTTTTCCAAAAGCTCAAGAAGACCTGAAAACTTAACAATTTCTTCATCCGTCATATTTCTTTGGCAAGGACTTCAAACAACAACACCCCCACACCAATTGAAACAAACAACATCGAAATGAACCCATCAGGAGCAAGGGAAGCCACTCTTGGGAAAATATCTTGAAGTGCCCTGTCATTGCACCATATGTCCACCCAAAACCAAATATGGAGACCATTCCCAAGCACAAAAGAAACCCCTCTATGAACCAAATATTATGTTGAATCAATTTCCCTCCACACACCAGAAGCTCTATATAAAGATGATCTCTTCACAAACCACTCACCCACCTGCATTCCATACTTGCAAGCTATGATCTCCCTCCAGAATCTACCTGCTTCTGTACCAAACCTCTAAACTTTTAACAATAGGCTTGTAAACCTCCTCCCATTTGAGGAGATGGAATTTTCTAGAATCCGAAGCTCCTTTCCAAAAGAAATCTCTTCTTAATCTTTCAAGCCAGTCCAAGACTGATTTAGGGCATTTGAAGAGAGACAAAGTAGACTGGCATATTAGAGAAAGTTGCCTTAAAGAGGGTCAATCTGCTACCCAGAGACAAGTACTTGCATTTATAACTTGCCAACTTTCTCTCAATGCTTTCGATAATTTTGTCCCAAAGATGAAGAGCCAACTTCCCAACATTTCTGATTCGGAGACATTAATTTTCAAATTCAACACAACTTTGAAACAAACTAGAACTTTGCGCAAATTATCAACCGAATTGCATACTAGATTTGGATGTGACTTCTTTGAGGCCCGTCGGCAGATGCTTTAAACCCATTGAATAATCCATTTTCTTCCCCTTCATGAAGCATCATACTGAGGGCTTCTTCGATCACAACAAACAAGGGGACAATGGATGTCCTTGTTAGAGGCCTCAAAACGCCCCGAAAAACCCTTTCGGCAAACCATTCACCAAAATAGAACAATGAGCTGATTACAGACATTCCTTGATCCACCCTCTCCAGTTCTCTCCACATCCCAACCTAGAAAATCCCAATCCACATGTTCGTAAGCCTTTTCAATATCCAACTTACACACTAACCCCCTCTTCCCCTCCCCGTGTCTTGAATCAATACATCCATGTGCTATAAGTGCCAAATCGAAAATTTGTGTTCCTACAATGAACACACCCTGATTGTAAAAAATGAGCTTTGAAAAAACCTTTCTGAACTTGTTAACAAGAATCTTGGCCAGATTTTTATAAGGACCCACTAAAAAGTTGATCGGTGTAAAATTCTTACGATGATTCACTCCCTCCACCTAAGGGATTAAAGCAATGAAAGTAGCCCTGAGCTCTCTAGATAGGCGGCTCTACTACGAAAAGTCCGCTATGAAGTCCAAAAACTCCATCTTAACCACTTGCTAGAATTTTTGAAAGAATAACAATAGGAAGCCATCTGGACTCGAGGCCTTCTTCCTGCACGAAGAAAATAAAGTTTCTTTTACCTCATCCTCTGAAATCAGACTTTCAAGAAATGAAGCATTTTCACTTGAAAACTTAGAGAACTCGAAAGATCTATCCGCGATCTATTCCATCGGTCAGCTAATAACAGGTTATCATAAAATTTAACTATAAAATCACAAATTCGATTCTTATCAGAAGATTTGGACCCATCCACCACCATGTTAGATATCTTATTTCCAAGCATACGAGCACTTACGATACTGTGAAAATATTTAGTGTTCTTATCCCCCTCTTTTAACCAAACCACTCTCGATCTCTGCTGCCATTTGACCTCTTCTTCTCTATCGGTTTGCCACAAACGATTGAAGATCTGCCCTCTTTGCCCTACCTTCAGCCGACAAATTACCATCTTCCTCTAAGAGATCTAGATAATGAATTTCATTTGCCAATTTGTCATATTCTGCATCCTTGGCCCCCAAAACCTTCCACAATTTTGTTTTATCTTCCAACATCTTGAGCTTTCTACTTAGCCTAAACCCAGCGTATCCTTCAACAGAAAAAGATGTCCACCATTCAACAACCAACTGCTCAAAACAAACTATTTCCAGCCAAGAGAATTCAAATATGAAGGGTCTAGGGCCCCAAATATCACCATCTATTTCAAGCATAATGGGATGATGATATGCCACTTCTCTTAGTAAACCACACTAACAGACATGGAAACTTTTCTAACAAGTCTGCTGCCACCAAGAATCTGCCCAACCAAGACAGACAGGCGTTAGCTTGCCCATTTGACCAAGTGTACCTGGCCCCAACCAGGGGAAGATCAACCATCTCATGCTGATTCACCTAGACAATGAAATTCCTCATACACAGAGTCATGCAATCTTCGGAAGATTTTTCGTAAGAAAACTGCATGAAGAAATTTCACAAAATAGAATAGAGAGAGAGAGAGAGAGAGAGAGAGAGAGATCCAAAGAAATAGTTGAGACCTTGCAACCCAATCCTCGAACGTTCCAAGAGAGAATAATCATTGGAGACCAGCTTTACCTGAACACACTCTCTTCCCCCCACTTGCTTTGCCCGCTACATTGTAGTTAATAGAACATGTGAGACTAAGTAACTCTCTTCATTGCTTAGGATTCTTTTTGGGCCTTATTGCTTGCATTTCCTGATGACATAGAGCACCTTTAGATCGAACAAAATGGAAAAATTCTACTACATCTTCATCACTGACTCTAAAAGATAGGCCCACCAAACCCCCAACTCTCTTGAGGATGTCTTTGGCCCAATGAAATTGCTCATCAGAGATGGCTTCTTCATAATTGATGAGATGGGAGGGATCATCTACCGTGCCATTGATGAGGCGAGGTCTCTGTCTTGAATAATGAAACATTTTCTCAACACGGGTAACTATCATCACTTCTTTTAGGGTAGAGGAGCTTGAGCAATACCTAGTGCAACCGACCATGAAGCGGTTTGGGTCTCGTAATTCCAGTGGCAGGGTTGCTCCTCAGGGAACCAAACCTAACCTTGGGAGCCAGACCAAAGCCTCAACTAGTGCTCCTACCTATAATAGAAATGTTAAAGGTAAGGGCCTAGTCAGCACTAGTTTGAAGGGAAGTGAGAACATGCAGTGTTTCCGTTGCAATGGTTATGGTCACCTCCTAAAGGAATGCCCAAACAAAGAAAGAGGTAAAGCTCTTATGATATATGAAGTAGGTGAGGATGACGAGGACAATTGCGATGTAGAGGAACATAAGCTTGATATTGGTGCTAGTGATGAGGAGTTTAATGATCAGGGAGACCCACACTCTCGCAGTAGTCAAATGCGCCTTTGCCCAATCTAAAGAAAATGATGATTGGCGCAGGAACATGATCTTTTACACTTATACCGAGTGTGGAGAAAAGAATTGTAAAGTGATCGTGGATAGTGGCAGTTGTGCCAATGTGGTCTCTACTAGCAGTGTGAGTTGATTGGGCTTGAAAGCCGAGTCTCACCCTCAACTCTATAGAGCGTCGTGGGTTGATGAGTCCTCCATTCCGGTCTCACAACGATGTTGTATTCCCATCTAGTTTGGGTCGTATAGGGATTCGTTGTGGTCGCTAGAATATTTGTACATTCATGTTTAACGGCAATAAAATTAGATTTAAGTCCTCTTCAATGTTTGAAATATCGGTATCGCATTATGTATTGCATCTTTGGGATACAGATATGTATTAGTTATCGCATGGGATATATTGTTTGTATCCGGTAATTTATCGCACTTTTTGGGAAACATGGGGAAACATTGGGGAAATGGTTGAATTTTTTAATGGAACTTCAAGGATTGTTAAAAAAGACCTTTATATACACTTTTAAATCATAATATCCTAAAAAAGAGGTTTCTTTTATATAGGGTCCTAAGCTATGCGCTGTTTAACAGATCTAATGCAACTATATTTAAATTGAATGCATAACATTTAGATTTTATGTAATCATTTCATCAAACACTCCTAAATACTTGGAAATTAGTCTCAATTGACAATTTGTTGAAGTAAAATTTCTAAAAAAAATATTTTAATAATTTATAATTAAAAAACGATTTTTATTTTCCGAAAATTGACAAGGACCTAACAAATCAATAGACCAGCCCTCATACATGCTTGATTTCATGTTTGGAGTGCAAACATTGCAAGCAATTTGGGAAAAATTGGGAACATTTTGAAAATTCCCCAGTCTTTCCCAAATTAGACCACCTACACTCAAATTTCGAAATTAGAGTGTATGTGATGATCATTTCATAAAATACTCCTAAATATTTAGAAATTAGTCTCAATTAATAGCTGGTTGAAGGAAAATTTTGGGAAAAAAATATAGAGAACATGAAGAACCAATGGATATTGAAATCAAAATTTTAACTCCATGATTTTTCATGCAAAACATGAAGAACCAATGGATTTATAACCATTTGACACTGACTTAACATAATTTCAATAAAAAAAGATCAGAAATTGAAAATGCTCACTAGATTGAACTGTGAGATATACGACACTACATGTGCATTTCGTATCGCACAGGTGGGATACAAGATATATCGTGGGATATATCGGCCGACATCGTCGATATTTTAAACATTGGTACTCTTCCACCTAAGAGCATACCGAGAAAGAAGGAGATCACCAAGTAGGGTGATCTTGGAACTTCAAGAAAGCCCAAACCTAAGTCTCTTCATATCATTAATGCAAAAGAATTTGAAAGAGAGACTAGGAAGGATTCAGAGGTGTATGCCCTCGTGACTAGAGGGGCTACCCCCTAGGTTGGTATAGGGTTACCTAGTGTGGTGATTTTGGTGATGAATGAGTTCATTGACGTCTTTCCTGACGACCTCCTGGATGAGCTTCCGCCTATGAATGACATCTAGCATGCCATTGATCTTGTCCTTGGGCTGACTCTCTCAAACCTTCCTCATTACAGAACAAACCCCACGGAGAATTCGGAACTCAAGAAGCAAGTTGATGAGCTTCTTAGGAAATGGTTCATTCAGGAAAGCATGAGTCCATGTGCCGTGCCTGCCCTTTTGACGCCCAAGACGGATGGCATGTGATGTATGTGTGTGGATAGCAGGACCATCAATAAGATTACCGTTAAGTACCGGTTTCCTATACCGCGTCTTGATGATATGTTGGACATGATGGCCAATGACACAATTTTCTCTAAAATAGACCTCAAGAGTGGGTATCACTAGATCCATATTCGCCCAGGTGACGAGTGAAAACAGCCTTCAAGACGAAGGATGGGCTGTACGAGTGTCGATTCATGCCTTTTAGGCTGACTAATGCCCCAAGTACATTTATGCAGGTTGTGACCTAGGTGTTGAGACCCTTCATGGGGAAGTTCCTACTTGTGCACTTTGACGACATCTTTATTTATAGCATGACTAAAGAACAACACCTCCACCATCTGAGGCAAGTGTGTGAGATCCTTAGGGCAAAGAAGTTATATGCCAACCTCAAGAAGTGCTTGTTTTTATCTAATAGTGTCATCTTCTTTTAGGTTTTACCGTGTCATCTGAGGGCATGTATGCAGATCCCAAGAAAATCAAGGCCATAGTCAGTTGGTCTGAGCCATGTAATATTCATGAGGTGCGTAACTTCCACGGCTTGGCCACCTTTTACAGACGGTTCATTAGAGGATTTAGTTCCATCATGGCTCCCATTACCGATTGCATTAAAAAACGAGAGTTCCAATGGACTAAAGCAGCCTCTAGGGCGCTCAAGGAGATTAAGGTCATGATGACTGAAGCTCTTGTCATGCGACTTCCAAATTTTTCCAAGCCTTTTTAGCTCACTTATGATGCATCTGGTGTAAGTATAGGTGGAGTGCTTAGTTAGGAAGAGCACCCTGTCGCTTTCTTTAGCGAAAAACTAAATGAAGCGAAACAAAAGTATTCTACCTATGACAAGGAATTTTATGTGGTAGTGAGTCCTTGCGCCATTGGTGACATTATCTGTTACTGCAGGAGTTTGTCTTATTTTCCGACCATGAGGCTTTGCGCTATCTCAACTCGCAAAAGAAGTTGAACCCGAGGTATGCCAAGTGAGTCCAATTTCTCCAAGAGTACACTTTTGTGTTGAGCACAAGGCCTAGGTTGAGAATAAACATGCCGATGCATTGAGTTGTATGGTTGCGTTAATCCACTCCATGAGCGTTAAAGTCATTGGGTTTGAGCATTTAAAGGAAGATTATCCTAGTTACCTAGCGTTTGGAGAGGTGTATGTATCGTTGTTAGATGGTTAGTCTAAGGGTAGTAGTGAGTTTGTCCTGGTCAGTGAGTTTTTATTTAGAGGTGATAGATTGTGTATACCTTGTACGTCCCTCCGTGACTTTCTTGTCTAAGAGCTTTAAGCTGGAGGGATAACTGGTCATTTTGGGCGTGACAAGACAATCGCCCTTGTAGAGGAGCACTTTTATTGACCAAATCACAAGTGAGACGTGGCTAACATTATAGGGCGATGTAAACTTGTCAGTTGGCAAAGCAGAGGAAGTAGAACACCAGCTTATATATAGTACCCCACGCCCCATGGGTTGATATTTGCATGGTTTTCATGCTTGGGCTCCCTAAGAGGATTAAAAAGCACGATTCCATTTTTTGTGGATGAGGACCGTTTTACGAAAAGGGCTCACTTTCTCCCATGTTCTAAAATGTTTAAGGCCACTAACATGGCAAAGATATTCTTTAAGGAGATAGTCTACATGGTTTGCTGAAGACCATTATGTCAGATCGAGATGTGCAGTTTAAGAGTTACTTTTGGAAAATGGAGTTTGTCAATTGAAGCTTAGGGAATCTCCTACAATGTCTAATGAGAGACCATATTAGGACCTGGGATGCGGTTTTTCCCATAGCTGGGTTTGCATACAACAATTCCATTAATAGGTTCACGGGAATGAATCCATTTGAGATAGTATTTGGGTACAAGCCTAGAGCGCCTATAGATCTCATACCCATGTCTGTTTCACATAGGCCATCTGAATTCACAGACGCACTTGCACGGCATATTCATGATTTGTATATTGAGATCAAGAAGCGCATTAATGCTAGTAATCGACATTATAAAATCTCTGCAGATTCACATCGTAGGTTTAAGGAGTTTTAGCTGGGTGACTACGTCATGGTCCGCATTAGGCTCGAACGATTCCCACTGGGAACTATGAGGAAATTGCATGCCCATAGTGCAGGTCCAAATAAAATTTTGACAAGAATGGGCCCTAACGCGTATGTGGTGGATCTTCCATCTAACATGGGAATTAGTACAACATTCAACGTGGAGGACCTTGTGCCTTATGATGGACCCACATATATATCTTCTAGCCCTCCTACATACCTTTCTCCTATCCTGGATGATGGTGTCCCTGACCCTGTCCCTAGCCCATGGCCTTTACCAGACTTTACTTCCCACCCATTACCTTCTCTTCCATTGCTACCTGGTTGGAAAGAAGTGATCGAGGATGTTTTAGACCACCAAGCGGTCTCTACCCGCCATGGAGGATATCAGAAATACCTCGTGAAGTGGAAGAATATGTCAGAGTCGGACAATACTTGGATTACAGAGGCAGAGTTCCAGCGCATTGATCCTGACCTCCTCGAGCGTTACCACAACTTTATTTCGCCAATGACGAATTTTTCTCAGCCAAAGAGAATTGATGGGGACCTTAGAAGACCTACTCGGGTGTACCAGAGATAGAGATGACCACCCACATTAGCGCAACTTTCTTTGTGGATAAGAGACGAGTTCCGGATAGGGCCTGATGGGCCATTTTGAAGACCCCACATGCATTGGATGTGAATCTGGAAGACACCATGATGCATGTAGGCTGCTCAGGAGACCATTTTAGTCATAGGATTTTATTTCATGTTGATCTGACTGTTGAATCTTGTCGATCAGGCCATCAGGCCACTAGATTTTCCAGATATGGGCCCTTTAGACTCTGATCCTGCTTTCTTTATGTTTTTTTTTTATATACTATTTTTAGGATTTATTTGATGATTGAGATTGATAATAAATATTTTAGTTTTCTTATATTGGATGATGGGCCATTTCACTTGAGTGAGTGGCATAGTTGTAATTATTTCGAATTTTTAATTATAAAAGCATGGAGGGTGGAGGTCCAACCCTCGTGGTGTTATTGAAAAGAAAGAAAAAAGAGTGCTCGCTTGTGTGAAGGAATTTTCCTCTTTATGTTTTAAGGTTTGTGAGAAACCCTCCCTTCCAATTGAATTGTGGAAGGGTAGAAGCTTGTTTGGTGGTGGATTCTCCAAGGTACATCGTTCCTCTTTCTCTTCTTCAAAAGATAATTCTTCTTCTCATCTTCCTCTTTCCCCTTCCATCACAACCTTCTAGCCCATCAAAACCCCACTAAATTCTCCCTCTCTTTCTTCTCCTTTACAAAGACACGTGTGGGCCCCCATTTGGGGTTTTCCCCCTTTGATTTTCCTCCAAAACTCCCTAATCCATAGATCCTTTGAATCCCTAAAAATCTCATACCTAAATCTCCATCCATGAATAAAAAATCCTAATGAAAATCTGAATTTTTGTGAAACTTTCCCCAAACCAGAATTTTGCTTCATCTTTGTCTATCCACGTGGTTGTTGCACTACCCACGCTAGATTGGAAGTCCCTACTTTCAAGTGGGCCACTGTTGAATTATTTTATATTTTCATACACCATGTATGTGATAACCTAGGAACTTCGTGTTATAAATCTGAATTTTCGAATATATTATGTGATTATGTTTGATTTTACATGTTGATTGCTGAAATTAATGTGTAAATTGATCTCTCATCTTGCATCCTAGGGTAGTTTCCATCATCCTACAACACTATCTAGTGGTGATTGTTGATCATAAAGATTTCCAATCTAGTCAGCATCACTATATGTAACAAAAATAACAAAGGTGGCAAGAGCGAATGCAACATCCATGACAAACGGTGCCCTTCAAATAGCAAAGAGTTCATTGGACAACAGGAAACAACATAGAATGGATCTGATAATGTGGGAGTGCATTATAAAGTGCCTATGATCGACAATAATAAGAAAGATCAGGATACAAATCATCAGGGGGCAATGACAAAGGACCAGTCCAGCAAGTGCAGAGATAGGCTTAACATCTATCATTCTAAATATTAACAGAAGATGCAAAGCATTCACAATTGAGATAGAAATATGCCACGAGAACCATGAATAGCTTCCATACACAAAAGCAATGCAAAGGAGCAAGTCCTTCATGTCAAACTGAGAGGCAAGTTCAAGATGAAAGATACACAATCAAAGACTTCACACATGAGTATAATGTCGTATCAGTGGAATTGGTCAGAGAAGGATAAAGTCGATACACATAGATGAATCAGCCTAATTTCAAGAACCAAATTTGGAGGAATGTGCTAAAGTGGGTGAACCAAGCACGTGGAGCGTATTTGAATCCATAGATGGATTTCTACAGCCAACAAACAAAATTTGGTCAAGTGGTATCTTAAACCACGGTGGTCAATGACTTTGTTAGACAAGAAAACATGAAAAAGACATTTTTAACATCCAAATGTCTTATAGGCCAATTATGGGTGATGGCCAGGGAAAGAACAGTGTGAATGGTAACCAGTTTGACGACTGGTTTGAAAATTTATCAAAGTCACATACGACTAATTGATGCCCTAACAGCTAATCGAGCTTTTTGACGTTCAACAGAGCTTCCTGATCATGCCCTTTGCTTGATCGTAAGATCAATATTGTTCATACGGGAAGTGTTGGGAAATAACTACCATGGTTGATTATGAATAAAAGCATCATATTCTTCATCAATCACTTTATAAGACACTTGTTAAACAAGCTATGCTATGTGAGGAATTATTGCAGAACTAACTGGGAACGTGAATGAAATACAAAAGTTGCAGACAAGTGTGGGGAATGGGATTGCTAGAGTGCCCAACCAAGTGATTTCCCATGGTTTCGAGCACTAAGTCCACGGGTCAACCTTGGGCTTGGCCTGTTAGGCCTATAGGGCAATTGGTTTTGGCCTCTCACATGTATTAAATTTAGAACATAAAAGGTGAAAAAGACAAACATTCAATCTTTGTAACTAGGCATCAGGTAGAGCTCAACTAGTTGTGACCTGACTTGGCCCCAACCCCACCCACTGACAATCCCCCAGTGTAGAGATTACGACGTCCAGATGAACATGTGGGAGGTCATGAACAAAATTAAGAAAGAGGATATTCAAAGAAACATAGAAGTGTGAATTGAAGAAAGATGTTAGAGAGTCAATTAAGATGGTTTGGCCATGTGTTAAGAAAGCTAGAGATGGCCTTCACATCCATGGTAAGGAAGGGAACCAAAGTATTCCATTATAATAACGGTGGCTACAACAGACACCACCATTACTGTTAAGATATAAGCTGTAACAGCTGTAAAGGATTTTTCTTTTTCTTTATTTTTTTTCGTGAAAAAAGAAAACATATTTTGCTAGTTACGGGGCCATTACGGCCGTTATAGGACTTATGGTGCCATTATGGGCCGCTAGATATTGGACGGTTGTGATCTTACTATAATGAATAATTTCAAATCTCTACACCATCGCTGGTTGCATCTACGAATGCAATGGTCTGGATTTACTAATGGTAGGTCCGTTGAAGATAAATGGTGGGTCCCGCTGTGTCTAACATGTGTTAGCAGTCATCAATTTATTAGTTGGTTGGCAATGATATTGTGCCAAACCTCAATTTATTAGTTGGTTGGCAATAGTATAAGTTGATGGATGCCACCACGCATTGAAAGACCCCTCAAACAATGGCTCAATACACAAGTTAATTATATAAGGAAAAAAAATCACATACCAAATCCGAGAAGAAAAATTGACACCATTGACCCCTCCATTGGTAACTTCACTATAGCTCCATGCACATGCCTATTCACACCTCCATTCAATACATGATTAAAAAACGGAACGAGAAAGCTAGATTTCAACCCAGAAAAGGAAAGAAACTCTATTACACCTCCACACACACCCATTCCACCTTCATTAAATACAAGACTAAATTGAAACTCGAAAAAAAAAAAAAAAAAAAAAAAACTCCATCCAAGCCCATTGACATCTCCATGCACACACGTATTCTCCTCCATTCAATGCATGATTAAATTAAGAAAAACCCCCAAAGATATTTAAACATCAATTCGAAAATTAAAAACAAAAATCAAAACTCTATCCACACCTCCTTGTGGTCCATGCACACATCCATTCACGACTCTACTCAATACATGATTTAATTAGAAAAAAAAGAGGCACATATTCACAGGTTCAATAAAAAATGAACTCCACCCACACCTGCATTCAATAAAAAGGAAATTGAAACTCTGTCCCCACTAGCACTGACAACTCAATGCACACCGCACTTAGGGTTCCATGCAAGGTATTCTATATCGGTAACGGTGGCCACAACGATCACCACTGTTACCAATATGGGTATCAGCTGATACAGGGGGTGTAACGACTATTAAGACCCTCGTAATAACTGTTGGAAAAAAAAATTGCCCAAAAAATTCTGAAAAATATTTAGAAAATCCAGAACAATGTAAATATTCCAAATATGCAATCATTTTTTGCTTTGAACATGTTTATGGTAGCGTAATAGTCCACTCTTTGGTAAGAGAGTGTTGTCTTTGGTTGTTTGGTGAGTTTATGAACATGGTTATGTGTCTCTAATATTTACACATCACAATCAAGCATTAGAACTCAAAATCGAGAAACAAAAAGGCATAAATACCACTTATTCGATTTTTTGAAAAAAAATGGCCCTTGGAGCTTCTATTTGCCCAAATTGTTTCAATCTATGGTTTTAATCCTAAAAACTATGGTAGGAGTAGTCAAAATCTGCAGTAGAATAATTTAGGAAAGTTTTTGGAATGAGAAAAGTAGAAAAATGAGGAGAAAAATGGATTTAAATAGAAAAAAGTTGTTGTTTATTGACCATTACAGGGTAACAGTCCTTATGTTCTGTAATGGCCGTTACGGCCCTCATAACAGCCAATACAGTCCCAAAAAACCAACCGCCCCTGTTTCTCCCCTGTATCGTGTAATGGTTATGGTTGTTACCTATACGTATTGATCTTTGCGACTGTATCGTAACAAATACGGAACACCTTGGTTCCATGCACACCTACACTCAGATCACCTACACTCAAACCATTCACATCCATGATAATGAAAACAATACTTTAAAAAAAAAAAAAAACCAAAAAAAAAAACAAAAATAAATAATAAATAAACAAGATAACTTCTTCTATGAAGGAGAGAGGAAGGAAGATTTAAAGTACATCATGTACTTCCATTGTGCGAGAGGAATTTGATCATCACTTAAGTGGTGGAGCGAGGAAAGGAGGATTAAACAGCCACCTGTTTTTCATGGCTTTCTGTGGAGAATGATTTAACAGGTTTAAATCTGGAAAATGAAAATGGGCATTTTCCATGGGATAACATTGGTAGGGAAAATGATTTCCACATGCAATTTTGCTCCAAGACAGGAGAAGACATGGTTTCACAGACCATTCTCTTGTCCATAGTATTCATCATTCCCAAAAGGCCCCAAACAATTTTTGTTGAATGAGATGGTCGGAGTTACAGAGCGCTACTTGAATGAACTAAATACAAGATGACATGCACCTACATGGATATACAAAGACCTAGTAATAAATTTCAAATTTGAAACCCAATCAGAACCAATAAACTAGAGAAAAACCTAGGGAAGGAGAGTTATGCACACATTAACCAATATGCATGGACCAAACCATATCAAATTCATATGCACAACCAAAATAAAGCCTAATAGATGTCTCATTCCCATCACAAGCAACTACACCCAAAACCAGACAAATCAGTAAATGCCCAAATCGCTCTAAGATTCTGTAAACCCTTTGATATTCCAAAACTACATGAACCAAAACAAGAAATACCAAGAATCCCAGCACACACTTTGATAGCATAGTCCTTTTTTTTTTTTTTTTTCTTCTTTAAGGTAACACTACCAGGGATTGAATCCTGGATCACTCACACATGCTACACTGTCTCCACCAGCTCATCTAATGAGTGGGCGACATAACATCAACATTAACAAACCACAAGCAAACACACATTTTTAATAGAACCGAAAACCTTGAAGGCTTCAAACAGTTGTAAATCTACTTAGTTTTCTCCAATCTATGATATATCAAATGTTTGTTGCAAATTATGTTGTCCGGCAATCAAAATTTAAACCAACTTTGATAGCCAAGGGTTATGCACTGACACGTAAATGCTACAGTGAACTTCAAAAACATGAAACAACAATGAAAACTTAAACAGTTACAGGGAGTAGTTAGTACCTCATAAGCTAGAACCTCTTCTAGTGCTTCTTTTGATGCGAGTCGTTGACCAAAAAGTTTTGCATCAAACTGCTTTGGGGCATTATGTTTTGATCTTCCACTAGAGTAGTGTGGTGAGCTTTTCTTTGACAAAGGGCTTGTTTGTATGTAATAGTTCCGGCAAGCACTATTACTTCGGATACGAGATATCATTGCATTTTTATGTGAAAATTTATGAGCATCTTGTGAGCACATTTTTTTATCTTCATTAACTTCAGTTTTCGCCTCATCCATTACCACATCTTCCATCAGAATTGAATTGAGGGGTTCTACAACAATTGGATCCAGATGAGAACAATGCTCAGTTGCTAAACCATCATCCAATCTCATTAAATGATCGTGCTTTCCTTCAGCATCAGATAGAGTTTTTGAGAAGCTTGTGGTCTTGAGGAGCTTTGACGTTTGCTCATCCTCCTCGGAATCATAAAGAGGGACATTTTCAACTGAGTATCTGCCATTATTTGAGGTTTGGATATCATCATCATCATCTAAGGCTTATCAACTAATTGGGAAGGTACGGAAGCAGATATCTATGCAGGTAAACATAATAATGAAATTCAATAAATTAGTAGTTACCGATGTCTCTAACCAACAAAAGATGAATATATTGTTATTTGGATGAAAATAATAATAAGGAGAAAATCTACTTAATAGCCTTGTTGGGTGCCACCCATATTACATTTACTTTTAAATCTGCAACACCCTGCTGCATTTGTTTAAGTGAACTGCCATGTGTTCTCACACATATGCAAATGTGTGCCATGTGTTCTAGATCGGAGTGATCATCAGGAGAAGGGCCTTCCCTAGAATTATGGGGACATTGGCTCACTAGTTGGGCCAGCCTTGCCCGAATTCCCCATCATAGGTACATTTCTGACAGGCACTGATGCCACCTGTCAGCACCTGTAAAAAAACACATTAAACACGTTTTCCTGTGGGACCCAAACATGCCCTTGGGAGTCTTATGCTGTCTCTTGATTAATCACATGAAAGGTACAAACTTCATACTGTACAATGACTATCTTATTTTAGGGCTGATTATAAATTTTATTCAGTCAAATTAAAATAAAAAGATAAGGTTTCCAGGATGACTTCAGATTTTGAGGGAACTTTCCTGTCCTTGAGATATGGAATCCAAGAAAAAATAATAGAAGCAAAGTTGAAATTATACAATTCATATGCTCATAAAACTGTCAAAGTTTCTCCCAATTTTCCCCTAGTCTAAAGAAAACTTGGCCAGTTTCAGTTTAGCCTCATATTTCAATGGTAGGCAGTCTCTGTCTCGACATTGAGATCTCAAGTTCAAGCCCCAGCCTACCTTTAAAACACACAAACTTTAAACCCCCAACACCCCACCCCAAAAAAAAAAAAAAAAAAAAAAAAAAGGCCAATTGAACCCCATCCTAGGATAGAATATGATAAAATGTCAATCCAATCACGACCCAACAAATGGATGACAGAAAAATAGGATCGTAAAATGATAACGCCTGCCCATTGGGCTTTCAGTCCTTGCCCTGACATGAGACAAGCTCAGGCTTGACCATCAGATCTGCTGGCCAGGCTGGCCAAAAAATCCAAGCTTTATTGTTTATTGTGTCGGTCCCTTGTGGGTAATGGTTAGATGGGGCTGACCGGAAATACAGAAATAATATTGATATCGCCGATAACCAGGAATACGGGGAAACATCAGCGAAACATGAGGAACATGGTGGAATTTTTCAATGAAACTTCAGGAGATGCTAAAATACATATATTTGCATATTTAGGAATCAAAATTTTGAAAAAGAATGCATACATAACAAGTTTCCATTTAATGGGGAGCCTAAAAGCATGTGTTGTCGTAAGAAACCAGTCCAACCATCCCACTATCCATACAGCCATCCCATCTATCCATCCAACAATCAAACCTTCCCACCAAAAATCCATCGATATTTCAGAATACTGACTACACACAATATTTCGCCAAGAAATTGTTGACAATTGGAAAGGAAATGAAAGATTGTGATCTCAATATCGCTCATGTTATGATAACAATAATATTCCGATATGATCGATATTATCATCAACAATTTACACATTGTATACATGATACAACCACGCACCCATAAAAATTTTGAAATGGAAATTTTTTTAATAAACAGATTTTTGGTGATATCGATACATTGGCGATACAAGCGACACCTGAAATTTACAAAGTAAAAGATATTGGCGATATCAATACAATAGCGATACTTAGTGATACATTGCCGATACATGAAATTTCTGACTACCAATGTTATTTGTATCGCTACCAATGTTATCATTTTCACTGAGTTGGGGATGGGGATAATATCAGGGATACTCCGAACATTGAGTATTGTAGTCTAGCAACGTCAATCTAGTCTAGTGACGTTAAAAATTTAAAGTGTGAGGCTTATCATTTAGCCAAACACTAAGTCTATCTATTCGCATGTGTAGAAACATTCCAATAGAATTTTCTCTTGTTCATTCAGATATTTGGGGTCCAGTTGCTATTCTTTCTAATGGATTTAAGTTTCTTTCATTTATTGATGATGCATCTCGTATGACATAGATTTATTTAATGACATCTAGAGATGAGGTCAGCCTATTTTTAAAGTATTTCGTAGTTAGGTTAAAAATCAATTTAATGTGAGTATTAGCACTCTTCGTACAGATAATGCAAGAGAATACATTTCTCATACTATGATAGCTTATCTTTAAGAATATAGTATTAACTCTCGGACCACATGTGCATATATCCCACACCAAAAAATGGCATGGCTAAAAGGAAGAATAGACATATTTTAGTAGTTACCCGGGCTCTTCTTGTTGGAATGTCTGTTCCTAAATCTTTTTTATCAGATGTTGTTCTTACATCTTGCAATCTGATCAATCATCTTCCCACTAAACATTCTTACCAGAAAGTCTTCCATTCACTATTTTTTAGACTTTTATCCAATCTCTGACGTTCCCCTGTGTGTCTTTGTGTGTATATTATGTCCATAACATTGATCCTTATAGACAATTTGTCAAATAGAGTTGCCAAATGCATTTTCTTGGGATATTAGTCTTCATTAAATGGGTATAAATGTCTTGATCCTCTTACTAAAAAGCGTTGTCTCTATGGATGTTAAATTTATGGAAGATGCTTGGTACTTTTTTTTTTATAGAAAGGGGGAGACACATCCTATGGTTCTTCTTGTTCATGTTCTTTAGCCTAATCAAATAATGTCTATGCCTTCTAAACCTGACAATGCTAGACATGAAGTTGTTACTGATCCCACTAAGTCAAATTGAAAGTATATGAACAAAGGAATGTTTGTAAACATGGTACTTCTCAAGACACCACGAAGCATGCTCTTTCAGCTATAGGCACTGAGAGTGTTCCTACTCGACTATCTATTTATGATTATCCTTATTTAAAACCTACCTTAGATTCACCTCTTGCTATCAGAAAAAACAAAAAGACAATGTATCTCTCATCTTATTCAGATATTTGTTTCCTATCATTCCTTGTCCCCTGAACATCAGTCCATTGTTTCAATTGTTGAGTGTTCTTCCTCCAAAATTCTTAAATACCTTAAGAAGACTCAAATTTCTACTCTGTAGCGCCGAGTTGTGGAGGATAAGATGGCGGCTCTAGAAAAGAATTATATATGGGAGATGACTAAGTTAACAATTGGGAAAAATCATGCGGGTTGTTGATGAGTGTATGTTCTCAAGTACAATCCCGATGGAAGTATGGCTCGTCATAAAGCCCGCCTTGTACCTAAAGGTTTTATACAAACCTTTGATGAGGATTATTCTGACCTATGCTCCTGTTGTTATGATAAACTTTGTTCGGGTGATTATTTGTCTTGCTACCAATTTGAATTAGCCCTTGCATCAGTTGGATGTTAAGAATACATTTTTGAATGGTGATTTGACCGAGGAGATCTATATGCTTCCTCTTAAATTTGTTCAAATGGGGGGAGAAGAGAAAGATATGTCGTTTAAAGAAGGCAATATATAGGTTGAAGCAAGCTCCTCACACCTGGCTTGAAAAGTCTAGTGGAGCCTTAATTCGTATTGGTTTCACTTGCATCCATTTTGATCATTCTGTGTTTGTCACGAGGCATGCGAAGGGGACTATTATTGTGAGTGTGTGTGGATGACATTATTGTTACAGGTGATGATATTAACGACATATCAAAGTTGAAATTATATCTGAGTAAGGTATGTAATGTCAAAGATTTGGGACCATTAACATACTTTCATGGAATTGAGGTCTCTTAGTCCACTTGATTTGTTGCCTTCAACTAGAAATTTTGGTGTCAAACCTATTTTCCTTCAAAGTTAATAAGAAGCTTAGGATAGATGATGAGGATTTTCTTGATGATCCTTGTATGTATCGGTGCTTGATTGGAAGATTAATATATTTGATGATTACTTGGCCAGATATGTCTCATGTAGTGAGTTTGGTTGGTCAGTTCATGTATCATCCCCGTTCTAGTCATCTTAAAGCCATTTGTTGCATCTTACACCATATCAAAACATCCCCAAGGCGTGGTACCCCCATTAGTCATCACCATTATCTTGATATTGAGGGGTATTCTGATGTTGATTGGGCAAGTTCTCCGGATGATCGTGTCGCTCAACGTCAGGCTAATGTACTTTTTTTCGATAATTTAGTCACCTGGAAGACTAAGAAGCAGTTAGTTGTAGTACAATCCAGTGTTGATATAGAGTATCGTACTAAGGCGAATATGAAATGTGAACTTATGTGGTTGAAAACCTTTATTTCTGAATTCCTATGAAGATTCATGTGTTGATGTGTTGTGACAATCAAGTTGTCATTCACATTACCTCTAATCCTATTTTTCATGAGCACACAAAACATATTGAAGTTGATTGACACTTTATTCGTGAGAAGGTTACTACAGATGTTGTTTCCACTCCATTTGTTTTACCTTCCAAGCAGTTGGCGGATATCTTCATAAAGGCTCTTACAGTGGCAACTAGACGACGTATTCTTGACAAGTTAAGCATGATTGATATCTATGATTTAGCTTGAGGGGGTGTAGTTGTATGTGCATATGGGCATATGACTGGGCCCATGAGTACATACACTTGGGCCTTATGTGTTATGGCCCTTAGTTTTAGCCTTTTTCCTATTTTATCTTTATTTTTATGCTTTCCTTATTTGTCAATTGTCTACCTTCAGTTTTTTCTCGTAATAAGGATATACATGTAATTGTACCATTCTCCTATTTTTATAAATAAAGTAGAGCTAGACATCCTAGCCCTATGAGTTGCTCCTCTCTCTCTCTCTCTCTCTCTCTCTCTCTCTCAAATTCTCTCCTCTAAGGGCTTATTTGATTTTCGAGTACATTGGTAAATACCCTGCAAAGGGGGCAAAAATTATTTCCTTGTGCATTTACAACATTTTCATCTGTACTTGATTTGACTACCTACTTTTTCGAGACGAAAACCGAGAACATTGCAAAATATCTATGGGTCCCACTGTGATGCATTTCGCTTATCCACATTGTTCATCCATTATGCCAGCTGAATTTATGGCATGAGCCAAAAAATGAGGCATATCCAAAGCTCTAGTGGACCACGCCACAGAAAAAAGTGAATCAAACACTTATCGTTAAAAACTTCTAAGGGCTTTTGTTTCTTTTGGTGTGGGCCACTTGAGTGTTGGATCTACATAAATTTTCGGCTCATGTCTCAAAATGTTGTGTGGTAAAACGGTTGGACAGAACAGATATGTCATATACGTCACCGTGAGGTCCAAAAATTTTAACTAGCACTTTTGAACCAGTTTCCAAGGCAGGAATTCCCAAAAATTTCCAAACGGGTGAAAGTGTCATAATTACCCATTTACTAGGTATTTACACTTGCATTGAAAAATCAAATAGGCCCTAATAGATTTGATTAGGTTTGGCTTTACATGTGGAATGGTGGACCCATAACAGGCATGGGCTCGAGATCACATAATGGGCTAAGCTCGAGCTTGGTAAGGATCAAACTAAATCCAATTCACATTGACTCAGGGGCCAAGGCTAGTGGCATGAAGAAATGCATAGGAGCGAGGACGGTTAATCAATGAAGGTTCTTATAGACGAAATGTAAGGAGTCTGAGGTGCAAGCAAAAAAGAATCCAAGTTAGAGATATATGCCCAAGGGCCACAGCTCATGTAATCTTCTCATAGGAGACCAAATTGTAGTCCTTTGAACGGAAGGTGCTCGATTCTTTTTTTTTTTTTTGGTGGGGGGGGAGATTATGGTGTCGAGGAATACTAAGGTGTGGGGCAAAGCGACGGAAATTATGGTGGCGAGGAATACTAAGGTGTGGGGCAAAGAAGCGGAAATTATGGTGACGAGGAATGTTAAGGTGTGGGGCAAAGAGGATTGGTGGTGTGGTTCGTTTTTTGTCTCTCTGGCTTTGAGGGACACTTTTTTGAGATTTAGATGGTTATTTAGGGCAGTTTATGGGCCCTGTTGTCAGCAGACCAAAGGTCTCTGCTATGGGAGGAACTCAACTCCATCAAGGAGAGGTAGATGATTTTGTGGTGCAAAGAGGGAAATTTCAATGTGATCAGAGTCACCCATGAGAAGTCAAATGGTAGCTACATCACTTGCAGCATGAAGGATTTTTCTAATTGGATTATAGGAATGAATTGGTGGATATTCCGTTGAGGCACCAAATTCACGTGGACAAAAGGGTAGGAGGGAGCCATAATGTCGCGTCTAGATAGGAGTTTTGTTTTCTCTAAGTGGGTGGAGAGATACCTGCTAGTTCAACAGTGGGACCTTTATGGGTCAGTTTCCAACCATCGTCCAATTTTGCTAAAGGTAAAAGAGGAGAATTGGAGCCCAAAACATTTCAAATTTGAGCTCAAGTGGTTGGAGGTTGGGGGCTTCACGAACATAGGGAATAAGTGGTGGGAGTCCTTTGATGTTGAGGGATTAGTTGGGTTTAAACAAAGTTAGAAGATCAAAATGCTAAAAGGAAGGACAAATCTATGGAAGAGGGAGGTTTTTGGGAATTGAGAAGCTGAGGTAGACAATATCTTAAGAAACGTCCAAGCCTTAGATGTTAAGGAGGAGGGGAGAAGAGTAATTAGAGGCCGAGAAAGTGATGTGCGTTATCCCCAAACTACTTGAATCGTCTTAAACAAGAGGAAATCAAGTGGAGAGAGCGCTCAAGAGCAGTCTGGCAAAACATGTGTTTCTTTCATAGTATTGCTACTGCAAGGGTGAGGAATAACAGGATTGTCAACATTGTGGTGGATTGTAAAAGGGATGAGAAGAAGTCCCAAGTATGTGATATAATTGCGCGGTATTATAGGAGTTTGCTAATAGGTGAAAGGTGGAAGTGCCCTCCGCTGGATAATTTGCCTTTCAAATTGTCGGATGAGGAAGAGGATTCCATGAAAAACCAGTTTCCAAGGAAGAAATCAAAGAAGCAATAGACTCTTTGGGAAGGGATAAGGCGCTGGGTCCAGATGGTTATCCTATGGATTTCTTTCCAGTTTTCTGGGATGTGGTGAGGGGTGACTTGCTTAGTTTGTATCTGAATTTTGTGAGAAACGTCGGTTGTCATCAGAGTTAGGGGCTTCGTCTATCGCTATAATACTGAAGGTTGAAGGAGTGGACTGTTTAAAAGATTTCAGGCCAATTAGTCTTATTGGGGATCCTTATAAAATTTTAGCCAAAGTCCATGCCATCAAACTCCAAGTGGTTCTTACAAACGTTAGCTCCAAAAACTTGGGTGCATTTGTAGGGGGCAGGTAGATCTTGGACAATCCGCATATTGCTCATGAGTGCATCGACTCTAAGCACAAGGTAAGATGGGTCTAGCGTGCAAGTAGAATATTGAGAAGGTGTATGATTACGTCGATTGGGGATTCATTGACTATATGTTGGGAAGGTGGGCTATGGGAAAAAATGGAGGGGTTGGATCCAGGAGTGTGTTCAAACAGTCGTGTTCTCTATCTTGGTCAAAGGGTTGCCGAAAGGTTTCTTTAAGGCATCGAGGGGCATTTGGCAGGGTGACCTGCTTTCCCCCTTGTTTGTTGTGGTCGCGGAAACCTTAAGAAAAATGATAGACAATGGTCACGAGGTTGGGCTTATTCATGGATTTAGGATGGCCAATGGGGAATTCATATTTCTCATCTCCAGTTTGCCGATGGCACCATTTGTTTTTTGGATGCTAATGTAGTCATGGTGGATAATTTACAAAAATAGTGAGGTTATGAAGTGATGCTAGGTGTGAAGATACAAATAAAAAGCGATGTTTGGTATTCGTAAAACTAGAGATGGTGCGTCGAGACTAGCGTTAAGTGTTCAGGTGTGGCATGGGTTCTTTTTTATCGACATACCTCAATCTCTATTCATTTATTGGTAAGCAGCAAAGCACCTTTGGAATAAGGTGATTAAAAAAAAAAAAAAAAAAAAAACTGATTGGAAGCTTTTACGCTAGAAGAGTCATCTCATTTCTTTAATAGGACGGTTGATGTTAATTAAAGCTACCTTACCAAATATGCCCCTTTAATTTGTCTCCTTTTAGGTGCCTACAATCAGTTCTAGACAAACTGGAGAAGTTGAGGCAAGATTTATTATGGAAAGTGGAAATTTCATCCTCTAAAGTGGGAAGAGGTATGTAGCGCTATTGTCAAAGGAGTGGGTATAAAGGTGTTGGATGCTATTAACTTGGCCTAATGGAGGTTCGACATAGAAGAAGGGAGAATGTCGAGAGAAGTGATTGCTTACAAGTATGGGATCCAAGACAGGGGGTGGGGGTTAGGGAATGTTCTCTATATAGGGCATCAGGATTATGGAAAGCGGTCACTATGGTGGCTTCTAAGTTCAAAGACGGAGTGTCCTTCTCCATGCGAGAAGGGAGGCGTGTTTGCTTTTGGATGTGGAATGGAGGAAGCCCACTTCAGGAGGTGTTCTCTATTGAGATATATTTGTAACTGTGAATGGTGTGTCCTTATTTGAGTGCATGTGTGTATATGTTTTGTATGCTCTTCTGGAGCACCATATGTACATATTTATAAATAATATGAGGGTTGTGTAGATGTTGTGACACAACCCATTGCCCTAACCATCCTTTTCCTCTTTTGTCTCCTTCTACAACTTCCCTTCCACTCTTCCTACTGATTTATTCTCAAACCTAACTCAACTTGGTATCAGAGCTTGGATTCAGCTTGCCCTTTTGTTCGTAGATGTCGCATCTTGCTAATGCTGGCTTCCGTACGGCTGACATCAGCGCTTGCACTATTTGTACAGCCATGTAGCAAATGAAGTGTATGGTTTGGTAGATCTTGATTTTAAACGGATTGTGGTGTTTTTATAGAATTTTTTGAGCAAGATTAAGGTGAGTTTCGAAGCCCCAAGGTATTTTCGGATATGGCCCATTTCGATTTTTTCTGAGATTTCTTTCAATCGGATTAGTTTTTCTGAGGAAGATCAAAAGGGGGTTGGTAGGTTTGATTGTAATAGTCTTAGGAGGGTTTTTTTTTTTTTTTTTTTTTTTTTTTTTTTTTTTTTTTTAATTTTTAATTTTTACATGGGGAATGGTTTCTCCATGATTCTGGGGGAAGATTAGGGTACAATTATGACATTTTTGCCATTTTTCTCCCTTTTTTGTGTGAACTAAGCTGGGGGTTGGTGTCCAGCACCCTTTTAGGCATGTTTCTAACTCTTCCTCTTTAAGTTTTTGGGTTTGGTATGTAGTTCTTATTTTCAAACTGTGTGGGTTGTTGGCTATACACTAAAAGTTGGGTTTGATTTTATATTAATTAAGAATTCTAAATGTGGTTTATATATATATATATATATATATATATATATATATATATATATATATATATATATATATATATATTTATATTTATATATATTTGGTCATTCTCCATCTTTTCTTTCGACCAAGTATGGAAGATAAGCTTTCTACCGGAGCTCTTATGGGGCCTTCCGATTCTCACACATTGTTGATCACAATTGTCAAGTTAAATGGGAACAATTACTTGCAATGGGCCCAATCCGTCAAGCCTTTTTGGGGAGGAAAGGAGTGCCTTTCTTATATCTCAAATGATACTCCAGATTCAATTGATGAAGGATTTAGAACTTGGACTAAAGAAAATTACCAAGTCATGGCTTGGCTTCTAAACAGTATGGAGAGCACCATTAGCAATTCTGTTATGTTTTTAACATCGGCTAAGAAGATATGGGATACCATCCGAGACATGTATTCTGAAGATCGTAATATATCTAGGGTGTACAAGTTGATTTCGGACATATCCAAGTTTCAACAAGAATCTCCTTTCCCATCTCATTGTAGTCAAGATCATGAACTCATCCCACGATAACGTGAGGAGACTTGGAACATGCGGTTTCTCTCTAGATTCAATTCAGAATATTAGATTACTCGTCTTCGGATCATAGTTATGGAGCCCTTCCCCTCTTTGCTAGTTGTCTCTTCTCTAGTTCAAAGAGTTACTGACCCATCCTCAGCTACACCTATCACTCATGTTGATGATAGATATGCATTCATAGCTGGTAATCACCTTTCGAGCTCTACTTCTTGGGCTTCAAGTTCTAGTCATGCTCCTAGTTATGGCAGTAGATCCAGAGGTCGAGTCCCTGATAAAGTCGGTCGTGGTAACCGCATTTTTAGTGGTCGTGGACATGGTTGTGATGGATCTTTCCGTATTTTCTCTCATTGCACTGGCACAAACTATACCATTGATAGATGTTGGGATATTGTTGTTCGCCCTTTGTGGGGAGGTGCTTGTACGGTGGGTGTCATGCCATCTACTTCTGAGAAATCTCATCAAGAACCTACAACATTGTCTCACGAGGTGTCGGCTTCAAGTGATTCAATTACCATCTCTCGGGACTCGAGAAACATACAGTGCAGGCACCGCCAGTCATGTGACCCAATCTCTTCTTCTAGTGCTAGCTTAGCCCAGTCAAGTATTGCACTCCATGTGTCCTCATCTCCCTCCTGGGTCATCGACGAGCTACATCTCACATGACTGGTAAACTTCATCTTTTCCAATCTTATGAACCTACTAGTTAGTCTAGTTCTGTTACAATTGTCGATGGCAATCACTCTCCCGTCTCTGGGATTGGATCCATTACCCTTTCTCCTGCTATGCAACTATCTTCTTTTCTTCATGTTCCATCCTTTCCATTGAATTTGTTGTCTATTAGTTTTCTTACTAAATTATTGCATTGTTCCAAAACATTTTTTCCTTCTCACTTTGTGTTTCAAGATCTCCAGAAGAAGTGGATGATTGGTGGGGGGAATAAACGTGGCGGGATTTACTTCCTCGATGATACCCCTGCTAGTCATGACATTGTCGTTTAGGGAATCCATGTCTAAATGGCATAGCAGTTTAGGGCATTTTTAACAAGACTAAGACTATTTTCCCTTCTATCTCTACTGTCAAACCATTATGTTGTGATACTTGTGAGTTTCCTAAGCATCAAAGAACCATGTTTCCTCCCAGCTCAACTACGAGGAAGTCTAGACCTCTTGAATTGATTCACTCTGATGTTTGGGGCCCCAGGCCTGTTGACTTTGTTCTAGGTTACAAATACTTTGTCTCTTTCATTGATGATCATTCTCGCATGACATGGATTTATCTTATGAAATTCAAACATGAAGTTTTTGTTATGTTCGAGTCCTTTTACAATGAAGTCGTTAATCAATTTCAATGCTCGATTCAAGTTCTTCGTTCTGACAATGAGGGTGAATATAAGTCAAAAGCATTCTTGACATTTTTGCAGGATCATGGTATTTTGTCTCAAACCTCTTGTCGAAGGACCTGTCAACAAAATCGAGTTGCCGAAAGGAGAATCGTCATCTTCTCGAACCTACACTGCGCTGCTCTTTACTATGAATGTTCCAAAACGTTTTTGGGATTATGCTCTACTTACTGTTGTCTTTCTTATTAATCACATACCTTTTAGGATTTTACACAATAAGTATTCCTTTGAACTTCTACATCCTCGTGATAAAACTTTTCCCTTGTCTCCTTGAGTTTTTTGTTGTACTTGTTTTGTTCATATAAACTTGATGATAGTAATGGCAAGCTAAGTCCTCGGTCAAGTGAACTACTGTACTACGGAGAAGGAATTCTTAGCCGTAGTGTTCGCTTTGGACAAATTTAGGTCCTACTTGATCAGATCCAAGATCATCATTTACACTGATCATGCGGTACTGAAGTACCTTCTTTCTAAGAAAGATGCCAAGCCTCGTTTGATAAGATGGATCTTCCTACTCCAAGAATTCGACATTGAAATACGCAATAAAAAATGAGTAGAAAATGTAGTGGCTGACCATCTCTCAAGACTTGACCTACCCGATTCCCTTGAGTCGACATTGAAAAACGACATGTTCCCTGACGAGCAATTGTTTAAACTTTCCAATTACCTTAGTTTGCTGATATTGCAAATTATCTTGCTACAGGTTTCACGCCGATCCATTGGACTGCGCAAGATAAGAAGAAATTCTACATTGAGGTACACAAATTTGTCTGGGATGATCCATAACTATTCAAATATTGCGCAGACCAAATTCTAAAGAAATGTGTGCCTGACAATGAACATCAAAGCGTAATCTCCTTCTGTCACTCTCAGGCCTGTGGTGGTCACTTTTCTACCAAAAAGACCACGGCCAAAATTTTATAGCGCGACTTTTACTGGCTCACAATGTTAAAAGATACTCATGAGTTTTGCAAAGCTTGTGAGAGTTGTAAAAAATTAGGACTGTCCCGTTGAAACATGATGCCATTGAACCCCATTCTAATCATTGAAGTGTTTGATTGCTAGGGCATTGATTTCATGGGACCATTCCCCCAATCATTTGGAAACATTTACATCTTGTTAGCAGTAGACTATGTTACCAAGTGGCTTGAGGCTATCCCATGCTGGAACAATGATCATCAAACGGTCATTCGATTCTTAAAAGAAAACATCCTTTCCCAATTCGGAACACCTCGAGCCATCATAAGTGATGGAGGGTCACACTTTTGCAACAGGCCATTCGAGACATTAATGAAGAAATATGACATCTCTCACAAAGTCAGTACCCCCCATCACCTGCAGACAAGCGGTTAAGATGAAATTTCCAACAGCAAAATCAAACAAATTCTGGAAAAAACGGTTAACCCCAATCGCAAAGATTGGTCAATCAAACTATCTGATGCTTTATGGGCTTACTGTAGAGCTTACAAGACCCCTGTTGGAATGTCTCCCTTTAGGCTTGTCTACGGGAAGGCTTGTCACTTGCCTATGGAGTTGGAACATAAGGCTTACTGGGCGATTAAGATTTTGAACTTCAATTTGGACAATGCTGACTCACTACGCAAACTTCAATTGAATGAACTCGAGGTAATTCAGAATGATGCATATGAGAACTAGAGAATTTACAAGGACAGAATGAAGGTGCTCCATAACCGGAACATTCTTCGAAAATCATTCATGCCAAGTCATAAGGTCCTTCTATATAATTCTCGTTTACATCTTTTTCCGGGTAAGCTTTGATCTCGTTAGACTAGCTCTTTTCTTGTTACAACCGTTTATCCTTATGGGGTCGACGAGAACGAATGGAAAATTTTTCAAAGTGAATGGTCATCGTCTCAAGCCATTCGCTGAGAAATTTGACTCAGAGGATATGTCCTTCCCTCTAATTGATCCTGTCTATCAAGATTGACTTCCGAGTTTGATGGAGGTATAGTTAGGTTTATTGCTTTCTTAGGATTAGGTTAAATAGAATTTTGCTTTAGTTATTCATGTTTATCATTGCTTAACCCCTATATAGCAAGGACTTTGAATAGCACTGCATTAGTCCTTCTTAAGTACTATCTTCCTAACTCACTACTCCTTTTCTTATCTTTATCTCATGTTGGTATTATTGACTATTTCTTACATTGAGGACAATGTAAATTTTAGGTTGAGGGTCAGATTAGATGGATCTAATCAGTATTTTCTAGGTTTTGAGCGATTTGTTTAAAAAATTTCGAATTTTCTGTTTCAAAACTCTCTCAGAAAGCAAAATTCTGTGTGATTTGAATACATGTCGAGTATTATGATAAGATATGGAATAAATCTTTGAAAATCTAGTGACTAGTTAATTAGTAACTTTTGATTAAGTTTTCTTAATTAGTTGATTAATAGAAAATTTTAAAACAATAATTAAGTCTAGATCACATTTCAGATCTAATTTATATCCTATGAAATTGTTTACTTTCTAAGTGATAACATGTGAATTACTTAAAAGTGATCAAGAGCCAAATTTGGAGATAATTGTCTACCTAAAAGGGATTAAAAGAAGAAAAACAAACCAACTAGAAAACAGTAAGATCATGGCCACCTATGGGATTTGTTTTAAATGAAAACTTCATAAAAAGAATGAAAAAAAAGGTGAAAGCCATTGATATGAAATCAAAAGCTGCAAGATAAGTGAAATACGAGACATGATCGGAATCAGTATTTGTGGTGAACTGTCCACTTTACGGTAATGAACATGGCTAACATTATGAAAGGTATAACAAATTCATGGAATTTTAAGTTAGAACTCACTAAACACAGTAGAAACTTGATGTTTGGAATTATTCTATTTGTTAAGTAATGAACGAAGACTTAGTTTATTTGATTGCTAAGGACATTGGGATTTAGATTGCTCATGTTTTATTTCCACACGCTTGAATATCACTCACATGTATAGGCTTGTGCAGAAAATTGCTATTTAAGGGAGGGTTGTAATTTGAAAATTTTAAGTTGTGTTCGCATGTTTTGCTCGGGTCTAACAAAATGCTGGTTGGGAGGTGTGTTGAGTGTGAAATATTGCATATTTCCCCCTATTTATGTCTTGGTTTTATAAACATGATAGTGCTTAATCAATCTAACTATGCATGTTTTCATGTGCGAGATGATTTCAAGAGCTTGAGGTGAAATTGATGCTAAAAATAATATTTATGCTCAAAAGATTACTAAATGAGGATTTGGAGATTTGATAGTCATTAATGAAGAATTCACTTGCCAAAGATCCAAGGAAACCAAGTGAGGAATGGAGATAATCAAAAAGTTGAGGTGAAGAAAAGGAATCCTGAAAATTGGCCAAAGAAAACATATTCTGAAACTCCAAGTCTAAAAAATGAAAGTTCTAAAATGATTTCCAAAATAGACATCAAAGTCTATTTTGGGAACATGCACCGAGTGCGTAAATTTGAGGCGGTTTGTGAACTTTTCCGAAGTTTGTGCGAATGTTTGAGTTATAAAACTATTTAAAGGAGTCTCTAGGCTATTCCAAATCATCTTCTAGGGTTTGCAAAGAGAGAGAAGGCCTAAGTGGAGCGCCGACAACATTCTTCCACTTTGATTTCTTCATGGATTCTACTATATCTTTTAATTTTTCTTTTGTTTTTAAGTTAGCTATGACTAGCTAATCTCTTAGCTAGGGCTAATAGGTGAAGTTGTAGTTTATTTTAATATTTTCTTTGCTTTGATTCAAGTATATGTTGAATTCTTATTGATTTGTAGTTTGATTAAAGAAATATTTTTAGTTTTCTATGGTTTATTGTGACTCAAATTACAATAGATGCTGTGATAGCTTTAAATATTTTCTCAATCTGTTTTGAGAAGCGTGTGATCTATAAAATTCATGATTCATCATAGTCTATGGCATGATGGATGGTTGGATTCCCTAAGATTATCACATGAATGCTTCATGGGAGAACTACGTTGATGGAAAATTCAGATTTTTGGGTTTTTACTGATCTATCATCCAACTGGATAGGATAAGACTCTAATTCCAGTTGTAGCTCTTTGAATCAAGTAAGGTAGCATCTTAATAGCTACATGTGGATGCTTGGCGCCCTAGTTTCCCTTTTATTATTGATTGTTAAATCATTAATCTCTCATTTCTTTATATTATTACTTATCTAGTTTCTAGCTCTACTTCTAGTTTATTTCAGAAAGATACACATACAAGTCCCTGTGGATTCGACCTCAGTCTCACCGAGTTATTACTACATCGTCACACTGCACTTGGGGTTGTGAACAGGTGGATGCTAAAGAAATTGCAACTCCATTTAATTGTTCCTAGGAGTAGCTAGCTAATCTGTACACTAAATCCCTTGCTCGAGATCCCTTGCATCATCTAGTGAACAAGTTGGGCATGTTTGATATCTATTCTCCAACTTGAGGGGGTGTGTTGAAATATATATGTCACTATGAACTGTCTTTATTTGAGTGCATGTGTGTATATGTTTTGTATGCTTTCTAGAGCACCATATGTACATATTTATAAATAATATGAGGGTTGTGTAGATGTTGTGACACAACCCATTGCCCTAACCATCCTTTTCCTATTTTGTCTCTTTTTACACCTTATTTTCCACTCTTCCTACTGATTTCTTCTCAAACCTAACTCAACTTTCTCAAGATTAGTTGGTCGATCTCCAACAAGGATTATTACAGTAGCCCACTGTTTTTCCATTTGCAGAGATGTTTTGGTTTAGCCCCCCTCATGCCAAAGGAACCTCTCAGACAAGGAAGTGGGTGATTCGGTTAGCCTTTTGGATTGCTTGCATTATTGCCGCCCCTCCTTAGGCGAGAGGGGTGTGATGCTCGAGCATGTGTACAAATCGGGTTGCTTCTTAGTTCGATCATTCTACAAGATGATTCGGAAGCTGTCATCGAATGCAAGGATGGTTTATGCATACTACTCTCGGTATATTCGTGCCCCCTCCCCCAAAGGTAGCAGTTTTTGTATATTTGGTGGGTAGGAAGAGGGTTCTCACCATCAGTAGCTATCAAAGGAGGTCCATAATTCTCCCCAACATTTGCGTGATGTGCAAGAATGATGATAAGTCGATAGATCAACTCTTCGTTCATTGCCATTTTGCTTGAAGGGTGTGGGTGCGCTTCCTCGCTACCTTCAACATATCTTGAGTGATGTCGGAGTCTATTAAAGACCTCTTGTTGGCTTGGCATGGTGGAGTGATCGGGAAGAAAGGAAAGGTGATTTGACATCTAATGTTAATGTAGTGCTGTGGGTTATTTGGGGGGAACAGAATATGTTTTCAAAAAAGTAGATCTGTGGAAGAGGTGGTGAGAAAGATCAAGGTTGAAGTGTTGGGATGGGTGTCTACATCGAAAGCCATGGATCTCTGTAATCTTTTATCTTTCTTTGAGTTGTAGTCTTTCCCCGCCACAGCTTTTGCTTTGGCAGGTTCTATAAATAAAGTCTCATTACCTTTCAAAAAAAAAAAAAAACTACACAGGTTTTTACAAACAAAAAGTAACATGCCTGAGAACATACAATAACTAAGTCATGATACCAAATCCAACAAATTGAAAGATCAATATTGTAATCAAAAGGATATTAAGAAACTACATTAGAAGCATAGTGATGGGTGAAAAGCTTTAGTTTGCTCAAGCATCAAACACCAAAAGATGCACATTATTTACCTGTCATCATCATCTTCCCAGAGATACGTATCTTCCTACAAAAGATGTTCCATAATGAAATAGTAATAATAACCACTACTTCAAGAAATGGTAAGAATTACAGGAGATGGTAAAACAGTGTCATCTCTAAGCAATAAAGAAACATAGTGATGTTGTCCAAGTACATGGAAGCCAAGGATTTGAACAGTAAAAACTACTTCTAAGATGCAAGGCCAAGTCCAGCCTCATCTTTCATTGATAAATTTCACGTTATACTTGGATTTATTTCCTTAATAATAGACTTCAAGTATTTTAACACTTAAAAGAGTTTCTAGGAAGTTGACATGCAGGCCACACCAGTAAAACAATTTCTGAAAGAAGAATTTATACATAGTTGATGAGGTTGGCCGAGCGACAATGAATGTTAAAAACCTATGAAGGTTTATTGGAGGGAAGCCAAGAACACAGCAGTGTATTTGATAAATCACATGTTGATACCAAGAATGAAGGTACCTCATTAAATCCATTAAAAAGAGAAGGGAGATTTAATGCATCTACATGTGTTTAGTCATGCGGCTTATGCAGAACATTAGTGATTAAAAACATGACAGGTTTGATGGAAAAGACATAAAATGTATTTTTCTAATATATTCATCCAATAGAAAACCACATTGATGCTTTGTTCTGGTAGATCATTGTAGCCATGAAAGAGTAGATGCAAACAACGAGAAATCACAATGACATCAACCTACTACCGACCTGATATGAACCCCTACCATCCTAATGATGGGGACCAATTTGCCATCTGGTAGAGCTCCATTTCACAAACTATACTTGACAAAAACAATTCTAGCCATGAGCTCATCACATCCTTTCAAAATATAGGACAGAGAAGAAATATCCTAAAAGAAAGACTGGAAGGGATGTACTAAATATCTGTTAGACTTTGAGACTACACCACTCCCCACCTTGGTTCTATGTATCCTTTATAGGCCACCAGTTTGAATTTGTTAGAACAATGTAAAGATGCAATATATGTCCATATTATAAAGATGCAATAAATGTCCAAATTATAAAGAAGCAATATATGTCCAAATTATAAAGATGTAGTAGATGTTTTCCATATTGTGATATCTACCATGGATACAGACAGAAAGGGATACAGATATACTTTTGTCCTTTCACACTAAAACTCCTCACTTGGTTCAATATATCTTTCCCAGGCCACTAAATTGAGTTTTTTCGATTAACAATGTAATTGTGATAGATATTCCAATTGAACATGTGAATGTTTTTCATGATACAAAACGTATAGCTACTAAATTCAGAAAAAAAGTGTTCTTCTCTTTAGATATGATGCACAATTGGAAGGTTTAATCAGCATAACCCTTTGTGCATGTAAACAGAAGCAAAGTAACCAACTTCTGATCATTGGTTGGAAGTGGATATATGAAATAAAATACACTGCTGAAGCACAGAAATTCAAGGTGCTTTCAGTGGCTAATGGGTTTCCCCCAACTGATAGAGTAGACAGATAAAAGTTCATCCCCATATCAATCACATGTGTTCATATTAGTATTATATTAGCAGCAAGGAAGTCATGGAACTTCATCAGATGTACGTGGAAATTGTGCTCCTAAAACAATATTGATAGAGAGTTATACATGCAACAACCAAAGGATTGAAGATTCTATAACCTAGAGCTTGGTTTCCAAATGTCAAAGAATTCATTCAATCACATGGTTTATTTCCTTTTTTGTTGATGCGCGGTGTGCAGCTTTGTTAAGTACTCTACTAAAGAAACAATCATATGTGCACAACATGTAGATGACTTAATCATAATGGAAGTATCCAACTAGAAGTAGAAAGAGTGAAAACTCCCTTCCAAATGTTGTAAATGAAGGAATTGGGAGAACCAAGGTTATTTCCAGGCACTGGAAGTAGTGAAAGATGAACAGGAAATATTGATCATGCAAAACAAATTCAGGTATGTCTAGTCTAAAAGTTTCCCTTACTAAGAAATTCAGGTTCAATATAATTCCTGCTTAGGAGGGAGATTCTTGATCTCACCATTAAATCAAAGCATTAACAGAACTAGTGTTCGAAATATCGGTATCCTGTTACGTATCGCATCCTTGGGATACAAATATGTATTGGTTATCGCAAGGGATATATGATTTGTATCTGGTGATTTATTGCACTTTTTGGGAAACATGGGGAAGCATTGGAAAAATGGCAGAATTTTTCAATGGAACTTTAGCGATTATTAAAAAAGACCTTAAATAGACACTTTTAAATCATAACATCTCAAAAAAAAAGTGTGCATGATAGGTTTCCTTTGTATAGGGTCCTAAGCTATGCGTTGTTTGGCTGAACTAGTGCAACTATATTCAAATTCAATGCATAACATTTAGAGTGTATGTGATAATCATTTCATCAAACACTATTAAATACTTCGAAATTAGCCTCAATTGACAACTGGTTGAAGGGAAATTTCAAAAAAATATATTTTAAAATAATTTTTAATTAAAAAAATGATTTTATTTTTCAAAATTGACAAGGACTTAAAAAATCAATAGATCAGCTCTCATACATGCTTGATTTCATGTTTGGAGTGCAACATTGCAAACAATTTGGGACAAATTGGGGAAATTTTGAAATTTCCCCAATTTTCTCAAAATCGGACCACCTACACTCAAATTTCGAAATTAGAGTATATGTGATAATGATGATGACTATTTCATGAAAAACTCCTAAATACTTCGAAATTAGTCTCAATTGATAGTTGCTTGAAGGAAATTTTTGAATAACATAAAGAACCAATGAATATCAAAATCAAAACTCTAACTCCACAATTTTTCATGCAAAACATGAAGAACCAATGGATTTTTAACCATTTAACACTGATTTAAAATAATTTCAACAAAAAAACAGATCGAAAATTGAAAATGCTCACCGGATCGAACATGTGGGATATATCGGCACTACCTATGCGTTTTGTATCACATAGGTAGGATACAAGATATATCATGGGATATATCAGCCGATATCATCGATATTTAAAACATTGAACAGAACTAAAACCCAAACTGGACTAAGACCAATTTTTTTTTTTTTAAGGGGGGCATTTTGGTCCAACTACTGGTCAAACCCAGGACATCTAGTGAATAATATAAATAAAGTAACAAAATGAAAAGAATAAGCATGTAAATCACCTACAGAGCAGATATGACAATGTGCTTCAAAGGGGAGGTCAAACGTTTGAATTCCAAGGCTGCAGTTATGTATTTTATTAAGAAAAACAGTTGATTAACTATTCTATTTTTTCAGAAATTTTGGCCCCATATTAAAATGGATGTTATAGACTACTTAAATGAATTCTCCAAACGTGGTTGTCTTTCCTGAGATCTTGGGGCATCGTTTATTGTTTTCATTCCAAAGGTTGATGGGGCTGCCCATCTGAAAGATTTCAAGCATATAAGTCTCATTGGAGGCCTGTACAAGATTCTAACTAAGATTCTCACCTCTAGATTTAAAAGAGTTCTTTTAAAGATAATTTCAGAGTTTCTGGGTGCCTTTGTGGCAGGTTGGCAGATTCTGGATAGTGCGTTGATTGCACATAAGTGCATCGATTCCAGGCACAGAGAGAAGAAGAGTGGCCTCATGTGTAAGCTAGATTCGGAAAAGGCCTATGATCATGCCGATTGGGATTTCTTAGATAATATGCTTAGAAGCTTAGGATGCGGTATGAAGTGGAGAAGTTGGACGGTCGCCGAAAGGATTTTTTTTAAGCTTCTAGGGGATGAAGGCTGGGGGACCCCTTATCCCCTTATTTGTTTGTCGTTATCAGGGAGGCATTTAGCAGGATGCTCCGCAAAGGGGAGGAAAATGGGCTTTTCAATGGTTTCAAAACATTGGTGGATGGTTGTTAAATAAGCCATCTTTACTACATGGACGATGCTCTATTATTTTATGATGCAGAGGAGTCATCTGTGGCAATTTACGGAAATTAGTTGTTTGCTTTGAAGCTATGTTAGGATTGAGGATCAATGTAGCTAAGTTTGAAATGTTGCGGGTGCATGTTAGTGAAGAAGAGTTACGGCATCTTTCAAGCATGTTTGGCTACAAACCTGGGTCTTTTCCTTTAACGTATCTAGGTCTTCCATTGTGTATTGGTAAACTGGCTAAGCATCTATGGGATAGGGTGATTGAAAGAACTGGAAAAAAAAAAAAAACACTGGTCCTAGAAGTGTCAATATCTGTTGTCGTGGGAGTGGTTGATACTTATCAAGACAGCCTTCACCAACATGCTTGTGTATCTTGTGTCTTTATTCAAATGCCCAAAGATGTGTTGGACAAGCTTGATAAACTACGAAGAAATTTTTTCAAGAAAGGAACATCGGACGATAAAAAGTTCCACCTATTGGGGTGGTTGGAGCTATGCAAGCCTATTAACCTAGCTCTCTTAGGGAAATGGACCTGGAGATTCAGGACCAGGGAAGGAAGACTTTGGAGGGAAGTAATCGCCAAAAAATATGGGGTTCAGGAGGGTGGATAGTATGTGAAGAGGTCTTCTCTATATAGAGCTTCTCACATTTGGAAGGCAATTGTGGCGCTAAACCATCTTGTTCGCAGTGGGATTGCTTTCTCGTTAGGCGACAGCCATTGTATCCGTTTTTTTACGGATGTTTGGTGCAGAGAATGAGCTAATCAGGACCTATTCCCTAGGGTCGCCCGGGTCGCTCCCGATCGGTTCATCTCAATGGCGGAATGTTTTCCGATGAGTGGAGATGCAGTGATATGGAGTCCCCCTTATCGCAGAGATTTGCTTGATGACGAATTCAAAGAGTTACTCAGGCTTTTGGATCTTCTTAAGATGGCTCTTCCTTGCACTTCTCGTGTAGACTCAATGGTATGGAAGTGCCACTCTCGGGAAAGTTTTTTGTTCGGTCTCTTTTGAGAAGCTTGGGCAAATCAATTTCTTCTCCACCACACACTTTCCATAGTTGGTTATATGGAGCGTACGAGGGTCCTTACAGTAGATAATCTTCAAAGGAGAGCTCTTATCCTGCCCCATATTTGTGTAATGTGCATGGAGAGTGTGGAATCGATCGATCATTTGTTTGTGCAGTGTATATTTGCATTAAAAGTTTGGGCTCACTTCCTGTCTTTGTTTCATGTCGACTGGGTCATGCCATAGTCTATTCAAGATCTCCTATGGGCTTGGCATGGGGGAGGAGTGGGAAAAGTGGGCAAAGCCAAGTGGAGGCTGACTCTTATGGCAATCTTCTGGGTCATATGGGGGACTAGAAATGGTAAATGCAAGTATGGGGGTGGAGGAGGCCATTAGACTCATTAACAGCTTGTATCTAGTTGGTCTGCCTATATTTAGGCCGTCTTGACAGGTTTTTTTATTTTTCTTTTTCTTTTTTTGTTTCTCTTAGTGTCATGTGGGCTTGTATTCTTTTCCCACTTCTAATAAATTTTTTGTTATCTTTCAATAATAAATAAATAAATAAAAGATGGACCCATGTTTTTAGTGGTGTGGCCCATTTTGATGCCCATGTTTTAGTAGTAGACCCATTTTGATAAAGATGGGCCCATGTTATTAGTGATTGCCCTAACCAGTTTGAGTTTTAAAACACCAATTAAGAGTTTACATGCCTTTAAAAACCCAGTTGGTTTCAAACAGTGCAAGAAGTCGCCAAGAATGGCTAGCAGCATACTTCAAATAATTAACAATAGGTTGCAAAACATCACATGAAGAACATGGAAAAGGTTTTTTTTTTTCTTTTCAAAATGAAAGCATCACAAATTTTACATAAGGGCATATTTGAACAGCAACATCTCTGATCAACTTGGATGGGATATCCTATCTACCAAACATCCACTAAATGAAACCCATTAGAAAAGTGCACTCTTTCAACGCCATCCCACCTCCAGTCTGCATGTCTTAGATGAACCAAACAGCCAATATTTTTGGATTCAACTTGCCACAGATTGAAAATTCCAAAAAGCTGAAACTCTTCCTCTGTCCAAATAGGCCCAAAACATAGAAAAATAAGACTGATAGGGGGTCTAATATCAGAAAGTTCTGAAAATATGATACTCTTTTCGTCTAAAACCATCAAATGTACAAAGGTCAAAAGGGATCCATATTATAGTTGCACTAAGCATGAAGCCAAGTGGCAATGGTTCAGTGTGGAAGTGGTGAAGCATCTCTTTCAAAATGTGAGCAAGTATAAACAGCTAGGAAGCAGGAGCAGAAGTGAGATTCTGAAACGCAATACAAAGCAGGAGCAGCACCCAATTGAAGGATCCTGCAACCACTGTTTGAATTATCTCTGATATTATCAAAATGTCCCCGATATTATCGAAATATCCCTGATATTATCTGTATCTCTAGCTTGGCAATAAAGATAACACTGGTAGCAATACCGATAACAATGCTAGTATCAGAAATTCTAGGTATTGGCGATGTATCGCTAAATATCGCTAATGTATTGATATCGTCAATATTTTCAACTGTGTAAATTCCAGGTGTCACTGGTATTGCCAATGCATCGATATTGCTGTTGTATCACCAATATTTTCAACTGTGTAAATTCCAGGTGTTGCTTGTATCGCCAGTGTATCTGTGATATTTCGATAATATCACCAATGTATAAATATTGTCAAAAATATGTATCTTTAAAAAAATCCCATTTCATATTTTTTTTTGGGCACGTGGTTGTATGTAGTGTTCAATTTGTTAACGATAATATTGATAATATCATGATATTATCATTATCACAACATGTTGATATCGAGACCACAATCTTTTGTTTCTTTTCCAGTTGTCAACGATTTGTTAGATAATATATTGTGTTGCCGATATTCTGAAATATCAACAGATGTTTAGATGGAAGGTTGGAGGTTGGATGAATAAATGGGATGGATGACATGGTTGGACTGATTTCTTACAACAGGACATGCTTTTAGGCTCCCAGTAATGGAAACTTATTATGTATGCATTCTTTTTGCAAGTTTTTTTTATTCCTAAATATGCAAATGTGTATTTTAACATCAAATGAAGTTTCACTGATAAATTCCACCGTTTTCCCCATGTTTTCCTGCATTTCCGGTTATTAGCGATATTATCGACGATATCAATATTGTTTCCATATCCCCAGCTAACGAAACTTGTAGCAATACCGACAATTCAAACATTGCCTGCAAGTAAGATCTAGCATAAAATTTTTAAAGACATGCATAATTGTCTACAGTACATCCATAATCCTACTTACTATGCTTTTTCTATGCAAAGAACAAAAAACATGAAATAAGTTATCCAATACACCTAGACATCTTTTGTATTTGAAAAGAACAGTTGTCAAAATAAAATGTCATGCTGAAGTGGTTATGGGTCAATAATTTAAACTCTTTTGAAACTTCACCTGGAAACCACGAGACTTTGCCCCAAGAAATCCAGAACAAAGAGATGCACCACATAGGCAGCGAACTTTAGCACCACCATACCATTCAAAGTTATAATCATATGCTAATTCTGTCCCAGCAAGAATGTCTTGTTTTGCAAATATCCCAACCCGTATCTCCCCAAGCACTGTCCACTTCCTTGTTTCACAATTTGGTTGACTGCATTCTTCAAAAAATAGAACTTAGATGCCAAATGAGCATTAGCCAAATGAAAGGCCTATGAAGACTTCCGTAACTTCTAAAAGAAAAGGGAACAAAAGATAAAATTTGACCAGCATACGTTGTAACATTCTTTTGCCGAATTGACAGTGTTTATCATGAAACTTCCTAAGGATATCCTATCAATGATCATATTTATGTTTTCCATTTTCTAGGCCAGCTTACCATGAATGGTTAATAAACCTAGCAAGGCTTCCTTTCCTAGTAGCATCAATTGACTCGTAGGCATTAAGGGATATGATAAATGCATCTTTGAGACCTGCAGGAAGTCATTCATTCATGTCCAAATGGCAGGAATAGCAGTAATTGGAATGTATCAAGAAAATATGTCCTTTACCTTGAGCTTCATAAGCTTGGGACCTCCTCCTTGCTTCTTTCCATGAAATTACTTCTCCACAATACTCAATAATAAACTGTCCAGCCTGCATCAGTTACGAAAATGCTCACTCGTGAAGGATAGAAATTGGAATCCAATTTTATTTTATTTTTTCTGAAAAGCAGCCAATTTTTATTTTTATTTTTCCTGTAAGCAGAGCAATTTTATTAAAAGAAACAAAAAGGGACACTATCCATGAAGACAATGGATCAGCATCACCAACATGCAAAGAAGCACAAACAACACCCTCTTTAGCTAAAAATCCACCCAGCAGTAACATTAAAGGAAATAATGGCCTAGAGAGCAGGACCTGATTTTGTTTAAAATTAATTGTCATCCTGAAGGTGAATCTAGACTATGGTTTTAAATACCTCCTGACACGACTTGGTATCGGTCGAACACACCTATATGCTAAAATTGGGTGACTCAACGTTGACTTGGTCCGACTTGTGATGAGTCACACCACGTTAACTTAGGACGAGTCGCCCCATTACACAACGTGTCAGGACAAGTTGCACAGTGTGACCTGTCATAAGCATATAAGACCAAAAGATGGGGTCTTAAACCCCATCTGTCAATCATTTCTATGGGTTTTTGAGGGTTGAGAAAGAGAAAACTCACTTTGGGAGACTCCATTCCCAGCATTTGTAGCACATGCGCATTCAAATCTTCGGATTTCTGATCCAAAATTTCCAACTGGAAAAGGCATTTTGGGGCTTTTCAAATCCAAGGTAAATGTGATGTTTTTAGTTTGAAATTGGGCAGTTTAACCCAAAACCAACTCTAAATCATAGATCTATGGACTTTGGTTTAGGTCCATTATCCATGAACTAATGATAAAGTTTTTTTTAAAATTTTTTTTCTTTTAAAGTATAAAAAGAGTTCCCAAAATGCTTTCTTTTTCTTCTTCTTTTTTGCTGTTTTTCTACTATTAACTCTCTTAACCTGTCATAATCACTACATAATTTTCACCTAGATCTATGGATGTATGATAAAATATATCTTTTATGATCTATGATAAAATATATCTTTTATAAATAATTTTTTTTTTAAAAAGTAATAAAAATTCAAAAAATGCCTTTTGTTTGTTGTTTCCTATGTTATTAATTTCTTTTAACATGTTATCATTACATTATTTTCATTTCGGATCTATCTATTTTTTTACAAACATTTAAAACTTCAGAAAAAATGATGTTTTTTTTTTATTTTTTTTATTTTTTTAAATTTTTTTTATGAAGGGTACCAAGAACTTTCATTGAAAAAGCTCTGAGCTAGCGCCATAGATTACAAGCAAAGAAAAAAGCACCATGGATTACAAGCAAAGAAAAAAAAGAAACTAAATTATAATCCTCTAATGACTTTATATACGAATCCCATTCCAAACAAAAGATTTAACCCTAAGGAATACTTCCGCCACCTTGCTAAAAGCATTACAAAAGCACCTACTATTTTTTTCTCCCCGAATCACTGACTAGATAGCTAGAACGGTCAACATCTATATAGCAGTCTTTTTCCTCCTGACTCTCACACCATGCCAACTTAGGAGTAACTTCTCGACTGAGTCAGGCATTGTCCAAGACATGCCAAAGGAACTAATAAATTGGCTCCACATTTCCAAAGTGGGCTTACCCTGAATGAAGAGATGATTGCCAATGAATGAAGAGACCTACACATGATTTTACAATGATATGGCCTTAGATATAGATTTTTTGGCAAGTTCTAATTTTTTGGAAAAACAAATAGAAAAGGAATTTTTGTTTTGTGATCATTATTCGAAGTATCCCCGATATTATCGAAATATCCCTGATATTATCAGTATCTCCAGCTCGGTGATACCAATAACACTAGTAGTGATACCGATAACACCAGTAGCAATATCGATAACATAGGTAGTTATACCGATAGCACCAATAGCAATACCGATAACACTAGTAGCATCAGAAATTCTAGGTATCGGCGTTGTATCGCTATGTATCACCAATATCTTCGATTGTGTAATTTTTTAGTGTAGCTTGCAGTGTCAATGTATCGATATCACCAATCTATTACTAATATTTTCAACTGTGTAAATTTCAAGCGTCACTTGTATCGCCAATTTATCAACAATATTTTGATAATATCGTCAATGTATGACAGGTTGGGCGGTTGGTTGGATAGATGGATGGATGGATGGGATGGTTGGACTGATTTCTTAAAATAGCACATTCTTTTAGGCCCTCATTAAATGGACAATGCATTCTTTATGCAATTTTTTATTCCTAAATATGCAAATATGTGTATTTTAGCATCTCCTAAAGTTTCACTTAAAAATTCCACCGTTTTTCCTATGTTTCCCCGCATTTCCAGTTATCGACAACATTGTCAACAATATCGATATTGTTTTCGTGTCCCTGGCCAACAAAACTTGTAGAGATACCGATACTTTGAACACAATTCGTGATAATTGTTTTTTTAAAAAAAAAAAAAAAAATTTAAATTACGTCTTTTAAGTTATAAACATATTAATATTCCATTTGAATGATTTTTCATATTAATAGATTATGATACGATTATGTGACAAGACAAACTACAAAACAATTATGTGATAAGTTGAAAAGTTGGGAAAATCTAGAGTTTGGGAAAATGATGCCACATGCAAGTAGAAAAATGTGGAATTAATTGATTTCTATAGCCACCCACGTGTGTGCTCATAATGAAAGCCACCATACCATATGATGCTCTCAAGTCTCAATAGAATCAATTGAAACACAATAGTAGTTGCCTGTGAAAGTGATATATAAGGTGGATCACTTCGATTCTATGAGAACAATAGGACATGGGTGGATGCATGAAGTGTGGGTTTATGTATACCTTGGAAATCCAATTCGACTTGATTGATGGTTTTGTTGATTGGAACTCAGTTGTTAGTGACCTTTATTGACGAATGGAATAGGGTCATAAGTGACTCTACTTTTTTATGTTTTGTTATTTATTATAATATGAAACTTAGACATTTAAATGGGTGATAGGGATTTTCTAAGGAATCTCTTTAGTGCCTTAGGGAAAGAATGGTGAAGTGGACATAACGGTCCAATTGCCATTACCCTTTCACACATGTAAGTATGGATGTTTATCTACTCATAAAAACCTAAGTCTAACCTTGATTGAATCTATATTGGATGGATCGTATCGAGTTTCCTAACCAAGAGTACCCATCATGCGAGGATTGGATCAACTTGATTATGCACTCGCTTAGACTTGTTACTATTCCATTGACCTAAGATTCCAAAGGGACTTCAGGAATGTTGACATGAGGGCTTTGATATATCTTTCAATGCTACCTTAGTGGTTGACACACATATTAAGATTCATTTGAGGCCCAATATACTCCAATTAGGGATCCACTTGTCAATCAAGACTTAGTGGCTAGATCTCACTTTTTAGATGCTTCATCAAAATCGTATTAGTTGGCTAGAATCATAAATATTTTCAAAATGTTCTATAATGAATTGGAATTGTTGGACCTTTTGCTTTCACCAAAGAGTTGCTTTTAAGTTTAGTGAAGATCTAATGGTCGGATCTTTTGACGTTGATTATAAAGCCTTCCATAGGATTTTAGATATATGGATTAAATGCAGTGTTCGAAGTATCGGTATCACTACAAGCTTCGTTGGCTAGGGATATGGAAACAATATCGATATCGCCGATAATATCGCTGATAACTGGAAATGTGGGAAAACATGGGAAAATGGTAGAATTTTCAGTGAAACTTCAAGAGATGTTAAAATACACATATATGCATATTTAGGAATAAAAATTCACAAAAAGAATGTATACATAATAAGTTTTCATTTAATGGAGGCTTAAAATCATGTGTTATCGTAAGAAACAGTCTAACCATCCCATCTAACCATTCAATAATCCATCCAAAAATCCATCGGTATTGCAAAATATCAACAACTCATGATATTTTACCAAGAAATCAGCAATAACTGAAAAGGAAACAAAAGATTGTGGCTAGAATCATAAATATTTTCAAAATACTGCCCATGTTGTGATAACGATAACATTGAGATATTATTAATATTAGAATTGACAAATTGAAAATTGCATGTAGCAATGTGCTGATAAAAAAAAATCGAAATAGATTCTTTTAATAAACAAACTTTCTGTGATATCTATATGTTGACGATATTATTGAAATATCGTCGATACACTTGTGATACAAGCAACACGGTATCACCTAGACTTTACACAGTAAAAAATATTGGCGATATCGATATATTGGCAATACAAGCGATGCCTGGAATTTACACAATTGAAAATATTGGTGATATCAATACATTAGCAATACTTACTACATTGTTGATGCCTGGAATTTCTAATACTATCGGTGTTATCGGTGTCGCCACCAGTGTTATTGGTATCGCCAAGCTAGAGATGACAATAATATCTAAGATATTTCAATAATATTGGAGATAATTTAAACAATGATTAAATGTTATAGTTAAGTGAAAGGACTTGGTCAATTTGGTGTATAGATTAAGCTAGAAGACAGGCTTCTGATGTAGGGCATACTTGAATCCTTAAGGTGGCAACATATCAAATTGCTTTCCATGAAACCCTAGAGCTTCTCCTATATATAGCTCCTATTCATGAGGGGCAAGGACCAAAGCCAAAACCATCCCCCCTCTCTTCCAAGATTGGACATCTAAACCTTTTAAAGAGAGAAACACACAGAGATTATCGCTTAGAAAGAAACCTTCTTGATTTGAGAAGGAATGGCATCAATTCACATCAAGGGCACATGAACATAAGGTTAGATTTGAACAATTCAAATTAGGAATTTGATTTTGAGACGTACATGCAAATAGGGAATTGATTTTGCATTATAAAAAACTAAGTTTTACAATGTTTTCACGTCTTTAAAAAATCATGACACAGAACCCATACCACCACACCATACTAGTTTTTGTGAGAATTAGACTTTACAATAGGCTTTACATCAATTCCTGTCACAGTGCTAATGGATAGTGGCTCCTCTTGGCTCCAATGTTTCGTATTGGGTGGTTGCACGGAGAGAATGGAGGAAATAGACATAAAGTAAAATCTAACTACAATCAGATTGTGATCTCTAAAGGAATCACACGCTTTAAAAATATCTCTAGTACATTAAAAGCAAGACATGACCGTATCTGAATTTGCATATAGAGGTACAAATGTAGATAAGAGTGTTGTTGAGAAAGGAGAAAAAGCATAAGAAGCAGAGGCAGTTTCCAAGAACTAAAAGAAGAGTTGTTGGCTTGGAAGTTCCCAATCCTTAATAAATTATTGATGATGTTGAAGACAATGACGGCAATGATGATGTAGATGAAGATACCACAATTTAAAAAAGAAAAATGTAAGCAAGTACAAAGAAGAATCCAAATTCAAAGGGATCCTTTGAGCACATAAATCCAAGGATCCTGAATGTTTCGTAAGAATATTAGTCCCAATTTGGATTCTATGACGGTTCTTGAGGTTTTGCGTTTTTACATTGGAATTTTGCAAAAAAAAAAAACCGGTGGGTATCATCTATTTTCTTTGATCCATTATGATATTCTTTACATTGGTTGTATTTGTGGAACACATGTGCAGCTGTCCATATTTGAATCATGAAAATCAATGGATTGGCAGATGAAGTTTTAACATTTTTACACGATTGTGAATTTGCCATTGCTAGACATGTTCCAGGCCCAACTTAGACCTGTCATAACTTCAGATCGTTTTTTGATTGGTTAGATCCATGAATGGACTACAACCATGCAAAATTTAAGATCAATCCAATATTGTTTAATAGATGGTTTACGATTTGTTTGATCACTGCACAAACCTGCATGTGCAGATTGCAAGATTCCCAAATTGGCCACATCATGATAATCCACCATCAGTTTGTGTTGAACAGTTGGATTGGATCTCTTATTCAAGTCCAAAACTGATTTGATGTATCTCATCACCCATGGATGGTCAGCTGAATGGGAGGATGTTGTCCATTGAACACCTTTGTGATTGAGATGTATGTTGCTTTCTTGTAAGAATTCGATCCATAGATTTGTTTCGATGTACATAATAGCCCTAGAACGTTTCGTCTAGCATGGGTATAGCACGTGATTTGCATGTTCTCATCATGGATTGCATGTGGGGCCCACTTGAATAGATGATTCATCACTTTGTTGATATATTAGCCCATGCTAATTGGGAGTCGGATCAAAAGTATGTCTTGACAATAAACCAATGGGTAATTGGTTTCCCCATGATGGAGCTTTATTATTCCTAGATTGCCACTCCATAATCTAGAGGTTAAGTGCTTTATATAAATCCTATGGGTTAGAATGTGGTCTCCCACCATGGAAGGAAACAAATATGGTTGTGTGGTTAGTTGTCATGTCATCTGCCCCTTATTGGGATGCAATGGGGACTGCGTAAATCCATCATGATCCCGACCCTACAGCTAGGGTTGGTTCTTGTAGTTATGCGGCATCAGAATCTGCCTCTGGATTGAGCATGGAGCACTACACTTGAATCATGACTGGGGTACAGCACTTACTAGAATCCTTTATTACCTAATCTCTTTGCAAGGACTCTAAGACTGTTTTCAGAATTACCATCTTAAAAATCATTGTACAACTTTGGCGTTAAGGAAATGTGATGACGGAACATATCATTTTTCCCATTTACAAACAAATGCAATGGTGAACCCCTCCGTGGAAGTGTATGTGCACAAGGAATGTTTATGGTTTCCCTTCAAACCTTGTTTTAAAGATTCCTGAGACTGTGAATGTTAGTTGTCACTTAAATTAAGATGCTTCTCTCCAGCGTTTACAATTGGAATGTTTGGGTATTTATTCTTGATGCATTTAACCAGATGGTTATTTACTATAATTTGGTGAACACAACTTTCAGAGAAAATAACCATCAACCTGCCAACTGAGATTCTCAATGGCACAAACATTGTAGACATGAGAAAAAAGTTAGATCCATTAATCAGAGCTGAGTGTTTTTTGTCAACCCGCCAGCCAAGATTCTCAATGACAAAAACTTTTGATTTTTGTTTTTCCGAAGCATCACCTGTTTGAGCCCCTACCTGGAGGCTATTGAATACATTCTAGTCGTACAACAGTTCTAAGCATGCTAAAAGTGGGGGGGGGGGGTCTGTCAAGATTTACCTTAATATTTTCATCTGCTAGAAGACCCCAACCACGGCCTTCAGTTTTAAACAGTTTTGACTTGGCATATTCGCATTTTTGGAATCTCTGTCAACAAAGCACATCTGATGGTTAACACTAAAATTAAGACACAACATTCAAAGAAACTGAGAAAAGGTACATCAATGTTAACAACTACTTTCAGCATCAAACATGTTACACATTCTCACATGTTGATATGCGGTTCACTATAACCACTTTTGCATGCATTATACATAGTACATGAGAGACAAGTAACAACCGCAATAACAGGTTCATTGGCTTCATTGGTTCAACATCAGGTCCACTGGTTGCCAGTTGCAACTTCCGAATGAACATGGTTCACTAGGTGCAGGCTTCTACAATTTGTTCCCCTGGTTTGCTCTAGTTTAAGAATCAGGTTCACTTCAAATCATCAGTTCAGTCACTGGTTCATATTTGTCATGTCCTAATTCCATAGCAGTTTGTGGTGCAAGATTACTACACCTTAGGAAGCCCTAACAACATTATCCATGTGGGGTCTAGTGACCTACATGGAGCTTTGGGAGTTTTCCTAAGCTTGTCGCATGTGAGTGGAGTGGCTGAGTTGGCAGTCGAACTAAAAACCTGTTGCCACTCATACAATCCACTATTGAACACCATTTGTCTCCTCATCGATCTCTGGTCCCAAAACAACATTTCTACCCAAGAGGACAAAGTGATAATTCCTCCTATCACAAGTTGATCACTCCATCTCCCATTCCAGGAATGATGAATTGCCAGGGCATCTGAGCCGGGGTGCAATGCAAGCCCATAGTTGGGTGAATCCTTGTAATTGACTCGGAGAATATCTAATGGAATACCGTGCTAAATTGTAACACCCTGTACTTTTGAGTAATCAGGTGTTACCAGTGTTCGAAATATAGATACTATCGGCCGATATTATCGTTATCGCACCCATGCGAGACGATACACCCCCGATAACCCTCGGAAGATACCAAAAAATCCCAAATTTAGATGTCGGCCGATATATCATTGATATCGCACGATATTTCGACGATATCGCACGATTTCCTCGAAAAAATCTAAAAAAAAAATCGAAACTATAATTATCCGAAAAAATCGAAAAAAAAAAACAAGAAACTGGATTTCGGTGCCTGTATAAGTGATCGTCACCATCGAAAGCTTCCATTTGGTGGGCCATTCCAATTGAAGCTTCTTTCGTAGGTTAGTGCAAGCAAAATCTTCGATTTGGGAGAGAAATCCGTCAAAATCCAAAGAAATCCGGGTATTTGGGCGACATCGGGGGAAATCCTCGTCGAAATCTGGAGAATCTTCGCCGGAATCCGAAGATTTGGGAGATTTTGGGGCTGGAACCCTCTCTGCTTAGAAAAAAAAGGGCGTCTGGCCCTGTTTTTTGAATAGGGTGGCATACTGCACGAAATCGGATTGTGTACTGAGTTACTCAGTACACTCTTATCGTACTGAGTAAACTCAGTTGGGCCCACCTTGAATGTATGTGGTCTATCCACGCCGTCCATACGTTTTTCCGGATCATTTTAGGGGTTGAGCCCAAAACCGAAGTATATCAAAAGCTCAGGTAGAACATACCAACGGAAACAGTGGAAGTATTGATTTCCACCGTTGAAACATTTTTAAGGCCCCAGTGATGTTTATTTGTCATCCAAACTATTCATAAGATCACGTAGACATGGATGAATGGAAAACACAAAAATCATCTTGATCTAAAACTTCTGTGCGCCCCCAAGAACTTTTCAATGGTAGACTTCAATTCACACCATTTCAAGTGGTGTGGTCCACTTAAACTTTGTATATAATTAAATTTTGGTTTAAAGCCCTAAATTTATATAATAAAGCGGATGTACGAAGTTGATACAATGCATGAATGACGGTGGGCCCCACAGAGTTTACTCAGTACGCTTAGCGTACAGAGTTACTCAGTACGCAATCCGCTTTCGTACTGCACACCACCGACTGGTGTGTTGACGTCGTCACCTAGTTCTGTGGGTCCCATCATGAGGTATGCATTATATCCAAACCATTCGTCCATTTGGCGAGCTCGTCGTAAGACTTGAGCCAAAAATTAAGACAGATCCAAAGATCAAGTGGACCACACTGAAAAAAGCAGTGGAAGATTAAAGGTCTACCATTGAAACCCTTTTGGGGTCACAAAATTTTCAGATCGATATGATATTTGTTTTTCCTCCTCATCCAGATTTGTGTGACCTAATGAATGGATTGGATGAAAAATAAACATTATGGTGGGCCCTACAAATGTTTTAACGGTGAGAATCAATCCCCACAACTATTTGTGGTGTGGTCCACTTGAGCTTTGGATATTACTCATTTGATCTAAAATGATCTCTCCAGATGCATGAACGATATAGATATAATAAATACATTACTGTGGGGCCCATTTCACTTTGAACCGTTTAGACAACCTGAGCGGAAGGAGCGCCTGCGATGGACACGGATTTCCTGCGAAAGACTTTCGCATTAAGTTCCTGCGTTGGGAACTGAGTTGGGGCCCATTGTGATGTTTGTGAGAAATCCTATCCGTTCATCCGTTTTGTGAGTTTATTTTAGGACACGATGCCAAAAATGAACCGTTTCCAAAGCTCAAGTGGGAAGAAAACATGATAATTGAATGTCCACAGTTGAAATATTCATGGGCCATGAAAGTTTTGAATCATGCTAATATTTGTGATTTCATTTCCTCCCTATAGGAATGAAGTTATTAATGGTATGGATGGCACGAAAACATCACTGTCAAACTCAGGTAGGTTTCAATGGTAGGAACTTCCCTAACCACATTTTCCTTTAGCACGACCCACTCGAGCTTGGTTCATTTTTGGCATATTGTCCTGAAATGAACTCACAAAACTGATGGAAGGGGAGGATTTCTCACAAACATCACAATGGGCCCCATCTGGGTTCCCAGCGCAGGAACTCCCCGCGAAAGGTTTTCGCAGGAAATCCGCGTGCGTCTGGGGTGGGAACGACGTAGTGAGTAAACTCTGTGGGGCCACTATAATTCATGTATTTTATCTGCTCCATCCATGCATTTTACCACATAATTTTATGATTTTAGCCCAAAAAGTGAAGCATATCCAAAGTTCAAGTGGCCCACTAATGGTCAATCACCATTGTTTCCTATGATATGGTCTACCTGATTATTGGATCTGCTTAATTTTTTGCATAATGTCCTAAAATGATATAGAAAAACAGATAGACGGGGTGGATACTGGATATAGTTGTCTTAGTTCAATCGGACAGCGCAGAGCTTAGGACCCTCTACAAAGGAAACCTATTATGTGCCATTCTTTTTTCAGATGATTTAAAAGTGTGTATGGAGGTCTTTTTTAACAATCCCCAAAGTTTCATTAAAAAATTTAACTATTTTCCCAATGTTTCCCCCTGTTTCCCAAAAAGTGCGATAAACTATGTGATACAAACGATATAACCCGTGCGATAACCGATACGTATCTGTATCCCAAGGGTGCGATACATTGTGCGATACCGATATTTCGAACACTGGGTGTTACCATGAAGACTTAGATTAGTATAAACAGAAATCTAACTTAATAGAATGTTCACCTTTATTCTAGCATGTAGTTGATTTTCGGGAGTAATCTTCATCCATCGATCAAATCATCCATCCGTTGATTTTTAAGATGGACCATCACATCATTAGAGAAACCTATTTTTAGGATTTCAATTTCCTTGATAGAAAAATCTAACCACCCACAATCAATTTCGAAACCTGGATCATTAGATTCATCATTCATTGGACCCACAACCCTCAATTTAACAACCCACCACTTGGTCATCCCCATTGGGTCATCTGATCACCAAATCTACTGTTGACTTTCACTTAAACAGGTCCTAGGACTCTTTAGACAGTTGATGTTCAGATTCGGTGTTAATCCGATCATCGAATTGATAAAGATCGTTAGGTAAACACGAAAGTCTTTTGGTGTGGCCCACTTGAGTTTTTGGATTTGCCTCATTACTAAGTTGGAACTCTAATAGGATCTGTAGAAGCTGATAGGCAGGGAAGATCTCACCAAAACATCATGATGGACCCCACTTTTGGGGCAGTGCGTGTGCACTGCTGGTGTACGCCCGTGGTGCACTGGATTGCCGGCCCAGTCTAACGGGTGACCCAATGCAAACCCGAATAGGAGAGGATTCCTCTCTCTCTCTCTCTCTCTCTCTCTCTCTCTCATGTTTTCCCACAAACGAACTGACACGTCCGTTAGTTCGAAATCTGACCCACCATTAGTTTGCCCATTAGAGATTAGAATCCTCCATCTCATAGAGTAGTCGATGTTGACCAAACCCCAACAAGGTTCACACATTAACACTTACGAACAAACGCACAAACATGAGTGGAAGTAGCACTGTGTCTGGTTGTTTTGCCGAAAATGAAAACTTCATTTCTACCAACATGTTGGCAATTCGAGGCAGTCGTTTTCCCTCCAGTTCCAACCCTTCATTTGAACAAATCTCAGCCTTTATTTCATCTCTGTTTTAGGGTTTTCCACAACGGGAGCTCGGGCGGAAAGAATATTTTCTCATTCATGTGTTGGCTCAATCCTAGCCATTGATATGCTTTTCTAGAAACCTCTCTTGGGCTCATCCTGGAAGTCGAAGCTAGGGCTTTCCTTAGCCCCATTCACAGCAGCTTGGAGATCTCACGTGAGATCTTATTATCTCAAGAAATCTGTCCACAAAAGGATATCTCGGAACCCACCGAGTTTTTGTGTAAACCACTCCGATCAATGGGTCCCACAAGTTTTCAGGAACCAATCCTATCCACCCATGATCAACGGTATGGAGGATTAACCATCCAATAAAAATATGTCATTATCATGGCCATCTTCTTCCCCGATTGGCTGAAATCATACCATTCCGAACTGGGTCTTGTTTTCCAATTGAAGACATTCATCGTGTGGCCCAATTCTATGGAAAATCATCAAAGTCAATGGAGAGGGGCCATGCAAGAAAAATTTGTTTTGAACAACTAATTGTCTTCAAGTTGCTCAGATTAAAATCAATTTTACAACGAATCATGAAATCAACTGTCGAACTCTCTTGACAAATCGAAAACCTATATAAGCCTCCTTTTAGGGCAACCACTTCCCAAATTAGAAAGTTAGAAAATGTGAGAGGGAGTGTCGTTTCTTCCCTGTGCTGCGCCAAGTCTCGGCCTAGATGTGGTTTGAGTCAAAGCATCTGGTCAGTCCGGTTGGGTCCAAATTTTGGAATTTTGGGGGGAGAGAGAAGGGAAGTAGAGAGAGAGAAGAAAGGAGAAGAAGAGAGAAGAAAGAAATCGGAGAAGGTTCAAGTCAATGCCGCACCAACTCGACTCATCTGAGTCATTGTTCATGTTAGTTAAGTCGTGCGTCTGGACTGAGTTTAGACTCGTTTTCTTCATATCAGAGGAAAAGAAAGGCAAAAAGAAGAAGAAGAGTTGAGAGAGAAAGAGGAGCTTCGAGCACCGCAACGAGTCCAAATCAGGGTCCAACCGAGTCGGATCGTTGCACTGTGTCCGGGTCGAGTCTAAGGTCTTCTTACTTGCTCAGAAATTGTCTAATTGTGTCTGGAGATCAATGAAAAGGAGGTAAGTGAAGGGAGAAAGCTTTGTCTAGTTGATCTTCCAGTTGTCGAGTCCATTCAACTCACCGAGTCAACTCATTTTCAGATCTGGTATTACGTCAGAGACCTACTAGAGCTCCAGAGGTGTGAGGAAAAAGGTGGGAGAGGGAAGAAGCAGAAAGAGAAGAAGAGGTGGGGTTGCTGAGTGACGCTTCCAAGTTGCAGCAAATCGCAAGTCGACTCACCAAGTTACTTTGACCCTGTTTCTGGTCGATGTAAGTTGGGTTTCTGTCTAGCCAGTTATAGCTGGTTTGGGGGCTATTTCAAGGCTGCAACATAAGCCCTGGTGCCAGGGGAGTTCAAGATCGGGTTGTCTTCTTGAGTTTCCTCATCGGGTTGAATGGAGTCAAGGTATTGTTGAAGCAATTCGATGAATTTTGTTGAGTGAATAGCAGTTTAGAATTCTGAATTGTGGTTTTGGGGTACACCAACACTAGTTGGTTGGGGCATTAGAGATCTTGACTGAATCATGTCGCAATCAAATCCAAGTTTGAGGTCGAGTTGGGTCGTTGAGTTGAGCAATCCAGTTGAGTTGGGTCGAATCGCGCAGCAAAGGTGAGTCAACTTCTCTTTCCCAAAATAGTTGTGTTAATTGAATTATTAGTCATCATTATTATTAGTGTAATTCTTATTGGTGTTATTAGTTACTACTTATTAGATTATTATTAGTAATTATTTTATTAATTTTAGTATTATTTGTAGCATTTATTAGACGGTTAGTTTTATTATAATAATACTAGATATTGTTGGTATATTTATTATCAACTTGTGAATTATTATTATTAATATTATTGCTATTATTTTATTATAAGAGTTACTCTTACTATTATCATTAGTCCTTGTTAGATTATAATAATATTAGTTATAGTTGGTATTTCTTTATAATAATTCGTTTATTATTAATATTATTACCATTATTATTTTTTATTCATTGCTTAATTAGTGTTCGAAACCTAGCCTAAACCATAGATCAACTACCCTAGTTCTACATCAAAACCATAAATCTAAGCAATCCAAACCCTAGGTTATGATCTTAACCATATATAGTGTGTAAAACTTCAATATAATTGTACAATTTTACAATTCATGGTAGAATTCGATACTAAGGGCATACACACTTCCTTGCGACATTAGTAGGCGATTTGGCTCATAAAGTGATGATTTTCCCCTTAAGCTTTCTACTTATATGTTAGTTTTAAGCAATGTTTTCAATATCATTATCGCATAATGTATCAGACCCTTAGGATACTGATACATATCGATTATCGCATGTGATATATCGGTTGTATTGCGCAATGTATCGCTGTTGTTGGGAGCATGGGAACATTAGGAAATTGGTCAAATTTTTCAATGAAACTTTAGTGATTGTTGAAAAAGACATCAATACACACTTAGAAATCAAAACGTTACAAAAAAAAAAGCGCACATAATAGGGGTTTCCTTTGTGCATGGGGTCCTAATATATGCGTTATCTAACTAAACTAATGCAAGTATATTCAAAGTCTTTTCATATAATTTATAAACGTAAGAAATCATGTATGGAAACACAAGCAATACATTCAAAAGCAAAAGAAGTATCATCAGATTAGGTTATATACATGTTCGAATTTGTGTTAGGATACAAAGATTGCAACCAATTTGCGAGAAATTGAGAAATTTCAATTTTTCCCAATTTTCCACAACTTGGCCCGTCTCCCCCAAATTTCGAAATCGAAGCTTCAAATCCATGATTTTTCATAGAAAATATGAAGAATCATAGATTTGTAACCATTTGACGCTGATTTAATGTGATTTACAACCACTGTGTGCCGTAAAGGCCGTTACGGGGCCATAAAGGTTGTTACATAAAGGTAACAGTGGTAACCATTACACGTTACGAGGTCGCAAAGGCCGTAACGGCCATTATGGAAAAAAAACGACCAGTAAAGGCCATTACAACCCCCGTAATGGCCCATTACACCACCCGTAAAGGTCGTAAAGCTACATAACAGTCCATTACTAGGCCAATATAGGTTTTTCGAAAAATTTTCAATTAAAAAAAAAAAAAAAAATTTAAAAGGCCATAACAGTCTTTACACCCTGTATCATAAATAGACTTGCACGCAAGTCAAACCGACTCGGTGGACTCGACTCGTCCAACTTAGTCAGACCAGACTCGACCCGAACCGAATGGCAGAGTCGGGTTTGGATCGAGTAGCCTTAGCCCGAGTTGAGTTCAAGTTACACAGTAACTCGAACCGAAACTCGATCCGGTCGAACTCAACCCAATTCGAAACCCGACTCGATCCAGTTGTCGAGTACTATATAAACAAAAAAAAAAAAACCCTTTCCCTCTACCCTAACCCTACCCGCTAGCCACCGCACCCAAGCCAACCCGAAACCCATTCTCCGGCACAGCAGCACCCGCCCGGTCATCATATTTTGAGCTCCTCCTCCTCCTCCTCCTCTCTCTCTCTCCTCTCCACTTCCTCCCAACTCCTCCCGCATATCTCGAGCTTCGGTAGCAATCCGGCTCAATTAAGATAATTTCTTCTTCTTTTTTAATTTAACAATTCATAATTTCAAAGGGATGGTTCGGGTAAGCCCAGGCTAGCTTTGGAGCAGCCTATGCTCATTGTGGTGCATCCAGGGTGACTCGGGAGCAACCTAGGCTCGGTGTGGTGTGGTCGGGCTCGCTATGGACCTGTGGTGGCTCCTGCCCGGCCTGCCTTGGGTGTGGTGCGGCTGGGTTCGCTGTGGTGCGCCCGGCCTGGCTCGGGTGCGATGAGGTCGGGCTCGCCGTGGAACTGTGATGCGTCCCGCCTGGCCTGGCTCAGGTGCGGTGCGGTCAGGCTCGCTTTGGTGCGTCCGCCTGGCTCGAGTGCGGCCGGGCTAAACCCTAACCCTAAACCATAAACCATAACCCCAAAACTAAACCTAAAACCTAACCTAACCTAACCCTAAGCCTAAACCCTAAACCCTAAATCCAAACCCTATACCCTAAGACCTAAACAGCTAAACCTAATCCCTAAATCATAAATTGCTAATGTGTTCTATTTATTTGAATTAAACAATTAGTGGTTAATTTTTGGGAATTATGATTTACATTGCTTATTGCTTAGCTTATTATTGTGCATCAAATGGTTAGCTTAATATGTATGGATTACATTGTTTTTTTTTGCTTAGCTTATTATTGTGCATTAGATAGTTAGCTTAATATGTAAGGATTACATTGTTTTTTTGCTTAGCTTATTATTGTGCATTAGATAGTTAGCTTAATATATATGGATTACATTGCTTTTTTCTTAGCTTATTATTGTGACTTGTGAGTAAGATAATTAGTTGCCCATTTGAGGATTTCTATGTGGCCAAACATAAATATAGTGTGTTTTTGGTGGCATAGAAATCACTCAAATTGTCCCATCTTGGACAGTTCATGGTTTAGAAAGATATTATGCTTTCATATAACATATTTAAATGTTCATGCCTTCTCTGCACTCTATCTCTTCATTTCTCTCTGGATATGTTTTTTCATTTTCATTTCTCATATCAAATATCTTTACATTGCTTAGATATTTAGCATCGGAATGTAATGAAAGATCAACTTATCTAGAGAGACATGGGGAAATGCCGCCGGATTTTCGGCATGGGCGTTTAAATGGGAATATGAAAGTATTACAATCTATCCAACCTTGGATAGGTGACTAATTTAAGGTTTAGTATAAACCTTTAAGGTATTACAATGCTAATTTTAATCTGATTTCGTATCTTTCAATTAGTAGATGGCTAGTGAGGAAATCTCCAATACCCCCAGGGGTTTGACAGTCACATCGCCGATGATCTTGGATGATGAAGGATTAGGTCTAGAAGATGAAGAGTTGTCCATTGATATTAGTACCTCACAGTCACAGATTTCAGGAAAAAAAAAAAAGATCAGTAGATTGGGAAGATTTTAAAGAAATAACCCTGAAAAACAGTACGGTGAAGATAAAATGTAAGTACAGCTAAACAAGTATATGGGTCGACCATAACTCTGAAGAAACATATTTCGAAGTGCCATAAAAAAGTGAGAAGTCAGACCTCAGGGCAACAGACACTTTCATTGACCCAATCTTTAGTGGGTCTGTCGCAAGGTATATTGTCCATCTATAAGTATAACAGAGACCGTGTGAATGAGTTAATGGCCATATTTATCACTGCCAATGGAAGACCATTTTAGATGGTATAGAGTCCTTCCTTTGTCGAATTAGCCAGAGGGCTTAACCCCAGATACCAGGTTTCCCGTACAATAATAAAGAGAGTGTACATGAAGATGTATGCAAACGAGAAGCTCAAGCTAAAAGGACAGTTGGAATCGGTTTCCTGAATCAGCCTGACATCAGATTTGTGGACGGCATCCAATCAACAAAATGGGTATATGTCACTAATTGCCCACTACGTTAATGTTGAATGGAGGCTCTGCAAAAGAATCATAAACTTTCGTTATCTTACGCCTCCTCGCACTGGATTGATGATTTCATACTGCATCTATAGATGTTTTGTGGAGTGGGGCATTGAGAAGTAAATTTCCTCAATAACTTTGGACAATGCCTCTACAAACGATAGCATGAAAATGAACTTGCGGAACCAGTTTAGGGCCATCGGTGACTCGTATTTTGGTAGAAAGATATTTCATGTTAGGTGTTGTGCCCACATTCTAAACTTGATTGTACAAGATGGCCTTAAAACAATTGAGCCAATGATCAAGAACATAAAAGAGAGTGTAAAATACATACAAGGGTCACCTTCACAATTATACACATACAATGAGATCGTGAAACAGTAGAATTTGTCATCTCAGAGAACGATGAAGCTGGATGTCATGACATGTTGGAATTCAACTTTTGAAATGTTGGATTCAGCGATGCATTCTCTCACTTTGCAGAGAGTGATAATGCAAATCTTTGGTTGCCTTCTGATGATGATTGGACAAGAACTGAAGTAGTTTGCAAGTTCCTTTCAATTTTTAACGACACAACGAAGAAATTTTTAAGAAGCAAGTATCCAACAATGAATATATTTCTGCCAGAACTTTGGAGGGTAAAAGATGTTTTGTACAGAAGCTGTAGTGGACCAGACTTTTTACAATCAATGACTATGGATATGCAGTTAAAGTTTGATAAGTATTGGTCTGAATGCAGTCTGGTAATGGTTGTTGTAGTCATTCTTGATCCTCGATACAAAATGTTCATGGTTATATTCATCTTTAATAAGTTGTATGGTGAGAAGAATGCCACTGAGGTCGATAAAATTCGTGATACAATTGACAATTTGTACAATTTCTATGTACAAACTTTGGGTTTCATGTCTTTCATGACACAGGTTGAGACTCAAACACAGACAACCCAAACAGAACTTAACCTCTATCTTAAGGAGCCACTTGTAGAGAACAAAGGCAAAGAATTTGATGTTTTAGACTGGTGGAAGTTGAAAGCTCGTGATTCACAGTACCATGTGCTGTCGTTAATGGCACAAGACATTATCAATTCCAATTTCAACCATGGCGTCAGAATCTTTTTTTAGTACGAGAAGTAGGGTCGTGAACAAGTATCGAAGCTCACTTACAATAGAATCAACATAGGATTGGCTATGTCCGATCTGGGGGACAGGGAACTCTGTTGATGAGGAGTTTGAGGAAGAGGAGGGTGGGATGCAAGATGAGACAGTACCTGCAACAATTGCATGAAGCAGGATAAGACATTGCCTTCTATTTCTCTTGCATTTGCTTACAACAGGATTTTGACAGTTATTTTTTTTAGAGTTAAATTGTAATATTTGATGGATGGATACCCAACGAGCTTTGGGCGAATGGTCTTCACCATAGGTTTGCTCCCTATAGGTGAGGGTTCGATTCCCCTCCTTGGCTTTACCCGATACACGTGGTTGTGGGTGATTGCGTGTATCCGCAGGGATTAGTCTCACTTCAAAAAAGAGGTGGGGACACCCTGTGCCTTCAAAAAATATATAAATAATTGATGGGTGGATGGATATTTTCATCTTTTCATTTAGGCTTTTAAATTAGTTAATGTTGTTTAAATCTCATATGGTTGGCTGATTGCGTTTATTTATCTTCATTCATTAATTAATTATATTGCCTTAACCCAACCAAATATTTTTTTCTTTCAAAATAAACACCTATAGATATGTCATTGGAAGAAGATCCATCAGCAAATATTTGGGATTATAGAGCCCAAGGACAGAAAGATAGAGTTATAATGCAAGTAGTGTGGAAACCAATTTGTAAACAAAACAAATCGGTTGAAATTACATTTGGCTTGTTGAGGAGACGCAACCCCATGTAGCAAAGCTCCTCGGGAAGTCCGGAATTTATTTCAAGCCATTCTCGACTCAAATACAAAGACTTTCTCTACCCCTTCCCCTACAACTACAACCAATACAACTAGCCACAGAAAATATAAAAGCAGGCCTATTATAATTGAAGAAGAGTTATGTAGAGGAACTGCCTCCACAATTAGTAAAGAAGAACAAGAGAGACTATTAAGGGAACAAAAAGAACAAGATTATAAAGAGGCCATAAAAGAAAGCTTGAAAATGGCATCCAGGACCAGACAACAACATCAACCCCCTCCAAGACAACATGATGCCGAAGTAGGCACAAGTAAATCATCAAAGTTTCTTAAAAGTCTCTCAGCATTCTATGGGCGGTTGGGAATCTCGTACAAATCGGATAATAAAAAGCGGCTGAAAAAACTTGTTGAATCTATGAATGAGGACGATAGAAAGGCATCTCCACCATCCGATTCAGCAGAGGTAAACAACCACCTTTTGGACACCTCCAGCTCGGAGCCAACCTAAAGTTCTCCCGCAGTTAAAGCCGTAAAAAGAGAACTAAAGGATGATTCTGGCGACGAACATGGAGGGAGTTACAATTATGGACAAGGTTACTGAGGTTACACGCCACAAAGGCATTCATCATACAAAGGATATTGAATGAATGAAATGTTTATTGGTTTATATGTGGACATGGTTTATTTACTTCTGATTTTTGACAATGTTTATTTACTTTGTTTGTTTTATAGACATGGTTTAATTACTTCTGATTTCAAAGAAGACCACTCTTAGTGCTTTTAAGCGACGTCTGTACATAGTCTGGACACCCCAAAGCTAGATTTTTAAACCTGGGCTCAGACGCTCAGCCCTCAGGTCAAGTGTTTGATCCCAAGCCCTTGCAGCATTGCCATAGTAACCCAGCTGTAACGTCTCGGAAAAATCCGTGCAAAAACCCGAGTATCACCTCAGGCAGAAATCACTCAGGACCGAATCCTTTAGAAATTAGACGAGAATTAGCTAGTGCTACACTAGAGTACCTGTAAAATTAGCACTAATCACTATAAATATGATCTGTAGGACCCAAAACGTGTAGAATCGTTAATGCTACACTACCTTAAAACTTAGGATCCATCTCAAAACCCAGTTGCTCTTGGGAGAACTTTGAAACTCCGTATCGGACCTGGACCGCACGTCGAAAGTCCGACTACCACGAAACTAGACGGTTATGACTGCATTACTGGACTTGACAACCATCTTGGAAATCAAGTCCTGACAGTACCCAGAAACGCACAATTTGAGCCCGGAGCGAAGTGTGTGAGAAACGCCAATATCTTTAGAAAACGAACTGAAACTAAAGTGAATTGAGTTGTTCACTTGCAGGCCAAATCTAAGTATTCTGACCGTCGGAATCTGACCCAATTACACCCTCGGATCAAGGAAAATTTCCAACACATGTCGGTGCACTTTTGGCCCTGATCGAGTACCGATGACCGTTGAACTGAAATTGGTCCGCCACGGTCGATCTGTAAATTCGATCGGACCGAAAACTCAGCTTGACCTAGATCCAATGTCAGGGAGCTTAAGTCCGACCGCACGCAGAAAAGGGGCCTCCAGAGCAGCTCCATTAGACTGAAACAAACACCTTTTGGATATAACCTAGGTATACCTTGGCCCTAGGGCCATTGCCATCAGTCCTGGGCCTATATAAGGGTCTTAAACCCTCTCTCTCGCTTTACATACGAATTTCTAACCCTAGGTGAGAGAAGAGAAAAGAAAGAGAAGGAAAAAGAGAGAAAGTGAGAGAGAGAGTTGGCATTTGTTCCGGGGATTCAATCTCGCCGCTCCACGTGCTTAACCACCCTTCTCGTGTCGCTATTCCGGCGATTCCGATTCCGTTCTTAGGTAAGAAAACTTAACCCTAATCTGTTTTAGGGTTTTCAATAGTGTAAATGGTGGAATAGCTAACCTATTCCCTGTTATAGGTTGTTGTGGTGCCGTAGACAAAGACTTAGCTTTTAAACTGAGTGCGTTACGAGTCTACCGGCGAAAGGTGCGGACTATAAATGTTTAGGTTATGGTTTTCAAGGCTTTCAATGTCAGTTAATGATTTATGACTGACTTGAATGATACCACATGCTTAGATGCGATGTTTCCCACACTTTACACCTATATGAACTGTATTGAAAATAGTGAAATCCATGTGTTTGTTGATATGCTTGAATGAATATGGAATTATGATTCGTGCTTGCCATGATTATTGATTGTAAATGTATGATCGTTGTATACGTGGCATCTCCTTGTGAAAGGATTTGCTATAACATGTGTTTTAACTAAGTTATTGCATGTATGTAATATGTGTAGTCTAAGTGTTTGATAAAATGCCTCAATGAGGAACTACTTGTTAAAATACATGTAATGAGGGTGTTGAGATAGGATTCTCAATTCCCTTAACCATGGTTATAGTTTTTTTTTATGTATCCTATACACCACTACGTGCTTTATGGTTGAAATGCCTATGTACGCTAATATGCACACTATGTGTTCGTTGAAATGCTCAAATGAGACTTATATTTAAGTTGGTTGCTACATGCTGTTTTGGACTAGCACATACGTATTCCTATTGTATTTGGAGTGTGTTTGGGACTATGGTATAGTCCAAGCAATCGGTAACAGGTCCTGGATTGGTGGCTGAGGTTGTTTCGCCACACCGGACGTGTTCGATGAATCCAAGTCGTACTTGGGTTGTCGACAGTGGTTAGGCCACACGGAGTGCTTATGCACTCCATGTCAATTGGCTTGACGTACGCTCGTACTATTCGAGCTCGTCAAGTAACCCGATTGACCCGATGTATGTTCACCATGTATGAACGCTACTGCTTGAACCTAAGGTACCAAACTCACCACTGGAAACCCCATTAACCTTGGTACCTCGATCCGCTAAGACTCATGAGCTGGACATGGTGGTATGAGACATCATGGTCGAGCTGTCGGCCTACGCTGGGGCGACGAGCCTCCCCGTAGTGACCAGTGAGCAACACCGCCTAGTGAGCCGAATACGGTGGTATGGGACACTGTATTCGAGCTGTCGGCGTACACTGATCAGGTGACGAGCCCTTTGTAGTGACCTCAAGCATACTCTAAGACTGCGTTGAGGCGACGAGCCTTTCCGTAGCCACTAGAGTATAAACTAGGCCTACACTGATCAGGTGACGAGCCCTTTGTAGTGACCTAGAACCGCAACATCGTATGAGATTTACTAGGACTGACGACCCTAGAATGGATCATTGTTCAAGAAATGATATAAGGGCGGTACCTTAGTTTCCCAATCCTGCTGTATGAAAAGGTCTAATAAAAACTCGGTAATCATGTTCATGCACCGCATTGCATGTGCCTTTGGCATTAGAGTTGAGCACTGTGGAAAGGATGTATGCCGCGACCATGAGATGACGTTCGCAGAGGTAGTGTAAGCGAGGGCATACATCATTAACACATAACATCCTTGCATTAACCAGAGTACTTAGGAATGCTTGTTATATTGCTTTATCATTACTGCTTGACTGAATTGATAACATATTAACCTTTGCTTTATAGCTCCACTGAGTTGATCACTCACTCCCACGTTCTGGGACAGTGTTGTACACACCAACCAAACTGTCTTAGCTGCAGGTGGTGGCGATGCCTACGAGGCAGAGCCAGACTTCGAGGATGACGAGGAGGCATTCTCCTACATGCAGTTATCGGGCGGGTTCATGTGAGCCGTGTCCTGATCGCCGGGGCTACAGGGACACTGACTAGAAGCCCTTACAATGTTATTCTGTATTTTGGAGCACACATGATGAGGACATTGTGCACACGCACGCCCGCACACCACTACCCCTACGCACGTACGTACGCAGAAGGAGGACCCCACCATCGATCTGCCTCGATGACGACGTCCAGGTAGGGCTTCCTAGCTAGAAGACAAGTTTTGGTTCAGAAACGTGGGCCCGATAGTCAAGAAAAGCCTATCATGGGATCTCATGATTGTGGCCCACTCGTCGAATTGATTTCATATTTTAGGTTTTGCTTATTGTTATTATTTAGAACATTGTGAACACTTTAGGTTTCTCTATTTGGTTTTTATTTTAGTTTACTTCATTGCCAAGTAATAGGTTGCCACATGGAGCGAGTTTTGGGATATAGGATTTTCCCTATAAATAGGCACCCCTTATAGTTCTTTTAATTTATTGAAGTTAATAAAAAATTTCTGCTTTATTTTTCTGCTCTCTTCGTGAGTTGTGGAAGAATTCAAAAGTGGGTGCGAAACCCTCCCTTTTCAAAGGGCTAACTACCGTAGTGCGAAGCCACATCGATCCCAATTTGCCCCCATCTTCCATCGTCTTTTTATCCATCTTCCCCCACCATCCGTACTTCGAATTTGTCCATTTGTTGCATCAGATTTCCTCATTACAGCAGGTTTCCAGATTTCAGCCCGCAGGTGAGCTGAAACTTCGGCGGAGTACCACGCACAAACCGTACATCGGATCGAGCTGAGATTTGAGGGTTTTGGAGTCCATCCCTGGCCGACCAGGGCCAAGGTGGCCTTTTTCTGAATAGTGGGCCCACACACGTGCAGCCGGGATCACACGGATGTCCGTCTGGGCCATTGTTGCTGTCCACACGCAGGATCATCTTTTGGCTCAGGTTTTTATCCTCTTTTATCCTCTCATAGCCGTTTTTCATGAATCCTAACCCTACATTACATGATCCCTAATTGATTTGCCCCTTTTTATCACCTTAGGGTTCCTTGAATTGAAATTAGGGAATCCCTGGGATTAGGGACTAATTTTTATGCATGAGTAGTTGATTTTATTTCCCTTTGACATCGTTTGGTTTATAATTTTTATTGGTCCAGTCCTAGCCTGTGTCGGCTTGGACCCGCATAGATTCCCCTTTTTAATTGTATGTTTAGATTTTCATGTGGGACGTGGAATTTGTGTGATTGTTTCTGAATTGGTAGGATTTAAGCCTGAAATCTTGCATATCATATTTAATTTTCCATGTCCTGCATCAAATTTGATATCAAAGCCTAGGGTTCTTGTAGAGGAATTCACCACATATTTAGGGTTCAGTTTGTTTGAGTCCTTCATGCATTCAGTCCATCATATATAGCTGAATTTTAGTAACAGTGTGTAGTCTCCTTCATATAGAGCCTCGTAGAGTCATTTAGTTTTTAGACGCATATAGTTGTCATAGCAGGTCCTTAGGTTGAGCAAGTCAGTGTATGCCCACACGTACGGGTCGCGGTTTCGGTTTGCATCCCATACTAAACATGGAGCAACTACAAGAAACAGTGGCCAAGTTAGCCCAGCAAGTTGAGTCCTTGAATAAGCATTTGGAACAACACATAGATAAAAGCCTCAAAGAAATAGAGGCCTCCTTCAGGGCAAACCCCACCACTGGGGAGGATGCCCAATCTCAGGCAGTTGGTAAGGAGGTTAGACCAAGGAATGGAGGCGGCCAAGGAGCTGGTCATGGGCGCGTACCTGTGCACCCACCCCGTGAGGGACATTATGATCAATATGACCCAGCTGCACAACTCCTCAAGGGAGTTAGGGTAGATGCCCCTACTTCTGATGGCCACTTAGACCCTAAAGCTTTTTTAGATTGGTTGGCGGATATGGACCACTATTTTGAGTGGTATGATATGTCGGATGCTCGACGAGTCCGATTCACCAAGATGAAGCTTGTGGGTCGGCAAAGAGGTTTTGGGCGACGGTTGAGCGAAAAAAAGAAAGAGCGAGGGAACTCCCAATAGTTCATTGGGGAGAAATGAAAGAAACACTGAAAGAGAAGTACCTCCCTTTCTCTTATCGCATGTGGTTGATTGAGGAGTAGCAGTCTCTTCGACAGGGTTCTATGAGTGTTGCTGACTATATTGAGAAATTCGAAGAGTACTCGACCCGCTGTGAGGTTGATGAGGACCCCGTACTCACCCTTACTCGTTTTAAAACGGGCCTCCGTCCTGACATTAAGAGAGAATTGCTCGCCAAAGACATAGACACTATCGAACAGTTGTACCAGGTAGTGTTATATGTCAAGCAATACCTTAAAGCATCTGTGGGAAGGCGGTTTGACTATCGCGAATCCGGTACTAAGGCCAACCCCTCTGGGGCTAGACCTAACACGGGATTCCAAAACAAACCTTCCCCTAATGTTCAACCCAGACCTAAGGATGATAAGGGTAAAGAGATTGTCGGGTCTAGTTCACATGGAAGTGGGGCCACTAGGTGTTTTAGGTGTCAGTGGTTTGGTCACTTTGCTCACCAGTGCGGCACGAGAGAGGGCACCAAAGTACTCCTTATTGATGGGCAAGTAGAAGTAGTGCCCCCAGAGAGTGATAGTGAGGAGGAGGAATATGAGCCAGTCGGAACCCCTAGTGATGAGGAAGAGGGAGCACAAGAGTCTGTGACCCTCGCAATTGTCCGTTGCGCCCTGGCTCAAGCCAAGAACACTGATGACTAGCGTTGCAACACGATCTTCTACACTTATGCAAAATGTGGGGAAAAGAGCTGTAAGATGATCGTGGATAGTGGTATTTGTGCCAACGTGGCATCGACTAGCACTGTGAGTCGTTTGGGCTTAAAGCTGGAAGCCCATCCTCAGCCCTATAGGGTCTCCTGGGTTGATGAAACATCCATTCCAGTCTCGCACCGCTGTCTTGTCCCTAGTCAGTTCGGATCTTATAAAGACACAATTTGGTGTGATGTTGTTCTTATGGATGTGGGTCATGTCATTACGGGTAGCCGTGGCTCTATGACAGGGATGTTACCATATTTTGTCGTTCAAATGTGTGTACATTCTGGTTTGAGGGCAAGAAGGTTAAGCTAAATCCTCTGCCACCCAAGAATACAACTGGAAAAGAGTTCACCACACTGAGTGGTGTGAGCGGCCCAAAAGTGAAGGAGTCGAAGTCCAAGTCCAAACCGCTCCATATGTTGAATGCCAAAGATTTTGAGCGAGAGATGGAAGCGAACTCGATGATATACGCCCTTGTGGCTAGGGAGAGTGTACCAGAGACTAGCGTAGAGTTACCCACTGAGGCCATTCAGGTGGTACATGAGTTTCGTGATGTTTTTCCTGATGATTTACCGAATGAGCTTCCCCTTATGAGGGATATACAGCATGCCATTGATTTAATCCTTGGGGCAACTCTACCAAACCTCCCACATTACAAAATGAACCCGAAGGAGCACGCTAAGTTGAAGAGGCAGATTGATGAACTCTTAGAGAAGGGTTTCATTCGAGAGAGCATGAGTCCGTGTGCCATGCCCGCCTTTCTTACACCTAAGAAGGATAGCACATGGAGGATGTGTGTTAATAGTAGGGCTATCAACAAAATCACAATCAAGTATCGACTTCCCATACCGCGTCTTGATGACATGCTAGATATGATGGCTAATGCTACTATCTTCTCAAAAATCGACCTCAAAAGTGGGTATCACCAAATCCGTATACGCCCTGGTGATGAGTGGAAGATGGCCTTCAAGGCGAAGGATGGGCTATATGAGTGGCTAGTTATGCCTTTTGGGTTAACAAATGCCCTAAGCACTTTCCTGCGTGTGATGACCCAAGTGTTGAGACCCTTCATGGGGAAATTCCTGGTCATATGCTTTGATGATATCTTGATTTATAGCATGACTAAGGAGCAACACCTCAACCATTTGAGGCAGGTTTATGGGATCCTTAGGGCCGAGAAGTTGTACGTCAACCTAAAGAAGTGCGCGTTCTTGTCTAGCAGTGTAATCTTCTTAGATTTTATTGTGTCAGTTGAGGGTGTATCGGCGGATCCCGAGAAGGTCAAGGCCATCATTAATTGGCCTGAACCCCGCAATATTCATGAGGTGCGCAGCTTTCATGGCTTAGCCACTTTTTATAAGCGGTTCATTCGAGGCTTCAGTTCCATTGTGGCTCCCATCACGGACTGCATAAAAAAGGGAGAGTTTCAATGGACAAAGGCCGCCTCGAAGGCCTTGAAGGAGATAAATGTCAAGATGACCGAAGCTTCAGTCACGCGACTTACAGATTTTTCAAAAGCTTTTGAAGTCGCATGTGACGCGTCAGGAATCGGCAGAGGAGTACTTAGCCAGGAAGGGTACCCTGTCGCCTTTTTTAGTGAGAAACTGAATGAGGCGAAGCAAAGATATTCCACCTATGATAAGGAATTCTACGCGGTAGTGCAATCACTACGCCATTGGCGACATTACCTGTTACCGCAAGAATTCGTCTTGTTCTCACATCACGAGGCCTTGAGATACTTGAACTCTCAAAAGAAATTAAGCCCCAGGCACGCTAAGTGGGTTCAATTCCTTCAAGAGTACACTTTTGTGCTTAAGCACAAGGCCGGTGTAGAGAATAAGCCTGCCAACGCGTTGAGTCGTCAAGTCGCATTACTCAACTCCATGAACGTTGAAGTTATGGGCCTTGAGCGCATCAAACAAGAGTATTCTGAGTGTCCAAATTTTGGAGTTGTGTATATGTCTTTATTAAAGAGTCCGTCAGGAGCTAATAGTGAGTATTTGATTTTGGACAGATATTTGTTTACGAGTGACCGCTTGTGCATACCACGCACCTCCCTTCGCGATTTTCTTGTCTGGGAGTTACATTCAGGGGGCGTTGCAGGTCATTTTGGTCGTGACAAGACCATTGCCCTAATGGAGGATAGATTTCATTGGCTAAGCCTCAAGCGGGATGTGACCAAAATTATAGGGCAATGCCGTACTTGTCATTTGGCAAAGCAGAGGAAACAGAATACATGATTATATACACCTTTGCCAGTCCCATTCATCCCTTGGCAGGACATCAATATGGACTTCATGCTTGGACTTCCCAAGATTATTCAAAAGCATGACTCCATATTCGTTGTCGTGGACCGTTTTTCTAAAATGACCCACTTCATTCCTTGTTCTAAGACCTCCGACGCCTCTCATGTTGCCAAGCTATTCTTTAGTGAGGTTGTCAAACTGCATGGGTTACCAAAAACCATAGTGTCTGACCGTGACGTGAGATTCATGAGTTACTTTTGGAAGACACTATGGCACATGATGAATACTAGGCTCCAGTTTTCTTCTGCCTACCACCCTCAGACCGATGGCCAGAATGAAGTGGTTAATAGGAGCCTAGGGAGTTTACTTCGATGTTTAGTGGGGAAGCATACCAGGACATGGGACGCCGTACTACCCATAGCCGAGTTTGCATACAATAGTTCTGTCAATAGGTCCACAGGTCTAACTCCTTTTGAAGTCGTTACTGGTTATAAGCCTAGGAAACCTATTGATCTTATCCCCATGTCATTGTCCCATAGGCCATCAGAGTCTGCAGAGTCTTTTGCGCATTACATACATTCATTGCATCAAGAAATCAGGCGAAAGATCACTACTAGTAATGAGCATTACAAATTTTCTGCAGACCTACATAGACGTTTTAAAGAGTTCAATATTGGGGACTTTGTGATGGTCCGTATCAGGCCCGAGCGGTACCCTCCAGGGGCCGTTCATAAGTTACACGTGCGTAGCGCTGGGCCCTTCAAAATTATAAAGCGAAACGGTCTCAATGCGTATAAGGTAGATCTTCCACCTTCCATGGGAATTAGTTCCACATTCAATCTGGAGGATCTAGTTGCTTTTCAGGGATCCATTGATACTTTGTCCGGCCCTTTGCCCACCCATCCTGATGTCCCAACCTTATCCTTTGATGCATGGCCTCTTCCCGACCTTTCATCCCAGCCTCTGCCTCCCATACCTAGCCTTCACACACCCAGAGAGGAAATAGAGGATATCCTGGACCATGAGATAATTTCCACATCGGATGGCGGGTTTCAGAAATACCTAGTTAAATGGAAGTCACGCCCAGCTTCGGACAGCGCGTGGCTCACTGAGGAGCTTCAGAGACTTGATCCCGACATCCTAGAGCGGTTCAGGAGTTTTATTTCGCCAGTGGCGAAATCTTCGCAGCCGGGGAGAGTTGATGAGGATATCATGCATACGCACGCCCGCACACCACCACCCCTATGCACGTACGTACGCAGAAGGAGGACCCTACCATCGATCTAGCTCGATGACGACGTCCAGGGAGGGCCTCCTAGCTAAAAGACAAGTTTTGGTTCAGAAAAGTGGGCCCGCTAGTCAAGAAAAGCCCATCATGGGATCTCATGATTGTGGCTCACTCGTTGGATTGATTTCATATTTTAGGTTTTGCTTATTTTTATTATTTAGAACATTGTGAACGCTTTAGATTTCTCTGTTTGGTTTTATTTTAGTTTACTTCATTGCCAAGTAATAGGTTGCTCACATGGTGGGAGTTTTGGGGTATAGGATTTTTCCTATAAATAGGCACCCCTTGTAGTTCTTTTGATTCATTGAAGTTAATAAAAAAATTCCTGCTTTATTTTTCTACTCTCTTCGTGAGTTATGGAAGAATTCAAAAGTGGGTGCGAAGCCCTCCCTTTTCGAAGGGCTAACTACCGTGGTGCGAAGCCACATCGATCCCAATTCACCCCCATCTTCCATCATCTTTTTTTCCATCTTCCCCTACCATCCGTACTTCGAATTTGTCCTTTTGTTGCATCAGATTTCTTCATTACAGCAGGTTTCCAAATTTCGGCCCATAGGCGAGCTGAAACTTCGGTGAAGCACCACGCACAAACCATACATCGGATTGAGCTGAGATTTGGGGATTTTGGAGTCCATCCCTGGCCGACCAGGGCCAAGGTGGCCTTTTTCTGAATAGTGGGCCCCACACACGTGCGGCCGGGATCACACGCACATCCGTCTGGGCCATTGTTGCTGTCCACACGCGGGATCATCTTTTGGCTCAGGTTTTTATCCTCTCATAGCTGTTTTTCATGAATCCTAACCCTACATTACATGATCCCTAATTGATTTGCCCCTTTTTATCACCTTAGGATTCCTTGAATTGAAATTAGGGAATCCCCTGGATTAGGGACTGATTTTTATGCATGAGTAGTTGATTTTATTTCCCTTTGACATCGTTTGGTTTATAATTTTTATTGGTCCAGTCCTAGCCTGTGTCGGCTTGGACCCGCATAGATTCCCCTTTTTAATTATATGTTTGGATTTTCATGTGGGACGTGGAATTTGTATGATTGTTTTTGAATTGGTAGGATCTAAGCCTGAAATCTTGCATATCATATTTAATTTTCCATGTCCTGCATCAACACATGTATATTCATTTTGTACATTTTGGGAGTATAGATGTATATATTTAACCCGGTAACATGATCACACTTCGGAGACCTACTACAGTTCATATATCTTATACATGTATTACAGTCTTCCGCTTGCAAAACTCACTTGTCTCTAGAGTATGATATGTTGTCTTGGTATAATCCCATTCATGTTTAATGCACTAATACAGACAACATTTAATCATCATTATCTATGTTGCATAAGTGATGTGTTAGAACTCGGGAGTTGGGCCTATGCTCGACCCCCGATTTTCAGGGTGTTACACCAGCCCACCGACCTGATCCAACTCGGTGCCAACTCAATCCCCAAGGCTAGATTTTTAAGCTTGGGCTTATCCCTCGGGTCACGTGTTTGAGCCCAAGACCTTACGGCCTTGCCACAGTAACCCGGCCAAGTGACCTAATCCGACTCGGTGCCAACTCAATCCGACTTGGTATTTCTGACCGAGTCGGACTCAGTTCGGATCAGTCCAACCCAAACCCGAACTCGGATCGAGTCAGGCATGTTGGACTTGGTACTAAGTTGGATCGAGTTCGAGTCAGGCCTTTTTCAAAACCGGATTGAGTCAAGTCGGACCTAACTCGGTCCGACTCGACTCGATGCCCACCTCTAATCGTATAGGTAATGGCGGTGGCCGTTACGACCACCATTACTGTTATGGAATACCTTGTTTACAGCTAAAAAAATGGATCGAAATCAAAAATGCTCACTGCATCGAATAGGTGAGATATATCAGCACTACCTATGCCCTTCGTATCGCACAGAGGGGATACAACATATATCATGGGATATATCGGCTAATATCACCGATATTTAAAACACTGGTTTTAAGTGATAGTTTTACCTTCCAACTTTTATTGATAATTTTTAGCTTACAGTCATGCACAATGCATAGGACTCAGACACGGAGAAACTTGCTCCGCTTCCAGCATACCTACACGAAGTGCAGAAGTCTCCTCATGTCCAGCATGCAGACCACCCGACGTAGAAAGACATAGTCCGTGCGCAAACCTCTACTTCATGGCTGTAACTCTAGGCCTGGTAGACTGGACCTGCTACACTCCTCCTGTTGCAGGCCTTTGATCCATACATTTCATATGTCCAGTCTGAGTGATTTTCTGTAGAAAGATGGGCTGCACCCCAATCCCATCCGTTGGATCGATTGGGACAGTTGATTGCTGTGATGACAGGCCACTATTTGAACAATGATCGATATAGGCACTAATGTCCTCATCTTATACAAGTCTAAGGTCACAACCAGAAAGATCGTATAAAATTTAACACGTTCTAGAGATCTTGAGAAATTAATTATTTAAACATGTCACTACGGTATATTTCCAATTATGAAACTATAGTATATTATGTCATCCAAACACAATTACCCCTTAACAACCAAATGGAGTTGCCGAAGTTGATCCCAAGATTTCCCCAACCAAGCATCGAAGAAGAGGGTGGCAAACATGATATCCAACAGAGAAATGAATGCGGTAGAAGAAAGGGCTGTTGGCCCATAACTAAATGTAGCCAACAAACCACAGTCACAAGATTATTTTGTACAGTAGGTTTCACATGTTCTTACAAGGGGAATTGTATTCACTATATTTAATTTCTTTAAGGGCATGTTCGGATTGGAGGAATCCATCAGAAAAGGAGGGAAGAGAAACTTTAACTCCCATGATTTGACAGCAGATCACGTTTGGATACACGTTTAAAACCTTGGAATCAATGTCTGATAGGAAAACCCCCAGAGATTCATGCATCTCGAAAAGGAATCCTTGCAATAGGAACTGTGACCATTATTGATGTTTTCCACCATAGCATTTTGCAGTCCAAAAAACACCCTGTTTAAAGGAATCCAGGAGCACAGCAACTTGAACAAATAATTTTCTCAAAGAAAAGGCAATAATAATAATAATAATAAACAAATAAATAAATAATAGAAATTAAAAAAATTTTAAAAAAAAAAATTGAAGAAATAATCATTACATGAACATTGAAATTTACTTTCCCACACCATGGATTCCTCCAATCCAAACATGGCCGTAATAGTGTAAACCATGTGGAATTCCTTCAAACATGAAATGATAAAAGAATGACCTTTTCCATTTAACCTGATTCTTGCAATGAGTGTCACAAGGACAATAGCCAGGTGTACATTCTGTGCTAGTTAGTACATTCAAACACCTGTCTCCACATGCACTATCAGGATGATTAGCATCATACTGGCATATGCATATAGCCATATCCTCCTCTTTTTGCTTCTTGTGCCTACATAAGACCATAAATGGTAACCCAATAAGAAAATGAAGAAATGACAACAAACTGCCATACATTACAAGCATGTTAGTAATGCCACTAAATCTTTTTGGAAATAGAAAATTACAGTCATGAGTAGGTTCAAATTGACTAAGTGGACGATAAAGCATTCAGGAAGCTCTACATCATAAATTAGGCCAAAAGCACACATTGTTTGGCATAGAATTTGTAATATTTGGCTAACCGTAACTCTTTGGAAATAAATTTATCACTGGAAAACAAAGCAGCAAGCTTTTCGAATTTTTGCAATGTTATAACAGAACAGCGAGTTTAATATTTGTTGGCTTGTATGCCCTTGAAAGCCAATCAGGTTGTCCATGGACACTCATACAGCACTATGTTTTTTATTCCCTGGAAGGCAAGCAAGATTTTATTGCTAACTAAAATGGCAAAAAAGCCAATTACAATCAACAAGAAGGACGACCAAGGCAGAAAAGGTAGCAGGATCAAATTGCTCCACACTGTCAAATAATCCATCAAAGTGAAGTCTAATTGCTCTCATTCCAATGAAGCCACATCTGATGGGTGGGTGATGTGATCATCATATAGGTAGATAAATTCAACGAGTCCCCTGGTTGCATTGTAGAAATCTAAGCGCCCTAATATGATCAATGACAATGGGAGACATGGTCTTGCAGTTCCTTGATATCAGAAAGGAGTTAGTGATCAGTGATGTGCTTGGACACTTCGAGCGAGGTTGTCATGGCACTGAATGACTGCTTAGCAGTTAGCACTAGCGGTGGCAATGGGCTGGTTTTGGACCTGGCTATGTTAGGCTCAGGTCCAGCCCACAACTAAGACCCGAGGCCAGAGCCAAACATGGGCCTAGCACAACATGCCCAAGCCCGAGCGAAAATAAAAAATAAAAAATGGTTGGGCCCCAGCCTGAAAATTGGTAAATTCCCTATTTCCCACTTGAATGCACTTGATCTATCTGTTGATCAAGCATGCCACACATGCACAAACAAATAAGTATTTTAGAGGAATGAAACCAACAGTCTACATTCAAGATGGATGGGTTGCCTAACCAAGGATTGGAACGACATGTTGTAGGATATAACATGTGCATATAAAGTCGGGTTGGGCTAAAATGACTTGAGCCCAAACCCGACCCAAGAATCGATCGGGCCATGCATGCAAGGCCCAAGCCCGGCCCACAAGCCAAGGTCCAAGCCCAGGCCAAAATCAGGTCAGGCTCATCCGTTCAGGCAAGCCACCCAGCCCATTGCCACCCTCAGCAATGATTGATTCAGTCACAACTAGTTGGAGATGGGTGCTTACATTAGTACATGGGCGTGCACAACACGATTAGCTGGCACATTGGACATGACCAATACGGAGGTTTGCTCTTTGGTGCAACTTAGAGAGCAACAACTACATATGTTGCCAATCCCCAGACCATAGGGAAGGGTATGGAGATGGAAGTTCTCTCTTCAGATCACTTTGATGCATGCCAAGTAAGCTCCAAGGAGGGGAGATGCCCGACTGCAATTCGGTCATCCAAAAGTGAAACTGTGCATGCCCTAACTGGGATCTAAACAAACTAGCACCCTGGTGAGGATTGCTTTCACCATGGAAGGACACCGTATCCAATCAGCTAGTGAGTCATGTTAGCATGCCTTCTTTTGTGCCCAAAGGATGTTTTCCAAAGCAATTTTGAAAGAAAAGCAGTCTTTTTTTCTTAAAAGATTCTGTTTTAGGTCATGGTCAATAACAAACCCAACGGTAGATTTTCAATTTCTATATGGTGGGGTACACTTTGAGACATGGGACCATCTAATGGAGCGGTGATGATCAAGTGGAGGATAAACATACGGTGTAGACAAATGGGTGTGAGGTCATGTGCATGAAGACCTCTTTCATAAATATAGGATAATGATGGCATCCTTTGTAACTAAGTTAAGGTAATAGGGTATTAACCTCATGGAGCTCTATGAAAAATGCCCATAAAGTCCTACGCCCATAAACTAATTATGTCTCCCTCTACTAAAAAAATTAGGATTTGGGGTGAAGAGAGGGAGCCCAACATCCTTTAAAGAGTTAAGCGCTCTGGTTAAGTTGGGGTGGGAGCTTAAGGGGGCCACCTACTTTAGGGTTTGGTGGCTCTTCTTCTCCAAGAGGTTTGATGAGATCCCGCCTTCATTGCTATTTGTTTGCTTTGATTTTTGCTTACCTTATCATCACATGATTTTGAGTTCCACTTGATAGCCAACTAAATTCACTTTTTCCTGGCAACTGAATTGGTATTAGAGTGAGGTTCCAAGGCTTAGTGGATGTGTAGGATGGTTACAAAAATCCTAGCTTGTGCTGATTCTTGTTGATCGATTATAATTCTTCTCATTCATCACAAGTGTTGCAGGGATGGTTTGTGGATCACCGTGGATCCCAATGTCATGCCTGAAGCAAACATGGGGTATTTCAACCTCGTCACATGGGGGCTGTCTAGAATGGTTTTCAAGCATTCTTTCAAGACTTTTTCAGGGTGATAACATTGAAAACATAGCAAGAAGATAGGTTCTTTAGCATGAATGCATGAAGGGAAGGAGACTATTTTTCCTCTCTGTTGTAATCATCTAAAGTTAATTAGCATGGTGACTCGTTGATCATTCTAATGTGATTAAAACTCACCTCGAAATCATATGTTCATGATTGGAGAAGAAATGAAACAATGGCCTCCGTGGTTTCGATGAAAATAGATCTCAAGGTTTTCTATTTTCAAGCTAAAGTCAACCAGCTATAACTTCCAAGTCTTGGAGTTTTTCTAGTACAGATTTCATCACTTTGTAGCCCTCGATCAAAGCTTCAAAACAATCACAGGGCCTAGACCGATGCACAATAACAGCCTTGGGGCTGATCAATCTCAGCACTTGCTATGAATGGGCATTTTTAAAACCCCAAAAGTTGGGATGTAGGAGATGGAGATGATGGTCTAAGCTATGTAGGTCCTGTGGATAACATGTGTAGGGCCTGGATCATACCCCCCAAAAGTTCACAACATGACAGAATTCTCCTTGGAAAATATCACAAGAGTCTGGAATTGTGTGGAGTGTGGAAATTGCAATTACGGCCAAAATTTCTATTTCTGGTTGGAGTGGTGATTTGACAAGATTTCCAGTCTTAAATGAAGCTCATTGTTAGAATCCTACTAAGAACATAGACCTTAAGATCTAGAAAGTTTCAAAAGAAGCACAGTTACAGTTTGGATTCTATAATGTTTTAAATTTCATATTTTTGAGATAGAATTTTCCAAAAGCAGTGGGTATCATCTATTTTCACTAATCCATTTGGATCTTTTTTACATCCATCGTGCTTCCAAAATACATGAACACCTATGGCTCAGATTTGGATTGTAAAAGATTAATAGATTCATGGATCTTGATGTTGCTAATTTTGTCAAAAAAAACTTCACAACTGCCACTACTGGATGATGAGGACATCACGTCACGTACACCCTTACGTACATATCAAAGGAGGAAGCGGGCCGCGCTGATTTCCCTGTGGCTAGGCAAGTACTCGTGATCGTGTTGAAGACCCCATGTGCATGTACGAGCATCTGTAAGACCCCACACTGGGAAGATGCACATGGGCCGCTTTATGGAGTGATCCAGACCGTTGGATCGAAGGGACGCGACGATCGGGCCGTTGGATCGCATGGATCACATGATCAGGCCACTGATCGTTGATCATCCACATTAGTTTTAGACATTATCATAATTTAGGATTTAGTTTTTGATTATTTTATATTTGGACACATTATGAGTGTTTTAGTTGATTTTATTTAGACTAGGACTAATTTCGTTAAAATTCACAAGATAGGGATTTTTGTAATTTTTGAAACTTCTTGGATCTATAAAAAGAGGGGGGGTGTGTGACCTCTCTCCCATTGGATTTTCGTGATAAGAGAGAGAGAGAGAGAGAGAGAGAGAGAGAGAGAAGCTCTTGCTTTCTTCTCCCATCTTCATGCAATTTAAAGATACTTCCATGCAATTTGGAAGGAAGATTGGTGCGAGGCTAGGCTAATCTTCATCAACGGAGGTCCAAAGTCTCCATCTATCCCCACACCATCTTCTCTTTTCTTCCCCATCCAGGTATTTTCTTCAGGTTCTTCATTCTCCCTATCACAGATCTTCGTCTTCTCCCAAACCCAACCTTCTCATACCCATCCACAATCCAAATTCTAACCGACCTAAACCCATCCTCCCACGCCACACGTGTGATGATACAACCACACGTGTCAATCTCACCTACCCAATTTAGTTTCCCACCATCATTATATCAAAACCCCTCTCTTCCATCCACGAAATCCTAACCGTAAACCTAAAATTCCTAATTTTCCTACTTTCCCAAATTACTCGAATTCTAATTTTCACCCTAAGTTGTATTAGGTTTCCTATTTTGAAATAGACTATATCCTATCCTAATTGGATGTCCCTACATCCATTAGATCCTAGTTTCTTTTTATTTAATGATCTTTAGTTACGATGTTGGTAGCTTAGGCTAGGATTATGCATGGTTTTCTTTTGATCTTCATGATATATATGATGATTATAGCGATGTTTGTGTTTTTTGTTAAATATCTTAATTCGGTTATTTGATCTCGTATGTTACTTAGTTCATGCATCAATCCTGCATCACTGGACAGATTACAAACCAACTTTAACCTATCATAAACTTTAATTGGTGATGAGTTTTCGCAAACTGCTTTTTTGTGTTGGTTAAATCCATGGATGGATGGACTATAACTATACAAAAGTTTGTAGTGGCATGATATCATTTGACGGGTAGTTCAAGGATTTTGTGATCATTCTGAAGTGTTGCATATGTTGGTTGTAAAATTCCTAATTGGGTCACATGATGTCTAACCACCATCTTCAGTGAGTTTGGATGGCTGCATTAGGCCTTTGATTCATATCCAAACCAAATCTGACATGGCTCATCACCCATGGATGGTCATATAAGTTGGAGGATCTTATCCATGGAAACCATTCTTCATTATTGAGTTGATTGTTGAATGTTATTACTTGCAATTGATCCATTTATTTGTTTTTATATGAGCTATGGTCCCAGAACATTCTATCTTGCATGGGTATAGCATGTGATTGCATGACCCTCATCATGGATCACATATGGGGCCTGCTTGAAACAATGATTCATTGCTTGGTTGATGTTTTACCCCATGATCACTGGGCGTTGGATCAAAAGCAATGTATTGATAAAAATCAATGGATAATTGGGTTCCACATGATGGATTGATCATTGTCATCAAATATAACTCCTAAAATAAGTGCTTTGTCTGACCCAGTGTTTTTAGTAGCACTGTAGCATAGCGTGTAGCGTACGCTACGTAGTGTAGTGTAGCGAAAATGCTATGTAGCATATGCAAGTAGCGTAATTCCCTGGTAGCGTAAGCTACAGGGTATGTAGCGTAAGCTACAATGCATGTAGCATACACTACATGTAGCATAGAATAGTGTATAGCATGGATAGCATAAGCTACCTAAAATCTCTTTTTTAAAGTGTTTTTTCTATGTTAGTTTAACACCTATTTTAAAATGGTGATGACTTATACCTATGACATATGGCACTACATTAAATTAATCCAGACCATTCAAATTGTGGTCCATATCGTAGATAGAGCACTTAGATCAATCTGGACCATCCAAATTGTGGTTTATACCATGAATTTGTGATGTTTCAATAAATAAATAAAGAAGTCATACTTAGAAATGTCTAAAGGCAAAGAGAAAGAGAGAGAGAGAGAGAGAGAGAGAGGAAAGAGAGAGATTTTGCATGGAAACAAGTGGTTGATGATCCAGATTCGTAGCCAAGAACTCATAAAAATTATGCATTTTGTAAATTTTATCATACTTTCTATTATTTTAATTAAAAATATTACGAATTGTGTAGCTTACACTACACGCTATGTAGCTTACGCTACATGCTATGGAGGACCAAACGCCACGCTATACGCTACATGCTATTTAAAACACTGGTCTAACCGTAAGAATTAAAATGCAATCACCCACAAAAAAGGATAACTAATATGGTTTGTGCGCTTAAAACTGCCATATATTCTGCCCCTTAGTAGGATGCAATGGAGGCTACGAAAGTTCATATGGAATGATTGACCTTTTAGTCTCGATGTATGTAACCAGGTAGTGCTTATGATTCACTATAATTTGGTCTCCACAATATTCAAAGAGAATGATTGTCAACTGCTAGCTGACATTCTCAATAAGAAAACTTGATGGCATTAGCTTCGTAGATTGGAGTAGAAAATTAGATCTAGTACTCACGGCAAAGGTTTTTAGTATCGGGATCAATGGATGTATTGCACCCTTGGGATACATATTGGTTATTGCATGCGAAATATCAGATGTATAGTGTAATGTTTTGCTGTTTTTAGAAAACACTGGGAAATTGGTCGAATTTTTCAATGAAACTTCAGGGGATGTTAAAAAAGACATCATTACACAGAAATCAAAAGATCACAAAAAAATAAGTTCTCATAATAAGTTTCCTTCGTATAAGGTCCTAAACTATGCATTGTTTGATAAGGTGGTGCAACGATATTCAAAATCAACTAATAAAGTTTATAAATCATAGAAGGAATGTATGAACACAATCAATTAATTATTTTTAAAAATTGCACACATTGCATACAAGCAATTGAAATTAAATTATCCATATTGTGTATCATGACTTAAAAATTAGGTTTATTTCCTCATCTGACGATAAGATTGGTGGACATTTCTTGGACAGTTAAGAATGAAAAATATCCAATGGTCATGTTTCAATAAATAAGTGTCCACGAATCAAAGGTCGGGATCGTTCAAAATTTTCATTTTAGGACTATGACTTAGCAACAGTGGTTCCACAACTTAATTGGTTTAATTTGAGTTCATATGTGAAGTGTTTGTAGTATCAGTATCATTACATATATCGTTGGTTGGGGGTACGGAAACTTGTATTAATATCACCAATACCCAGATATGTAGCGTTGATTGAGGGAAACATTGGGGAAACATGGAGAAAATGGTGGAATTTCTCAATGAAACTTCAAGAGATGCTAAAAGAAACATATTTGCATATTTAGAAACCAAATAATTACAAAAAAGATGTATACATAAGAAGTTCCTCTTTAATGGGATCCTAAAAGCGTGTAACGCTGACTTAGGAAAACATTGGGAAAACACAGGGGAAATGGTTTATCCATCCATCCATGCATGCACATACATACATACAAATGCACATGCATGATCCATACATCCATCCATCCAACCATCCATACACACACACACACACACACACACACACACACACACACACACACATCCATCCATCCATCCATGAATGCATACATACATACATACATTCATCAATGCATGCATACATATACACACATACAAACACGCATGATGCATTTCATCATACAACCATGCACCCATAAAAAATTGTGATTGAATTTTTTCTAATAAACAGATTTTTGGTGCAATCAATACAATGGTGATATTATCGAAATATCTCTAATACATTGGTGATACAAGCAACACTTGGAATTTACACAATTGAAAACATTGGCGATTCTTAGCGATATATCACCGATACCTGAAATTTTTTATAATACCGGTGTTATCGATATTGTCGAGCTACAGATAATACAAATAATTTTAGGGGATATTATTGATAATATCGGGGAAATTGCATATATGACACGTGTACAATTTCAGAGTGAATGAGCATGAATGTTGTACTTGCATATCATACACATACAATTTTTGCATGCATCTAAATAGAGAATAGGGATCCCGATGGCTTAGGTACGCCCCACCGCAATGTTTATGTGAAGTCCGCCCCGACCATCAAGTGCATCACCTCATGTAAGGCCCGGGACTAAAAGAATCAACCCCATCCATGATTCAGGTGGAGCACACAATTGAAAACAGAGTAAAGGGCAATGCTCACCCTCCAAAGTATTTCCTTTGGTGTGGCCTACTTGAATCATGGATGGGACTGATTTTTGGGCCCCAAGCCTACATTTTGTTATGGCATCTAATGGGTGGAGTGGATTTCATATAATCATCACGGTCAGCCCTATACAAATCAAGGATGGATATCTCTCTACCAATTGTTTCCATTGGTGTGGCCCACCTGAATCACAAGTCAGCCTGATTCTTTGGCCCTAGACCTAACATGGGATTACGCATATAATGGTTAGGGTAAATCTCACATACATATCAACGTGGGCCCCATAAAATGTCAAGGGGTCTGGTAAGATTTTTTTTAAATATATTAGTTGAAATGAAGGATGCCCACCCTTCATTTTCTTACAAGGCCCATCGTGATGCGGTATATGAAATCCACTCCAATCATTAAATGCATAATCTCACTTTAGGCCTAGGGCCAAAAAATCGGGCTAACTTGTGATTCATGTGGGCCACACCAAAGGAAACAATTGGTAAAGAAACATCCACCCTTGATTTTTACAGGGCCCGCCATGATGATTATATGAAATCCACTCCAACCATTAGATGCCACAACAAAATGTAGAAATGTGGCCCAAAAATCAAGCCCATCCATGATTAACATGGGCCACACCAAGGGAAATAGTTTGGAGGGTGAGCACTGCCTTGTACATTGTTTCAAATCATATGGTCCACTTGAATCATAGATGGGGCTGAGTTTTGGGCCCTAGGCCAAACATGGGGTGACGCACCTGATGGATGGAGTGGATTTCAAATAAACACCACGATGGGACCAACCTGAATTGCTAACCACTTTGCTCGCCTAACATGGGTGACACACTGGAGTAATAATGTTTTCCAGCCTTTTTTATTTCGAAAAGACTGGTGTAGAGAGAGAGAGAGAGAGAGAGAGAGAGAGAGAGAGAGAGAGAGAGTGGGGGAGAATGATAGAGAGGAATCACCAATTTTTTCCAGTTTTTGGGGCCTCCTATCACTAGTATCGTTGATACATAGCATTATATCGACAATAAATCAAAATGTATCGTTGATATCGGTGATACATTGCGATATATCATAATAATAACGTCAATATCCCAAAACCCATGAACTTAGGTGGGTTTCGTATCGTGCACGTGCGATACCGATAATATCAACCAATATTATCGATATTTCATTCACTACTCACGGCTAAGTTTTACAAGTTCGTCCTAACCACACAATGTCCTATCCCCTTGCACCGGGCCCTAATGAAACAAAGGTCGTCAAATTTGAGTATGATGTTAGGAGTTGTGTTAATGAAATGGCGAAATGTTACAAACTAGGGTCCATGGCCATCGTTATACAACATCATCCGAAGAAAGATCAAAGACAACTTTGTTTTAGCAGTTTCGCAATTCCAAGATGTAGAAGGATCTTCTACTCAAGAACATGTGTTAAGATGATGGCTTATATATAGAATTACACATACACACATACATGTATACATAAAGAGAGAGAGGGAGAGGTCCCAAGTCCAACCAATTGGAATATATAAGTTACGGTCCACCTAGTGGAGAACTTCCAACCTTTCACGTGTGTGCGACATCTAACCTACATGATAGGTTGGCCCTATCATAAGGATCACCTTGTGAAGCAATCAACCATATCTGCTCATTGAGTGGACCACACTTGTATTTTTGCTATTTATCAATGGCTAGACATTGTTTTCTATCGTGTGGCCACCTGATGAGTAGATAGGGCTGACTTTTTCCATGGGTGATCCTCCTTGCCAAACCAACCTATAGGAAGGGTTGGATATTACATTCACTTAATAGGTTGGAAGTTATCCTTCCAATGGACCATATGTTACAACCGCACATGTGGATAGGAAGAGTTAGTTTTTCTTTAAATTTGAAGAGTTAGTTTTCTTTCAAATTTGAAGAGTTAGCTTTCTTTGACTTTGAATTGAGTGTCCTATGAATAAGGTAAGATCATAGTGGTTACCAAAGGATGGGAAGGAGATTAGGGAAATCTTGGGTTGTTGTAAATTGTTATGGGTTGTTACTAAGATAGGGATAGGAGTCCTATGGAGAATAAATATACCATGTAAGCATCTTTATGATCAATAATGAAATTTCAAAGCTCCTAGGAGATGTTCTCTCTCTAACAAGAATGAGAGGTTGAATTCTTCCACTAATAAGATTTTAGTCCCTGATTCTATCTACAACAGCCTCTTTCTGGTACCAACAGTAACAGGATTGTTACAATTGGTATCAAAGCACTTTTCTGCAGTTTATGGTATGCACTCGATCAAAAGAAGAAGGCTACAAACATGGACCAGGCAGATCCTTTGCAGCAAATTATTAAGAGGATGAATAACATGAAGGCATCCTTCAAGAGATGAGAGAAGAAAATGCCGCACATGCACACAATCCACAAATCTCTACATACAGCCCAACTGCAAGATGTGGAAATACCGACCAGACGGATGACAATGGTGAAGATGGGGCCGTGACTCAGTAGTGCACCTTGCGACTAGAATTTCCACACTTTGACGGCAACAATCTGGTACCTTGGTTAAACCAAGCCAAGAGGTTTCTAAATTTCCATCTGATTCCAATGGATCAACATGTGGAGGTAGCTTCCTTCCCCTTGGAAAAAGAAGCCCTCTAGTGGTATCATTGGTTGGAGCAACAAAACAATGTCATCTTTTGGAGGACCTTTACAGAGGCGTTGCCATCACAATTCAGACCAATGGACTTTGATGATAGCTCCACGGATCAGGTTAGCTCTCTACATGACTATCAATCCGAGTTTGAACACATAACTAGCTGACTACCTGATATTATAAGTCGCCTTGTTAGTTTCCTCATCAAAAGACTCAAGGATGACATTTATTCGGATGTCAAAAGCCAAAAGCCCTTGACAATGTTTCAAACTATCTCTCTAGAGCAGTTGTTCGATAAAAAACATACTCAGCTGCATAAAAATTCAAGGTTTTGAGCTGCAAGGAGCAGGAAACTAGCCCCACCACCTATAAATGTGATGAGCAAGGCAACCACATCCAACTTCAAATGCTGCACATTAGACAAGATGAAGGAGCGACACAAGATGACTAAACCCCAACCTCAATTTAGCCAAGGAAATCGGGCATCTTGTGCAAAGTTAGTAAGCAAAGAACCCAAGAATCTGGAATTGTTACAACTACTCAACCAGTACGCAGATATATTTGAAGAACCAAAGGCCTGCCACCAGCTTGAGATCGTGACAATCAAATTAATTTACTGCTCAGAAGTGGGCCTGTCAATGTGCAGCTATATCGGTATCACTATAAAAGGGAGAGATTAAGTGCCAGGTGTCCGAGATGTTAATGGCCAGGATCATAAGACCAAGCAGCAGCCTTACTCCTCTCCGGTACTACTAGTTCTCAAGAAAGACAGCTCATGTAGAATGTGCATTGATTACCGTTCATTGAATGATGTAACGGTTAAGAACCGGTTCCTATACCAATGATTGATTAACTCTTGGGTGAGCTTAGAGGGGCTTCCTACTTCACGAAATTAGATCTTCATTCGGGATACCATCAAATTCGAGTAAAAGAAGATGACATTCCAAAGACAGCATTCTGCACTCATGATGGCCATTATGAGTTTTTGGGGATGCAATTTGGGCTAACAAATGCGCCAGCCACCTTTCCACTTTCCAGCTCTTGTGAACTACCTCTTTTGCAGGTACCTGTGCCAATTTGTGCTGGATTTTTTTATGACATCTTAATCAATAGCAAGGGGTGGGATGAACATTTGTCACAGCTACAAATTGTGTTCGATATACAACGCGAAAGTCAGCTATTTATTAAGCGTTGTAAATGTAGCTTTGGGGGTAAGCATGTGGAATACTTGGACTATATTGTATGCAAGGAGTGGTTGTTGACCCGAAGAAGGTGCAATGCATGATGGAGTGGCCTCAACCCACCACCATTAAAGCCTTACGAGGCTTCCTTGGACTTACCGAGAATTATAGGAAGTTTGTGCACAACTATGGGCAGATTAGTGCACCATTGACAGCCCTATTACAAAAAGACTTTCAAATGGGGAAAATCGGCGGAATCGGCTTTAGAAGCATTGAAAAGAGCCATGTCCACAACTCTGGTGTTAGCACTCCTTGATTTTTCCAAGCCATTCATCATTGAATGTGATGATTCTAAAGCAGCAATAGGGGCAATACTAATGCAAGAAGCACACCCAATAGCCTTCTTTAGTAAGGTGCTTCCTGAGCACGGCAAAGGTTTTAACACTTACGAAAAGGAAATGATCGCCATAATTTATGCCATCACCAAGTGGAGACCTTACTTGATTTGGGTGTCACTTTAAGATTCGAACAGATCATCGTAGTCTCAAATGTATATTGGATCAAAGGCTAACAACTCCAAATCAACAAAAATAGTTATCCAAGATAATGGGAGTAATTTACAAGGGCTCTAAAAATCAAGTCATTGATGCACTCTTTAGGTAAACCGCCAACGCATCATTAGCAGTCATTTCCATGTCGAAGACCCATTGGCTACAAGAGCTGGTTCTACAGACAGCTAGTGGTGCATATGCAACTGGTACCACAGAAAAAATTCGAGCCGGATCATCTAATTATACTAAATATACCATTGAACATGTTCAGTTGTGCTACAAGGGCAGATTGGTGTTAGATCTAAATGCATTGGGTAAAAAGGTTGTACTTCAACAAATGCATGACTCCTTGAAGACCAGCCATGCAGGTTAATTAAAACTAGCAAACGCATTCGTCGCCCATCTATAGGCAAGGCATGAAGCAAGACATAGAAGATAATATTGTTGCCTGTGACGTATGCCAAAGGAATAAGATGGAATCAGTTGCTTCACCGGAACTGCTACAACCACTGCCAGTTCCTTCTCGCATTTGGACCAACATATCCATGGATTTTATTGATGGGTAACCTCCTTCAAATGGTAAGCGTTCGATATTTGTCATGGTCGATCGGTTGAGTAAATACTTCACTTCCTTATCACATCCCTACAATGTGGCCCAAGTAGCACAAGTCTTCATTGATCATATTTTCAAACTAAATGGCAATGCCTAGCTCCATTGTTTGTAATCGTGATGTTGTAATGCAGGGGCATTTTCACACCGGGCTTGAGTGGGGTGGCCTGTGTGAAGCAGGAGCACACTTGGGGTGGGCGGCCTATGTGAGGCAGGTGGCTCGTGTGAGGCAAGACCCATGTAAAGTGGGGCCCATGGGGGGGGTTCAGCCAAGGGCCTGACCTGGGCTATGAGATAAAGGGATTGATTTGTCACACTTTATAAGTTCAAGCTTTTAGAGCAAGCGGTTAGTTGTCCTGCATCAAAACTGGTATCTGAGCGGGAGGTCTTGTGTTCGACACTCTTTGCCAGGGGTGATTAATGCAGGGGCATTTTGACACAAGGGTCGAGTGGGGTGGCTTATGTGAAGCGGGGACACACTCGGGGTGGGTGGTCCGTGTGAGGTGGGTGGCTCGTGTGAGGCGAGAACCATGTGAAGTAGAGCCCACAAGGGGGGTTCAGCCAAGGGCCTACCCTAAGTTATAAGATAAATGGATTGATTCGCCATGCTCTAAAAGCGGCTCGTGTGAGGCGAGAACCATGTGAAGTAGGGCCCACAAGGGGGGTTCGGCCGAGGGCCTACCCTAAGTTATAAGATAAATGGATTGATTCGCCACGCTCTAAAAGTTCAAGCTTTTAGAGCAAGTCGTTAGTTATCCTACATCATGTTGTTTTCACAAGTGCTTTTTAGAAAGAATTGTTTCGATTGCAAGGAATAGAGTTGTTGATGATCTCCACCTATCATCTCCAAACGGATGGACAGACTGGGCAGGGTAACCGATGTGTGGAGACCTATTCACGTTGCTTTCAGGGCCATCAACCACGATATTGAGTGCGATGGTTATCATGGGTTGAATGGAGTTATAACACCTTTCATGAATACATTAAGATGACGCCATATGTAGCTGTTTATGGACAGACACTTCGTACGATTAAAACTTATGTACACAACCATGGTCCATTGTGTGGAACAAGAGTTGTTGAAACAAGATAGCTCCTTCGACTCTTGAAGGAAAACCTTTCAGCGGCCCAAGCTAGGATGAAGACTTGGGCAAACAAATGGTGCACCGAATGGTCATTTGAGATTGGAAACATGATTTATCTTTAATTACAGCCCTATCGACAGTCGTCCATGGCTTTACGCAGTTCTACAAAATTAGCACCTCCATTTTATGGGCCTTATAAAGTGCTAGAAAAGGTAGGTACAGTTGCATACAAAATTGAGCTACCAGTCAATGTGCCTCCAGTATTGTCTTGCCTCAAAAAGAAGATTTGTGGCCAGTCAATCATTTCCACTACCTTGTGAGCTTACTCAGATGTTGGGGTCATAGAATCGTACTAGAGGCAAGTCTTGAACATCGAATCGTAAAGAGGAATAACAAAGATACCACTCAAGTACTAATCAAATGGGCTAATCTCCCAACATAAGATGCAGCATGGGAAATGTGGCAAAAAATTCAAAAGCATTATCCGGACTTCGAACCTTATGGACGATATTGATTTGAAGAAGGGTGGAATGTTACAACCCCGCAAGTGAATAGGAAGAGTTAGTTTTCTTTGAATTTGAATTAGTTTTCCTATGAATTTGAAGAGTTAATTTTCTTTTGAATTTGAATTGAGTATCCAATGAATAAGGTTAGATCTATGTGGTTACCAAAGGATGGGTTGTCATGGGTTACTAAGATAGAGATAGGAGTCCTATGGAGAATAAATATACCATGTAAGCATTTTTATGATCATCAATGAAATTTCAAAGTTTCTAGGAGATGTTGTTCTCTCTCTCTCTCTCTCTCTCTCTCTAACGAGAACAAGAGGACGAATTCTCCCTCTAATGATATTTTAATCCCTGATTCTATCTACAACAGCCCCTTTCTAGTATCAACAATAACAGGTTTGTTACACCATACCTTGTGGTCAACACAGTTAAACTTTAGATATATATAGTTTTGCTGAAGTCCCCACCTTCATGAGTAGTTGGGGACATTAGCAATGTCCCCAAAACGTTTTAATGGCACGTGCCCAATCATTAATTGGGACCATTCATTCAATAGTGCCATTGGGAACAACCTGTTGTGCAAGAATCGTGTTGATCAAATGATCCTAGCCCCTATTAATGAGGCCAATTCGTTAAACCATCGGTATTTTACGAACCATGTATCGCATGGTTGTAATCATCAAACCAAAGTGCTCATTAGAATCATAAGCAGTACAAAATAAGTTTGATCGGATAGATGGTTCAAGATGATCATTGGGCCTATTTTGTTTATCCACTCAATCTTGACTCTCCACTTTCGATGCTATTGATTAGATGCTTAGGATCATCTGATAGGCATGATATTGCACCATGGTTTGGCCCTACTTGTATGAAAGTGTGAATGGTTCAAATTGACTTTGGGTGTCCCAAATGTAATTAAAAAGATTTGGGGGCTAACGTCCTCGTAAAGGTAGGACATTAGCACAACAAATCCTTATGTGTGTAAACACACACACACACACACACACACGGTCTCAAGTCCAACTAGTTGGAACATAAGTTATGGTTGACACATAGATAAACCTCTCCAATATGTTGGCCCACCAAGAGGACCTATGACTTAGGATGATGGAAACTATCCTAGGATGCAAGATGAGAGATCAATTACACATTAATTTCATCAATCAACATGTAAAATCAATCATATCCACAAATTCAGATTTATAATACAAAGATCCTAGATTATCACATACGCAGTGCATGAAAATATAAAATAATTCAAGAGTGACCCACTTGGAAGTAAGGACTTCCAATATAGCTTGGGTAGTGCAACAACCACATGAATAGACAATGATGCAAGCAAAATTCTGGTTTGGAGAAAGTTTCACAAAAAAAATTCAGATTTTTATTAGGGTTTTGTATTCATGGATAGAGATTTAGGAATGGGGATTTTAGGAATTCAAAGGATCTACGGTTTAGGGAGTTTTGTATGGAAATCAAAGAGGGAAAACCCCAAACAGGGGCCCACACATGGCTGCCCGTGCAGACGCACGTGCATGCATGCATGTGCATGTGCGAGTCCACACGTGTCTAGGTAAGGGAAAAGAAAGGGAGGGAGGATTGAGTGGGGTTTTAATGTGTTTAGACGGTTGTAATGGAAGGGGAAGGAGGAAGACAAGAGAAGAAGAATACCTTTTGAAGAATAAAAATAAAATAAAAAGAGGAAGGATGCACATTAGGGAATCCACCACCGAGCAAGCCTCTACCCTTCCACAATTCAATTGAAATGGAGGGTTTCTCATGAACCCTAAAACATAAGCAGGAAAATTCTTTCCCATAAGAGAGCTCTCCCCCCCGGGGGCACTCTTATAATTAAAAATTCAACATAATTACAACTATGCCACTCACTTAAGTGAAATGGCTCATCATCCAAAATAAGAAAACTAAAACACTTATTATCAATCTAATCCATCGAATAAATCTTAAAAATAACAAAAAACATAAAGGAAGCAAGATCAGAGTCCAAGGGGCTCAGATCAAAGATCTGGTGGCCCGTTGGCCTGATCGACAAGATCCAACGGTCGAATCGACACAAAGTAAAAATCCTGAGTAAAATGGTCTCTTAAGCAGCCCACATGCATCATCCCAAAGTGGGGTCTTCCTAATGCACGTCCAATGCATGTGGGGTCTTCAAAATGGCCAGGCAAGCCCCATCTGAAACTCGTCTCCCATCCATAAAAAAATAAAAAATAAAAAATAAAAAATAAAAAATAAAAAGTTGAGTTGATGTGGGTAGTTGTCTCCGTCTCTAGTACACCCAAGTAGGTCCTCTAATGTCCCCATCAATGCTCGAGGAGGTCAGAATCAATACGTTGGAATTTTGCATCTATAATCCAGGTGTTGTCTGACTCCGGTCTATTCTTCCACTTCGCAAGGTATTTCTAATATCCTCCATGGCGGGTAGAGACCGCTTGGTGGTCCAGAACATTTTCAATCTCTTCCTTTTGACCAAGTACTGATGGAAGAGAAGGCAATAGGTGGGAAGCAGATTCTGGTAAAGGCCATGGGTTGGGGACGGGGTCAGGAACACCATCATCTAGAGTATGAGAAAGGCTTGCAGGACAGCTAGAAGGTGAATGTGTAGGTCCGTCATAAGGCACAAGGTCCTCCACGTTGAATGTTGCACTAATGCCCATGTCAGATGGAAGATCCACCACATACACATTAGGGCCCACTCTTGCCAAAATTTCATATGGACCTGCACTGCGAGCATGCAACTTCCTCACGGTTCTCTGTGGAAATCGTTCAGGTCTAATGCGGACCATGACGTAGTTACCCACCTGAAACTCCTTAAACCTACGATGTGAATCTATAGAGATTTTATAATGTTGATTACTAGCATTAATGTCTTCTTTATCTCATTGTGCAAATCATGAATATGCCGTGCAAATTCTTCTGTGGACTCAGATAGCCTGTGTGAAACGAACATGGGTATGAGATATATAGGCATTCTAGGGTTGTACCCAAATACAATCTCAAATGGACTCACTCCTATGGACATATTGATGGCATTGTTGTATGCAAACTCAGCTATGGGCAAAACTGCATCCCAGGTCCTAATATTGTCTCCCACCAGACATCGTAGCAGATTCCCTAAGCTTCAATTGACAACCTCCGTCTGACCATCAGTCTGAGGATCGTATGCCGAACAGAACTGCAACATAGTTCCCATCATGTGCCATAGAGTTTTCTAAAAATAACTCGTAAACTACGCATCTCGATCTGACACAATGATCTTCGGCAAACCATGCAAACAAACTAGCTCCCCAAAGAATATCTTAGCAACATTAGGGGAATCAGACATTTTAGAACATGGGAGAAAGTGAGCCATTTTCGAAAAACAATCCACAACTACAATAATGGAATCATGCTTTTAATCATCTTGGGGAGCCCAAGCACGAAATCGATGCTAATATCAACCCATGGGGCGTGGGGGACTAGCAAAGGTGCATACAGTGTTCGCAATATCGATACTATCAGCCGATATATTGGCCAATATTATCAGTATCGCAATCCTATGATACGAAACTCGTTGGAAGAAACTAAGAAAATTTGTATTATGCACAAATATTCCAAAAAAATGAGGGGGGGAAAAAAGGGAAACTTTCAATTGGGTGGATTTCCGTACCTGTAAAAGAGATTGCCTTGATTGGAAGCTGCATTTGGTGGGCCATTTGAATCGAAGCTCGCCATTCATAGGTTAGTGTAAAGAAAATCTCAATTCCCTTTTTTTCTTTCTTCAAATAGATTATTGCTTGAAAACGGAAGTGATTTCAAAAGAAAATGAGAAAAAAATCTAGTGAAATCTGGAGATTTGGGAGAGAATTCATGGTTTTAGGGTTTCGAAAGGTTGGAACCCTCTCTACAATAAAAAATGGCTTCCGAGACCTTTTTGATCTAGCCCGACTAGACGCAGATTTCATGGGAAAGCCTTCGCGCATGAAGTTCCTGCGTGGGATGCTAGGTGGGGCCCACCGTGATGTTTGTGAGAAATCTGCCATCTCCATCTATTTTGCAAGCTCATTTTAGGACATGTGACCGAAAATGAGGTGGATCTAAAACTCAGGTGGGCTGCATGAGAGAAAACACCAAGGATTCGGTGACCATCGTTGAAACATTTTTACGGTTGCGGAAGTTTCATATCAGGATAAGTTTTTCGTGTTTTCACTTCATCGCAATGGGAATGACCTCATAATTATCAAGTGGGCCATACCAAAGGAAAAGTGGTGATTGACTATTAATGGGCCACAAAAGTTCTGGATCAATCATATATTTGCTTTTTTCCTTTCATCCAGGCTCATGTGAACTTATCAACAGATTGGATAGTAAATAACACTACAAAAACATTAAGGTGAGCCCTAAGAAGGTTTTAATGGTAGGGCCTTCAATCAATATTGTTTCCTATGGCATGGTCCACTAGATAATTGGATCTGCTTTATTTTTGGGATGCAGTAAATTAAGGTGGCAAAACAGATGGACAGTGTGGATATACATGTCTTAATATATTTATAAATGTTATGCATTATATTTGAATATAGTTGCCTTAGTTCAATCAGATAACGCATGACTTTTATATGTTATGATTTAAAAGTCTGTATTAAGATTTTTTTAACAATACCTGAAGTTTCATTGAAAAATTCAATCATTTTCCCAATGTTTCCCCATGTTTCTCAAAAAGTGCGATAAATTATGTGATACAAATGATATCCCATGCGACAACTGATATGTATCTGTATCCCAAGGGTACAATGCATTGCGCTATACCGATATTTCAAACACTGGGTGTACATAAACCGGTGTTCTACTTCCTCTACTATGCCTGTTGACAGGTCCTACATTGCCCTATGATATTATCCACATCTCGCTTGAGACTTAACTAATAAAAGCGCTCCTCAACAAGGGCAATAGTCTTGTCACGCCCAAAATGACCAGCTATCCCTTCAACATGAAGGTCACAGATAAGAAAGTCATGGAGGGATGTACGAGGTATACACAATCTATCACCTAAACAAAAACTCACTGACTAGGACGAACTCACTACCCCTAAACTGACCATCTAACAACGATACGTACACCTCTCCAAAATCTGGGCACTAGGATAATCTTCCTTTAAGCGCTTAAACCTAGTGACTTTAACGCTCATGGAGTGGAGTAACACAACCCTACGACTCAACGCATCGCAAGTTTATTTTCAACCCCAAAGAAATTGGACCCACTTGGCATACCTCGGGTTCAACTTCTTTTGCGAGTTGAGATAACACAAAGCCTTATGGTCAGATAATAAAACAAACTCCTACGTTAATAGATAATATCACCAATGGCGCAAGGACTGTACCACCGCATAGAATTCCTTGTCATAAGTAGAATACTTTTGTTTCACTTTATTTAGTTTTTCACAAAAGAAAGCGACAGGGTGTCCTTCCTGACTAAGCACTCCACATATACCTACACCAGACACATTACGAGTGACTTCAAAAGCCTTGGCAAAATCTAGAAGTCGCATGACAAGAGCTTCAGTCATCATGACCTTAATCTCCTTGAATGCCCTAAAGGCTGCTTTAGTCCATTGGAACTCCCATTTTTTAATGCAATTGGTAATGGGAACCATGATGGAGCTAAACCCTCTAATGAACCGTCTATAAAAGGTGGCTAAGCCATGGAAGCTACGCACCTCGTGAATATTACGCGACTCAAGCCAACTAACTATGGCATTGACTTTCTCAAGATCAGTAGGCATGCCCTCAGATGACACGATGAAACCTAAGAAGATGACACTGCTAGAAAAAAATGAACACTTCTTGAGGTTGGCATATAACTTCTCTGCCCTAAGGATCCCACAAACTTGCCTCGGATGGTGGAGGTGTTGTTCTTTAGTCATGCTATAAATAACGATGTCGTCAAAGTACACGACTAGGAACTTCCCCATGAAGGGTCTCAACACATGGATCATTACCCACACAAATGTACTCGGGGCATTGGTCAGCCCAAAAGGCATGACTAGCCACTTATACAACCTATCATTCGTCTTAAAGGTCGTTTTCCACTCGTCACCTGAGTGAATAAGGATCTAGCAATACCCACTTTTGAGGTCTATTTTGGAGAAAATTATGGCATTAGCCATCATGTACAACATATCGTCAAGACGCAGTACAGGGAATTGATATTTAACGATAATCTTGTAGAGGACTCTGTCACACATATGCCACGTGCCATCCTTCTTGGGCATGAGAAGGGCGGGCACGGCACATGGACTCATGCTCTCCTGAATGAACCATTTCCTAAGAAGCTCATCAACTTGCTTCTCAAGTTCCGCATGCTCTGTGGAGTTCATTATGTAATGAGGAAGGTTTGGGAGAGTCGACCAGGGACAAGATCAATGACATGTTGGATGTCCCTCATAGGTAGAAGCTTATCCAGAAGTTCGTCATGAAAGACATCACTAAACTCATCTATAACTGAAATCACCTTACTAGGCAACTCTACACCAACCTGGGGGTAGCCTCTCTAGTCACGAGGGCATACACCTCCAAGTCCTCATTAGTCTCTCTTTCAAATTCTTTTGCATTAATGATATGAAGAGACTTGGGTTTGAACTTCCTCTAAGTTTCAGGATCACCCTTTTCGGTGGTCTCCTTCTTTCCCGGTATGCTCTTAGGTAAAAGAGGACTCAATCTAATTTTTTTGCCCTCAAACATGAATATACAAATATTCGAGCGACCGAATATTGTAACGTCCAAGTCAAATAACCAAGGCCTACCCAAGATGATGTGGCCGACATCCATGGGAACCACATCGCACCACAACGAATCCTTATACGACCCAAATTCGATGAGAATACAACATCGTTGTGAGACCGGAATGGAGGACTCATCAACCCACAACACTCTGTAACGCTGAGGGTGAGACTCAGTTTTCAAGCCCAATCGACTCATGGTGCTGGTAGAGATCACATTGGCACAACTACCACTGTCCACAATCACTTTACAATTCTTTTCTCCACCCTTGGTATAAGTGTAAAAGATCGTGTTCCTGCACCAATCGTCATTTTCTTTAGCTTGGGCAAAGGTGCATCTAACTACTGCAAGAGTGTGAGTCTCCTGATCATCAAACTTCTCATCACTAGCACCAATATCAGGCTCATATTCCTCTACGTCACAACTGTCCTCATCATCCTCACCTGCCTGCTTCATCTATCATAAGAGAGACCTCTTTCTTTGTTTGGGCAGTCCTTTGCGAGGCGACCATTGTTTGTACCCGATTCGACCGAGTCCTGTTTTCAACCAATCGGGTCATTTACATGTGATCTGTATGGACGTGCATGCTATAGTTGCAGGATCTTCTGCAGATATGTATGGTTGTGCCTAGGAAAGCGGAGCCAAAACGTATCAGCAATGACCAAACATCACCTAAGCGGTCGAAAAGGGTGCGACCGAATTCAGATGACCAAATGACCAAATGACAAGTGTCCAACGGTTGAATTCGCACAATCACTGGACAGGTGGCTGAAAAAAAGGTCAAAGGAGCCAGAACGTGGGAAGCATCTAGAATCCCAGTAATGGAGAACGGTTATAATAACTGTTAGAACGTGGGAATGATCCAGATCTGTTGGATCAGAGCTTAGAAGTAGGAAGGGAAAGCAAGTAAAAAATTTGTCTCATTCCAAACCAATCAAACCAAAATCTATCTTCCAATTATCTTTGCAATTATCCTATCAATTTACATTCCTTAGTGTAATCATTTACTCTCTCTGTTAAGTAAATTACTTTTCTTAGTGTTGAGACATTAAAAATGATGAATGAAGGATCAAGAATAAATCAAAAAGGGAAACTAGAAGAAGTATGAGAAGAAAGTGAAGAAAAGAACAAAATGCATAGTGTTTGCGCAGACCCGCACAAACCCTAGTGATTACACGGGACCGCGCAAATGTTCTAGATGGTTGTGGGCACCTGCACAAAGGGAAATTGGTCAGAATGGTTCGGATGGTTGAGATTTGATGGAAAGTGGGCCCCATGGCACAAAGATCAAGGGTTCGCACGTGTGGAGGCCTATAAATACCCCACTCCCCCTCTCATTTGCACACGTTGAAAATTCTGAAGAAGATCGGTACTCCAGAGAAGAAGAGAAGTCCGAAGGTATCAAAAGGAGAAGGGGGAGAAGAAGAGAGATTGCGCGAAATTGAATACTCGAAAGCCGGAGTTCTGCTGAAATGATTGGATGAAATGCAATCTTCAATCTTCCTTTTGTCCAGGAACATGAGCTCAAGAAAGAGAGATCAAATGATCAGATCCACACAACATTCCTCTCAATGAGATGATCAAATCACAAGCCGAAATGTTGCCATATTTGATATCCAGATTTGACATTTAGACTCTTTCAATTCTTGTATTTTGAATATGCTATCTTAGAATCAAGGGAAGTCAAAGGATGTAAATGAACTCAGTATGAATAAATATGATGATTGTTCTCTACACGTTTTCTTTGTATGATTGAATAAGACAATTTCCCAAACCAAATGCATTTGTTTCTTGTCGAAACAAAATGGAGACTCTGCTGGGGACTAGTCTTATTTAAGATTAACATCGAGAAGGTTACGGGAACTTTTGTCATAATTTGGCGTCTTTTCGACGCCAAAATGGCGACTCTCAACGGGAACATCCTCCCCTTCATTCCTAAGATAGAATATTTTATTATTCAAATACTAATTGCGATTCCCTATTCTTGTTCGAAGGTTACAAGACAAAACTTCAAATTACGATCAATGGCAAGCGCGATGAAGAAGATGAAATTCTACTTCATAGCGATCGGGTTTGTAGTAGAGTACGCAATGGATCAACTTACAAATCATAAAGTCGAGTTTACTACAAGCATGAATGACAAGCCCCAAGTTATGGCCGAAGTCATATCCGCTGAATGATAATGATTGGATTGTTGTAGGATCCAGAAGAACAAAGACGCGCAATATAGTAACTGCAAAGATGAATTCATCTCCGCATAAGATCAGGGGACCAATAACACAAAGTACAGCTAAAAATAATCCTGAACTCGCTCCTCCGGCCCTGTATCCAGGGATATCTCTTCCTTCTTTGACATCACAAGACTTCCCAGCATTACTTGTTATGAAGACTCGATGGACGAGAAAGGAGAAAGGCAAAGCACCGATGAATAATACAGTTTTTGTTTCACCTCAAGATACGCCTCAAAAAGAAATATCGCAGTCGGCCGAATCCTGCGGAAGTATGGAAGGTCCGGATAGAACCCCTCTATCTATAAGTCCCATCATACTCGGATACTCTACTCCTACAACCGCCTTTTCGGACAATGTGGAAGCCAGCGTGTGCATGGCAGGAACCAATCAAAGTCCACAGCCGACTACTGAAGATCATATGGCTAACATGGAGCAAACACAAAGAACGTTAATGGAAGAATACAGAAATCTTCGAGAAGCTTTGACTGATTTAGCACATAACGTGGCTCGGATTGCAGTCCCTCCAATGATGGCAGCCATGAATGAACAGGAACAACAACCTGAAGGCTCTCAGTTACTAAGGGCAGGATCGCACGGATCTGCTCCTCCGGCGGGAGTGATAACTCAAGAAGAAGTACGACGAATGGCCGCAGGGATTGTTAGAACAAAAAGAGAACGTGAACATACTGGGAGATTCCGAAACAAAACACTGTATACAAGAGAAGTGGAGGATATTCCATTCCCAGCAAACTTCAAACAACCCAACTTTCAAAAGTTTAATGGAAATGGGTCTCCAGAAGAACATCCCGTACACTTCATCACCACCACGGGGAATTTCTCTACTGTTTCACAATACTGTTTACGGCTCTTCAGTTCATCTCTAATAGGCAAAGTGTTTCGATGGTATTCTAACCTAACACCGAAGTCGATAAGAACTTGGGAACAAATGCAAGATGCGTTTATATCCAATTTCTTCTCATCAGATCGCGACGTCAGCATTGCAGAATTGGCCTCTGTCAGATAAAGAGAAAATGAACCTGTAGGAAAATTTATTGACAAATGGAAGACTTCGGGGGCTTCATGCAGACAGTTGCCAAAAGAGATGGAACAAGTAAACATGTGTTTGAATTATATGAAGCCAGGGATTGCCTTTGGGCTCACAAGTGCTAATATAAAAACCTTTCGAGATCTTGCAACAAAAGCACATGCATTGGAATTGATGCTAGGAAAATGCCAGCATTTCAGATCAGAACGGAAAAAAGAAGATCGAATAGATCAATGGTGAATACTGTTGATCAAGAAAAGAAAAGAAATACCTTTTACAATAAGTGAGAAATAAGGAAGAGGGAAGATTCAGATCATTATAAAGGTCAAGTAAACGATAAGCAAACTCGATCGTATGACTACCATAAAGAATATGATTTCGAAAGAGAAGTTATACCAATGATGGAATAGTTATTGGTTGTTGGGACCATTCGATTACCTCAGCCCAGGCATCTAGAAGAAGTTGAGATGACTAAGGATAAGAAGTATTGCCGTTATCACCATTATGTGGGACATCCAACGGAAAATTGCTTTATGCTAAAGGACATGTTGCAGAGGATGATAAAACAAGGTGAGATGGTAATGAAAAAGAATGAGAAGCGAGACAAGAAAGTGACTGTGAACGCGACATTTGCAAGAGATCCTTTGAAAATTTGGAAAGACAAAGGGAAGGTTGTTGTGACAAGAGAATGGCCAATTACAATAGATTCTATTACAAGTTCTCATTATAATTTGCGATTTGTTGGATCATCTTCTGAAGAAGTCAGTAATGACTTAGCTTCTATTCGCCAAAGAGAAGATGAACCAGTCAAATAATTCATTAGTCGATGGAGAACCCTGGGGGCACCAAGTTTACGGTTAGTGAAAGAAAAAAGAGAACGAATTAAGCTATGCATGGTATGCATAAGACCAGACATTGCATTGAATCTTATTGGTTTGAATATACACACCTTTCAGGATCTAATCGAAAAGGCTGGTCGTGTAGAAGAGATCACTGCAAAAATAGTCTTATAAAAGTGAGATATTTAAAAATCTTAAAAGAATTTCAATCAGTATCACGGAAGAAGAAAGAAAGACAAAGAATCAACAAGATGAACAGAGGAAATCTAGCAGGAGAGATATGAATAAACATATAGCCAAGAGAATAAAGAAAGAACTCGGAAAGTCCAAGGATTATGGAAGGTGTTCGTTCGAAGAAGATGATATACTTCCTATGCTGAACAAGTTATTGGCGGCAGAAAAGATCAAGTTGCCATGGCCAAAACTTCCGAAAGAGATAAAGAAAATAAGTGAAAGTGACTATTGTTATTATCATCATTTGCTCGGACATTGAACTGAGAATTGCTTTAATCTGAAGAAGATATTACAGGAGATGATTGATAGCGGTGGAATAATAATAAGGAAAGCAAATGATATAAGAGAGGAGATAAGAGCACACAAGCCTAATTGAAGCGATCTTTCATATCTTCGTAATCAGGATGCAAAGCTATAAGACAAATATATTCACGAAACTGGGGGCAATTCTAATCTCAAATAGTCCATACGAAATGATAAGGCATTAGTATATTCGTCAAAATTCGCTGTATCAAGATATATTGTCTCTAAGATCACTGTGATTTCGATTACGAAGATTATCAGTACAATACTTCCTAATCAAATGGAGGCAAGAATAAGTGAAATGATGAAACAGCCTCAAAAGGCGAAGCCACGTATTCTTCCTCGTATGAATGAATAAAGGGCGAATTCTCAAGCATATCAAGACTAAGCATCGATGATTATCATCAAATGATATTATCGTCAACTATCGCCAAGCGTCGATGATTATCACCAAAATTATCAACTATCACTATCGTCATTAATCACTTAAACAAAAGTTGCCTTATCGAAATTGCTATCATCGCCAAGCTGATGTCGATACACTATTTTAAACATAACATGAATATTGTCAAAACATCATCGGCAACGGCGGTATATCAATTGTCGATTCACAATCATGACGGCGAACAAGCCTGTATGACCAACCACACATAAACCTTATGGCGGCGATGGCACCTTATCATTTAAGGCAGCCTAGCCAAACCTATACAGCCAACTACGCATAAAACCTACCATCATCGGCAATATATATATTATTTGGGCAGCAGTGAGAAGCCAGTGGCCCTAAAAAGCCCGTATAGGCCATCACATGCATATCCATGTGGGCAGCAGATGGAGCCAGCAACTAAAGGCCCTAAGCGGCCAAAAAGTCCACAACGGCAAGTCACGCATAAGACCAATGTTGTCTGTATAGCTTCCGACAACATCACGGGGAATGAAGAAAATGCCCTCCTGTGAATGAGTCCGACCTTGCAGGCAAAGAGAAAGCGGTCTGCAGTGTGCGCTCTTTGACCATTGTCCATAAATAGGCCAACCATGCATAAGACCTCCCAAATTCTTGGTTTGATTCCAGTAGAAACTCATGAGGAAGGGTTTTTAGCCTACTCATTGATGGATTGGCGACCTTGGATTTGGTACCCTAAGGTAGCCTTGTGCACCCCGTGAACTCTAGAGAGTTACTGCAGCCAACCCTGTGCGTAAATCCCACAGAGTTTACGGCCCCGGTAGCTTCACTAGGTCCCTCTGATGGATCGCAGTTCGTGAACTCCCCGGCCACGATAAGTCCAGCGAACTCATGAGAGTTATAGCGACCATTCGTATAAGACCCGACTCCAACATGAGTCTAAGAAACTATGCTTGCTCCACTACTCAAGAGCTAAAATTGTGTGAAAATGTCTAGTCAAGTCATGTCAAGTCGAGTTCAGTCAAGCCAAGCTAAGTCCAGTTAAGTCAAGTCATATCCAGTCAAAGTATACAAGATTCGCTACACAAAAGTTTAAACTATGTGTAGCATCAAAATGCTGCAGATACATTGATGATATTGCGAATGAATGTTCGCCTATTTTGCTTAAGATATACTCAAAGATGCAAATTGCCTGATATGAGAATCTCGTGCTTAGATTAAACAAACATACAAAATGCATATCGTCTGAAACAGGTTCGAATTACAACAATATCAATTATGATCAAAATATTCATTACTTTCTATTATAAAGATGAGATGCTTTAAGATCAGTCGCTAGGCTTCGATGACGATATGCTTATCTTTCCAAAGAAGACGAATCTTCAATTATGATGTGTTTATCTTTTTGAAGAGGACGATGATGCCTTTCTATCTCTCGCCTTTCTAATGACAAAGGAGAGTTATCTTGTAAATTTTGCAAGGGCGGAGGAGGATAGAATTGCAAGGAATCATCATTTTCTTTCGGAAAATCCAGAGACTCGGGTGTATTCTTCAAAGGAGTGACAAAAATTATCCATCCTTCATGAGTATTGGCAGGCTTCACTCTAGAAATATTATCTTCTGAAGAAATCTTTATGCAAAGTTGGCTTGGAGAGGGGGCACGATCTGTTTCTTCAAAGTAGCCGATGCCTTGGTCTTTCTGGAAATCTTTTAGGCGAGGAGGAAGAATCCATATGGCATGATCTACTGAATAATAATTGTGCGCCAAGTATTGATGAACCCGCACATCCAGCAATAAAAAGCACCAAATGGATAATTATAACCAAGAATTATGCAATGCGATCCGATATGAATGTTCAAGAGCCGTTTCCATATCAGAGGCCAATTGTATGGCCCAACTCCGTAACTTCTCATTTCTCTGGTGACAATATCGCAAGTCTCCGGTATGTCTGGTCAAAGCCAAACTAGCGAGCAAATCTACTTAGATAGTATGGTTCACGCCAAAATACACTACCTTCTCTTAAAGGCAAAGTACTGGACCTGATGGAGACAAGGAACGAATGCTCGCCAAATGAGATGGAGTCATCATCAACAACTGCTACATCCTCGAGAGAACTAGTAAATGGAAATTGATGAAAGTCGATAGGATCATTGCTTTCTATCTTTCTAGTGACCTAGCCATTTCACTTCTCAATCATTTATCTCAATTGATAATGTTGAATAGGAAGACGATCAGGATTCGAATACGCTCTTCCAGAGTCAGCAAATGTCCAAGGGAAGTATACTCCTAGCCATGCCACGGAGCACAAATAGTGAAATATCCGTTGGTAGGATCTTTAGAGCCAGAAACGACTTCCCCAAAAGTGCGATAAAGGGAGCACAGAACCGGAGGAGCTAGTGAATATTTTTGGCCCTCCGCCATTGCACCGGCGACTACGAAGAAAGATGGCCTGATGATATCTATCTGTTCAAAGTTCGGGAATATTACCAAGCTTAACCAGTAACCTAGAAAAGCGGCTAGTTCGCAGGAAGAACTATATTCAGTGGTACTCTTAATGTTCTTGCGAATGGTCTTGAGTTCTCAATGGTTATGGCCTGCAAAGCTGTTAAGGCAAAGATATAGTTATTAAAGCAAAACGATATAAGATCGAAATTCTGGAAATAGAAGGCAGGAAGGAGAAAGTATACCGCAACTTTCGAGAAAAATGAGCTAGCCATTCAAGAGAAGTAATGCGATCAGGCTGAGGGAAATTAGCCAGTGCGTTGAAAAGTTCGAGTGTGGTCTTTGAAATCCCAGATTTATTATTCCCTGCAGAAGCAAAAGCGAGCTCTCCATTAGAAGGTATATATGTATCAAAAATATTACCCATGATGGGAAGACCTGCTATACAAAGAAGATCCCATAAGGTGATACTCATTTCGCCCGAAGGAAGATGGAATGAGTTGGTAATTGGAGACCAATGATTGAGGAAGCCCCTGAAAATAGTTGTATCCGTATAAAAATGTTCTGATATAGCTATGATTGCATCAGAGAGATTAATCTACTCCAGAATGACGGTGTGTTTTCGAGCGGCGGCTCGAGCCCAAGCACTCTAGAAATTGTGAAGAGACAGAAGACCTATTGCTAAGAATTTTTCTGCATTCCAGGGTAATCTTTCAGAAAAGAAGAGTTGCTGAGCAGTCTCGAAATAGTGAGCAGGGAAAGGTAGCTGAGGATCGTGGCATGGGCGCAAAAATCTCATTTTATGAATCCTGCCAGCTCTTTGGCGGGGTTTATTCTCTTATAGATATCCCATCAAAATTCTTGGTTCCTTCATGACCCAATTATCCACGGAAACAAGGATATTTCGTCGATGGAATGGTTCACTATGTAAAATTGACTAGTGACGCGGCAGATTGATGGGGATGACAGTTGTTTCGTTGTCAGAGGAGTTATGAAGCTCTAAAGTTTCTTCATTTATCTCTGCATAATTCCAAAAATGCAGGAGAAACTGTTTAGATCCTGAAAAAGACGGATGATCCTTTCTTCTTGAAGAAGAAGCCTTCAAGCGGTACATATTTATGGGCCAAGAGTTACCAAGTCAAAGACAAAGTTTTAAAGAGTAAGGATGTAAGGGCTGAAGAAAGATTTCGAAGATCTGAAAATTTTCAGACTTCGAAAGAATTATTCTTAGGTTGTTTGCGCGCGGATGCGCAACATGGGTCAGTTGTGCAGTACTATGCAAGCAGGGGAGAGACTCATGACGTGAAAAATTCTGAAGAGACTTTGCAAGGGATAAAGGTGATTGTGCAGGAACGCGTAACAAGCAAGTTGTTGCGTGGAGGCGCGCAAAAGTGGACTTTGCTGCAAGAGGGAGAATGTATTGCGCAAGCACGCGCAAAGACAAGCCGTTGCGCGGGTGAGTGACAAAAAGATAGGGCTTCCGCAAGGAATTGGAAGATGAAAATGAAGGAATCGACTCTAGTATTTATAGGGGATTTGGACCCGATTAGGGTACCCGATTATTCGTTAAGGGGAAACACGCAACGACAAGTGGAAGTTGGTAAGTTTGATTGATCCTATTTCTTTGTCATAGAAATGACAAACAAAGGATCAAGTGGGCATCTGTTGAGGCATTAAAAATGATGAATGAAAGGATCAAGAATAAATCAGAAAGGGAAACTAGAAGAAGAAGTATGAGAAGAAAGTGAAGAAAAGAATAAAATGTAGTGTTTGCGCAGACCCACGCAAACCCTAGTGATTGCGTGGGACCGCACAAATGGTCTAGATGGTTGCACGCACCTACACAGAGGGAAATTGGTCAGAATGGTTCAAACGGTTGAGATTTGATGGAAGGTGGACCCCATGGCAAAAAGATCAAGGGTTCGCACGTGTGAAGACCTATAAATACCCCTCCCCCTCTCATTTGCACACGTTGAAAATTCTGAAGAAGATCAAAGCTCCAGAGAAGAAGAGAAGTCTGAAGGTATCAAGAGGAGAAGGGGGAGAAGAAGAGAGAGGGCTTTGTGCAGGGCCGCGCCGCACAACATTCCTCTCAATGAGATGATCAAATCACAAGCCGAAATGCTGCCGGATTTGATATCCAGATTTGACATTTAGACTCTTTCAATTCTTGTATTTTGAATTTGCTATCTTAGAATCAAGCGAAATCAAAGGATGTAAATGAACTCAGTATGAATAAATATGATGATTGTTCTCTACACGTTTTCTTTGTTATGATTGAATAAGACAATTTCCCAAACCAAATGCATTTGTTTCTTGTCGAAACACTTAGTATAATTGTTTACTTTCCGAACTTGCCATTTACATTCCATAGTATAATCCATAACATTAATCCAGTAGCTGATAACTGTAGTTGTAATTGGAGTTTACGCTCGCACGCTAAACTTCATTTGATTATCTAAGGAGTATCCTTCAGCAACTAACAGCAGCCGACTGTAAGGATTTCTTTCTCATTTCATTTAATCTATACTGGAAAGTCCTTTTGTACGAAAGGCAAAGGAGTAGCCCACCATCAGAGGACAAACCCCACCCTCTGACTATCGCCTGATCCATTTACACATTGAGAGAGTGGCCGAATAGGTGACCGATCTTCTCGAAACTTGATCATACTCTGTGTCTGCCTACTTTAGCGCTCGGGGTCATTGTTGTTCGGCTTGAATTGGAGCCGCAATCCCAATTTTCGCACGCCCACAACAACCCATGCTAGAAAAGAAACGGACGAACAATCTTCTGGCACGCCAAGCGGGACACTGTTTTATTTAACTACCAGTTTGATTTGTGCCGCAAATGAGAAGGATGATCTGCACTTCTAGTGCCGAACCCACAACACTAACTGCACTACCTCCTAGTGATGATGTGCAGGTCCAGGTGCCCCCAGAGGCATCATATTTGAACACGAACCGACCAGAAATCAGGTCAGACCGTCTACGTCTCGAGCCATGCTCCTGGACGAGGTATCTATGGTGCTTCGAGATGTCCAAATGAGCCTCCAAATGGTACAGGAATACAGGAGGGCTTAGGCTGATCAATTCCGTATCCAAGCTGAAGGCACCAATCACTTCATGGCCAGTCAAACTAAGGCCATGAAATGATTGTTGGCCAAAATAACAGAACGGACGCAACCGTTACCCCAACATAATGGTAGTTCGGTCGGCAATGCGATTCCAGCGTCATCCATGCCACCATTAAAACGTACTCCACCACTGACTCTCGTCCCGGAAATCAAGAACGTGCCACCTCCTATGGAAGTTAGGCAATGGGAAGTTAGAGAATTTGCACCTGACAATAGAAATTATGGGTCGCCAGTCGGATTCAATCCGCAGCAGGGCTTCAGGTTTCACGATAATCTCAATCGATTCGGCCTAGACCAACCACCAGTCGGAGAGCCTCAACGAGTCGATCGGGAATCAAGGTGTCCCGTATCGGTATCGGTTGGCGTAACGGTGCCCTCCGAAACCGATACGGATACAGGGGCGTAACGGCGATACGGGGGCGTAACGGCCCATAACGGTGCAAATTTTTTTTTGCCAAAAAAATATGAAAAAATATGGATTAAATCCGGAATATTTTAAGCATTCCAAATATGCATTCATTTATAAATTGGAACATGTTTATGGTGGTGTAACGGTCCACTCTTTGGTGAGAAGTTGTATCGGACTATCTGATTAATTTTTTAACCCGGTAACTTGAATTTAACTACAAAATTCATATATTTAATTTTTTAAATATGTAATTTATATACTTAACTTGATATCATTTCTCCCAATAGTTCTTTAAAAAAATGAAATTAAATTCAGGTAGATGGCGTTGCCAATTTGGGGCTGACTTGGAGGACCAATCTATTCTCCAAATTAGCATCAAATTCATGCCATTTATTGTCATTATCCCACTTATAAATTGGTGGACATTTATTAGATAGTGAATCATAAAAAAATAAAATAAATCAAGAGGCCCTATTTTAAAAAATAAAAGTTCACAAATTAACAATTAAAACTATTCAAATAATTTGATTTTGGCATTGTGAGTTAGCAATTGCAATCCATAATTTAATTATCAAATTTTAAGTTAATATATGTCTTGTGTACAATTTTTTAAGGCTTGAATTAGGAGGGACTCGGATGTAAAGTGCAGCACACGTGTCAAAGTTTTTTGGGCCCCACCCGTGATGAATGTGTTATATCCACACCGTCCATCCATTTTGCCAAATAATTTTAGGGCATGAGCCCAAAAATGAGGCACATCCAAAGCTCAGATGGATTGCACCATAAAAAACAACAATAGTTAAACGTTCACCGTTAAAAATTTATTGGGGGCTAGAAAAGTTTTAGATCAAGCTGACATGTGTGTTGTCCCTTCATCCACGTCAATGTGACCCAATTAACAGGTTAGATTGAAAATAAACATTACAGTGGACTTTAAGAAATTTTTAATGGTGAGCATTCTATAACCACTATTTCCTATGGTGTGGTCCACCTGAGATTTGGATATTACTAATTTTTTTTAATCCTAACCTAAAATGACGTGGCAAAATGGATGGATGATATGGATAAAATATATACATCATAGTGGGGCCCACCGGGTCTGATCAGAATGGATGGAAAATAAACGTTATTGTGCGCCCTACGAATTATTTAACCGTGAAAATCATTGTCTCTGTTGCTATTTTTGGTGTGGTCCAGATGAACTCTGGATATAATTCATTTTTTGGGTGGTGCTCTAAAATGATCTCTGAAAATAGATGAACGATGTAGATGTAATAAATACATCACTGTGGAGCCCATATAACTTTGATCTCCTTTGAACCGTTCGTACAACTCGGAGCTCGAGGAGTGTCAGCGCTCGTCTTTGCGTGACACGTACCTACAGCAGTCAGCAGCTAGCTGCTGCAAATTAAAAAAAAAAATGGAGAGAGGGAAACGAAAAGAAAAAAAGAGGGAAAGAAGAGAGAAAAGAAAAAAAAAAGGGGAAAGGGGGAAAGAAGGGATTGAGAGAGAGAGAGAGGAAGAAGAAGAAGAAGAACAGGAAGAAGCTGCAGCAGGGCGCAGCCGCAGCTGCTCGAGAAGAAGAAGAAGAAGAAGAAGAAGAAGAAGAAAGAGAAGAAGAAGAAGAAAAGAAAGGAAAAAAAAGGCAAGTTTTTTTTTTTGGTTATTTGTTTTTTTTTTTTTTTAGGGCCCGTAACAGCCGTTACGGGTCCGTAACGGCCGTTATGGCCCGTAACGGCCCCGTAATGGCCATTACGGTCACAGAATTCAGTAACGGCCGTTTCGACCCCGTATCGCGTAACGGGTCCCACCATTACCATTACGTATCGGCCGTTACGGCTGATACGTAACCGATTTGGGATACCATGTCGAGAATAGATCATTCAGCTCGTTCAAGAGGTCACCGGCCAAGTGTTGGGCCACAACACTATTCCTATGCATCACAAGCCATACCCTGAGTGGGTAGATTTGCAACATCCATTGCCGAGGAATTATCGGCTGGAATTTGCTTTGTTTTCTGGCGAACCTAGTCAGTCAACTATCGAACATGTCGGCCGATTCACCATGCAATGCGGTGGATTAGCCAACAATGATTACCATAAATTGCAACTATTTGGTCACTCTTTGATCGTTGCAGCTTTTACTTGGTACTTAAACTTACCACTAGATTCAATACATATTTGGCGAGAGCTGGAAGAGAAGTTCCATGCTCAGTTCTTTTCCAGAAACAGGGAAATAACTATGGCTGATCTCGTGCAGTTCCGTTAGTTGCCTGGGGAACCGTGTGAAAGTTATATTATGCGATTTAAGTGAGCGAAAAGCCTCTGCAAAGTGGTTATGACTGAGGCTGAATTCATGCAACTTGCACAGGACGGCCTAGCCGCAAAAAATTCATTGGTACGGAGTTTACAGAACCGTATGATTTGACTAAAAAAGTCTCACTATGAAGAGCTCTTCCAGGAAGGGGCTAGGCGAGCCAATTCGTAGCTAGGATCAAATTACGACGACCCCAACTATGAAATCGCAATTGCCGAGGTAGTGGCTAAGAAGCCATTGGTTTGTTCGGCATTGGTCAAAGCGGAGTTGGCCGCCCTAACCACACAAAAGGCTCAGAAAATGTATATTTTTTATGTCACTCGAGTCGAGGAAATATTTGACATTTTGCTGGCTAGGAAATTCATTAAAATCCCCATGAATCATAAAATACCCTCGGCTGATGAATTACAAAAGATCAACTATTGTAAATGGCATGGCTCTTGGTCACATTCCACTAACAAATGTGTTGTTTTCAGGAACGTAATCTAAGACCATATCAACCATGCCTTACTGACGTTCCCTTAGAAGGGAATACCGTGATGGCAATCGTGGTCACCAACAGCCAACGAATTCAGCTTATTATCGCCGCTCACGTTGGGGACTACCCTTGATGAGGATGGTCAAGCCTCTTAATACACGAGGAGTATGGAAATGAATTGTTCACCCAAAGTTTCCAGCAGTGCCGGAAATCATGATGAGGACTCCAAAGCGTCGATGGCAAAGACGAAAGGCCACAGTGAAGAGAGAAACAGAAAGGGAAGGAGCATTCCCCCAGCCAAGCGCCAGACTTCCCTGTCCATTATGGAAAGCTCCCATGCTAGATGACCAAGTGGCGGTGAATGAGGTCGAGGCCATCATACCAATTAAAGCATAGGACACTGCCGATCCACCAAACGATACGGCAGGGTCGAAAGATTTTAAAGATGAAGACAGTGGCAGCAATCTGTCTAATTATTTGAGTGAAGATTGTTTCCCAGCAGAAGAGTGACTGGTCAACGAACTCTCATCGACTGTGGATGTAAAAAAACATGAGCCGACGACCGAATTCTCGACAAAACCTACAGTCAAGGAACCCCCTAGCTAGATCGATAAAATCGGATCTGAAACACTAGGGAGGGCAAGGTTTAAGCAGTGAAATTGTGTTTGGTTCGTTATCTCCCGTAACATTCCATTGTAACATGGTATTGACGTTGTTGAATAGCTTTCAGCACGACCCACACAACCAAACACAATGCCCAGAGATGTAGAAGAACATTCCCCTACAATAATCATACAGCATACTTCCTTCCCGTATGAGGAAGGAGAGAAGCGAAGCTAGGGTTGAGAAAACATTGCATGTTAATACGGTCACTGTAGCGGCTGATGGTGCGTCTGAAAAAGTAATTATCGATAAACCTACTAGCAATATGACACGATACCTTAAACCATTGCATATATCGGCCCATTTAGATGGGTGCCTTGTGACTAGGATATTAGTAGACAACGAGGGCGCAGTCAATCTATTACCGAAGAGGATGGCTAAATTGGGTAAGACCACGGCCGATCTAATACCGTCAGAAGTAACCGTTAGTAATTTTGCTAGCCACATTACAAATACACACGGTGTCTTACCGGTCGACCTGACCGTGGGCACTATGACGATTTTGGCACCGTTCTTTGTGGTGAATACTTCATCGAGTTACAATGTGTTGTTGGGCAGGGATTGGATCCATTCTTTCGCATGTATCCCATCCTCCCTCCACCAATTCGTCATTTTCTGTAATCAAAACAAGGTAAAACTAGTTCTTATCAATAATAAGCCATTCTTGGCCACATCAAACGCCAACGAAGCATATTATTACGGCGAAGAGGTAAGACCCATCAAGTTTACCAGAAGAAATAAACTTGGTCGCCCTACTAGAATTATCGTGAAAAAGAACCTGGAAAGTATCATGCAAGCCCTTCCAAAAGTGACTCGAACTAATGACGCCTAGCCGAAGGACATTATCCTTTATTGGCCGGTCCCTCGCTGTGTCTTCGAGGAAATCCCATGACCAGAGCACCAAAGAAGGAAACGATTGAGGTTGAATTCACAGCCAAAATAAAAAGGCTTGAAGGAAGTTTGAAGGAGGCCAATGAAGGTCTATTTGTGAATTTGGCCGAAATAATGAACCAAGTGAAGAAGACGGTTTAAAGTTTGAAGATCTCCTTGAAGAAAAAGAGGATGGTCGACCACAAGTCCAAGACCCACTTGTTAAAGTTAATTCGGGGACAGATCATGACCCGAAGCCAGTGTTTATAAGCAACTTATTACGTCCGCCTGAAAAAGAGATGTCAACAAGCCTACTTTCGGAGTTTGCCGATTACTTCGCGTGGGATTATCACAACATACCAAGACTTGATAGATCCTTGGTTAAACATAGATTACCCACGAAGGGTACAGGCCGTATAAACAACCGCCAAGATGAATGACAGCCGAGGTCACTATCAAGATTAAAGAAGAGATCGAGCAACTCCTAAAAGTTGGTTTCATCTGACAGATTAAATATGCAGAATGGATGTCGAATATAGTCCCCGTGATGAAGAAGAGAGGCAAGTTAAGAGTACGTATCGATTTCCAAAATTTGAACCTGGCTACGCCGAAGGACGAATATCCCATGCCAATGGCCGATCAGCTTATCGACCGGGCTGCGGGGCACGGGATTGTGTCTTTCCTAGATGAACATTCTAGGTACAATCAAATATACATAGCATTGGATAATGTTCCCAAGATAGCATTTAGATGTCCAGGACCCTTGGGAACGTATTGTTGGGTTGTGATGCCTTTTGGATTGAAGAACGCAGGTGCTACATACCAAAGGGCGATGAACACCATTTTTTACGACATGATCGGTCGCTTTATGGAGGTCTATATAGACGATGTGGTAGTCAAGTTGACCAACGTGAGTGAGCATCTAGCGCACTTGCACAAATCCTTCAAACGGATGAGACGCCACAAGTTAAAGATGAATCCACTGAAGTGTGCTTTTGGTGTATTGGTCTTTGGAACTCATCACCCATCCACAAAGAAAGTTGCGCTGATGTGGGTGGTCATCTCCGTCTCTGGTACACCGAAGTAGGTCCTCTGATGTCCCCATCAACCTATTAAGTGAATGTGACATCAAACCTCTCTAATATATTGGCTCCACCAAGACGATTACCTATTTCAAAAACAAGCCGCATTCACTCATCAGGTGGGCAACACCATAGAAAGTAATATTTAGCCATTGATAAATAGAAAATTATGGTTTTGGTCCACTCAATGAGTGGATGTGGCTAATTTTTGCATAAGGAAATCTTCATGCGGGATCAACAACCTATTGGAAGAATTGGATGTCTAATGGGTTGGACTTGAGACCTCTCTCTCTCTCTCTCTCTCTCCCCTCCCCCCGGTGTGAGCAAGCCCCACTGTGATGTGTATGTCAACTCCACTGCATCCATCAAACGTGTCAGCCCACGCTAGGCCTAGAGCCCAAATATCAGCCCTGTCCATGATTCAGATGGGCCACATGAGTGAAAACGGTGTGAAGGGAGACACCCACCCTCTAAACTGTTTCCCTTTGTGCAGCCCCCCACCTAAATCACAAATATGGATAATTTTTGCGCCCTGGGCTTAAACTTTAATGTTACATGTAATGGTTGAAGTGGATTTTGAATATACATGATGGTGCGCCCACCCCAACTATTAACAAAAAATTCACCTAAACGGCTTTTACATGGACGCTGATTTTAGAGTGAGGCACTCACCGCCCTTTACCGTGGTGTTGAAGACTATGTGGGCCCCACAGCAATGTATGTGTTTTATCTAGTGTTCAAAATACCGATATTGTGTTACGTATCACATTCTCGGGATACGGATACGTATCAGTTATCGCACTGATATATTGGTTGTATTGTGGAATGCATCACTGTTGTTGGAAACATGGGGAAACATTTGGAAATTGGTCGAATTTTTCAATGAAACTTTGGTGATTGTTAAAAAAGACATCAATACAATTTATAAATTAAAACATTACAAAAAACAAGTATACATAATAGGTTTTCTTTGTATTGGGATCCTAATCTATACGTTGTCTAACTGAATTGATGCAAGTACATTCAATGTCTATTCATATAATTTATAAATGTAAGAAGACGTGTGGAAACACAAGCAATACACTCAAAAGCAAATGAAGAATCACTAGATTAGGATTTGATGTTTGGACACAAAGATTGCGAACGATTTGCAAGAAATTAGGAATTTTTTTATTTTTTTTTCAATTTTCTACAACTCGGCTCATCTCCTCCAAATCTCGAAATCGAAGCTCCCAATCCATGATTTTTCATATTTTGTAACAATTTGACACGAATTTAACATGATTTATAGAAAACAAAAAGGACTAAAATTCGAAAATGCTCACCAGATCGAACATGTGGGATATATCGCACTACTTGTGCATTTCGTATCACACTGGTGGGATACAAGATATATCATGGGATATATCGGCTGATAACGTAGATATTTAAAACACCAGTTTTATCCACATCGACATCTATTTCTACAGTTCATTTTAGGGCGTGAACCCAAAATTGAAGCATATCCAAAGCTCAAGTGGACCACACCACAAAAAACAACGGGGATGATGATGTCCACCATTGAAACCATGTTAGGGCCCACAATGATGTTTATTTGTCATCCAAACTATTAATATGGTGTCACGGACCTAGATGAAGAGAAAACACAAATACCGGCTTGATCCAAAACTTCTATGGCCCCCAAGAAGTTTTCAATGGTAGGCATTCAATTCCCACAGTTTCTTGTGTGGTGATCCACTTGAGTGTTGGATATACTTCAATTTTGATCTCATGCCCTGAAATGAGCTGGAAAAATGGATGGACAACATGGATGAAATACATACATCACGGTGGGCCCCATAGTGTTCACACCATGGTAAAGGGTGGTGGGGGCCTCACTACACAATCCACATCCAGGTAAAAGCCATTTACATGAATTTGTCTAGTTAGGATGGAACCACCATCGTGAATTTTCAAAATCCACTCCAACCATCAGGTGAATGACCCGATTTTATGCCTAGGGCTGAAAAACCATCCTCATCCATGATTTAGGTGGACCACAAGATTGGAAATAGTGTACAGGGCAACACACCCTCCAAATTGTTTCCCTTGGTGTGGCCCACCTGAATCATGGATGGGGCCTGGTTTTTGGGCCTCGTGCCTAAATTTGTGTAAGTGATATAATGGTTCAAGCGAAATTTACATAATCATCACGATGGGTCCTGTAGAAAATCAATGGTGAACGTCTCTCCCAACTATTTCCTTTGTTATCACCAGTGTTCGAAGTATCAGTATTGCTACAAGTTTCGCTGGCCGAGGATATGGAAACAACATCAATATCACCGATAATAAAATTGCGGGGAAACATTGGGGAAACGGTGGAATTTTTCAGGGAAACTTTAGGAGATGCTAAAATACATATATTTGCATATTTAGGAATAAAAAAGTGCAAAAGAATGCATACATAATAAGTTTCCATTTAATGGGAATCTAAATGCATATGATATCATAAGAAACCAATCCAACCAGCACATCCATCCCAACTATCTGAGCAACCATCCCATCTATCCATCCAACCATCCAAACATCCATCGATATTTTTGAATTTCAACAACATGATATTTCACCCAGAAATTGTCGACAACTGGAAAGGAAACAAAAGACTATGGCCTCAATATCACCCATGTTGTGATAACAATAATATCGAGACATGATCGATATAATCATCAACAATTTGAACACTACATACAATCATGTGCGCATAAAAAATTTCGAAATGAATTTTTTTTTTTAATAAACAGATTTTTGGTGATATCGATACATTGGCAATTTTATCAATATACCACCAATACACTAGAAAAACAAGCGGCATTTGGAATTTACATAGTCGAAATATTAGTGATATCTATACATTGATGATATAAGTGACACTTGAAATTTACAGACTCGAAAATATTGGCGATATTGATAAATTGGCAATACTTAGCGATACATTGTCAATACTGGGAATTTTTTTAGATTCCCAATGTTATAGGTATCGCTATTAGTGTTTTCAGTACCGCCAAGCTAGAGATACAGATAATATCGGGGATATTTCAATAATATCGGAGATACTTTGAACAATGGTTATCGCCCACCTAAATCATGTCTGATTTCACCATCTCCTAAAAAATTGGTAAAATGCCAACGGAAACCCATCAGGGCCAGAAATTGTATCTCCTCTCAACAAATCCACGACACTTTTTACCTCTTCCAAAGTGAATGCCAACTCTAGGAACAAACTTCATCATTCGAAAGCCTCTGGAACTACAAGAGATCCAACCTCAAGAAGATCAAAATAAAAGCTAGTAACCTCTTTGGCAAGACAATCTGTCTTCTATCCTTGTCTACTCTTATAGGGTGAGTTTCCTCAATGATCAATGGAAATTCTAAGGTAGATTATCTTGTCTACTCTTTTTTGGACTTTCGTGTCTAAGATTATTGGTTTTTCTTTACTTTCATATATCTATTGGGTTTTATGGAGGAATTTTTTTTGTGATATCTTTTATATTTTTCTATGATCTATCAACATCAAACATCCCCATTTGCATTACGTTGAATTCTAAGACATTGACAAGAGATATAAGGAATAAGAAATTAATCACCATATGTGTTTTGATTGTCAATCGAAATGATAATTTAAATAAAAAAATTTAAAAAATAATAATAATAATAATAAAATCTTTAAAAAGTAATGAAAAATACAATTCTTACTTTCGATATGAGAATTCATTCCGTTCAATACGCTTGTAATGTGGTGCTACTTCAGTTAGTTGGTCCTACAACAAATAACTCCATTCTCAATATTCAACCTCCACAATAATCATCTAATATCCTAGCAGAAATGCAAGATAAATGAATGTGACTTGATTCATAAAAAATACTCCATTTGCGCATAAATAAGAAACATCCAATAGATTTGAAAAAAGTATCTCTTTCCATTATTTTGAATGTGAAAGAAGCACATTCACAGAACTCTTTTTTTTTTTTTTTTGGATTTTGCATATTTAGAGGGGTAAACGCGAAGCTAGAACTATAGATGGATGCTTTAGAATGTAAATTTTTTAAAATGAGTCGGACTAAAACAAACTATATGGAATGCAATTTCAATAATAATAAGCATGGAAATGAGGAATTAGTTAAGATTGTTGAGTAAAAAGTACCCCAAAATGACCATTTTTATACCTTGGATCAATAATTCAAGAAAGCGGTGAGATTGAGAATGATGTTGCACATAGAACCAAAGCTAGGTAGATGAAGTATAGAAGTGGAAATGTGACTCCAGAGTTCTAAGTGATTGACGCATACAAATGAAACTGAAGGGAAATTTTATAGAATCACTATAATGCCAGCCATGCTTTATGTGACAAAATGTTGAGTAGTCAAGGAATGACATGTTCACATGTTCATAGGATGAGCATAGATAATGTGAGGATGCTGAGATGGATGTGTTGCAAGAAAAGGAAGGATAGAATTAAAAATGAATGCATTCGATGGAACTCGGGAATAGCATCAATAGGTCATAAGATGAGGGAAAGTAGACTTGATGGTTTGGCATGTGCAATGGAGGCCACGAACTCCACTAGTTAGGAGTGAGTTGGTTCAAGTTGAAGGTTCTTGAAGGGCAAGAGGAAGGCCTAAAAGAAGTGAGTGTAGGTAGTAAGAAATGACTTTGAGGAACCATGGTTTAACTGAGGTATGGTCCATGATAGAGTAGAATGTCGGAATAGGAGACCTATGGTTGATGCCAATTAGTTGGGGCTTAGATGATGATGATGATGATTTTGCACATTTAGAGAATAACTTGCACATATGGAAAACCATTTATTAATCATATATGTATTAAAAGATATTAAATGATACACTATAAAATGACTAAGATTGAAAGTTCCAAATAACAAGGCTATGTGTGAAGTAAAAGGCAAACATCTCGTGAACCTTCAAGAATGCAAATATAGTAAGAACCAGTGTTCAAAGTATCGGCATCACTGCAAGTTTTGCTGGTTGAGGATACGGAAACAATTTCCATATCACCGATAATATCATCAATAACCAGAAATGCAGGGAAACATGGGGAAAACAGTGGAATTTTTCAATGAAATTTCAAAAAATGCTAAAATACATATATTTGCATGTATAAGAATAAAAAATGCAAAAAGAATGCATACATAATAATTTTTCATTTAATGGGCCCTAAAAGCATGTGTTGTCGAACCATAAACCATCCCATCTATCCATTTAACCATCACATCTATCCATCCATCCAAACTTCCATCAAACACCCATTAATATTTCAAAATATCGATAACACACGATATTTCGTCGAGAAATCATCGACAACTGGAAAGGAAATGATAGATTGTGGCCTCCATATTGCACATGTTACGATAACAATAATATCACGATATTATTATCGACAAATTGAACACTGCATATAACCATGCACTCATAAAAAAACGAAATGGAAACTTTTTTTAATATATAGAATTTTTGTGATATCGATACAGTAGCAATATTATCGAAATATTGTTGATACACTAGCGATACAAGCGACACTTGGAATTTACACAGTTGAAAATTGGCAATGCATTGGCAACATCGATACATTGGCAATATAAGCGACACCTAGAATTTACACAGTCGAAAATATTGGCGACATTGATACATTGGCAATACTTTGTGATACATCGCCAATGTCTGGAATTTCTAATACTACCAATGTTATCGATATCGCTACCAATGTTATCGGTATCCCCAAGCTGGAGATACGGATGATATCGGGGATATTTCGATAATGTTGGGGATACTTCGAACATTGATTGTGTTAGACAAAGACAATAAAGAAAAACCCATCTCACAAGGTACTTTTGCATATCTTTCTAGAATATCTTCTCCTTATACCTCTCTTATAACGAGGTTGCCCCCAAGTGGCAAATTCAACCATCCAAGATGCATGTGATGCTTGTGAATTTTGTAAGTAATCTATGTGTTAATAGCATCCTTGAATCGGTTTATTTAGATTATAATCTGTATTCTATTTCCCTTGAATTGTAGTGTTAAACTTCATAAGAAAGTATTTACATAATAAAAAAATGAGATTGGATGAAATGATACAACCATTTCCCAACAATCTAAGACTTCACATAAGAGGAGAGGGGGGGGGGGGGGTGGGGTGTGTGCTATTTTTGGACGCGCAAGTGAATAAAATCAAGAATATTCAGCTTAGTTAAGATAAACTGAAAAATAATAACAAAGTCATGGTGTTTCTTAGTTGTCATGACGAGGAAGTATCAATCAAAATCTAGCTTCTTCTTCTTACTCAATCCAAACCTAACAACAACAAGATTACAATATGAAGCCCAGCCCATCCATACACATGCTCGAAGAAATGCGATTACAATCTGGTTTCTTCGACTTTCTTCAACTAATGATTCCGCTTCAACTTGATAGTGCAGAAAGAAAAGACCATAACAATTAGGGGTTGTTTGGATGCCTGTAACTTCTATAAAATGTAAGAAAGTTACAGGTGACTTTCTTACAGTTTGTGTTTGGGGGAGAAATGTTACAGGTAACAAAGTCTCAACTTGTAACTTTCTATCAGGTAAGATTGCAAGAAATGTAACAGGGGAATTAGGTGTTTTCCAATTCACAGGTTACTTTGTTACAGGCAACGGCTATCCATTTCGAATTTGGAAGAGGGGGGTGGAAACACAGCTGCATTGAAAGTGCACCTACCTTCTTTGACCCGACGTCTCCTTCTCCCTCTCTCAACGTCTCCTTCCCTCTCTCTCTCTCTGCGTCTCCTTCTCTCTCTCTGCTCTAACAAGATAACCCTTATTTGTTTTTCTTTTTTTCTTTTTCTTTTTTCCTTATTTGTTTTCCTCTTCATCATGTTTTTTTTCTTTTGCGTCAGTGCAGAACGGGTGCTATTTACCTAGGGGGCGGTTTCGGATCCCTGACAGCGGGGCCACCATGATGTACTTTCTTACATCCACACCGTACATTTGTATTGAAAGCTCATTTTATGGTATGATCCAAAAAATGAAGCTGATCCAAATCTCAAGTGCGCCACACCACAAGACATAATCTTAACTGAATCCCCACCATTAAAAACTTCATGGGGCCACTAGAATATTTATTTGCCATCCAACCTGTTGATAAGGTAACAAAAACTTGAATGAAGAGACCACACAAATATCATCTTGATCCAAAAACTTTTGTGGCCCACGAACTTTTTAATGGTCAATTGCTACTGTTTCCTATAGTATGGTCCACCTGAAATTCAGATCTTTTTATTTTTTGGATCATGTCCTGAAATGGGACGCAGATTGCGTCCTACCCTACCTGTCTCTAGCCATGACCAAGTAGTTCTGTGGGGCAAGCCCCCGTGATGTATCATTTTATCCATGTTGTCCATCTCCTCTCATATTATTTTAAGATATGTGTGCAAAAAATGAGGTAGATCGAACGCTCAAGTGGAACACATCAAATAATAAGCTTGGGTTGCATTAAATGCAAGAGTCAACTATGGTGTGGTCCACTTTAGCGTTGGATTTGCCTCATTTTTGTGTTCATACCTTAAATTGATCAAAGAAAATGGATGGATGGCATGGATAAACAGATACATCATGGTGGGCCCACCCACAGAACTGCACATTCGTGGCTTGAGATGGACGGGGGTAAGATGCAATCCGCGTCCCCTAAAATGAGCTTTTCAACACGGATGAACGATGTGGATGTGAGGAAAATACATTTCAATGGGCTCCACAATCTGGGATCCCACCCACCTTGATGGATCCACTCTAGTTTGGCTAGTGACATTAGCCGATAACTAGATCGCTACTAGTTGGTGCTTTGTGGGCCCCATCATCTCACATGTGTTGAATCCATGCCGTCAAACCCACGGTGATGGCCGCTCATCCAAACCTCGTTGGTTTTTTTTTTTTTTTTTTTTTTTTTTTTTTTTCGACACATCCTACCATCGTGTCTGGATGCACAACCGAATTGAATAGCAATTACCACCTTAATAAGGTGGAAATAACCAAACTGCAAATTCCTTTCTTGGCATGCATATTCAGAGTATTAGATCTAAATTACAATTAAGATGGACTTGAAAGGCATGTATCTGCAATTTGGGGGCTACTTGCTCATAAAAATATGAATATTATTTAATTCTCTCTTTAATTTTTCTAATTTCCTAGTGAGGAAACGGATTTGTTTGCAATTCCATTGGTTCGTGCATCCAAACGAAGGGTAGATAGGATGGAATTTCAAAGGAGAATAATGGTGGGAAAAGAGATCAATCCAAGAAGAAAGAAAAAGAATTTAATGACATCAGCAGGAATTAACTCCTAACCTGGATATATCCAAGCGAAAGGCTGCCGGGATGCTCTGTTTCGACCATTTTTGCAGGTAGGCTTCTGTGGATCTGTTACTGAGAGAGAGAGCGCGCTTTCCGGCGAAGGATAGGCCGCGTAGGTCCGCAGAGGGGCAGTCGAATACTCTCCTCCACAGCGCCTGTTTAACGCAGCGCGTAAAAAAGAGAAATTTACGACTGTGGACCCCACCTTTTATCCATCGGATATTCTTGAAGCAATACAAACTTAACTACGCACTTAGACCTCCTCGTACGGACGACAAATTCCAGGACGAAAATACCCCTCCTTTTCACAGAAACGGACTGGCTACTCCGCCTGCCACCCCCGCCATGGCCGATCGTCGGTGGTCTGTGGAACCCACCGTGTTGTATGATTTTCATCCAAGCCGTCCATATATTTTTCCGGATCATTTTATGGTATAAGACAAAAAATGAGGTATATCCAGATCTTAAGTGTACCACATTACAGGAAACAGTGTTGAATGAGCGTCAACCATTAGAAATCCTCCCCTGTCTAAGTTGGGGCCCACTGTGATGTTTGTGAGAAATCCTCCCCATCTAAGTTCATTCATAGGGTCACAAAGACCTGGATGAAGAGGAAAAAAAATTTCATAATAATCCAAAACTTATGTAACCCCTAAAAGGGTTTCAATGGTAGACGTCCAATTCCCCACTGCCTATTACAGTGTGGTCCACTTGATAACTAGATCGGTCTTATTTTTCACCTCAAGCCTTAATTCGAGTTCGCCAAATAGATGGACGGCTTGGATATAACAAATACCTTATAATGGGACTCACAAAAATCAGTGGGGATTACAACAGGGAAAAAACAAAGGAAAAAAAAAAACGAAGCCAGCGAGACCTGGTCGACCGGATTAGAGCTTGGCCTATCGCTACGGATTATAACTGTAGCCGTAACTGTAATGCTATGCACTTTTTTCTCTTTTTTTTTTTTATTTTTATTTTTTACATGGAGAACATTTTCCCCGTTACATTTTTCTATAATACATAATTATGTAAATATGTATATATAAGTATATAAAAATATTATTCTATCTTTTAATTCATTTCTTTGTCTATTTATTTAACAAGCATATTTCCTAAACTAGAATGATTTACTTAACTTACCACATATGATTTTGGGGTAGGAGAAGCTAGTTTAGCCAACCAGCCTAGTTATTTTCCAAGATTCCATCGGGTCGATGGTCGAAAATCCATTTCATTCAGTTTATGATTAATTTCAATCACTTCGCAGCCAAACTGGAAATTCAGCAGGGCAAATATGAAATTGAGCAAGGCAAACATGAAATTGAGTGGGGAAAACTAAAAATTCAGCGGGGAAAACATGAAATTAGGGCCTAAAGTCGGGTGGGTTGGTGCTCAACCCTAACCCAACCCAAGGTTCCTATACCTGAACCTTGACCCAACCCAACCCAATCTTGGGTTGGGAATTCTCAACCCAAGCCCAACCCAAGAAGGCTCGACGGGTTGATTAGGTTGGTTGAGTGTATACGTGCCAATATTTTCGTTGTTACATTAGTTTATTATATTTCAATATACCACTTATTTTTTGTATCTATGATTTTATTAATTATATACGTGATTATTCATCATAAAGAACTTCATTTTTTTTCTTTAAAAAACCAAGCTAAAATATAAGACTACTCCTTTAAAAAATCATATAGCATAGCACGCAATCTATTTGGGAGAGAGAAATCCGGCATATCTTGTTAGTTTGAGTCCTTGGAAATGACGTGGACAAATGAGACCTGACATCACTAGTGTACCTTCTACACAAACAATCCACACTCAATTATAATTTATAAGTAACTAATATATTGATCGGGTTCGGGTTGGGTCAGGCAACCTGAGATCTCAACCCAAGCCCAACCTAAGTTTTATCGAGTTAGTGTTTGTATAGTCCAAGCTTGAGATCAGACCCGATATATCTTGCCCGAGCCCAACCCAATGTCGGGTCGGTCACGGGTCGGTCGAGTTGAACCTGCCCAACTTTCAGCCGTACATGAAATTGAACGGGCAAACTAGAAATTCAGCGGGGCAAACGTGAAATTGAGCGGGGCAAACATGAAAATCAGCACGGCAAACATGAAATTGAGCAGGGAAACTAGAAAATCAGCAGGGCAAATATGAAATTGAGCAGGTGAAACTAGAAAATCAGTGGGGCAAACTAGGAAATCAACGGGGCAAACTAGAAAATTAGTGGGGGAAACATGAAATCAGCGGGGTAAACATGAACTTGCGCAGGGGAAACTAGAAAATCCTAGGAAATCAGTGGGGCAAACTAGAAAATCAGCAAGGCAAACTAGAAAATTAGTGAGGAAAACTAGAAAATCAGTGGGGCAAACTAGAAAATCAGCGGGGCAAACTAGGAAATCAGAGTGGGAAATATGAAAATCAGCGGGGCAAACATGAAATTGAGCGGGGGAAACTAGAAAATCAACGGGGCAAACTAGGAAATCAGTGGGGCAAACTAGAAAATCAGCAGGACAAACATGAAATTGAGCGGGGCAAACATGAAATTCAACGAGACAAACTAGACAACAAGCGGGGCAAACTTAACAGATAATTCCATGGCTTGAGCCGATAAATCTAAACGTATCCAATGTTTAAATGGACCACATCAAATGAAATTTTAAATTGAACTTCTAATGTTGATCATTTCTTAGGGGCTAAAGAAGTTTTGAATCAAGCTTATAATTTGTTTTTTCTATTAATCCATGTCTGTATAATCTTATGAATAGGTTTGATAACAAACAAACATCCCTGTTGGGCCCACTATGGTTTCAACAGTGGAAATCATTATGCCCACTAAATCACATGGTATGATCCACTTGATCTTTTGATACGCTTCAATTTGGGGCTAAACCGCTAAAATTAGATGGAAAAACGGATGGACGGCATGAATATACTACATACATTCAATGTGGGCCCAACTGAGTTTACTTAGTACAATGGGAGCATATTGACTAACTCAGTACGCAATCCGATTGCGCTTGCTACGCTCCACAATGATGTTTTATTTGTAATACATCATGTTCAATACCCCTCCGTTTTCATCAGAATATGTATACACCAAAACCCCATATGTGGGAGGGAACATAGACATTGAGCGGGACAAAGATGAAATTGAGTGGGGCAAACATGAAATTGAGCGGGGGAAACATGAAAATCAGTGGGGAAAACTAGAAAATCAACGGGGCAAACTAGACAATCAGCGGGGCAAACTAAGCGGGGCTCCACATTTCATATTTCCCCCGCTGAAAATCAAGTTTGCCCCGATCAATTTCTTGTTTTCCCCGCTGAATTTCATATTTCCCGCTGAATTTCATGCTTCCCCCACTAAATTTCATGTTTGGCCCGTTCAATTTCATCTTTGTCCTGCTCAATGTCTAGGTTCTCTCCCACATATGGGGTTTTGGTGTATACATATTCCGATGAAAACAGAGGGGTATTGAACATGATGTATTACAAATAAAACATCATTGTGGAGCGTAACAAGCGTAATTGGATTACGTACTGAGTTAGTCAGTACGCTCCCATTATACTAAGTTAACTCAGTTGGGCCCACATTGAATGTATGTAGTATTTCCACGCTGTCCATCCGTTTTTCCATCTAATTTTAGCGGTTTAGCCCCAAATTGAAGCGATCAAAAGATCAAGTGAATCATACCACGGGATTTAGTGGGCATAATAATTTCCACCGTTGAAACCATAGTGGGCCCAACAGTGATGTTTGTTTATTATCAAACCTATTCATAAGATTATATAAACATGGATTAATAGAAAAAACAATTATAATCTTGATCCAAAACTTCTGTAGCCCCTAAGAAATGATCAACATTAGAAGTTCAATTCAAAATTTCATTTGGTGTGGTCCATTTGAACATTGGATACATTTAGATTTATCGGCTCAAGCCATGAAGTTATCTGTTAAGTTTGCCCCGCTGATTGTCTAGTTTGCCCCACTGAATTTCATGTTTGCCCCCTCAATTTCATGTTTGCCCCGCTGATTTCCTAGTTTGCCCCGTTGATTTTCTAGTTGCCCTGCTGATTTTCTAGTTTCCCCCGCTCAATTTCATGTTTGCCCCGCTGATTTTCATGTTTCCTCCGCTGATTTTCTAGTTTCCCCCACTGATTTTCTGGTTTGCCCGGCTGATTTTCTAGTTCCCTCACTCAATTTCATGTGTTGCCCTGTTGATTTTCTAGTTTGCCCCGCCGATTTCCTAGTTTGCCCCGCTGATTTTTTAGTTTACCTTGCTGATTTCCTAGTTTGCCCCGCTCAATTTCATGTTTGCCCTGCTGATTTTCATGTTTCCCCCGTTGATTTCCTAGTTTGCCCCGCTGATTTTCTAGTTTTCCTGTTGATTTCCTAGTTTCCTTCGCTGATTTTCTAGTTTCACCCACTCAATTTCATGTTTGCCCCACTGATTTTCTACTTTCCCCCGCTCAGTTTCATGTTTGCCCCGCTTATTTTCATGTTTGCCCTTCTCAATTTCATGTTTGCCCTTCTGAATTTCTAGTTTGCCCCGCTCAATTTCATGTACGACTGAAAGTTGGGTGGGTTCAACCCGACCAACCCGTGACCGACCCGACATTGGGTTGGGCTCGAGCAGGATATATCGGGTCCGATCTCGAGCTTGGGCTATTCAAACACCAACCCGATTAAACTTAGGTTGGGCTTGGGTTGAGGTCTCAGGTTGCCCGACCCAACCCGAACCCGATCAATATATTAGTTACTTATAAATTATAATTGAGTGTGGATTGTTTGTGTAGAAGGTACACTAGTGATGTCGGGTCTCATTTGTCCACGTCATTTCCAAGGACTCAAGCTAACAAGATATGCTGGATTTCTCTCTCCCAAATAGATTGCGTGTTATGCTACATGACTTTTTAAAGGAGTAGTCCTATATTTTAGCTTGGTTTTTTAAAGAAAAAAATGAAGTTCTTTATGATGAATAATCACATATATGATTAATAAAATCATAGATACAAAAAATAAGTGGTATATTGAAATATAATAAACTAATGTAATAATGAAAATATTAGCACGTATACACCCGACCAACCCAATCAACCCATCGAGCCCTCTTGGGTTGGGCTTGGGTTGAGAATTCCCAACCCAAGATTGGGTTGGGTTGGGTCAAGGTTTAGGTATAGGAACCTTGGGTCGAGTTAGGGTTGAGCACCAACTCGAACCAACTCACCATGTTTGCCCTGCTCAATTTTATGTTTTCCCCGTTGAAATTCTAGTTTTCCCCGCTCAGTTTCATGTTTGCCTCGCTCAATTTCATGTTTGCCCCGCCGAATTTCCAGTTTGACTGCGAAGTGATTGAAATTGACCACAAACTGAATGAAATGGATTTTCGACCATCGACCCGATGGAATCTTGGAAAATAACTAGGTTGCTTGGCTAAATTAGCTTCTCCTACCCCAAAATCATATATGGTAAGTTAAGTAAATTGTTCTAGTTTAGGAAATATGCTTGTTAAATAAATAGATAAAGAAATGAATTAAAAGATAGAATAATATTTTTATATACTTATATATACATATTTACATAATTATGTGTTAGAGAAAAATGTAAGGGGGAAAAAGTTCTCCATGTAAAAAAAAAATTAAAAATAAAAATAAAAAAGAGAAAAAAGTGCATAGCATTACACTTATGGCTATGGTTATAATCAGTAGCCATAGGCTGAGCTCTAACCCAGTTGACTGTTCAGGGTCAAATATTGCATATCAGACCCAGTTACTGCCTGGATTTACGAACATAGTACGGTTTAACAGCCTGATTTAATCATGTTTGTGATGCAGGGCGTATTCACGAGCCTGGACTGGGAAAGGGTACTAAAAGCATGGATTTAACGGTCTGAAAACACCAGAGCATGGGACGGACCCTAGGAGACCAAGATCGACAGATTTGCACGCCAAGGATCCAAGAAAATCGAGCAATTGAAGCTCAAGTGACCTGAAAAGTGTCCAGAATACAAGATCATAGGGTTCCCACCATCTGATCAGTTCAAAACTCCATACGTGGCCTGAAGACCATAAATGAACCGTACACGTAAAATTTCAGCTCCTGGATCACTGTGAAAGTGGCCCAACGGACAGATCAGCCCACAAATTACTGATCTGGGGCCCACCTGATATCTGGATATTCTCCATTTTTGGTCTCAACTGTTTAAATGAGCTGAGAAAACGGATAGACAGAGCGGATTTCTCAAAAACATCATAATGGACCCCACTGGAGTATGCGTGTGCATAGTGCATAAGTGCACTGGCCGTGCACAGAGACGAAAAGTCGGTCAATCCGACTTTTGACCGATTTCTTCTTCCAGCGTCCGCACACGGACTTGCGGACGAATTTTTGTGGGCCCCACCACGCATCAACGGTCAGATCCGGACCGTCTATAAGACGCACATGCCCCCTATCACTCAGGCCTAGGTGGATGAATGTCAAAAGACACCAGCGATCGGTTTTCGAGCGTTAAAACGGACGACGGACGGCTGAATGAAAACACCCATGGACCACATCGATTTGGACCCAAAAATAGCGATTCCCAACTAAAATTCCGAGGGGAAACCAGTGGACGGTGTGGATTTCCTTGATAAGCTGATTGTGGACCCCACCATCGTCATAGCGTGACGATACGCAGGCCCTGTTTTTGCGCCGGACGCTGTCCGGCTTTTGCGGCAGGTTGTGCACTCATGGGGGCGATCGGACGGATGATCTGAACCGTTCATCATGAAGGTCTGCCCGAAAACTCCCAGAGGACGTTGTCCTTTTGGAAGGAAAGCAAAGAAGAAGAAGAAGAGTGGTAGGCTCCGAATTGGCTGCTGTGCGTAAAGAACGCTTCCGCAGCTAACTCGTCCGTGGACTCCAGCCTTCCGCACCGACCTCCTGGCTCTATATGAGGAAAAAGAAAAAGAGAGAGAAGGATCCACGGCTGGAACGTGTGGAGGATTGAAGGAAGAAAGGAAGGAGGGAAGAAACGGGAAGAGGAGAGTGCAGCCGAGAAGAGAGTGCAGCCGGGGGGCTTTTCTGCTGGACGGGGGGACTGGACGTGGCTGGATCTTCTTTGGCTTGGGCTGCTGGCAGCGTGTGGAGGGAAGAAGAAAAGGAGAAGAAAAGAAGAATCGGCTTGGCTATTGGAGCGGGAAAGAAAGGAAGAAAAGATGAAAGAGCCTGGTTTTTTTTCTCTTCTTTTCCTTTATATTTCCTTTATTTTTTAAGGATCAGCCCATTCATGTGTGGCTAATCCTCTTAGCTAGGGCTAAGAGGTGAAGCTTGTGGCGAGATGGGAGATACTATTTCCTGCTTTTCATTTAAATTCATGAACTGAAGTCGATTTGTATTAATGGAATTTTTTTTTAGTCTTTAATGGTCTGTTGGGAATGAAATTATAATGGGTCTGCAACGGCTTTGAATATCTCTTTTTCTTTGTTTTTGGATGTTTATGACGTCAAGAAGCCCTGTTGTTCACCATCATCTCCTGGGCATGGTTGGATGATCGTACCCTTCCTAACTTTCATGTACTTTTGATTGGTTGGAAATTAGTTTAATCCTGTTATTTGCTTTGTCTCCTGGGCATGGTTAGATGATGGAATCCATTCTAATTCATATACCTTTCATCTCTTGAAAACCAGATCAAGTAAGTTCAGTTTGATTTCCATGATTCCTGATGCAGGCAAAAGATCTCCCTGATCCCTACAAGTGGATCCTCTAAATCCCTAGTTTCCCTTCTCTGAATTCCTTAAGTTTTAGATAATTATTCCACAATTATTTCTTAAATCCTATTTGGTTTAGATCGCATCCTAGACTAGTTCTATTTCTATTTAGTTTCAGGAAACGTACAAGTATCAGTCCCTGTGGATTCGACCTCGGTCTTACCGAGTTTATTACTACATCACAACCCTATACTTGGGGAGTGAACATTGACCAGGTCGCTGGCTCCTTTTTTTTTCTTTTTTTTTTTCTCTCTCTTTTTCTTCCCTACTGTAATCTCCACCGATTTTTGTGGGTCCCATTATGAGGTATGTGTTTGGAGAACTCGTATTAAGGCTTGAGATAAAAAATAAGACAGATCTACCTATCAAGTGGACCACACTGTAAATGGCAGTGGGTAATTGAACGTCTACCATTTAAACCCTTTTAGGGATTACGGAAGTTTTGGATCATTATGAAATTTTTTTTTCCTCTTCATCTAGGTCTTTGTGACCCTATGAATGAACATAGATGGGGAGGATTTCTCACAAACATCACAGTGGGCCCCACCTGAGTTCCCATCGCCAGACCGTCCGTCAGCGCTCGTCTCTGCACACCCGCCAGAGGAAGGCAGGGGTATTTTCATCCTCAAATTTGGTGTCCGTACGAGGAGGTCTAAGTGCGTATGTTAAGCTTGTATTGTAATAACCACTGGATAAAAGGTGGAGTCCACAGTCGTAAATTTCTTCATAAAAAACGAGGCACCTAGCCCAACCATGTTGGATATTTGAAATCCAGTCCGTACATCAGGTGGTCTCCTCGATGCTAAGTCCTGGGTCAAAAACCATTCAGATCCACAGCTCAGGTGGGCTAGACAACAGGGAATGGTGGGGATGAGACACCAACCATGGGTTGTGTGTGGGGCCACGATGGGAACGTGGATTGTGTATGGCAGGCATTGGATGCGCCCATCTTCCACCCATGGAAAAGTGTACCGGCGCCCTCGCGGCATGGACCTCAGTGAAAAGTAAAGATTCACTCGACTACGAGTCCCACTCCTAACACCTGCAGGCCGCTTTTTCATGGAATCGGATTGTGTACTGAGTAACTCAGTACCGTAAGGGCTACTGAGTTGAGGTGGCGGCGTTTCATTGGCCCTCATATGTGGGGCCGACTTCACTCCTTCAAACGGCAGAGTAAACGGCGTTAGCCCATTTCTCTCTCCAGTTGTGTAGAGAGATTCTCTCCGCGTCTCTCCCGCCGTGCAGAAAAAAAAAAGAAAACAAAAGAAAACAAAAAAGAAGGAAAATCTCTCCAGCCGTGCAAGGAAAGAAGAAGAAGCAGAGAGGGAGAGCTTCGTCGGTCTCCTATCGATCTCTTCGTCTCCCTCTCGAGTTCAACCTCCCTCTCTTTCTCAGATCGGCATTAACTCCTTTCTCTACATGGTGATGTTGATTTAGGATTAAGAATTTTTCTCCTTTCTCTTCTCTCTTTACTTAGTGATGTTGATTCAAGATTAGGGATTTTGCTCCCTTCGGTTGACAGTTTTATGAGAGATTAGAGATTAGGGTTTGAAATTGCAAATCCGCAGTAGGAATTTTTCAAATCCCTAATCCATAACTTGAGATTTTTCAAATTTATAATTCCTAATTAACATTTTCATATTAGAAATTGAAAATTCATGTTAGGGGATTTTTCAAATCCCTAATCCATAACTCGAGATTCTTCAAATTTCTAATTAGCATTTTTCAATCCCTAATCCATAGTAGGGGGATTCCCTATTTGTTTTTTTTTTTTTTTTAAATTTTTTTATAGAGATAACATTCCTAATCAAATGTGCGTATTTTTTTTTCAATCCCTAATTAGGATTTTGCATTTGTAAATTTAATTGGGGACTTTTTTTTAATCCAGTTACGATTTTCAATTTTTAATCCATGGGTTGTATGCAAGCAAACTGTATAGTTATTCTTGGGTCAAACATTGTATCCCACCTCTTTTAGTTATGCTTTTACAGGGGATCTTGTGCTTTATTATTTGGAAATGACATAAATCACATGTGATCTGTATTAACCATGAAGAAATGACATAAATCAATGGAAATTATTTAGAAATTATAAAATAGATTTTTTTAAAAAAAGCCATATTATTGTTAAGCATGTAGCACAAAATCGCTGGTCAGTAGAAGACAAATGCATAAAGAGCTTTCCTCCAGTTCTTGAGGTTTTTTTTTTTTTTCTTGATTCGTAATTGCCTCTGAATTACTGAGTTTGGTCTCTCAACTTTATTATAACAACAACAGAATTATTATTCAATTGAGACTTTCAACTTGGAATTCCTAAAAGAAAACGTTGCATGTCTTATCAGAATAGTATTGAGTAATCTCAGGGTTCACTTGGGTGTCTTGGACTAGCAGTTTTAAAGGGGAGTAGTTTCCACAAAAGATTGCATGGAACAGATAGCCTGCTCATTTCTGCTCCTGAAGAAGAAATGAACCAGAACCTCATTTCAGGCTGGTATGAAACCAGAAAACCCACTCGATGCAGAATCCATTTTCTGTTATATCCGAGAAAGTCACCTTCTCAACTGCAGGTGGTGTGAAAAGGTTTCCACTGGAAATGTGGTTTAAGAATACTTCAAATTGCAGCCTTGTTTACGAACTAAAATTGTACTAGAATCAAACCACAGGGTCTAGACTGATCCATAAGAGTTACAAGTCAAAATGTTTTATGCCACTGTCTAAAATCAATCTAATGATTATATTAACAAATAAGCGACACTAATCAACAATATTCTGACTTCTTTGGAATTCAACAAGCTTTTTTGATATTTCATAAAATTTCAACTCCATAGTTTCCATAAATCCAAATTGCAGTTTTATTGCCAGTAGCTGATTGGAGTTTGTTGTGTTTTTGTGGTTTTTTTGGTTTTGATGGTAAGAATGCAGTGTTTGGGTGATGATGAATAAATGGACTAGGCATTTGCAGCCGCATCCGAAAATTGGGATTTCTGCTCATGGGTAGGAGGTCGGTTCTGGCTACTGTTGTTCTTCAGTTCTTGGAGCTTTTGATGAATGGCATGAAATGAGAAAGGCCCACCAGAATTTGTTGAGTGAGCTGGCAGAGATAGCTTGTGTAGGTGAAATATTAAACAACTCCTTTGTCATTGCAACAATCAAGGGCCTGCGCTTTGTTTTAGAGCAAATTCAGGTTTGCTTTGTTGCTTCTCTAAAGTACTTCTGTCAACATGAAGGAGTAGGAGACGAAATGTAGTTTCTTCATTGAAATTAAATTTACACGTACAACTTTTTTTAGCAGGAGCTAAAGCGAGAAATTAGCAAAGCACGCATACAGATGATGAAACAGTTCATCAAGGGTCCAGCTTGGGTAACTGTCCTTTTTATTTATTCTTTATATTCTTTGAATTTGTAGCTATAGTTCGACCAAGTGTGGTCCAAGGCAACTCTAAGCATTTGAAGGAGGAGTGCAAGTGATCCAAGGTTGGAGTACATACAGCGTCACTAGGCATGGTATTAACAGATTTGCTTCTAAGGTAACTTTGGTGGCATTTCCAAATGCCTTAATACCCGTAGCTTTCCTTCTGAAAATTAATGTATTTTGGATGAGTTCTAAATGATAAAACACAAGTTGAACTTAAGTTAGTGATTCATTCATTCAATTACAAGCATTCATTATTGAATGAATGGTTGTAATTGAATGAATGAATGATTATACAGGTGGTAATTGAATGAACGAATGAATGATTATTTAGGTGGAAAATGAATGAATGATTATGTAGGTGGTAATTGAATGAACGAATGAATGATTATTCAGGTGGTAATTGAATGAATGATTATGCAGGTGGTAATTGAATGAATGAATGATTATAGTTTTTTTTAAAATCTAGGATATAGCTACGGATATTGACCGTAGCTGATAATTTTATAACTGTAGCTATATCTATAGGTACTTTTGGCTACAGAAATCGGCTCGGCACCTACAACGACGGTCGTTCGATGGATAATAACCGTAGCTATATTTCTATGGCTACGGATTAAATCCCTTTTACCAATTTTCACAGATGACACCTCCTTCAACTCCGAAAGAACACTTTCACGGATGACACCTCTCTTACAAGATAGCACACCTCTCAATTCCCCTAGAATTGGATTCTGAAGCTCGGACATCACCTGAAAAAAGGAAAGTTTTGGACTTCAAACAGAGAAACCCAATCATAAATGCTGTGATTGTAAAGTGACAAGCAACGATTAAATGCTATTAGCCTTAGACCCACTATTTCTACACCCGACTTGATTGATTTGCATATACTCATCCCACTAATTTTACACCCACACTGAACCAATGATCAACTTAGCCCTTGTTGTATTCAATCAACGAAACTTTCATCCTTGCAGCCTGTTGAACCCAAACTGAAAGAGTTTTCCAAGTAGAGTTATGTTTTCGAATATTAATATAAACACAACATCATGACTTCGTTGGTTTGGGTTTTCTCTTGCCAGATGTGGGTATGGTTGTGTGTAGTTTAGCTTGTCTTTTTAGGTGTTTCTTCCTTTTTTCTGCTTGGTTTGGTTTCTGTTGGGCTCGCTGTTTTTCTTTTCTTTTTAATAAAATCTCATCTTTCAAAAAAAAAAAAAAAAAAAAGACATCATGACTTTGCAGTCCAGTGCTGCAAGTGACAAGGTAAAAAGCTCAGCCCACTATTTCTCAACTTCCACTTCATGGGTCTCTATCCAATAGAATATTGAAAATATTGCTTCGTGTCAACAAACATCTGGTGACCATGGATTAACCCCAACTAACAAAAACTAAAAAGAGGCATAATGGGTTTTGAGTTTAAAACTATCTACAAAGTTCTTCAGAAAACAACCTCATGCAGTTTAACAATCTCACCATCTAAAGTCTGAAACCACAAAAGCATGCATCCCAAACTCACCATGCTCGCTGCACCCTAAACCTAAATTGCTAAGCTTAATGACTAATAGCCAAACCTAGGGTACCATGCTATACAAGGTTAGAAATAATGGAATCCTGCATTCAAATTCCCTATGGGAGAAGCAGTGAAAAGCTTGAAAGTGGATAGATTACCTGTGCCATCACGAACTTGACATTGTTCTTAAAAAGCTTTATCATCTCACTTTCTGTTGCTGCCAACAACAGTTCTGCACCACCATTACTTATTCCTGACACAAGGGCGACCAAAGCCGTTGTATCAAAATTTATCAGATTCTCGCCCAAGATCGCTTCTGGTTTAGCAGCAACCACACCCATGAAGTTCGATCTCATTGTTGAAATCAGAGAACTGAATGCATCAGTTGAAATAAATCCCTCGTGATTTTCAGTTGGTTCTAGATTAGCAGCTCCCATAACAGGATCTTTCATGCCATGGTCCAAACTCAATTCACTTTTCTCAATGCAGTCGATATTTAGCTGGAATGCTGAAGGTTTCCCTCTCACAGTTACATAAACCCACTCCTCTTCTAATTCTGTGAAAATACTGGAATTAGGAAGAGAGAACTCAGCTTGAAACTCAGAGGCCCCGAATTCATCTTGGAGCTGCTGAGCGACAATCTCATTGATCCCATTGGAAAAGAAAAGGACGATTGACGATGACTTTAGGGTCAGCGCAGAGCAGGCTGCTACCAGAACATGTTCCACACGTGTTCAACTCAGCGATATTTTCAGAATGCCATAAGTTTTAATATTTTCAAAATGTCCCTCTAACCTTTGATGGTTAGTATCACCTGGTATAAACAGGTTTTTGTGGCTAATGATATGGGTGTATCGCAGATCAAAATAGCCTGAAACGGGGCAATATGAGCGGCAATACAACCCCATTTCCATGGTGACTGATAAGGTAAACTGAAACCAATTTCCAATCCTTGGTTTGAACAAGTGCACAATTGAAATTTCAACGAGAGAGAGAGAGAGAGAGAGAGAGAGAGAGAGATTAAACTGATATGTGACATTAATGTCATGTGAAAGAATACAAAAAGGTTCCAACATCAAAAATACATTCCTTACTGCAGATTGCTTATATTAAATTAGGCAATTGAAAAAATGGTTACCACAGAACAATGATAAAACCCAAAATCTAAAAGTAACAACGGGGGTATATAAATAAATAAATAAATAAATTCAATAAATCTTTCAACACCCCTTATTTATGCTTTTTAATAAATCTTTCTTCACAAAGACATTGCAAAATTCAAAAAAAATAAAAATAAATTAATTAATTAAAAAAAATCTTTCTTCACTTTGCACTCCCTGTTGTTTGATTTGAATGATGAGCTTGGAAATCCTGACCTTTAAAACAATTGGTAGAAAAAAACTGCTAGATGGTTCTTCTACTCCCTTTCTTGTATAGCCGTACAATCATTTAGGCAAGTGCCCCAAAAAGAAATGGGCCTCACCTATTGTATAAGACAATCACTATTTTTTAAGAATCAATTAGGTGGGCTTGACAAAAAGAGTTAGCCCACCCCTGACAGCAGTTGCATCTCCACCTGCATCCAAGATAAAATAATGATAAAAATTAAGTGCAAGATAAGTAATAATTAAAAAAATACATTTAAGACAAATTGGGTTATACCAAAATTTGCATTATCATCATAGAACACTACTTAGAACACATGCTTACCTTTGAAAAAAAGAAATACTAATTACTCGAACGTGGGTGGCAATCTTCACACCCCAACAATTGATTGTTATCATATGATGGTAATGATGGCTGCATATGAAAATTCACATATTAGTTAATACGATTTTTTACCATATATAAATTCAAAAGGTATATTCAATAATATGTCAAATACAAATAATCCTTTTTACCTGGCTAAGCAAGACGCTTCCCGTAGATGAATCATGTGGGGTGCTTGAGGGATTTTGCTGGTAGAAGTTAATACTTGGTTGGGATCCAGAACAACTCACTCCGGTAATATTTGAATTCTAAAAGAGCGACAACACAATAATAAAAACTCCAATAAGTAGAAATGATATAAATGTTATATGTAATATTATAACTTCTTTCTTTTTTTCTTTTTCTTTTTAAGATGACAATATAGAATATTACAAGTTTACTAAATTAATCTTCAATTATACCTGATATCCAACGTTGAAAAGGTTTTGTTGAAACATGCTAGCATCATGTAGTTGGTACCCACACTGAACCACTGATGCATTGATAGATCCACTAGGGTCAGGAAGGTAACCCACACCATATAATGTGAAGGTTGAAATGAAGCATGGTGCATGACGTTTGGTGCATGATTGTTTCCCTTCACCATCAACATTTGACTTGCTTGTGGTTGAACGGTTTCAGATAAGGATCTTTTCTTCCTCATTCGATCTAGTGGATTTTTAAACGCACGATGGTTGCTTCGAACTTTGGGCTTTACTTTAATCCCTCTTACAATTTGTGTACCCATACTATCAACAAAAGTAACTTGTTTTTTGGTTAGCCGAGAGCGTACGCTTTCAGTGTTTTCAATTTCAATTGGCTCAGGGAATGTGCTTTCAGTATGTACGCTTGAGGTCAGATTGGAAGGTGCACCTTCAGTATGTAAACTTTCTGTGGGTTCAGAGTGTGCATGTTCGGTATTTAAACTTTTGGTCAACAAATGGCATGTAGGTGCATCATCTTCACTTTCTTTAACAATATCGGACATTAATGGAAGTTCTTTGATTCTTTTCGTACATTCCATCACTTGATCATGATATATATCTGCATATTTATCAGCTACTTTGAAGACCTCTTCATGTTCCCCAGCAATTGCTGCAACTTTCAGAAGCTTGCGACACAAGTGATTGTACCATTTACTTGAAGTAACATTGCAGTCAGCTTGTATTGTTAACCCAGTATAATCTTTAGCATAACCTACCTTTACATCTCTTTGCTATCTCTTCAGAATATAACGAGGATGAATCACATCTATATTATAATAATTTAAAACTTTTAATACGTGACTACATAAGATCCCCACAAATTCAAATTTCTTACAGCTACACCTCACTGTACTATCTAATGAGTCAAATCTAATGGTACGCCCTTCTATTTTACCTTTAAAAACAACTCGAAACTCGACAACCGTTCCAAACTCACCACATTTAAACATTGCATGACTTAGCCACTTCTTATACTCATTTTGAAATATTTCAAATATTTCTGGAGTATATGATTTTGCTGCTTCCTTTAACATTGTGACATCAGCAAACAATATTGGGGTACTCTGCCTCATATTGAAATCAGCTTTAGATTCCTTGCATCGTCGTTCGGCCACTACTTGTTCGTAATGAGTGAAGAAACGTAAAAGATTATATTTAGAGCTCAAATATTTTTTCAATACGCCATTCATGCTCTCACTCCGTTGTGTGCTCTTCATGTCAGCACAAAATGTATTTCTTCCATAAACCATAGCCCATTTCTCTCTTTCTTTAAACAAATTCTGTAGCCACTTGTTCTGTACTAAATCATATTTCTCAAGCAAGTTATTCCATGCAGCTAGAAACTCTTCCTCTTCCTCATAATCATATACACACTTACTAAAATCAGAACCAAAACTTTTTAAACCATTAAATACATTGCTAAGGTGTTTTGCAACATTTTGGTATATATGCCACATACATAGACGATGATATGTTTCTGGCATCACTGAAGCTAATGCATTGGCCATTGCAGCATCTTGGTCTGTTAGTATTGTCATTGGTTGTTTTCCAAACATCGCACTTAAAAATGTTTGAAACAACCACTTGAAAGATTCAATCGTTTCATCGTATAGTAAGGACGCACCAAATATTACAGTCTGCTTATGATGATTTACCCCAATAAATGGGGCAAAAGGCCGTCCATAACTATTTATCCTATATGTAGTATCAAAGCAAATGACATCCCTAAAAACACTATAGTCCACTAATGACCTTCCATCTGCCCAGAACATGTTCGTCATTTGATTATCTTTATCTACTTGTATAGCATAAAAGAAAGATGGATCATCAATTTGCTTTTGTTGAAAGTACTCCAATACAGCTCCTGCATCACCCTTTTCCATCACTTTCATTCGCTTTCTCTGTAAGTAGTTCTTGTAATCAACTGGCGTGAAACCCATATTCTCTCAACCTCCAGATTGTCTACTAAAATATTCGACACCTGCTCTTGGTGTTATTCCTGAATCATTTATGATATCTATGTTAGCTTTTTGATCATCAGTCAAGCTTCTGTGTGACCTTAACATGTGCACCTTCGTTGGTGTAACAACCTCATGGTTATGCTCTACCACAAACTTATTTACACTATATTTTCCATTCTTCTGAAGCTTAATCATCATGCTTGCTTTACAATTCGTTCTTGTAATCGGACGGGTAGACCTTACGAGATCGGTTTGCTTCTTTTCATGTTTTCGACCTTCTTTAGAACAACAAAATTCTCTGAAAACCATGATGTCTTCATCTGATTTTTGTATCCATCCCCTTCGAGCACTGAACCCTATCCTTTTAGCATAGCTATTATAAAAATTATATGCACTTTCATCAGAAGAAAACTCCATTCCTAATTTTGGTTCTTCATCTAATATATCACCTATGTTGAATAGTACATCTTGCTTTACATCTTCATTGCACTGGCTTGCATCTTGAACATCTATTTCAATATCAAATTGTAACCTTCGATATGTTTAAGAACATGCTTGACTTTCCAAGATTTTATCATCCATTTCAATAATTGACCTTCAAAAGTAAAAGGCGTACAAACCATGCATACAATTTAGTTCATAATGTAAAATATGCACGTGGGATATAACAATAATGGTTATAGTTATGCACAGAAACATAGGCAATACGACTAGATAAACAAAAACCGTAGCCATATTTCTATGACTGTAAATGTGGAATCCATAGGTTTGTTCAATTTGAAAAGAAGGAAAAGCTGGGTTTCCCAAGGGAGGTTAGCAATGAGGTAAGTTATACAAAGATGAGCCATCCTCAACCAAACATTAAAGATTGAGTTGATATTCAAAGATTTTGGGCAACAACATCTCCATGGTGCATTCCATTGGATGAAGGGTCACACATACCGCTTGTATTTATTTTTTTTGGAAAGATGACAATTACTTTATTAGAAGGCAAAGATAGCGGGAAAATTACTTGCCTAAGAAAAGCAAATTACAACGGTTTAGGAGATCAACATTACACACATACCACTTGCATGATTTTCAATAGAGGAAAACAGACTGCTGAGCACACTATTGACATCCTTCAAAACTATATATAGCGACATTTAAGCCAACAAAGAAAAAAAAAAAAAAGCAACTGCAAAAGGCCAGCTCATCTGAACTGATTGATGCAAAGACATTGATCCAGCTGCAATCAGCATGTTTGGGACACTAGAGATGGCCTATTTGCTGTAATTTGAAGTATTCTTAAACCACATTTCCAGTGGAAACCTTTTCACACCACCTGCAGTTGAGAAGGTGACTTTCTCGGATATAACAGAAAATGGATTCTACATCGAGTGGGTTTTCTGGTTTCATACCAGCCTAAAATGAGGTTCTGGTTCATTTCTTCTTAAGGAGCAGAAATGAGTAGGCTATCTATTCCATGCAATCTTTTATGGAAACTACTCCCCTTTAAAACTGCTAGTCCAAGACACCCAAGTGAACCCTGAGATTACTCAATACTATTCTGATAAGACATGCAACGTTTTCTTTTAGGAATTCCAGGTTGAAAGTCTCAATTGAATAATAATTCTGTTGTTGTTATAATAAAGTTAAGAGACCAAACTCAGTAATTCAGAGGCAATTATGAATCAGGAAAAAAAAAAAAAACCTCAAGAACTGGAGGAAAGCTCTTTATGCATTTGTCTTCTACTGAGCAGCGATTTTGTGTTACATGCTTAACAATAATATGGCTTTTTAAAAAAAATCTGTTTTATAATTTCTAAATAATTTCCATTGATTTATGTCATTTCTTCATGATTAATACAGATCACATGTGATTTATGTCATTTCCAAATAATAAAGCACAAGATCCCCTGTAAAAGCATAACTAAAAGAGGTAGGATATAATGTTTGACCCAAGAATAACTATACAGTTTGCTTGCATACAGCCCATGGATTAAAAATTGAAAATCGTAATTGGATTAAAAAAAAGTCCCCAATTAAATTTACAAATGCAAAATCCTAATTAGGGATTGAAAAAAAAATGCACATTTGATTAGGAATGTTATCTCTATAAAAATTAAAAAAAAAAAAAAACAAATAGGGAATCCCCCTACTATGGATTAGGGATTGAAAAATGCTAATTAGAAATTTGAAGAATCTCGAGTTATGGATTAGGGATTTGAAAAATCCCCTAACATGAATTTTCAATTTCTAATATGAAAATGTTAATTAGGAATTATAAATTTGAAAAATCTCAAGTTATGGATTAGGGATTTGAAAAATTCCCTACTGCGGATTTGCAATTTCAAACCCTAATCTCTAATCTCTCATAAAACTGTCAACCGAAGGGAGCAAAATCCCTAATCTTGAATCAACATCACCAAGTAAAGAGAGAAGAGAAAGGAGAAAAATTCTTAATCCTAAATCAACATCACCATGTAGAGAAAGGAGTTGATGTCGATCTGAGAAAGAGAGGGAGGTTGAACTCAAGAGGGAGACGAAGAGATCGACAGGAGAGACCTACGAAGCTCTCCCTCTCTGCTTCTTCTTCTTCTTCTTCTTCTTCTTTCCTTGCACAGCTGGAGAGATTTTCCTTCTTTTTTGTTTTCTTTTTTTTTTTCTGCACGGCGGGAGAGACGCGGAGAGAATCTCTCTACACAACTGGAGAGAGAAACGGGCTAACGCCGTTTGCTCTGCCGTTTGAAGGAGTGAAGCCGGCCCCACATATGAGGGCCAATGAAACGCCGCCACCTCAACTCAGTAGCCCTTACGGTACTGAGTTACTCAGTACACAATCCGATTCCCTTTTTCATCGGCTCAAAATGAAGTCTGTCCAGTGCCCTGTTTGATTTATCCGCATTCCCATCATGGTGTGTGACTTTTATGGAGCCTTTCATTAGGTTGTGACTCACCTAAATGAAGGGAAGATACAAAAGTTAATTTGGTTGAGTATCAAAACTAGCCACATCTTGGCAACATAAAAGGTTTTAGGCCTAATTTTACTTTATTCTGCTAGTGCAGCTCACCTAAGTTTTTATGGAGTAACATTTTCAATGTAAGTAAAGATTTCATTACTAACCAATACTGCCGAATTACAAGCCACATGCATACATCCCAGCCCAAAAACAACCTACAAATGTAACGGAGGAATATAAAAGGTCTTCAAAATCCATGTTTTAGATTTACAGCTGCGAAGATCCCTGTTTAAATCTTATGGGATTTTAGAAAACAAAAAATAATACAGTAAGTATTAAATTGATTAACCTGCCAAGAAACTATCGATGTCCCGATGTTGATTCTTTGACAATAAGAGTTCTCTTTTTCTATCCCAGATGAAGGAGACGATAAAGGCCAACATATTAGCCCTGGAGCTAAAGTGTTAATCTAAATTGTATAATAAAAAGACCAATTTTATGAAGATCAAACAATAACAAATTATAAACCAAAATTCATACCTGATTGAAAAAGCCATGTTTTAGATTTATAGCCTTGATCCCTATTTAAATCTTATTAAATTTTAGAAAACAAAAAAAAATAAAAAATAAAAAATAAATAAAAATTATACAATTAGGATTATATTGATTAAGCTGCCAAGAAACTATTGATTTGCCAATGCTGATTATTCAACAGGAATGTTTCTCCTAATCTATCCCAAATGAAGATGGCAATGAAAGCCGGCATATCAGCCTTGAAACAGGGCTAAGGTGTTAGACTAAACTTTCGAATAAAAGGACCAATCTATGCATCAAATACGAAAATAACAAATAAACCAAAATTTGTACCTGATTGGAAAGCTATGAATTATTTTATGTGGATTTCTTATTGTTCCTAGATTTTTCATACCTTGCATGCTTTAGAAAACCCTTCAATGGGAATGGGTTTTGGCAAGCGTTAGTGAGGGGACCAAGACCAAATTTAATAATTTAAAAAAAAGACCTGAAAAAGTTGAGCCCATCACAACTTATTCTACCTCGTGAGTCTCCACACAAATAACATTCCATGTCTATTCGAATACTATAGATAAGAAACACAATGCAGACATTATAGGGTTATAGGGTTTGGCTTCTGCAACCATCATTATAACCCCACTTTTTCTTCTTAGATTTCCCTTTAGATTGTGGTTTATTGCCACTCGTAGGATTCGAAAAAACTTTTTCTCTAATTGTGCTTTATATATATATATATATATATATATATATATATATATATATATATATATATATATATATATATATGGTTAGATTTTTATTCAATCACAATAAGAATATTTCATTTTAGGATAAAATTACACGTGGATTTGTTTCTCATATTTTCTCATAGTCAAAGTATTATCTAATAATAATCAAAGTAGCATGCATTAAGTAGTGGCATCAACAGATAAATAAGTATAACCGTACCAAAAATTATCAGGGCTAATATCATCAAAATATAAATCCAAAAGGGTCCAAACCAAGTATAACCAAATGTACGAGATAAAGCTAGCGAAGGAAAAGAATTATAAATCTACTGGTTGAGCTCGTATAGCTCAGCCACACTGGGGAATGGCTCCTCGTCTCTTAGATCCTTTCCAACCTCCTTAGGAGCCTCCTCGCACTCCCTACCAACTTGCTTTATCCATTTATCACCTGTTTGGTACAGTACACATCAAATAATGTGAGTGGCCAACTTAGTAAGAAATTCCATCAAGATTATACACACAACATATTAATTAAGTATAGTTTCAAATACAGACATATAACATAATAACAAGCTATTATGTGATCTTATTTAAATGCATAAATGCATGCAGATGCACTCATAACTGGGGATACACATCTAGCTGGAAAATTGGGGTAAAACCCACTGTTGAGTGTGAAATATTGCACATTTCTTCCCTATTTATACCTTGGTTTTATAAACATGATAGTGCTTAATCAATTTAATTATGCATGTTTTCATATGCGAGGTGATTTCAAGAGCTTAAGGTAAAATTGATGCCAAAAGGAAGATTTATGCTCAAAAGATTACTAAATGAAGATTTAAAGATTCAAAAGTCATTAATAAAGAATTCACATGCCAAAGATCCAAGAAAACCAAGTGAGGAATGAAGAAAATCAAAGATTTAAAGTGAAGAAAATGAATCCTGAAATTGTCGTGAAAACAAATATATTCCTAAAATTATCCTGAAAAAGCATATTCTGGAACTTCAAGCCTATTTTGGAAAACTGTGCAGAGTGCATAAATTTGGGGCGATTTCTAAAATTTTCCAACTAAGTGCGAAGTTGGAGTTCCACAACTATAAATAGGACTCCCTAGGATGATTCAAAGCATTTTTTAGGGTTTGAAAAGGTCTTAATGAGCATACACAAGGGTGGAGCAGCCGCCAAAGAGTTTTTCTTCTTCTCTAGTTTATTTTTCATGCTTTGTTTAAGAAATTTGATTTCAATCATGTCTATGGTTGCTTAAACCTCTTAGCTAGGGACTAAGAGGTGAAGCTTGTAGCATATGGGGATGTTTATTTTGTTTTGATTCTTGTTCTTATTGAACTTCATTAATTTCTAGTTTGATATTAAGGGAATATTTTCAGTTTTCTGTGATTTATTATGACTTAAATTACAATAGATGCTTTGATAGCTTTGGATATCTTCTTTTCTTGTTTTGAGATAGTGAAATTCGTAAATCCCGTTGTTCACCATCGTCTCTTGGACATAGTAGGGTGGTGAATCCCTTTCAATCATCACAATTCTCTTCCATTGAGAATTAGGTCAATGAAAAGTTTAGATTTGATTTAATTGTTTTATCTTCCAATTGGATAGGATAAGACTCAAATTCCAATTATGTTCCTTGTATCAAGTAACGTAGCATCTTGATAGCTACAAGTGGATCCTTGGCACCCTAGTTCCCTATTTTTAAATTCATAAGTTTTAATTAACATTATTTACCATTACTCTCAATTATTCTGATTTCAATTTAGATGTTTTTCTAGTTCTAGTTATTTTCAGAAGTTTAGTCCCCGTGGATTCAACCTCGGTCTTACCGAGTTATTAATACATCGCGTCCCTACACTTAGTGTTGTGAACAAGTTTTTGGCGCCGTTGCTAAGGACTACAGCTGCATTTTTATGAGATTAATTAGTTTTAGAATTAAGTTAAGATTAATGTTTTTTTCTGCTTTGTTTTTAAGTTAAGATTTTCTGTTTTTAATTAACACTGTTTTCTGTTTTGTAGGATCCTAACATAGTAATTCTTATTTGGTAAATTTGTTCCAACCCTCTCTCTTACCTTTTTTAGATCTCTTATTTGTTTTATTTTTTCTAGTTTTTCTTTTTAGGTTTAGTTGTTTAGTTACTTGAAGTTACGAGTGTTTCATGCCCAAGTGGGTTTGTGATAGCACTCGATGTCTCTTAAGTGAAGGAGGATTAGTCGAAGGGTTGCCTATCCATTACCAGATTAGACATCACTTGAGACCCTCTGAGTTAGTAGAATTGATGGCTGCAAATCAACCTCAACCACATGTTGAGGAAGTTCAAGATGAAAATAAGGTGCATAATGCACCCCTGCCTTGTACTCTATGAGATTATTTACAACTGGCAAGGGTGAGCACACCTTCCTGCATGATATTCCCATTGAATGAAGAAACTGTGGATATTAAACCAGGGATAACTCAACTCCTCCCTAAGTTTCATGGATTGGAATATGAAAGTCCATACTTGCATATGAAAGAGTTTGATGAAATAATATCTATATTACACTTCATGAGCATGTCTAAGGACACAGTTAGGTTGAAATTGTTTCCTTTCTGTTTGGAAGAAAAGGACAAGTCATGGTTACATTCCTTAAGACCAAGGTTCATTGGCACATGGGCTAAGATGACAAGGGAGTTCCTTAAAAAGTTCTTCCCCTATCATAAAACAAATACCTTAAGGAAAGCAATCATGAATTTTGTAAAAAAAGAGGATGAGACCTTCTTCTAATGTTGAGAGCGATTTAAGGATCTTATAAATTCATGTTCATAACATAGCTACAAAATATGGCGTATAACAAGCTTTTTCTATGAGGGATTGACCTCACCGATGCGCCAATTTGTGGAGATGATGTGTAATGGGGAATTCATGAACAAGGAAGTTAATGATGCATGGGATTATTTTGATAAACTTGCTGAAAATGCCAACTTGCTGAAAATGCCCAATCATGGGATACCTCCTCAAAAACCACCACTTATAAGCTTACTCAATCAAAGAAAAGAGGAGGAATTTATGGATTAAAAGAGGAAGATGATATAAATGTAAGAATGACCAAACTCACAAGAAAAGTCGAGGCCATGAAACTTAAGAAGGTAGAACCCGACAAGGTTGTGGAAGTTATTTGTGGTATTTGTGCTTGTAACATACATACAACTGAGAATTGCCCAACAATTCCTACTTTTCAAGAGATATTGAATGAGCAATCAAATGCCATAAACAACTAACAAAGACCTTTCAGTGGACCCACCTTAAATATATATAACTTAAGTTGGAGGAACCATCTAAATTTCAGTTGGAGGAATGGATAAACTGCTACTCCTTAAGGAATCCTTAACCAATTTCTGAATTAAACGAAACCTCAAGAGGATATGGTTCAAAAGTTCATGCAAAACCAAGAGTTATTCAACCAAAATATGGTGCAAGCATTTCAGGATCTTAAAACAACAATGAGAATGTTTGGATCATCAATTCAAAAGATTGAGTTACACCTAGAAAATTGGGAGAAAGGGATGCTTCTAGCCTAACGCCTCCCCAATCAAAAACCACAAAATGAAATAAGTGACTCAAGCTCTTCAAATTAGATGGAGGAAGCTAAGTCTATCACCACTCTTAGGAGTGGGAGGACAATGGAAAAATCTATTTCGATAAGGACTGAAAAGTCCAAGGACTCGGAAATAGATGAGAATGATAGACCTAAATGCTCCACATAGGTTAGAATTGGAACCTCAAAGTAAACCAATTACGCTATTCCCTCAATGCTTGATTGCACCAAAACCTCTAGCTAACTCACAGGATATTCTAGAGGTGCTTAAGCAAGTGAAGGTCAATATCTCTCTACTGAATGCCGTTAAATAAATACCTTCATATGCCAATTTTTCGAAAGATTTATGTACGACTAGAAGACGGTAAAACATACAAAAGAAAATCGCCTATTCCTTGCAACATTAAATGCCATCATTACTTATAGGAATGGAATTATGAATTTATCTTTTGGAAATATGACATTGGAGTTCAACATCTTTTTCAACATAAACAAACAGTGAGAGGATGATGACGATACCTACGACATTAACATGATCGATTCTTTCATGGAAGATAGAGGACTCCTGACTCTATACTCTGACACTCTAGAGACATGCTTGGCCCACTCTCCTTATTTAGATGATGACATTATTAGGGAGATGGATGCCTTGCTTGATGCTACATCGGTACTTGAAGTTAACCGGTGGAGGCCACAATTTGAGAAATTGCCCCAAACCAATATAGTGCCTCTACCGTCTAGCCTGAAAGCACCGAAGCTTGACCTAAAACCTTTGCCCGCTGATCTTAAATATGTCTACTTACATCAAGATGAGACATACTCAGTGGTGATCTCTTCCCACCTAGAGAAGGAACAAGAGAGTATGAAAGTGCACTGGTTTGTCAATTGGCGTAAGTGTTGAGTCAGCTAGATAAGTGAGCCCCATAGGAAGATCATTCAAGTGTCTGCCTCAAAAAGATGTGTGCCTGAATTCGTCAAGGTAAACTTAGCCTCACATCCTCTGTCCCAAAACACTAGGTATATAAAACTCCTAAAAATGGATAGAACAACTTAAGGTTTAAGGTGAGAAAACTATTTTGTAAAATCAAGAAAATCTCTAAGTTTTCTTCCTTTATCGATTTATCGATAAGTGGTTCAAAAAAATCGAACACAATTATCGATGTCCTCGAAACTCACTTGATATTATCAAAATGAGGACTTCAGATGTCCAACAACCACAATAAAATCTTGGACTGAATTATCGATGAATCGGTGGCATGTTTGATATCATCGACTTTCAAATCTCGAGTTCATCGGGACGACTTGATAAAATTGAAAAATGATTAGTCTGTGTCTAGAATACAGTTAAGGAAAATCATGAGATTTTTGATATCTCGAAGAGAGCCTCGATATCCTCGAAATTCAAACCTCGATGATATCGACAGACCTTCAATGATATCGAATTGGGACACAAATCTGATCAACAAGCTTTCAAATAAATTTGTTCAAGTATCGAGGAGTACCCGATGATATCGATATTTAAATATCGATCATATTGAGACTAGGAGGATGTCATTGAAATAGGACACAAACTGTCCAGCAAGTTTATAGGAAAATTCCTTGAAAATATCGATGAATCGAAACTAGCATCGATATCATCGACATTTAAATTCAGATGATATCGAGGGATACTCGATCATATCAACACCTGTTAAGGTTCAAAGGCAAGTCTGCTCTCAAGTTTTCAAATGTCGAGAAATTGAACAATGAATCGATGAAATCGGAGTTCAAAATCTGATGACATTGAAGCATGTTTGATATCCTCGACCAGTTGGCAAAAAGATCAAAAGCGTTTGACAGATTGAGTTCGTGTCATCGAGTGGCAAATTGATGTTATTGAGAGTATACGCTCGATGAGATCGATGCCGGCTTGATGATATCGAACTCTGAAAAAAATATAACTGTTTTATTTTCGTTGGAACTTTTTGCCTATTTAATGAGAGCTTTCCTTTGGTTGTTTGTAGAGAAAAGAGATAGAGCTTTTGAGTGTTTAATTCAGATTACCTACCCTAAGCCTTTTTTCTCTCATGTGAGTTTATCTTCCAATCCACCCTCATCATTGATATTCAATGGAGTGGATTGGGGAATGAACTTCCGCATTCAAGGATCCTCCAGCTACCACCTTAATGGCAAATCATTGAGCTGAGATATCTTAAATGCATAAATACTTAGAATCACTCTGTTTCTAAAATAGGTAAACAGTTAATAGAGTAGGATTCCAACATAACCTTGACCTAACCCGTCGCCTTACATTGGAGCATCATTTGTGTTGCGGTTCAAGGGAGATAAAGATTCTTCATCATCAAAGGAGGAGATCTTCATCAATGTGCTTAATGGGGCTCATCTACTTATATATAAGTCATTAGAGTTCGGAGACCCTTTTGATCATTCCTTTTGTAGGATTGGGTCAAAGGTGCTTCTCACCCCTTTCAAGTCCTCATAAGAGGCCTCTGACGGGAGAGTATGTGGGGGTGCTATGTGTTGACCCTTGATCTGTGGAGAGCATAAACTTAGGTCCTTTGTGTAGGTCCTTGACCTGTGTTGTCTAAAACTTAGGTACTGTGTGTTGACTTTGCTCTTGTGTAGGGCATAAACTGTTAGGTTCCTTGTGTGGATCCTTAGCCTATGTGGCCTAAAATCTAGGTGCTGTGTGTTGACCCTTGCTCTTGTGTGGGGCATAAACTTGTGTCTCGTGGAGACATGTTAAGTACCTTATGTAGGTCTTAAAGGCAGCCTTGTATAGGTTGTACTAGTTTGAACCTAATTTAAAACCTCCGTTAGTGAGATCCGGTATACTCAAGGGTTGAGTGCATCCGTCGGAAGTGGAGTAGACACGTAGACGAACCACGATAAAAATGACTGTGTTTGGGATTGCTATTTACTCTTACTGTTTGTGTGATTTCTCTGAATGTTCTCATAATGCATGTTTACATGATTACCTAGAACTAATTAGAATCATATCTCACACACAGTAACATCCATTATGAACTATGTTATACAACTTATTTATGTTTTGAATAGTAATATGATTGAAACCTCTATTTTGGCTTGGAAGCCAATAGAGTTACCTTGAAGAAATCCTGCTATTTGCTTATTACTACAGGATAGGGTTGATAAGTTCTAAATCATCATAAAATTTTAAAAAGTCCTATTCACCCCCCTCTAGGACATCTTGGCATATTCCTACTTCGACTAAAGTGGTCATTACCACAATTTCAATTGGTATCAGAGCAGGTCTCTCTTAAGGGCTTCACCGCCTAGAGAGTGATCTTGACTGAAGTTGGTAATATAGCGAAATGAGAGGTCTCATTTGTAGCTAGACCTCTTATATTTGATGGATCAAATTATGCTTACTGGAAGGCTAGGATGCACTACTTTCTGAGATCTTTGGATCATAATGTTTGGGATATTGTTGAAAAAGGATATGTGTTGCCAACCAAACAAATAGTACTTGAAAATGGCACAACTACCATCAAACCAAAATCTAAAGAAATGTGGACAACATTCGATAAAGAGAAACAAACCTCTGAAGCTAAACCAATGAATGTCATCTACTGTGCTGTGTCCCAAGAAGTCTTCAATCAAATCAGTATGTGTGGAACTGCTAAAGAAGCATTGGACTTATTGGAAACAACCCATGAGGGAACCAGCACAGTGAAAAGATCCAAACTGCAACTCCTAACATCATAGTTTGAAAGTCTCAGAATGGAAGAGCATGAGACCTTCATGGATTTTTTCACAAAACTGAACATTATCTGCAACCATGGGTCGATTAGGAGAAAAAGTTCTGGTTCCAAAAATCTGTATGAAAATTCTGAGATCCTTATCGGAACGATTTAACTCGAAAGTTACAACTATTGAATAATGTAGAAACATGGATGAAATGAAAATAGAAGAACTCGTAGGTTCCCTACAAACACTTGAACTACACTTCAAGCAAACTCCTAAACTCAAAAATATTGTCCTCAAAACTTCAAAGAACATTACAAATGAGGAAGATGAAAGTGAAAGGGAGAATGAAGATGAGGAAGCAGCTCTGTTGGCTCAACGGTTCAGAAAATTCTTCCATAGAAACCGTGGTCAACCATTTGAAGGAAGATAGTTGGACAACAAACATTTTACAGGTAAATCTGGTAAAAAGTCCAAAGAACCACAGTGCTACACTTGCTGAAAGTTTGGACATCTTTTCACTGAATGCCCAAATAGGAAAACTAAAGGAAATGCAATGGCAGCTGCATGGGATGATACTGAAGAGTTAAATTAAGAATGTAGTGACTTAGAGAGTGATGGAGACCAAAAATCTCTGAAAATTCTTATGGTCTCTACAGCCTCCAACATTCCCATAGAAACTCAGAAAATCAAAGAACCTCAAGCCACTGAATCATTTCCATCTGATGATGAGGAAACAGAGAAAGAAGAAGAAGAGAAGGATAAACTGCAGGATGCCTATAATTAATTTTATATCCATAACATCAATATCCTTAAAAGACTTAGGATTGGTGAAAAAAAAAATAAATTGCTACAAATGGATCTAGATAAAACTTCAGAAGCCAATACACACCTAATCAATTATCTACAACAATACCATTCTAAAAATGATAAGCTGGAATGAATCAATCGTCCCTCAAATCTGAATCATCAAAAATGACTAAACAGATTGATCTATTGAAAGAAGAAAATGTGCATTTGAAGAATGAGAATCACACACTCATGTTTGATGCAGAGAAATCTAGAAAATTTGTTGAACTGAATTATAAATTTTCCCAAAGTAGTGAAAAATTAGAAAAACTCTTAGGGATGGGAAGACTTGGAAAAGACAAGAGTGGATTAGGGTATGACAAATTCAAATCAAAATTCAAAAATGCAGCATCAGTGTTTGAGAAATCATCTGCATCAGGAAGTAACACAAAAGCTACTTCTATCTGTCATTCATGTGGAGACTCCGGCCATTTCAAATTTGAATGTATTACTCCTAGGTAGACTCAATCTAATTCTAGTCTGAATCATATTGGTAAATACAGACAAACCGAAAAATCAATACAGAATATCAAGAGTCCATTAAACAATATGGCAAAAGGAACTCATCCATCTCCACCCAGAATGACCAAGAGAATGAAGGAGCTATTGAATCAGGTGGGTGAACTAGATAAAAAAACAAACGAATTTATGAAACAGGGAAACATGGTTCAGTTACCCAACATGCCTACCAAAATCCTTAATGAAGCAAAAACTACCATAATAAGAAATCCAATCACAAAATGGGTAGTGAAAGAAAAGAAAAATTATCTTATTATTCACTCAAATCATTCAATAAGCAATAATACTAAATGATATCTAGACTGTGGGTGCTCAAGACATGTCACAGGTGACAAATCCCTTCTCTCAAATTATTCAGATCATGACGATGGGATAGTCACTTATGGTGATGGAAGCACTGCTGAAGTAGTAGGGTGTGGAACCATAGAAGGAATAGAGATGTTGAAAAAGGAAAATGCTTTTTGCATAAAAGGATTGACTCACAATCTGATAAGCATCTCTTAAATATGTGACAACCAACATGTGGTTACCTTTGACAAACTAAAATGCAAGATCCTTGACTTATCAGGAAAATCCGTTATGGAGGGTCTTCGCACCAGTGACCACCGTTATGTCATTGAAGGAAATGGAAGGTTTGATCCATATGCTTAATAACAAGTGAGCATGGTAAACATATCCAGGCTATAACATCTAAGTCTGGATGAATACATGCAAATGATGCATTCTTGATGATTATCATGATATATCAGAGGTTTCTATACCTTAGGAACTTCTTTTTGAGCATAAACATTATTAATGTTTATAAGTTTGATGATTACAACTTTTTTATAAAGATTTTTTACTATATACTGAAGCTGACGTGAAAATATTTAAAGATATACATATATGGAAGATTATCGAAAACTGGAGATAACTTGTCCCATCCTTCTTCTCGATAAGTGAATCATTGAATCGAACGAGAGTCGTCGATATCATCGGAACCGTATCAATCTCATCGACGAACTCTTGAGAATCTGAAATGTTGGGTCGATTGGTTTGCCCTCGAACTCATCATCGATAAATCGTATGAGGAAAATACTTGTATTTTTGTAAGCCCATTGTTGGGCTAGATATTTGGTTGTGTTAGTTTGGGATGGATGATGAAATACTGCCAAGCTTGGGCAGCTTTTATATTTTCTGTTGATGGCTGTTTGATAATTCATATATCTTTGCTGCCATGTCTCTTTGCTCACAATTATGCATGAAATTCTATGAAATGCTGGTATAAATTGTGATTGTCTTCTCCTGCATATTCTTTAACAATTGAGAGTTGGTATGTGATTTCTTTCATTTAAAGCTATCCAACTATTATCTATTAAACTCACAGCTCTCCTTTGACCTGGTATGCATAAATGGTTTCCATGCACATAGAGATGTTGTTATCTATTATACATCTGTCTCTTTCTGATTAGGCATTTTTAGAAATATATCTGGTATGTATGGTAATATCTGGATCTCTATTGTTTCTCTCATATCTTTATGCTACAACTTCAGTCAACTAGTATTGTTATACTGCCCTTTGCTAATGATTAACAAAAAGGGGGAGAACAAATCCCACCACGGAGAAAATTGTGTGTATTAATGTATGAATGGTGGTATAGGTGTTAGGGGGAGCAGTTGCATGAAGACAGGGGGAGCAGCTACATACTTGTGTGCTTAAACTTGCAATAGCATTGTAAAATTGTGTAAAGAGTTATGTACACACAATTTAGGGTGTTGGTCTAGATGCTATTCTAGGACCTCAGGTGTTTTGTCACGAATTGACAAAGGGAGAGATTGAAAGTGCCCTGGTTTGTCAATTAGCATGAGTGTTGAGTCAGCTAGATAAGTGAGCCCTATAGGAAGATCATTCAAGAGTCTGCCTCAACAGGATGTGTGCCCGAATTCGTCAAGGTAATCTTAGCCTCACATCCTCTGTCCCAAAACACCAGGCAAATAAAACCCCTAAAAATGGATAAAACAACTTAAGGTTTAAAGTGAGAAAACTATTTTGCAAAATCAGAATCTCTAAGTTTTCTTCCTTTGTCGATTTATCGATAAGTGGTTCGAAAAAATCAAACACTATTATCAATGCCCTCGAAACTCACTCGATATTATCAAAATGAGGACTTCAGATGTCCAACAACCACAATAAAATCCTGGACTGAATTATCGATGAATCGGTGGCATGTTTGATATCATCGACTTTCAAATCTCGAGTTCATCGGGATGGCTTGATAAAATTGACAACTGATCAGTCTGTGTCTAGAATACAGTTAAGGAAAATCATGAGATTTTTGATATCTCGAAGAGAGCCTCGATATCCTCGAAATTCAAACCTCGATGATATCGACGGACCTTCGATGATATCGAATTAGGACACAAATCTGATCAGCAAGCTTTCAGGTAAATTCGTTCAAGTATCGAGGAGTACCCAATGATATCGATATCCAAATATCGATCATATCGAGACCAGGATGATGTCATTGAAATAGAACACAAACTGTCCAGCAAGTTTATAGGAAAATTCCTTGAAAATATCGATGAATCGAAACTGTATCGATATCATCAACATTTAAATTCAGATGATATCGAGGGATACTTGATCATATCGATACCTATTAAGGTTCAAAGGCAAGTCTACTCTCAAGTTTTCAAATGTCGAGGAATCAAACAATGAATCGATGAAATCGGAGTTTGAAATCTGATGACATCGAAGCATGTTCGATATCCTCGACTAGTTGGCAAAAAGGTCAAAAGTGTTTGATAGATTTAGTTCGTGTCATCGAGCGACAAATCGATGTTATCGAGAGTATACGCTCAATGAGCTCGAAGCCGGCTCGATGATATCGAACTTTGTAGAAAATATGACTATTTTATTTCGGTTGGAACTTTTTGCCTATTTAATGAGAGCTTGCCTTTTGTTGTTTGTAGAGAAAAGAGATAGAGCTTTTGAGTGTTTAATTCAGATTACTTACCCTAAGCCTTTTTTCTCTCATGGGAGTTTATCCTCTAATCCACCCTCATCATTAATATTCAATAGAGTGGATTGGGGGAATAAACTTTCGCATTCAAGGATCCTCTAGCTACCAATGGCAAATCATTGAATTGGTATATCTTGAATGCATAGATGCTTGGAATCACTCTGTTTCTAAAATAGGTAAACATTTAATAGAGTAGGATTGTAACATAACCTTGACCCAACTCGTCACCTTACATTGGAGCATCATCTGTGTTGCGGTTCAAAGGAGCTGAAGATTCTTCATCATCAAAGGAGGAGATCTTCATCAACGTGCTTAATGGGGCTCATCTACTTATCTGTAAGTCATTAGAGTCCACAGACCCTTTTGATCATTCCTTTTGTAGGATTGGGTCAAAGGTGCTTCTCACCCCTTTCAAATCCTCATAGGAGGCCTTCGATGGGAGAGTACGTGGGGGTGCTGTGTGTTGACCTTTGCTCTGTGGAGAGCATAAACTTAGGTCCTTTGTGTAGGTCCTTGACCTGTGTTGTCTAAAACTTAGGTGCTGTGTGTTGACTTTTGCTCTTGTGTAGGGCATAAACTGTTAGGTTCCTTGTGTGGATCCTAGGCTTGTGTGACCTAAAATCTAGGTGCTGTGTGTTGACCCTTGCTCCTGTGTGGGGCATAAACATGTGTCTCGTGGAGACATGTTAGGTACCTTATGTAGGTCCTAGAGTCAGCCTTGTATAGGTTATACTGGTTTGAGGTAAACCTGATTTGAAACCTTCATTAGTGAGATCCATTTCACTCAATGGTTGAGTGCGTCTGCCAGAAGTGGAGTAGACACGTAGTCGAACCACTATAAAAATGACTGTGTTTGAGATTATTATTTACTCTTACTACTTGTGTGATTTTTTTTGAATGTTCTCATAATGCATGTTTACATGATTACCTAAAACTAATTAGAATCACATCTCACACACAGTCACATCCATCATGAACTATATTATACAACTTATTTATGTTTTGAATAGTCTTATGATTGGATCCTCTATTTTGGCTTGGAAGCCAATAGAGTTACCTTGAAGAAATCCTGTTATTTGCTTATTACTACAGAATTGGGTTGATAGGTTCTAAATCATCATAAAATTTTAAAAAGTCCTATTCACCCCCTTCTAGGACATCTTGACATATTCCCACTTTGACTATAGCGGTCATTACCACGATTTCAGAGTATACTTATTTCCACTCTCATTGAGCATAAAGGAGCCATTGGATGGTCGATTGCGGACCTCAAAGGAATTGATGATTTGATTTGTATTCACCACATTCATCTTGAGGATAATGCGAAAACCTCCTAACAACCACAACGTCGATTAAATCCAAACATGAAAGAAGTGGTTAAGGCTTAGGTACTTAAGTTGTTAGACGTGGGTATCATATACCCTATATTCGACAGTCAATGGGTGAGTCCAACTCAGGTGGTTCCTAAGAAGTCCAGAATCACCATCGTAGCCAATGCCAACAATGAACTCGTGCCAACTAGAGTTACTACTGGTTGGGGAATGTGCATTAACTATAGAAAGTTGAATACCGTCACAAGGAAAGACCACTTTCCTTTACCCTTCATTGATTAAATTTTGGAAAGGCTAGCTGGTCACTCTTACTATTGCTTCCTTAATGGATATTCGGGCTACAAGCAGATAGAGATAACCCTTGAAGATTAAAAAAAGGCAATGTTCACATGTCCATTTGGCACATTTTCTTACCAAAGGATGCCATTCAAACTATGGAATGCCCCTACCACTTTTCAGCGATGCATATTGAGTATTTTTTCTGACATGTGGGGCAATATTTAGAGGTCTTCATGGACGACTTCTCTATCTTTGGTCCATCCTTCAGTGAGTGTCTGAACAATCTGAAAAATGTGCTGAAGTGATGTAAGGAAAAGAGTTTAATTTTGAATTGGGGGAAGTTCCATTTCATGATTCATAAGGGAATTGTTCTTGGACACATAATTTTGTCTAAGGGAATAGAGGTAGACAAGGTTAAAATTGACCTTATCTCTAACCTGCCTCCACCCAAGAGCATACATGATGTGCGATTCTTCTTAGGACACGCTGGATTTTATAGACGCTTCATAAAGGACTTTAGTCATCTCTCTCGTCCTTTATGTAATCTTCTCCAAAAGGATACCCCATTCGAGTAGAGTGAAGAATGTCAGAGAGCTTTTTTTAAGCACATGGGCATGTTGACTACCTCTCCTATCATACAACCACCTGACTGGAGCATACCTTTTGAGATTATGTATGATGTGGCAGACTATACTATTGAGGCAGTGTTAGGCCAGAGAAAATAGAAGAAGCCCTACGTTATTCACTATGCGAGTAGAACTCTGAATTCTGCCCAGGTAAACTACTCTACTACGGAGAAGGAACTCTTAGTCGTAATGTTTGTTTTGGACAAATTTGGTCTTACTTGATTGCATCCAAGATCTTCATTTATACTAATCATGTGGCGCTGAAGTACCTTCTTTCTAAGAATGATGCTAAGCCTCGCTTGATAAGATCTTTCTACTCCAAGAGTTTGATGTAGAAATACGAGACAACAAGGGAGGAGAGAATGTAGTGGCTGACCATCTCTCAAGGCTTGATCTTCCCAATTCTCTTGAACCAATATCGATAAATGACATGTTCCCTGATGAACAATTGTTTAAACTGTCCCAATTACCTTGGTTTGCTAACATTATGAATTATCTTACCATAGGTTTCACGCCAACATATTTGACTGCACAAGATAAGAAAAAAATTCTTTACTGAGGTACGTAAGTTTTTCTGGGATGATCCTTATCCATTTAAATATTGTCCAGAACAAATTCTAAGGAGATGTGTGCTAAATAATGAATATCAAAGTGTTATCTCCTTTTGTCACTCTCAGGCTTGTGGTGGTCACTTTTCGGCTAAAAAGACTAGGACCAAAATTTTGCAGTGCGGCTTTTACTAGCCCATTATGTTCAAAGATACTTATGAGTTTTACAAAGCTTATGAGCATTGTCAGAAATTGGGAGGATTGTCCCGTCGAAATATAATGCCACTAAACCCAATTCTTATCATTAAAGCATTCAATTACTGGGGCATCGATTTCATAGGGTCATTCCTCCAATCCTTTGGAACTATTTATATTTTGTTAGTAGTAGACCATGTCACTAAGTGGGTTGAAGTGATCCCATGCTGGAATAATGATCATCAAATGGTCATTAGATTCTTAAAAGAAAACATCCTTTTCTGGTTCGGAACGCCTCGAGCCATCATCAATGATGGAGGGTTGCACTTTTTTAATAGGCCATTCAATAACTTAATAAAGAAATATGGTGTCTCTCACAAAGTGAGCACTCCATACCAATCATAGACAAGTGGGTATTCTAATAGAAAAATTAAATAAATTCTAGAAAAAATGGTTAACCTTGATCATAAGGATTGGTCAATCCACTTGACTGATGCTTTATGGGCTTACTGTATGACTTTTAGGATCCCTATTGGAATGTCACCCATTAAACTAGTCTATGGGAAAGTTTATCACCTGCCTGTGGAGCTAGAGCAAAGAGCCTACTGGGCTATCTGTCACGACCCAAATCCGGAGACGGACAACTTCCGTGATGCTCCGAGTCTGGCACTAGACTTCCATACACCAAGTCTTGAGTTTGGCGCACCACAAGAAAGATTTTTGACTGAAAATTTATATAATAATAATAATAATAATAATAATAATAATAATAATAATACCTGAGCATGAAGATCGATGATCAAAATACCAAGCAACACTCTCCATTATAAATCCTAATGGTTACAAGTACAATGCTTTCCAAAAGGTACACAACGTTAACATTGCAAGATCGAAAAATAGATACAATGCATCGATAAAGCTAAGTCTTCTAAGCTACTCCTGCCCTGAAAAAATGGGAAATAGGAAGCTTAGGCAAAAAGCCTAGTGAGTACACTCGTGTGTGCAGTGTGTCCTACATGCAAGTAAGATAAATATGCCACGAAGAAATCATATATAGTGAAAGGCGTGCAGTACGTAAGGTATGATGTCAATGCCAATGCAATGCATATGCATCATAGTAATACTCCGTGTCAGTGCTACCAGCATCACCAAGTCATATTTTCATTTCTCCTATACTACAACCATAACCGTATTACACGCATCCGTAATCACATCATCATCATCATAATGTCATGCCATATCATAATTGTATATCTGGAAAAAATACCGTGGTCGACACCCATGCACCAGACACCAGTAATCGACCTCGCATACCTGCCCTGTGGTGAACTTCCACCCGGCATGCCAGTAGCAGACCTCATTCGTGCTTCTCCTCGTCGGTGAGTTAGACTGGTCCCTGTTTGCACCTCAACCCTTAAGCAGGTTAGACTCACCTCTTCTCAACCCGACCTCGTCAGTGGGAGTCAAATCCATGACCCATGTATCCACTCGGCCCGACGGTGAGGTATCCCTAGCTAGCATTGGGGTTTAAGGACTTTTAACCCAAGGGGCATATCATCCCCTCCTATTTCCACACTTTCGGTGTCCTACTCATTTTCAGGGATAACCCAAGCTATCATCATAGATATACATTTCGTCATCAAGATCCAACTCATGTTATACGGCATGACTGTGGTATTTTGATCTGTGTCATGATTATACATGAATTCAAGCAATTATGATAAGGCATACGTTCAAGGGCATGTGGTATGCATATAATGCCATGAGTTTAGGGTCTGTTTAACCTTTAAGTAAAAAATGACATATAATCATCATGTGCCACCATCAACTATATCAATCCATGGTCATGTGACTAAACTAAAGAGGACATATCTTACACATGAACAAATGTATTGAAGTACACTTGCACATACCATCATTCCTTGGTGCATGAGTTTGATCAATATCAACATGGTTAAGTAGATGAATTTAGTATGTTAGGAAGTAGAACAACATTAATCAAGATATTAAATCACATACTTCTATTAACCATAATCACTAACATCACTAATATCATCCATAGCTATCATAATCACGAGCATTAATTGTATTTAGAATTACACCATATCCTTCGGAAGATAGATATTTCATTAGTGGCTTTGGCCCAACATGATTTTATTCTATTGGAACCACATGGTTATACTCTAACTGGGCCTTATGGTTAATGAGTGGTGGTGACGCAAAATACATGCACCAAGTGGTTATAAGATGAAAGGCATAGATATAACATATAGTAAATGAGCCACAAGATGGATAGTGCTAGTGAAACTCATATAATGTAGAGGGTTTCACCTTCAGGTAGGCTGTTAGTAGGTTGGATTTGTAAATAATTATCATAGTAGTTCTATAATGGTTTGGAAGGCATAGGTAAACCTCATAAGATACAGTGAGCCCTAAGTTGAACGACTTGGTATATAATACATACATAAGAGTTAGTCACGGTTGGATAATGTGGGTTTGTCTCATACAACGCAGTGGGTCCTACTTCTAAGTGGTACTGCAAGCAGATGGGTCCACACACAAACATTATGATGGGTCTCAATAAGTAGATAGTATAAGCAACTCACATACATTAAGGTAGTACAAGGAAGAATAGTTCAGATGTATAAGGCACACGTCAGCAGGCTCCATGATCGAACTATTTGGTTGGTAAAACAATTGAACAGTGCGGATAAAATGCGTACATTGAGTGGGTTCACAAGTGTTTGGAAGTTATACATTCAATTAACACTATTTTATATCATTTGACTTATTTAGGAATTGGATCTAGGTCATTTTGGAATCATGTTCTAGAATTAGCCAACCTAATGGATAAATGGTAAAATATGCAATACTTACATCAAGTTAGGGTCCATAATTAATCTGACACACATCCTAAGTTCACATACCGAAGAGGTTACACCATCAGTATAGTCCACGAGTCTGAGTAATCACACAATTCTCATATGCCCACATGGTCTTATGGCCACTCCATTATCAGAAGTCCATATGGTTAAGTGGCCACACAAATGTCACTCTACTTCCCATAATAAAGGATTTAAGGTTATATGGTTACTTATTTTTACTACACCATAACTCATACATCTATGGACAACCACTTTATTAAGCTCCCACATGGTCAGGTTGTCGATGCCATAATTTCACTTGGTTGAGTAGACATACAATTAGTATCATGGTTTAGTGACCGCATCTCAAAGCATCCAAGGTACAATCACAAGCATACCCACCATACCCGGTTACACTACGTTACACTAGCTCTTAAAATATGACCACCCTATACTTCATATGGAGAATGACTAAGATTCTATGTCACATGATCAAGAAGCTAAGAACTAGGTTCCATCACATTAGATATAGTTTAATGGTCCCCGCATTTGCCTCACCTATGAGCATAATATAAGGCTTGTATTTATGTCGCATGACACCGGAATGAGGGCCACTCCATTATCAAGTTGTATAATCCAACTCATATCATAATTCTCATGACTAAGAAAATCTATATGTACAACCCGATTGTTCATGGTTTAGGTGACTATGGCTATGCCCATAAGCACATGGTCATATCATTGGGTGGTCACCAATGCCACCTGATTTCATGTAGTTGGTTGGCCTTGTGTGAATTTCACAATCATATGGTTAGACGATCACATATACTCCACAATTGCATTTGATTAGGTGGCCATACATACGTCACATGCCCACATGATTAAGGGGCCAAACACATATATCGCATCCTTACACTAGATTAAGCGGTCATTCACACATCTTACAAACATAAGATTAGAAGCCAAAAATCACCATTTTTGTACAGGTGAGTGGGCCATACAAGATCACAAGGTTGCATAGGTAAGTGGGCCACACAAAATCACCAGTTCATTGGTTTAAGTGGGACAGGGAATTTCAGCTCAAGCAATATCTTCATGTTTTTAGTTTATCTAATAGGGATGACTTTTGTATGGTTTGGATGATATATAAACATAATAGTGGGGCACACAATAGCCCCCAATAAACTTCAATGGCAAATAAACTTTATAGTGGGTCCCACATGGTGGGCCCACTCAATTTTAGGTGATAAATAAACATTAAAGTGACCGTAAGAAGGTTGGTAGCGGTAGAGGGTCACCATTTGTGCAACACAAATGGACAGGTTGGATATCTCCTAAACATCATCGTGGATCATTAAAGGTTTCAACTATGGGCATTTTGGGCTTGTCCAAGTGGGTGGGTCCCACTAATGTGGTAGGGCCACATCTATAAGGTCTGCAAAAGCCAATAGATGGTGTGGATCTAACACACATATTATGGTAAAATTCTAGGAGGTTTAAATGGCAGACATTACAACAACATTGATTCTTGTGCCACTAAAATAGACAGATGGTTTGGATGTAGCCTATACATCATAGTGGGCCCCATAGTCTGGTGGGCCCTACATAGGTATTAAAAGAAGCACATACTTATCCCCCTTTAAAACATTCATAATCATTTGTTGGGCCATCGAGGCGTGGTTCACAAATTCAGCCCATCCATTATGTGTGTCCCACTTGGTTAAGGGGTCAAACCAAGTTTCAGATGCATCAAAATTTCAAGTGGACCCCAGTAAGTGTTTTTATATGCTTGAGATCTGAGTTGTACGAATGGTTCAAGGAGATCAAAGTTACATGGGTCCTAAAGTGATGTATTTATTATACCTACACCGTTCATCTATTTTCAGAGATCATTTTAGAGCATTATCCAAAAAAATGAATCATATCTAAAGATTATCTAGACCTCACCTTAAATAGCAGTGAAGATAATGATTTCACCGTTAAACCATTCATAGGGCCCACCACAACGTTCTTTTCCATCCAATCTGTTCATAAGGTCACGAAGACCTGAATTAAGAGGAGAAACAAATTTCATATTGGTCCAAAACTTCTATGACCCAAAAAGGGTTCGAATGGTAGACGTTCAATCCCCTGCTGCTTTTGTAGTGTGGACCACTTGATAGTTAGAGCTGTCTTATTTTTCTTCTCAAACCTTAAGACGAGCTTGCCAACTAGATGGACGGTTTGAATATAAGACATACTTCATGATCAAACTCACAAATCTTGCTGATCTTCACATGTTTCTAGATGGTGTGGGCCACCTGAGTTCCGTGGATGGTTGATTTTTGGGGGTGACCCATTTTTAAAGGGGACCCATCAAATGCATGGTGTAGATGGTTGACATGCATCATGGTGGGGCCCGTGGTAGCTGCCCATTCCAAGCAGCAGGACGCTAGTAGCAACATCGTCCAGAGCTATTGTTAATTTTTTTAATGGATTTTCATAGGTGGGGCCCCTTATTAAGATGATCCAGTCCATCTATTGGATTCTATGGCTCGTGACAAACCAAACGAGCCCAATATTTAGCATTTTTTGACGTATAGAAACATCACAGCGGGCCCTAACAGTTTATCACTATTAAAATAACCTTTTTGATGGTATGGCCTACCAGAGATTTAAATTGGCTTCATTTTTCGGCTTAAGGGCTAAAATGAGCTAGAAATTTGAATGACACTGTAGATTAAATACATACATCATGGGTGGGGCCCGTTGTGGTCCCACCGCCCCTCCCTTGCTTTAAAGTAGCTGGGACGCTGCTTGCTTCAGCATCCACTCTCTCTTCTCTATATTTATTAATTAATTATTATTATTATTATTTTAAATCAATGGTTTGGTGGACCTTTGGAAGTTTTTTAATGGTGAGGTTTTCAATCACACTGTTTCATACAGTGTGGTCCACTTGATCACTGAGCCTAAAACGTTTTTGAATATTTCCTTCATCCAAATAGTCATAGTTCTATGAATGGTTCAGATTGCATCTAAATGCAATGGTGGGGGCCATGGTTAATGAATCCCTATTCCATCATCATTATCATTATCATCACATCATCACTACAATTAATCATCCAAATAATTAAGAAATAAAACAAACCATAAGAGTGGAGGGGGTGTACTCACCTTGATGGATTAGATGGATGGTTGAGATGGATGGAAGGGATGGGACTGATGGAGTTGAAGGCCCACCAAGATCACTCCTCTGTCTCTCTATTGTAGGAAATGGTGAAAATGCTAAGGGATGGAGGGGTATTTGTAGAGAAATGGATAAAAATTTAGTTAGGTTAGGCTAATGTGATTAATGTTAGCTTAGGCTAGGATTATGGGAATTTATGCATGATTAAGAATTAATGGTGGATTAAAGGGGCATGGGATGACATGGTGTGATGATGTCATGCATAGGGTATGGTATGGAGAGAAGTTGACTTTGGGGAGCACATGAGAGAGGGATGACATGGGAGGGTGACATCATACATATGGGTAGAGATTCTCTCACCCATGTGCGGCATGTACATGTGTGTATGGCATGTGTTGTGCACATGTGTGAAATGGAGTATATGACGACATGCGCACATGATACACCAACGATTCTTCGTGGTGTATCTCACTAACGGAGCGTCATACAGATGCACAGGTTGTACCTCCACAATTGCGGCGACAGGGCGGTCGATATAAAATAGGTTTTGAGGTCTTAAGGTTCCGGTCAGTCGGGTGTGCACTATGCATGGCTAGTCCAGGTTTGGATAAGGGCGTGGATTGTTGTGCACATAGGCATGGTATGGAATGGACGGAGTCTTACACTATCAAAAATCTAAACTTTAACTTGGACAACACTGACTTGTTATACAAACTTCAATTAAATAAACTTGAAGAAATTTGGAATGACGCATATGGGAACTCAAGAATTTATAAGGACAGGATGAAGGTGTTCCATGACCGGACCATCTTTCAGAATTCATTCATAATCGGTCAAAAAGTCCTTCTGTACAATTCTCTATTACATCTTTTTCTGGGGAAGCTTCGATCTCGTTGTACCAAACCCTTCTCTGTTGTAAACGTTTATACTCATGGGGCCGTCGAGATAAAGAATTTGACGAATGACAATATTTTCAAGGTAAACAAACATCATCTAAAGTCATTTGTTGTGAAGTTTGATTCAGAGGATATGTTCATACCTCTAATTGATCCTGTGTACCAGGATTGACCTCCTAATATGATGGAGGAGGTGTAGTTAGGTTTATTGCTTTCATAAGATTTAAGATTATGATAGTTTATTTTTCAGTTTGTTTAGTCTTCATGCTAACCCATTTACATGTTGAGAACTTTGGAAAAGCTTCAATTCTCCATCTTCAGGTACTACCTTTCCATCACTTCTCCTATCTTTTCATTGTCTCTTGTGCATTGCATGCTTATATCTTTTACATTGAGGACAATGTAGATTTTGGGTTGGGGGTGTGGATTAGGTAAACTAATCTATGTTTTCTTAGTCTTTGAGCAAAAATTTTAAAATTTTAAAATTTTTGAAATTAAAAATACGTTTGGAAAAATAAAAGTTTGAGTAATTAAGAATGCTTTGAGTATGATGATAAGATAGATTGAATTTTGAATTGTTGGAGTTTGATCAATTGAGTAGACTATCATTCATGTTCTTTCATTCAATTGATTAAGAGAAAGTTTGAATATCATGTTGGTCTAAATCACAAGATACATTTAAATTAATTTTTGTGAATAATGCTAGAATTTCTGATTGTTAGTATGTGAACATTGATAGATATTGAGAAGTAAATCTGGAGAATTTTATCCACCTTAAAAAGATGAAAAGAACCAGTTAAAAAACAGAGAGATCGATAAAAAGGTCATATATGATGAAAAGATTGGAAAAGAATGAAAAGTCTGAAAAGAATGAAGGTGAAAGGATTGAAAAGAATGAATAAATAAAGGTGACCGTCGATATAAAATAAAAAACTAGAAAAAGAAGAAAAAACAAATAAGTTCGGAATCAACACTTGATTATTCAATTAATCTTGAGGTAATGAGCATGACTGACATTATGAAATGATAGTACTTTTATGGTAAGTAAGTTGGAAATCACTAAGCACATTTAAAAAACTTAATACATGAACTTATGCTCTTAAGTAATTGCGAAAGAGCCTATTTGATCGATTGCTAATGTGATTTGGCTCTAGGTTTTCAAATTTTCACTCTTGCTTCTTTGGATTCTACTCATTCATACTTGATTGTACAAAAGATTGTTTCTAAAAGTAGTTTGAGCATTAAGAATTGAAGATTCTTTCACGTATGTTTTGCTCGGGACTAGCAAAATGCTGGTTGGAGGGGAGTGTTGAGTGTCAAATATTGCATAGTTTTCCCTGTCTATATCTTGGTTTTATGAACATGATAACACTTAATGGGTATGTTTTATACATGTTTGTATTGCAAGGTGAATCTAAGCGCTTGGATTGAATAGAATGTTAAAAGCATGGATTTAATGTTCAAGAATCACTAAAGTAAGGGATGGATCTTAGGAGACCAAGATTGGAGATTTCAAGACCCTAAGATTCAAGGAAACCAAGTAAGAGGGAAGGAAAAGTGTAGAAATTTACAGAATTTGAACATCAATGTCTAACATCGAAGCTAGTGTTCGATGACATCGAAGAATTACATGAAATCAAGTTTGGTTGCTGGACAAACTAGATGCATTTCTCGATGACATCGCGATTGCTCGAAGACCTGTTCGTTGACATCGAAGGCAATTCGATGATATCAAAATTTTTGAAGATTTCTGGAGCAACTCGTTAGAACACTCTGGACACATTCTTGATTGATTAAACACCTTCAAGACATTGAAGGATTGATTGATGACATGAAAAGTTACGCAGTGCGAAAGGCATTATGCAGTGTGAAAAGAAGGCGTGACTTTTGAATTTAAGTTACGTTCGATGACATTGATGGTTGTTCAATGACATTGAAGGCGTTATGCAGAGTGTGAGACCCGTATTCTAGCCCTTACAGTTCCGTAGGCTTTTACGGTCCTCCCGGTTAAATTTCGGTGACTCTCGATCTGTTATCGGTATTTGCGGACGATCCTGAATCATGTCTCGTATATTAGAGTCGGCTTGACTCGAAACTTATACCCTAGCGACTGCGTCGTCGCCGCGGTTCCGACGCCGCGTCTCGCGCGTCGAGGCGATACCCAGGCCAGGAGATGTAGGCCCGTGTTCAGTTCGAGAAAACACTGCGCATTTACTAAACTCGAGAGAACATCACATTAATCCCATCAATCAAGTACACATCACCTCACATGTCAAGTACATGTCCCATCCCCAAGCAACCCCTAAAGTCAACTCTCTCTCTCTCTCTACCCATCAAGTACACCCATCACTCACTTCACCCATCACTTCATCACTCACCCAACCCTCTCTCTCTCTTTCTCAAACCCATCTCCAAAGCAAGCAATCATTCAAGCTCCATGAGAGGAGAAAGCTAGGTGTGGCCCACTTCCTACCACCCAATCCCACCCTCCATAATCAATCTCAACCGTTGAATCATGTCCCATTGGAGCTAAGATGAGGAGAAGTTCAAGAAGATCAAGGGTGGGTGATTTTATGAAATTTTAACCATTGATTATTGTGTATTTGAGGGCCCACTTTTGGTGGGACCCATCTTGATGTATGCTTTGTATCAAAGAGGGACCCATAGTGACGAGGTCTCTCCCATCTCCACCGTTCTCTCTCTCTCTCTCTCTCCCTTTTTGTGATGGAGTGTGGCCCACCTGAACCGGACCGTTTGATCATGAGGCCCACTTACTGCTGGATTTCGGGAGGCCCTGGATGAAGGGAATCACAAACATCAGCTTGATATGTGGACCCCATGCGATGTACTTGTGAAATCTACACCGTCCAGGCCTTGAGGCCATGTGATGTGTGTTTTAATCACGCTGGTCATTAGTCGTGGGGCCCACATTATTTATGTGTGAGATCCAAATCGTCCATCAGCTGCACGCAGTAGCTGCTATCTCACACAGCAAGTTTTGTGCATCCGATCATGAGGTATGTGTTGTACCAGACTATCCATCCAGCAGCACATGGATGCTGTCCTGACGGCAACAGTTCTATGGGTCCCACCTAGTTGTGTTCATTGTACATGTGGACCCCACTGAGATGTATATATTTTATATCCCCATCGTCCAATCTGCTGGACGGTGGGATCCCACCATTGATGTATGTATCTTATATACCATCCATTTGTATATGACGTAGGCCCACCCTACACGTGTGACACGTGTGGGGGTGGGACCCACCTTGATGTATTCATGGTGCATCCTCACCATCCAACAATACGGACGGTGGGACCCACAAGCACATGTGTTTAATCCACACCGCCCATCCGTTTATACAAGCAGCAGCTAGATTTAAATATATATATAAAATATAACATAAATAAATAAATAAATGTTATATTATATATCTTTATATATAATTATATATATTATGGTGGGCCCTGCATGGGACCCACCAGATGAGTGGGTTTCACCCACATCATCCATCTGAAGTGGGCCCCAGCACTTGTACGAGATGTGTGGGGCCACTGTAATATGTGTTATATCCACCATCCAGATTGCTGGACGATGGGCCACGCCTTGACATATGTGTTGTATCAACCCCATCCATCCATCAAGCTCTGCAGGTCCCACTGTATGACGTCAGCAAGTCTATGTGGGGCCCACATATGAGGTATATGTTGTATCCTCAACGTCCATCCTTTTGGGGACGTGGACCCCACCTTAATGTATTTATTCTGTATCCACTCTATCCATCTGTCCAGGGTGACATGGGGCCCATGTTGATGTATACATTATATGTCCATGCCACCCATCTGTCGGGCCACAATATGATGTATGTGTTTTATCTATACCGTTTAAAGGACGGTGGGTCCTACCGTGGTGTATGTATTTTATTGGCACCGTCTAGTTAGGACAGGACCCACCTGAGGTATGTTTTGTGTGCACGCCATTCATGGGCTGCGGTCCACCATGATATATGTTTTATCCTTGCCGTCCATCAATTTTCACGCCCACTAGAAGCATGTGTTTTATCAGGCCCAATTGCTAATTGATTGAGGCCTATTGTGAATGTATGAGGCCCGCCGTGATGTGTGTGTTGCATATACACTATCCATTTGTTGGGGCCCATCTTGCAGACCCACCATGTTGTATATGATCCATATTCATACTGTCCATTTATTCTGGACCGTATAGGCTGTCCCATCCGGCCCATTGTGATGCATTTGAGGCCCATGTGATGCGGCCCACTTAATGTATGAGACCCTTGTGTAAGGCCCATTATGATTGTAGGTGGCCCATTGTGATTTATGTGGCCCATTGTGATTGTATGAGACCCGTTGTGATGTAATTGTGGCCATTGATGAGGCCCGATGTGATGTATATTAGGCCCTTGTGTGAGGTCATAGACCCACTAAATGTTTGGCTCTATGCGGGCCACTCCTTGGGAGCAATGATTGGTCAAATGTCTATATTGGTGGGCAATGATGGTTAAATGTCCTCATTGTGACCTTCCCTTAGGCCCTTTGATAAGCCAATTATCGATGCTTGTTATCAATACTGATTATGAGTATGTGACAGCATAACATCATGATACATGCCCATATGCATCATCTGCATATTTGTTATGAGATATGGTTAGTCATTGCAGATGTCATAGGGCAGGTTGTTTATGGGACTCCTTGATATGTGGAGTTGCCTTACATAAGTGCACGGTATGCGTAGGATTGATGCATAATTGGACTGTGTAACTCATGCATCTTGCATTATGTGATTGTGATTACCGTACGCCCTAGCGACATCAGGGCCGTAGCCTCCACAGGCATATCGTGGATGGCCCGATGAGACACCAAAAATCTATTTTACATGGGGTGCTATAGATATCCCTGGGTGAAATTCTTTAAACCCTCTTGGTTCTAGGGGTTGCTCCAACACCTAGACTGACTAGATGCATGAGCGCATAAGGGCCGTATACTGTTAGGCCGCGTCTCCCACTGTGTCGTGGTCGGTTGGAAGAGGGTGTGACCTTACCTGCCTGAGAGGAGGGGACAAAGTTAGGCTAAGTTTGACAGCTTGATGAATGAGTCCGCTATAGACGAGCTGGGCCCGATATTGACAGGAGGATAGTGAGATCTCTTCCACTCACCTGGTTGCACGTGATGGGGCAGCAGGTGGTGTTGAGTGTATTAGACCCCAGTGATTTTTTAAAGAGGAACCGTACTGATATGTGGACTTATTGAGTTGGAGTTGCATACTCATTCATTCATTCATTCACTATCCACTCGGGCTAGTGGTGTACAACTATTTGTTACGTGTACCTTCGCAATGGCCAGGATTTCGGTTGGGGCATGCGACTAACCTGAGATTAGGAGTTTACCACATTGTGTTTGACTATCCAAATTTAGGTATGGGACTGGTTTGGATAGAATTCCCTTGTGATGGACCATATAGCTTGTGATGCTATGTATTATCATCCCGACTTCACTCCAACTTGGTTATTTCATTCGCACCGCATATTGCATTGCATTTGCGGCATTTAACATTTTAGGTTGCCATATTTTTGCTTATTATATGGCCTAGATATGGCTGATGGTATTCGTGGACTTAGCAAGATTTGCATATTGCTTTGCATCCTCAGTATATGATATTGACTTATTACTTTTTTGCATCGCATAGCCTCGATATGGCCATTAGTATTCATGCCTTTCATCATGTAGCCTTGGTACGGCTGATAGCATTCATGGATTTACTAGTATGTTTTCGCTTACTCTGATATCGTATGATTCATGATTTTGTCAGTATTTTCAATATTGTATGATTATGATGTTGTATTTGTGTACTTGGCACTTACCTTATGCACACACTTTCCCCACCCTCTAAGCTTTCTATAAGTTTATGCACGATAGATGCGTGTAGGTGGCATTAGGTTGCAGTAGCGTTAAGCTTAGAGCATGCAATGGTCTTCTAGAGCTATGATTTTTGATATATGTATTTTCCTTTCGGCATTGTATTCAAATGTTTATATTAGTGGATATGTGATGATGATGTTGCCTTTGTGATTTGGGTAAACTTGTAGTTATGCTTATTACGAGTTAAATGTACGTTGAAAAATTCTCCTTATAGGATCCCAAGATCGGAATCTGGCATATGCACGCTGGGAGCCGAGAATGTGGTACCACGGAGGCTGTCGGCACCGGATTCGGTGATCGAGAATTTTGTGAGCCCGGTTTCTGGGTTTGGGGTGTGACACAGAATGCGTAAATTTGAGGTGGTATTCAAAGACAGCCGAATAAAGCCATAAATATGGGTTCTTTGAGGAGTTCTAAGGATGAATTAGGTTTTCAAAAGCAGAGCCAAACGGTAGAACAACCTCCCAATAGTTTTTCTTCCTTCCTTATTTATTTTTAATGTTTTCTTTTAGGGTTTTAGATCCAATCATGTCTATGGTTGGCTAAACCTCTTAGCTAGGGCTAAGAGGTGAAGCTTGTAGTTGAAATTGTAGTAGAACCTCTAGTACTGAAGTATAAAGTATGACTAAGTGTCCTAGAGGAGGGTGAATAAGACTTTTTCAAATTTTTTTATATTTTAATAACTACATATGCCTAACTTTTAAAACAGGGAAGTGAGGCAAAGTAACTTTATAGCTTCCAAGCCAATAAAGGGTCCAATTCACATAGGCTTATACAAGATACATATGTAAAATCAAATCCTATAAGAATAATATGTATTGTGTGTGGGATGTGACTTCTATTAATACTCATACATAAACTAAATCATGCATCAATGTAAACATATGATGAACATAAGCATAATTAGGTAAATGTACTCAAAACAATCCCAAACACAATCATGTATAGTGGTTGGGCTACTTGCCTACTCTACTGCCAGTAGACACACTCTCTCTTAGAGTGTACCGAATTTCACTATCCAATGGTTTTAAATCAGGTTAACCATAAACCTTCACAACCTACACAAGGTTAAACTAGGACACCTACACAAGGTTCCTAGATGCCTACATAAGGTGGCATGTCCTACCTAAGGACTTAACAGTGGGAGCCTACACAAAGCAACCCAAGCTTACACAAGGCACAACCTACGTAAGGCTACACATCCTATATAAAGGCACAACGTATTTTCCCATCAGGGGCTTACAACTAGGACCTGGCGAGTTTAACACTGAAACTCTGAATCCCAATCCTACACAAGGAAAGGGCTTCAAACACTTTAGACTCTAAATACTTACAAAGTAAGTTGGTGAGTCCCGTTCTCGCCCAATGTGAAGATCTTCGATGATGACGAAGAATCTTCAGCTCCCTTGAACCGCAACTTGTTCATGATGCTTTTGCGAAGGCTCTGAGGTTGTGAGGTTTAGGGTTTTTTTTTTTAATCTTCTTTATTAAATGGTAAGATTTAAATAAATAGAGAAGGTTCCCGTGAACTAGGCATTTAGGAGTTCTAAGATAGTATGATTAGTTGGAAACTCATGAATGTTAGAGTTCATAATTCAATCCAAGAATATATGATATGAGTTGATGCTCAAGCAAAGGATTTAATGATGAACTCTAATAGGAAAGAGAGAGTGAGTAAGAGGATAGATAGATATTGGAATAACAAACTCAAACTTTCTTGGATTCTAGCTCATTTTATGAAGAAGCAACATGAGATATTTATAGAGAAAGAATCCCAACTGTAATAAAATGGGCAGAAATTTGTCATTGTCGATATTATCGAACAGTCTTCAATATTATCGAAATTTGAATTTCGATTATGTTGAGTCTCATTTGATTATATCGACTTTCTACACATATGTTTATTTTTGTGTAGAGCAGACTTTGCTCAATTTTATCAAATACCATTCGAATTCATCAATGTGCACTTCGATGTTATCGAGGGTAGTTCGATCCCATTTGAATTCTCTTCAGAAATGTACCTTAGGCCACTAGAAGATTTTGTCCAGAAGTTCGATGTAATTGATCATCATTCAATGTTATCGAATTTCGAAGTTCGATTACATTGAATAATATTCGATATGATCAAATATATATGTATTTTCTTTGAAAGCTTGCTGGAAAAGATGTTCCATAAGTTCGATTCAATTGAGTTTGATTTGATGTTATTAAGAACTTACTCTTGATGTAATTGAGGGTGACTCGATTCGATCGATGAACACTTTTGAGAATGTCTTCTGTTTAAAGGAAGTCCCTAAGTTGATATTATCGAAAAGGGTTCGATAGTATCGAAGCTTGAATTTCGATATTATCGGACCGTATTTGATATTATCAAGATTTTCAGCAGATAGATAATTTTGTTGTTGGACAGAATGAGACTATATATTGATAGTATCGAACCATCTTCCAGCAAATAGATCATTTTGTTGGTGGACATATTTTGAATATGTCTTTGATTGCAAATCGATATAATTGACTTGCTAGTATAATGCAATTTTCATTCCTTTAACATTCTAAGTGTCTTTCTTACTTAATCTTACCATAGTGTTTTCTAATGAGTTTAGAGGTAAGTTTTAAGTTGGATGAGGGTCATATACCTTAGGGTTTTGTTGAGGGTCAAAATTTGCATATTGGACCCCATTTATTACTTGGTTTTATGAACATGATAATGCTTAATGTTCTATTTTAATCATGTTTGTGTTGCAAGGTGAATTTAAGAGTTTGGATTGAAAAGGATGCTAAAAGCATGGATTTAATGCTCAAGAATCACCAAGGTCAAAGATGGATTTGATGAGACCATGAATGAAGAATTCACATGTCAAAGATCCAAGAAAATAAAGTGAGGAAGGTGGAGCATTGAAGACTTGAAGAGGAGAAAAGGAACCCTAAAAATCGGCGTCCTTCGACTAGTTCAAGCCCATCCTCGACCAGTTTAAGGATCTGCTCGACTAGTCGAGGATTCCTCGACTTGAACTCGACCGACCAAATCATAAAAAATTAGGTCATCATTGACCAGTTGAGGATGGTCCACGACCAGTCGAAGGTGACCCTCAACCGGTCGAGGATTGTCTACGACTAGTCGAGGGTTACGTAAATTTTGCACGGATTGCGTAAATTTGAGACGGTTTCTGAAAATTTCCAACTCAGTGCGAATGGAGGTGATATAAAACTATAAATAGGAGTCCCTAGGGCATCCCTAAGGATCATCTAGGGTCTGTGGAGTGGAGCAAAAGCATGGAGAAGCTGTCGCTAAGAGTTTTTCTTCCCTTTCCTTAGTTGTTTTTATGCTTTTCTTAAGAGATTTTAATTCAATCATGTCTATGATTGGCTAAGCCTCTTAGCTAGGGCTAAGAGGTGAAGCTTGTAGCGTGATGTGATGTTTTTTATTGCTTTAATTCATGTTTAAGTTGAACTATTTTTTATTCAAGTTTGATATTTAAGAAATACTTTCAGTTTTTAATGGTTTGTTGTGACAATAGATCTGCGATAGCTTTGAGTATGTTCTTTTCATGTATTGAGATTGTGAAATTAGGAAATTTCGTTATTCATCATCGTCCCATAGGCATGATTGGGTGATGGAATCCTTCTAATCTTCATGATTTTCTTATGATTGGTTGTGGGATTGGTAAATCTTGTTGTTTGCCTTGTCTCCTGGGCATGGTTTTGTGATGGAATCACTTCTAGTTCTCACACCTCTCATTCATTGAGAATTAGGTCAAAGGAAGTTTAGATTTGGTTTTACTGAGATATCTTCCAATTGGATAAGATGGGACTTTGATTCCAGTTGTGTCTTTGAATCAAATATAGATCTCCCCGATCTCTACAAGTGGATCCTTGAAAATCTTAGTTTCCCACCTTTGAATTTATTAAGTTTTTCATTAAATCTCTCACAATTACTCTCTCAAATATTTCCAGATTTAGATTTTCATCTTCTTCTAGTTCTAGTTCTAGTTGCTTTCAGAAGATACACAAGTTCAGTCCCTGTGGATTCGACCTCGGTCTTACTGAGATTATTACTACATCGCGACCCTACACTTGGGGTTATGAGTAGGTTTAGTTTAGGGAAGTGAGGCTTCATTACCTGTTTGGAGCACTTGAGCTTCTCTTTGGTTGAGGTCTTCATCTTGAAATATTTGTCTTGGGACTCACTTAAGACAAACTCAACATTCATGTAACTTGACAAACTAGGGTACTTTTAATCTCTCCCTTTGTCAATTACGTGATAAAAATGAACTAACCAACCCTAAGATATTACAATTAACTCAATACATGATTAAATTTGAAATAAATCTATTCAAGAGTTGATCATGCTCCCACTAAGTTCCTGCATTAAGATTTAAGAAACACAACACAGCAACAAACTTGGGAGTATAAAATATTCTCCCCCCTTTTTGTCAGTGATTGGCAAAGGTAAAGTAATAAACCAATACAACTGAAGTATGTGTATAACCAAAGCTAAAGGGAGAGACTAAGAAATCACATAAGTTTATAAAATATAGGAATGAAGCATAAGAACTAGATGTGAACTAATCATGCTTTAAAAAAAATGCTAATATAGGACAGAAATGGCATGAGCATTATAAAAAAGAAGGTGATTAGATATCATCGTTCATTCACCAATTAAACAAAAATTAACTACCCCAAGCTTGGGTAGTATAATCATCATCCAAAAAGCAAGCCCTTAAGGGTATAAAATATCCTAAATATCACAACACATTGGACTGCCAAATTTTAACCAACATTATTCACCATTACTCTCAATTATTCAGATTTTAATTTAAATCTTTTTCTAGTTCTAGTTGTAGTTATTTTCAGAATACGTATAAGTTTAGTCCCTGTGGATTTGACCTCGGTCTTGCCGAGTTATTACTACATCGCGACCCTACACTTGGGGTTGTGAACACCCACTATATAATGGTCTAGTTACCAACAAAAATACAACAAGACTAAACACATCCAAAAAGGGTCATTTGTACAATGGTCTAGTCACCAGTGAAATATACAACAAGTACGTACTCACAATGACTAGCCACCTGATAATGCCCACACCAAAAAGGGGACGACTACACAATGACTAATCATCAGTGAAAATACAATAAGTATGTGATTATGATGATTAGCCACCCTATAAAATTTCACACAAATTGGACATTCATACAATCACCACCCACCAACAAAAATACAACAAGTACATGTTCATAATGGCTAGAAACCCAATAATGCCCGCATACCATGTATACATGATTAGCCCAACCATTATTAGTCAAATTTACATACAAACCAATTATAACTAACCCCTTCAACTAGTAGTCTTATTAAATCAATGGTAATATGACAATAGAATAATCTTTTCTATCACAAGTCCAATTATAGACACCATAAGGAATTCAACCCAACAAGCTCAATTCAAGGACACACCAAATACTCCAATCCATCAAACCCCATAGGGCAATCAACTCTGTTTAAGAACACAACAAATATTCCAATCCATCAAGCCACATGGGCCAATCAAGAACATTCAAGCACACAACAAATATTCCAATAAGCCACATAGGATAATCAAGTTCATTCAAGGACACCACAAATATTCCAATTTGCACAATCCTCCACATAACAAAGGCCACTAGTTCGAGGTGTGCTTTCATTGATTCATATCATTAGTGATCCAAATCACATAAGCAAATCATGAAGATGGTAGGGTGACAATTTATTAAATAACAATCCCAATCACATAAACTGTTTACAATAGTTCACGATTTGATTTAATTTCCACATTTCAATAATTTTAAGCATATTAATAGCCTAGCACATGTTAGTTATACAATAGCATGCTAGGATTTATGTTCATGTGAAATATATAAGACAAGAGTTATATTCAAGCGATTACAGACACTTAAGATAGTGCGCATGAGTTAAGTAGGTGATGTGTACATGATCAAAGTTCTAGAGATCAAGAAATCTACCAATCATTTTAAGATTAACATATGTAATGTGAATTACAAGTGTTATCACATGATTCCCAAATCGAATTTATACAACCATTCATATATTAAAACTATTACTAGACTAAACATGTTGTAAGAAATCTTGAGGGAGAGATCATTACCTCTAAAGTGAGATTCTTTAATTTGAGCGCACCCTAGGTATAAGATTTGGGGAAACCTTGATACCTATAATGAATTTGAAGTTCAATTCGTTTAGGCCTAAGTTAATTTCTAATTAAAATTTGAATAATAGGAATTGGAGATGGACTCACCTCTCTCAACTGCTAATTTAGTGGCTCGCTTTGGCACAAATTAGAGGTTCTCATGAAGTTAATACCACTCACGACACCCACATGTAGCTGAGCTGCTCTTACTGCCAATCCAAACCTCAAGAACTTGATATGCACAAATTCCCCCAAGTTAGAATTCCGAGGTTCAGAAGATTTCTGGCCTAAACAACTCAATCCTACATCGAATTGTTAGGAACTTGGGGAATTAACTCGCATGCACGAATGGTGTGGGTAGCATATACATCGGGGTGGACCTATAGTTGGGATGCGTACATAAAACACAAACAATAGGTGGGCTTCATGGATGGCAGGCCCCACAAAAGGTTTATAATAACAATACTTGTGTCCTTCGTTCATCCCGATCCAAGTGACCTTATTGGTTGGTCAAATAACAGATAAACGTTTTGGTGGGTCTTGTTGTCCAATGGATAGCGTGGACATAAAAGACACCTCACGGTGGTCCCACTGTCTAGTGGACTGGGTAGACATCACACTCATCACAGGGGCTCGTTATCCAGTGGTTAGTGTGAATACAACACGTACATCATGGGTCCCGTTGTCCTATGGACAACATGGATATAAGGCATACATCATTGTAGGTCCCATTGTCCAATGGACAATAGGGATATAACACATACATCACGGTGGGGCCCAATACGGTGGGGCCCACGATATCTTGGACCCCGCTAATATTTTTGTTTTCACTTCATACGGTGGGGTCATGTGACCTGCTTAACAACTTGAATGACAAAATAAACGCACAGTGGGCCTAATAAAGTTTCAATGGTGGATGACAAAATAAACACAGTTGGTGTGACACTCAGTCCTCCATTACTCGGGTATTGGGCGTCCTCGGCAGTTATAGTTTTATTTATTTATTTTTCTGGTTGGTTGAGCACTCGCCCATATACTCACATGTGCCGTGAGTGCAACCCAGAGAGTGAGCGAGACCTTGAATTTAGTTGACCCCATGGACCTGAATGACATGGAAACCATGAGTGAACCCAAGCCTTGAAACCCTATAACCCTAACAGGCTCTCTGGTGAGCTAGACGCATTATTGTAGCAAACTAATTTAGATGATCAAGTAAAAGGACAGGCCTAATATTTCCAATTTAGGTTAATTTTGGTTTCAACTGTAAGCTAGGTTTTCCCTAATTTTCTCCTGACCAACAACTATAAAATCCGTTGCTACCGTAGGACATTAGTGCCAGAGCGTTCGTAGCTTAAAAACCCTAACAACAATTAAGTGAAGATCTACCCTTCAAGATTTGCCCGACATTTTAACTTGGTTCTTGCATATATGTGTGTATGATTGTGCCTATCCTTATAATGTTTGTTATGTTGTTTGTATGCAGATTTTTGTAAATTGACCAAATCATGCTGACATGCCTAGTATTATGGGCATCTGTTGAATTACTTGTGTGTGGATGGCTTATGTATGTTGGAATTATCATTTTATGCATGGTTGAGTGAATTCATCTGTTAATTCTATAAATCATTTATGTAAGTTAATGGTTGTATATGGATTATTCATACAGAATTGGTTATTGCTCTTATGGATCGTCGTTTAAGTATTTTGGACTTGAAGCCCAACCCTATGATTGATGGACCTTGTCTTTGAGAAACCTTGTTGCCCTTCTATTTGGACTTTTCCAGCCATAGCTGCCTTTTGGGTTGGACCTTTATGTTGGAAGGGCTATTAATTGAAAATATTCTTGACAGTTTGGATTATTTATAGATTAGGTTGTTAGTAATTAGGAATAATGTCGGTTGAAAATATGTATCCTAGGCATGAAGATTTTACCGGGTCCCTAATAGTATGGGTGTACTTTTCTATGTATTTTACCATCTATTTAGCTCGCTGTGGGTGTCGCATGCCAGTCGAATATGCATCTCCTACTTGAGTTTAGCATAGATTAATTTGCCGATAGACTGGGTTTTCATTGGTTGTAGATATACATCCAAAGCATGAAGATTTTACATAGTGGCTAACAATATAAGTGTGCTTTCTATGTATTTTACCAACTAGTTAGCTCACTATGGGTGTGTTTCTATCAGAAACATGTTTTAGAAATTGGAATATCTATATTCAATAATAAAAAAAGAATTTAATTAAAAAATACTCATCATCATTTTATTTCATCAATCTGAATTCTTATTACACTTCCCACATTTCCCTTGATTTTAAAGTGAAGTACACTTAATTAATATAATTAAAATTAATCCAATGATGATTTCGACATCATTTCGGCTTGTAGAGCATCTGTTGCAATGACAGAAGAAGTGTGCGGGTTTGAAAGCCTTACTTCACGTCAATATGTATAAGACACACATAGGATGGTGAATCCATGACAAATCTACATGAAATGCATAGCATATTGGTCATATGTGACCTCTGTTGTGCGGTCGCACAACCAGACTCTGTTGCACGGTCACGTAACAGGCTCTTCTTGCAGCTTTCTTCATCTGACTCCTTCCTTCTCCCATCGCTATGATCCGCGAGATACCTAAACTCTATAGCTCTTAATTCCTGTACTATGACTGAAGCTCTTGAATATTTCTTTGATGATCAAATGAGAGCGAGAGGGGTGTTGATTGTGAAATATTGCATATTTCCTCCTATTTATTCTTGGTTTTATGAACATGATAGTGCTTAATCGATCTATTTCTATATGTTTCTCTTGTGAGGTGATTTTGAGAGCTTAAGATAAAAAGGATGCTAAAAGCATGGATTTGATACTCAAGAATTACCAAAGTGAGGAATGGATTTTTGGTGGCCAAGAATGAAGATTTCAAGAGTCTAAGATCCAAGAAAACTAAGTGAAGAAGGAAGAAATTTGAGATTGCAAAGTGCATAATTTTGTAACTGCTGAACTTGACGATTTGATGCCATCGAAGTAAGTGTTTGATGCCATCGAAGGAGGCTCGATCATATTGGAAAATTAAAGAAAATCAAGTTTGGTTGCTGGACAATTGGGTGCAATTATCGATCCCATTGAAGACACCTTCGATCCCATCGAAGATCAGTTCGATGCCATCAAAGCTAGTTCGATGACATCAGAATTATCATGAATTTTGGGGTAAACTCGCTGGATAGATTTGGATGTTTTTCGATCCCATTGAGCACATGTTCGATGACATCAAAGCCAGTTAGATGCCTTGAAAGTTGGACGATTGCATTGAAGGACTTACGCAGATAGTTATTGTTGATGCAAAAATCTGGTCCACCCTCATCGAGCTAACAACCTTCCGAGCACCTGCATAATGGGAGAAAGGCAACAAAGACCCTGGATAGAGTAGGGGACCCTCCGATGCCAAAGTCAGGCTAGGAATCTAGGTCTAGTAGTGTAGAGGGGTTTTGGGTTTGATATTTTGCGTACCTATCCTTATGAGTGGGCTCCTCATTTATAATGTTCATAGGAGTTATGGTCCATCATTATAGGCACAATCTAAGCCATTAGGTGGGACGTGCCTGGTCAACAATGCTGGCGGTTACACTAGGATTGTGCGCTGGATATTACTTCCATCGTGTGCTATTGGAGTTAATTTAGCCTTGCTAATCGGTTGAGGACCGTCCGAGCAGAGCTCACTCCAACTGAGGACTGTCCGAGCCGAGCTTACCATTATGCTATCTAGGATGTTATCGAGTCGGGCTCACCTATACTGAGCTTTACACCGAGCCTCATTGGTTGGCTGAGTTTGCGGAGATTACTATCCAGATTGCTCGTCCAGGCAGCTCTTAGATTGAGGGATCTTTTGTCTTTTGATAGACTACTATTGAGCAGAAGCTCGGTATTATTTAGAATTGTTCTTATGGGGTCGGATATTAGCTATACTTTACTTCCACCAATGGTAATATCACCGAGCCGAGCTAATAGTGGTCCCACTACATTTCCCATAACAGAAGCCCCCTACTCCTTGAGTTTGCAGCACGGACTTGAGGAGTAAATACATGGATGATTAGTCCGTTACACTCTACTGACGGTTAGCGTTGGTAGAAGTGTTGAAGAGGATTCGAAGTTATGGCCTAGTGCTACCGAGGTGCCGTACTTTGCGGAGGCGGCTCCTCGACTTCAGACCTATGGTGGACGGATGCATGGCAGATGATGGGAGTATGTAACGTTGGGGCGAGTGGGTAGTTGCTGCGTGTAAAGCATTGGGCTAGAGGATGGCTCCTCATTCGCAGCATTAAATGCCATTTATCGAAGATGTTGCATGGTTGCTGAAGACATATCGTTTTGGCTGATTGTGTGCTGCCACATATGAGATGGTGCTCGGCAAGATGGCCCTTCATCTCCAGTAATTAACTCCCATCATGATTACATCCGGCCGACCATTGTTATAAAAACAATTTCCTCCTCTGTTGATTTCAATATTTGCTCAAAGACTTTAGTTACAGACAGGCTCCGGGAGCAGACGATTTCCGGTGAGTCTTTCCCATTCCCTGGTCTTTTCTGTTCCATTTCCTTTGCTTTTGCACCTTTTTCCGTCAAGTTTTCAATGTCGAATGTCTCGGAAGGCATCCCTGAAGTCTATGCCTTTGGTGATGATACTGACCTAGAGAGCGTGAGTTCCAAGGTCGAGGCCTTAGTGGAGGTGCTAATTGCCGTGCCTTTGTGGCCTATTGAGACAACTGCTCGTCCTCAAGCTAGGAAGGCCAAGGGCCCGAAGGCTACTGCTCGCCCAGAGGCACCAAGAAGGTTGCCCAGTTTGTGGTCGTGAGGACGACTGTTGAGCCACAAGCTGGACGACCCGCTGAACTCATCCTCGGGGGGTCAATCATCACCGATGCCAAAATGACCGAAGTCCCCTAAGACTTCTAGATCCCGGACTATGTGGTTATTCGAGCCTCTACTCCTCTCGATGTCCCCAAAGAGATGGCTGAAGGGGATGTTGCTATCTTCATCTGTGTCCTCCAATGTGGGCTTCAACTCCTAATCCATCTGTTTGTGAGGATAATGACCGAACACCTAAGGTTGGCTCCAGGGTAGCTCACCCCGAACGCCTGAAGGTCGTTGTTTGGGGCTTATATTATCTGGTATTAGCTCAAAAATAAAGAGCTGACACTAGATGAATTCATGTACCTGTACCAAGCCAAGCATGTCACACCCCAAACTCAGAAACTGGGCTCACAGAATTCCCGATCACTGACAGCCTCCATAGTACCTCATTCTTGGCTTTCGGGGCCCATACGCCAAATTCTGATCCTGGGACCTTACAAGGAGGATTTTTAATATGATTTTTTTTTTGTAATGGAGCATAACCACAAGCATAACCAAGTCACAAAACAACATCACCACATATCCACTATAATAAATCATTTGAGTACAATGCAAAAAGGAAAATACAAGGTGATAAGAAAGCTCCAAAATAATCTGCCACGCGCTCCCGCCTCAGCGCTGCTGCGATCCAACATCACCTGCACGCAACGGTCATGCATAAGCTTATGAAAAGCTTAGAGGGTGGTGTAAGTGTATGCGCAAGGCAAGTGCCAAGTATGCAATATCAGAGTAATGCAGGAATATGCTGGTAAGTCCATGAATACTATCAGTCGTACCAAGGCTATGCCATGTAAGGCATGAATGCTATCGGCTATACCAAGGCTATGCGATACAATGCCTACGTAGCCAAATGTCATATGCAAGATGCAACACAAGCATGTCAATCCTCATCAAGTACATATATTAGTATAGTTCCCCTTTGGGATATCACCAGGGTCTTGTACACTCCACACTAACTGTCGCCTCCCTAGCCGCATAGCCCAACGAGTGGAAGAGACCACACTATCTACCTAACCAGTAGTTTTCCAATACCTACCCAGTTTGTCAATAGTGAACCCATTTATGAGCTGGTCAAACTCAGCCTAGCTTACAACCTCCTCACTTGGGCGGATAAGGCCACACCCCCTCCCAATCGATCACGACACAATGGGAGACGTGGCCTACTGGTATTCGTCACTCATGTGCTCATGTTTCTACTCGGTCTAGACGTTAGAGCATCTCCTGGTACCAAAAAGGTTCTGAGACTTTCATCCAAGGACATCCTATGTGCTCAATATTTTCGGTATCTAATCTGGCCATCCACGATGTGCCTGTGGAGGCCACGATCCTGATGTTGTTAGGGTGTACAGTGATCATGTCACACCAATGTGCAATCCATGAGTCATACCATCTGGTCATGCATCAGTCTTGCGCATATTGCGCGATCATATGGGGCACTCCATCTTATAAGGAGTCCCATAAATGTCTCAGCCCAACGGCGTATGCTATGATCAAACGCTCCTCATAATAGGCATACGAATGATGCGTATGGGCATGTATTATGATATTATACTAAGCATATTCTTAGTGTGTCTTACTGACTAAGTACACTAGCATGATTATCAGATATAATAGGCGATGATTGGTCTTAACTGGTATGCCACTTACAAGAATAGGGGCCAAACGGTATAGAAGTGTATATGAAATGGTCCATGTCAAACTATCATAATCTATTTGAGGCAATAGTATATCATATATCCTAAGGCGGGGTCCACTTGAAAGGATAGTGGAAAGTATCATCATCAATGGGGGGCCAACGTTTTGGGTTAGCCCACTAAGGGAAGATGAGAATGGGCCAAACAATGGGCCCTAGGGAGAGTTACAATGTGGACATTTAACCATCATTGCTTTTACAATGTGGACGTCAAACCATCATTGCTCCCAAGGGATGGCCCGTCAAAACATTATTACATACATCATGGTGGAATCACACATTGCAATGGACCTCATATACATCACATTAGGCCTTACACAAAGGCCTCACATACATCTCATTGGGCCTCACTCATAGTCCTTATATACATCAAGATGGGCCACAACAATGGGCCTCATATACATAAAGGTGGGCCACAATAATGGGCTTCACATACATTAAGATGGGCGCAACAATGGGCCTCATATACATCAAGATGGGCCCAACAATGGACCTCATATACATTAAGATAGGCCCAACAATGGGCCTCATATATATCAAGATGGGCCGCAACAATGGGCCTCATATACATCAAGATGGGCCCATCGTCCTAGCGGGACCATCTACACCATTCATCTATTTATAGAGATTATTTTATAGCATTACCCAAAAAAATAAAAATGAATCATATCGGGTGATCATCTGGACAGAACCACAAATAGCAGTGGAGATAATGATTTCCACTGTTAACAATGCACAAGGCCCACCATAACGTTTATTTTCCATCCAATTTGTTCATAAGGTCACAAGGCCTGAATTAAGAGGGAAAAACAATTTCATATTTATCTAGAACTTCTGTGACCCCAAACAGTTTCAATGGTGGACGTTCAATCTCCACTGATTTTTGTAATGTGGTCCACCTGATAAGTGTTTGATGGCGTGGATGTAAAATACACACATCATGGCATGGCCCACCGTCCAGCCATCTGGACGGTGTGGACCAAAGCATATACATCATGGTGTGGCGCACCATCCAGCCATCTGGATGGTGTGGACACACACGTGCCTCACGGTTGACCCACAGAACTTGCTGACTAATATACTGTAGCTATATAGCTGGTGTCAGCGTACACCAGCCAATCCTCTTCCCTTATAGGTGGGTCCCATGTTGGGCCCACCATATAACATTATATATTATAATATATATATATATATATATATATATAATATTTTTTTTGTTAAGAACTCCAGCGAGCGTCCAGGCCTTGGACGTTTGGACGGATGGTGTGTATAAAACTCACACATCAGGTGGATCCCACATGCATGGACAGTGTGGATCACAACACATCAAATCAAGGTGGGCCCCACACGCTGCCATGGTGGGGTCCACGTCCAATGGATGGACGGCTAGGAGAACACATATATAATGATGGGTCCCACGTGGTGGCCCACTAGATATACATATATGATGTATATAAATAAATATTATTATTATTATTATTATTATTATTATTTTTATTTTTAAAAACAAGCAGCGTCCAGACATCATGTAGCTGCTGAATAACAGTCCAGCTGCATGCTGCAGATGGATGGCCCGGATGATTGCATGCATCAAGTGGGGTCCATGCACATGTGGCCCACTGTTGGGCCAAACTGATATTTGTGTTTTCCCTTCAACAGGGCCTGCCCAAACGGGCAGCAAGGTGGCCGCAACGTGGGCCTTGGTTTGGTCCACTTGGTGCTCAATATGGATAAAATACATACATCATAAATGGGCCATAAAATCAAGGGGGGGGGGGGAGAGAGAGAGAGAGAGAGAGAGAGAGAGAGAGAGAGAGAGAGAGAGAGAGAGAAACGTGCGATGGAGGGACCTCGGCACTATGGGCCCTCCCTTCCATACATTACAACATACATCAAGTGGGCCCCATTACATGGGGGCCCACCAAGCAAAATCAACAGTGGAGATCACTTCTCCACCAAAATGCAAGGTCTAGATGACCTTTTCATACTAGAAAAATAAACATCATGATGGGGTCCATGGAGAATGGTCCCATCATGGAATGATCATGTGAATCATGGTGGGCCATCGGCCACACCTAGGGTCCAAAGTGAGATCCATACCATCAATCGGTAGGCCCCACTTGGCCCATCATCAAAACATAAATCTAAGCCTATAAAACACCCACTGTTGGATCTTCTTGGTTCTATGGAATGCCAAACTCCTTGGCTCTCTTTTTGATGGAGGTTGATGAAGGTTGAAGGGCTAGGATGAGGGATCTTGGGGTAGGAAGTGGGCCACACACAAAGCTCTCTCTCCTTGAGAATGCTTGGATGTCCACCCTCTCTTGGTGCTTAGGAAAATAAGTAGAGAAAGAGAGAGAGAGAGAGAGGGTGGTTATAAGAGAGGGGTGATGGGTGGGTAATGGATGTGAGTGATGGATGTACTTGACTTGAGAGTTGACTTAGGTGGGTTGCTTGTCTTAGGGAGAAAGAAAGCATGACCAGAGATGGGATGTGTACTTGACTTGACTTGACTTGACTTGATCGATTGATGAGATGGGTTGTAGAGATTCTCTCGGGATTGCAAATGTGTGGTGTTTCTTTGAGATAAACGCGGGCCCACATCTCCTGGCCTCGGTTCGCATTGGTGCGCAAGACATGGTGTTGGAACTGTGGCGATGGGGCGGTCACAATGGTACAAGTCTTGAGTCGAGTCAACTCAGATTTATGGGATACGACTTAGGGTCACGCACAAACACCGATTACAGGTTGCGGGTTCCTGAAATTCGAAGGGGAGGATTGCGGGAGTCTACGGAACGGTACAGACTAGGATACGAGCTTTACAAAGCATGACCCAGTGGAGCCGTGCTGGTACTATTTTTTGACAAGGATACACCACGGCCAGGCCTTATTGCCAGGCTTCCGACCTCCAACAAGGATTGGAAGAATAAATGGTTTTGGGCATCGGGGGAATGGGAAGCGCCCTCTGCCGAGCTCTCTAGACTTTCGGTTCAAGTGCCCACCAAATTCTCCCTCCTAGGTCAGGTTTCATGAGAAGTCTGTTTTCTATTCTTATCTTTGTAGAACACTCAATTGACTTGTATTGGTCTATAGTTTACTCAAAGGGATCACCCGAGCTCTCCCCTTTCCTCCGAGCCCAAGTCGATAAGGCGAGGGTATTGAAAGAGGAGTTCTGCGTTTAATATCTGCTCATCACTCCAGATATTCTTCACCGATCTGGGCTCTGTAGATCTATCCCTTCCCCTTCTGCTCTTGGTAAGTGCTCGTCTGTCACTTAGAGATCTGACGTTAATGCTTTCCTGAGTTAAATTGTGCTTTGTAGGTGTGGCCAAACCCTCAAGGGTCGGGAAGAGGAAGTAACCTCCTTTCATTGTGGAGATGCTTCACACGAAGACTACCATTTGAAAGAAGGGGAGCCCTGCTGCTCACGTGGTTTCTTCCATCACCGAGCTGAGATTCAACACTACCCCCGTCCATGCTGCTGAGGTGCCTCTAGCCACTCCTTCCATCTTGCCCGGGATGCAATGGGAAGAGGTTCCTGAACCTGTCGCTCCCTCCCTTTCAGAGGCCAGGAGGGCGACTAAAGAGGTGGCAGAAGATATCCCTAGCTTCATGCCCTTGGAGGTTGACTATCTGGTCGGCAAAGCAAACTTTCCGGTCATGGGTGTCAAGGTGCCTATGGCCAGGTGTTAAATGTGAAATATTGCATATTTCTCCCTATTTATACCTTGGTTTTATATACATGATAGTGCTTAATCGATTTAATTATGCATGTTTTTATGTGCGAGGTGATTTCGAGAGCTTAAGGTGAAATTGATGTAAAAAGGAAGATTTATGCTCAAAAGATTATTAAATGAAGATTTTGAGATTTGGAAGTCATTAATGAAGAATTCACATGCCAAAGATCCAAGAAAACCAAGTGAGGAATGAAGAGAATCAAAGATTTAAAGTGAAAAAAAGGAATCCTGAAAATAAACATATTCCTAAAATTGTCTTGAAAAAGCATATTCTAAAACTCGGAGTTTATTGTAGCTGTGCAGAGTGAAGTTTAATTTAGTGAACTGCAGAGAGTGCATATATTTGAGGCAATTTCTAGATTTTTCCAACAGGTGCAAAAGTTGGAGTTCCACAACTATAAATAGGACCCGTTAGGATGCTCAAAAGCATCTTCTAGGGTCTAGAAAGGTCTTAAGGAGTATAACACATGGGTGGAGTAGCCGCCAAAGCATTTTTCTTCTTCCCTAGTTTATTTTTCATGCTTTGTTTAAGAGATTTGGTTTCAATCATGTATATGGTTGGATAAACCTCTTAGCTAGGGCTACGAGGAGAAGCTTGCAGTATGTTGGGATGTTTATTTTGCTTTGATTCTTGTTCTTATTAAACTTAATTGATTTCTAATTTGATATTAAAGGAATATTTTAAGTTTTCTATAATTTATTGTGACTCAAATTACAATAGACGCCGTGATAGCTTTAGATATCTTCTTTTCTTGCTTTGAGATAGTGAGATTGGTAAATCCCATTGTTCACCATCGTCTCCTAGGCATGGTAGGGTGATGGAATCCCTTCCAATCTTTATAATTCTCCTCTATTGGGAATTAAGTCAATGAAAAGTTTAAATTTGATTTAAATTGTTTTATCTTTCAATTGGATAAGATAGGACTCCAATTCCAATTGTGTTTATTGAATCAAGCAAGGTAGCATCTTAAAAGCTACAAGTGGATCCTTGACACCCTAGTTCCCACCTTTAATTGATAGTTTAAACATTATTCATAAGTACTCTCTTTTATTCCAAAATTTAGATTTAGATCTTCTTCTAGTTCTAGTTCTAGTTCTTCTCAGAATACGTACAAGTTTAGTCCCTGTGGATTCGACCTCATTCTCATGAGTTATTACTACATCGTGACCCTATACTTGGGGTTGTGAACAAGTTTTTGGTTCCATTGCCAGGGACTACGACTACATTTTTATGAAATTAATTGGTATTAAAATTAGGTTAAGATTTGGGTTAAGTTTCTGCTTTGGTTTTAAGTTAAGATTTTTTTCTTTGAATTTTTTTTTTTAGAAACTAACATTATTTTCTATTTTGTAGGATCCTAACATATCAACTCCAATCCGGTAACCTCTTTCCAATTCTCTCTATTTTTTTTTAGATCTCTTATTTGTTTTAGTTTTTCTAGTTTTCTTTTTTAGGTTTAATTGTTTAGATACTTGATGGTTGTGCGTGTTTCATGCCTAAGTGGGTTCGTGAGAACACTCAACGTCTCTTGAGTGAAGGAGGATTAGTCGAAGGGTTTCCTATCCATCAAAGGATTAGACACCACTCAAGATCCTCTCAATTAATTGAAGTGATGGATGGAAATCAAACTCAACCTCAACCTCAACCACCAGTTAAGGAGGTTCAAGATGAAAACGAGGTGCATAATGCACCCCTGCCTCGTACTTTACGCGATTATTTATCACCCGGGAGGGGGGGGGGGGGGAGTACACCTTCCTGCATGGTCTTTCCACTTAATGTAGGAAACATGGATATCAAACCTAAAGTGATACAACTCCTTCCTAAGTTACATGGACTAGATTTTGAAAGTCCATATTTGCACATCAAGGAGTTTGATGAGATAGTCATTACATTGCACTTTTCAAATGTGTCTGAGGACACAATGTGACTTAAATTATTTCCTTTTTTATTGAAAGAGAAGACTAAGATGTTGATGCACTCCTTAAAGCCAATATCCATCAGCACATGGGCTGAGATGACCTGGGAATTTCTTAAAAAGTTTTTCCTGTTTCATAAAAGTAACACTTTAAGGAAGGCAATCATGAATTATGCCCAAAAAGAAGAAGAGACCTTCTTCCAATGCTGAGAAAGGTTCAAAGATCTCACAAATTCTTGTCCACATCATGGTTACGAAGTATGGCGAACAATAAGCTTTTTCTATAACAGATTAACTTCACCAATGCGCTAGTTCATAGAGATGATGTGTAATGGTGAATTCATGAATAAAGAGGCTGATGATACGTGGGATTATCTTGATCAATTAGTAGAAAATGCGCAATCATGGGACACCTCTATTGAGGGTCAAATATTGCATATTATCCCCCATTTATTACTTGGTTTTATGAACATCATAATGCTTAATGTTTTATTTTAATCATATTTGTGTTGCAAGGTGAATTTAAGAGCTTGGATTGAAAAGGATTCTAAAAGCATGGATTTAATGCTTAGAAACCACCAAAGCTAAGGATGGATCTTAGGAGTCTAAGATTGAAGAATTCATGTGCCAAAGATCCAAAGAAACCAAGTGAGGAATGAAGAGAATCCAAGATTTGAAGTGTCAGTCAGCTAGCCCGAGTTTTGGTTTGGCTAGCCCAAGAATTCAGCCAGCCCAAGAAAGTTCAGCTGAAAATCCAGCAACCTATTCTTTTGGAACTTGTGGAAGTTCAGCTAGCCAAAGCTCTGCTTCGACTAGCCCGAGTGTCGGTTGGCTCTGCTTCAGCTAGCCTAAGGTTACACAAATTCTGCGCTGACTGCGTAAATTTGAGGCGGTTTCTGGATTCTTCTAATTCGGTGCGAAAGTTTGAGTTCTCCAACTATAAATAGGAGTTCTTAAGATGCTCGAAAGCATCTTCTAGGGTTTGAGGAGTGAAACAAAAGGGTGGAAAAGCCGTTGCCAAGAGTTTTTCTTCCTTTTTCTTAGTTGTTTTTATGTTTTTCTTAAGAGACTTTAGTTCAATCATGTCTATGGTTAGCTAAATCTCTTAGATAGGGCTAAGAGGTGAAGCTTGTAGCATGATGGGATATTTCTTTTACTTTGATTCATGTTTATGTTGAACCTTCTTTGATTCTATTTTGATTTTAAAGGAATCTTTTCAGTTCTTAATAGTTTATTGTGGATCAAATTACAGTAGATTTGCAATAGCTTTGAGTATCTTCTTTTCCTGATTTTAAGATTGTGGGGTTGGTAAATCCTGTTGTTAGCCATCATCCCATGGGCATGGTTTGGTGATGAAATCTCTTCCAATTATCACAATTCTCCTCCATTGAGAATTGGGTCAAGGAAAGTTTGGATTGATCTTAATTGTATATCTTCCAATTAGATAGGATCGGACTCCAATTCCAATCGTGTGACTTGAATCAAGTAAGAGGGCTCCCTGATCTCTACAAGTGGATCCTTGGAAACCCAAGTTACCACCTTTCAATTTGTTAGTTTTAATCACTTTAATCATAATTACTCTCTTAATTAATTCAGATTTAGATTCACATCTTCTTCTAGCTCTAGTTCTAGTTACTTTAAGAAACGTACATGATTAGTCCTTGTGAATTTGACCTCGGTTTCACTGAGATTATTACTACATCGCAGCCTTACACTTGGGGTTGTGAACAAGTTTTTGGCGCCGTTGCCGGGGACTAATGATTGAGTTTTTCTGAGATTGACTAGTTTTAGAATTAGGTTAAGATTAGGATTTGTTTACTTTCTATTTTTAGGTTAGGATTTTTCTGATTTATTTTTAGAAACCAACTTACTTTCTAATTCTATTTTTAGAAATTTCTTAATCAGTTTTTAGAAACTAGGCTGTTTTTTTTTTTTAAAACTTTCCTTTCTAGTTTTAGAAACTAACTCATCTTTCTAATTCTATTTTTAGAAACTTTCTTATTTCTTTTTAGAAACTAATTCACTTTCCTTTTTCTTTTGTAAGATCCTAACATAAAACCTTCTAATTTGGTAACTTCTTTTTAATTCTATCACTTTCTATTTCTAGATTTCTATTTCCTTCTTTTTCTTTCTAGGTTTATGTTAGATTCTGAAATTGAGGGCTGAAAGTGTTTCAAGCCCAAGTGGGTCCGTGACAACACTCGACATCTTTTGAGTGTAGGAGGATTAGTTGAGGGGTTATCTATCCATCACAGGGTTAGACACTACTCGAGATCCTTAGAGTTAATTAAGGTTATGGTTGCAAATCAACCTGTAAATCAACCGCAACCTTAAGTTGTGGAAGTCCAGGATGAGATTGAGGTGCACCATGCACCCCTGCCTCGTATGATTACTTACAACCGGCGGGGGTGAGCACCCCTTCTTGTATGATTTTTCCAGGAAACACAGGAAACATGGATATCAAGCCTGGAGTGATCCAACTCCTTCTAAAGTTCCATGGACTTGAATCTGAAAATCCATACCTACACTTACAAGAGCTTGATGAGGTTATAACCACTTTATACTTTCCTAACGTGTCTGAGGACATGGTCAGGTTGAAACTCTTTCCTTTCTCCTTGAAAGAGAAAGCTAAGATTTGGTTGCACTCACTATGTATATGATCCATTGGCACATGGAATGACATGGAGTTCATAAAAAAATTCTTTCCATACCATAAGATGACCACCATTAGGAAGTCGATCATGAACTTTGCCTAATAGGAAGATGAAACATTCTTCAAATGTTGGTAGCAGTTTAAGGATCTCGTTAGTTCATGCCCACAACACGGTTTTGAAACGTGACACATAACAACTTTCTTCCATGATGGACTGACATCTTCCATGTGCCAATTCATCGAGACGATGTGCAATGGGGAATTCATGAACAAGAATGTCGATGAGGTGTGGGATTACTTTAACAAACTCACTAAAACCACACAATCATGGGACATCACCCCAAAACCTAACACCACATCTAAGCCTACTCAAGCAAGGGAGAGAGGTGGGATATACTTACTGAAAGTGGCCAGTCTTGCAAGGAAGGTCGAGGCCATGGAACTTAAGAAGGATAAGGGTAAAGAAGTTGTTTGTGGTGTCTGTGCTTGTAACATACATACAACTGAAAATTGCCCAATGATACCTACTTTTCAAGAGGCACTGAACGAGCAATCGAATGCCATAAATAACTACCAAAGACCTTTCAATGGACCCATCTCTAACACATATATTCCTAGTTGGAGAAATCATACGAACTTTAGTTGGAGGAATGGACAAACTTCTACTCTTCAAGTAATCCCTAACCAATTCTTGAATCAAGGGAAACCTCAAGAGGATTCGGTCTGGAAACATATTTAAAATCAAGAGCTTATCACTTAGAGTATATTACAAACCCTTCAAGACCTTTCAAAGGCCATACAAGGGCGTGAGACAAAAAATTCAATTGGGGAAAAAGGGATTCTTCTAGCCCAACCTTTCCCCAATCTTAAATCGCAATACAAAATAAGTGATCTAAGCTCTTCAAATCAAATGGAGTAAGCTAAGTCTATCACCACTCTTAGGAGTGGGAAGATAATTGACAATCTATTTCGGTAAGGGCTGAAAAGTCTAAGGACCTGGAAGTAGATGAAATTGATAGACCTAGCAACACTCTACAAGAGTTAAAACCAGAACTCCAAAGCATGCCGATTGCACCATTCCCCCAATGGTTGATTGCACTGAAATCTTTATCTAACTCTCAGGACATTCTAGAGGTGTTGAAATAAGTGAAGGTCAATATTCCTTTACTGGATGCGGTTAAACAAATACCTTCATATGCCAAATTTCTGAATGACTTATGTACGGCGAAAAGATGAAAAAATATTCAAAAGAAAATCTTTTTAACTGAAAAAGTGGGTTCCATCCTAAAGCAAGATGTGCACAAAAATACAAAAATCTGGGTAGCCCAACCATCCCTTGTGTATTTGAGAATTACTACATTGAGCATGAACTTCTTGATTTAAGAGCGAGCGTAAATATGATTCCTTACTTGGTCTACGAACAACTAGGGTTGGGTGAATTGAAATCCACCCGAACCACATTACAACTTGCTGATCGCTCAGTCTATGTACCGAGAGGGATAATTGAAGATTTGTTGGTCCAGATTGACAAATTCTATTATCCGGTAGATTTTATCGTCTTAGATACTCAACCCATTGTGGACATGAGCTCTCAAATTCTCATCATTCTTGGTCGCCCATTCCTTGCCACTTCAAATGCAATCATTAATTGCAGGAATGGAGCCATGAGTGTGTCTTTTGGGAATATGACATTAGAGTTGAATATCTTTTTCAACACAGGAAAATAGTTAGAGGATGAAGACGATTCCCACGATATTAACCTGATTGATTCTTTCGTGGAAGATAGAGCACTTCTGACCTTATACTATGATCCTCTAGAGACATATTTGGTACACTCCCATGATTTGGATGATGATACAATTAGGGAGACGTGTGTCATGCTTAATAAAGTGCTGATACTATAAGTTAACCGGTGGAGGCCATAATTTGAAGAATTACCCCAAACTGATGTAGTGCCTCACCGTTTAACATCAAGGCACCGAAGCTTGACTTAAAACCTTTACCCTCTAATTTGAAATATGTCTATTTAGGTTAAGATGAGACATACTCGATGGTAATATCTTCCCACCTTGAGCAGGAACAGGAGAGTATGCTTATCTTTACTCTCATTGAGCATAAGGGATCCCTTGGATGGTCAATTGAGGATCTCAAGGGAATTGGCCCTTCAATTTGTACTCACCGCATTTATCTAGAGGATAATGCTAAGACCTCACGGAAACCACAACGTAGATTAAATCCAAACATGAAGGAAGTGGTTAAGGCTGAGGTTCTTAAGCTATTAGACGTGGGTATCTTATACCTTATATTGGATAGCCAATGAGTGAGTCCAACTCAAGTGGTTCCTAAGAAGTACGGAATCACCATAGTAGCCAATGCCAATAATGAACTCGTGCCAAGTAGAGTTACTACTGGTTAGAGAATATGCATTAACTATACGCAATTGAATACCGTCACGAGGAAGGACCACTTTCCTTTACCTTTCATTGATTAAATTTTAGAAAGGTTAGCTAGTCACTCGTATTATTGCTTCCTTGACAGGTATTTGGGCTACAACCAAATAGAGATAGCTCTTGAAGATTAGGAAAAGACCACATTCATATGTCCCTTTGACACCTTTACTTACCGAAGGATGCCATTTAGATTATGTAATGCCCTCGCCACTTTTCAGCGATGCATGATAAGTATTTTTTTGATATGGTGGGGCAATATCTAGAGGTTTTCATGGACAATTTTTATCTTTGGTCCATCCTTCAGCAATTATTTAGAGAATCTTAAATGTGTGCTGAAGTGAAATGAGGAAAAGAATTTGGTACTAAATTGGGAGAATTACTATTTCATGATTCATAAGGGAATTGTTCTTGGACATATCATCTCGTCCAAGGGAATTGAGGTAGATAAAGCTAAAATTGATCTTATCTCTACCCTGCTTCCACCCAAAAGCATAAGAGATGTGCGATCCTTCTTAGGACACGCTGGATTTTACAGAAAGTTCATGAAGGACTTTAGTCACCTTTCTCGTCCTTTGTGAAACCTACTTCAAAAGGATGTACCATTTGAGTGGACTGAGCAATGCCAGGAGGTTTTTTCTAAGCTCAAGGGCATGTTAACCACCACATCTATCATGCAGCCACCTGATTGGAGCATTCCTTTTGAACTTATGTGTAATGCGTTGGATTATGCTATTAGGGCGGTGTTAGGTTAGAGAAAAGACAAGAAGCCTTACGTTATCCATTATACAAGTAGAACCTTAAATTCTACCCAAGTGAATTACTCTACTAGAGAGAAGGAACTCTTAGCCGTAGTATTCGCTTTGCACAAATTTAGGTCCTACTTGATCGGATCTAAGATCATCATCTACACTAATCATGCGGTGCTCAAGTATCTTCTTTCTAAGAATGATGCTAAGCCCTGCTTGATAAGATAGATTCTCTTACTCCAGGAATTTGATTTGGAAATAAAAGATAAAAAGGGAGTAGAGAACGTAGTGGCTGACCATCTTTCCCACCTTGATCTCTCTGATTCCCTTAAGATGACACTTATAAATGACATGTTCCTTGACGAACAATTGTTCAAAGTCTCCCATTCACCTTGGTTTGCTGTATTACCAATTATCTTGCTATAGGTTTCACGTTGACACATTGGACTGTCCAAGATAAGAAAAAATTCTTCATGATCCGTATTGTTTAATTATTGCCCAAACCAAATCTTAAGGAGATGTGTGCCAGACAATGAACACCAAAGTGTCATCTCCTTTTCTCACTCTCAAGTTTGTGGTGGTCACTTTTCTGCTAAAAAGACTACAACCAAAATTCTACAGTATCGCTTTTACTGGCCCACTATGTTCAAGGACACTCATGAGTTTTTCAAAGCTTGTGAGAGTTGTCAGAAATTAGGAGCATTGTCTTGTCAGAATATGATGCCTTTGAACCCCATTCTCATCATTGAAGCATTTGATTGTTGGGGCATCGATTTCATGGGACCGTTCCCCCAATCCTTTGGAAATTTATATATTTTGCTAGCAGTAGAATATGTCACTAAATGGGTAGAAACGATTCCATGCCGAAATAATGATTATCAAGCAGTCATTAGATTCTTAAAAGAAAACATCATTTCCTGGTTTGGAACACCTGCAGCCATCATTAGTGATGGAGGTTCACATTTTTATAATAGACCATTTGTAAACTTAATGAAGAAATATGGCATCTCCCACAAAGTGAGCACTCCATACCACCCTCAAACAAGTGGGCAAGCTGAGATTTTCAATAGAAAATTTAAACATATTTTGAAAAAAATGGTTAACCCTAACTGTAAGGATTGGTTGATTCGTTTGACCGATGCTTTTTTGGCTTACCGTACTGCATTTAAGACCCCTATTGGAATGTCTCCCTTTAGACTTGTCTATGGAAAGGCTTTCCACTTACTTGTGGAGTTGGAACATAGGGCCTACTAGGCTATTAAAAATCTAAACTTCAATTTAGACAATGCTGGCTCGCTATGCAAACTTCAGTTGAATAAACTTGAAGAAATTTGGAATGACGCATATAAGAACTGAAGAATTTACAAGGATAGGATGAAGGTGTTTCATGACCAACACATTCTTCGAAAATCATTCACACTAGGTCGGGTCCTTTTGTACAATTCTCGATTACATCTCTTTTCGGATAAACCTAGATTTCATTGGACCAACCCTTTCATAATTACTAATGTCTATCCTCATAGGGTCATCAAGATTCAGAATCCAAACGATGGCAATGATTTCAAAGTGAAGGGACATCATTTAAAGCCATTTGTTGAAAAATTTATTTCAGAGGACATGTCCATACCTTTAAATGATCCTGTTTACCGAGATTGACCTCTTAGTCTGACAGAGGTGTAGTTAGGTTTACTACTTTTCCCTGTTTAGGAAAGTTTACTTTTTTCCATTTTAGGATAGTTTGGTTTCCGTTGTTTTAGGATAATTTGCTTATCGTCTGTTTAAGTCTTTTGTGCTAACTCATCTTCACACTGAGATCATTGGAAAAGCCTCAAAATTTTTTCTTCAGGTATTATCTTTCCATTACTTCCTTTCTTCTTTTTATTACCTCTTTTGTGTTACATGCTTATTTCTTTTACATTGAGGACAATGTAGATTTTAGGTCGGGGATGGGGGATTAAGTAAACTAATTAGTTGTTTTCTTAGTCCTTGAGCAAAAATTGCGGAAAAGTGCAATTTTTTTTTGAAAATTAGAATTATAAGATGCTGAATGTTGATGATTTGTCTCTTGGATTCAGTTACTTGGAGATTTCAAAGTTAAGTTCGAATTATTAATCCATGAGTAGAAGTTTTAAACATTGATCAAGTCATGATTTCACATGTCACATCTAGCCGTCACATTAAAGCTTTAGGCTTTAGTTCACATTGAATTGTTTACTTGGTGATTATTAAGCATGAAAGAAACCAACCTAGGGAATTTGTCCATCATGTTCGATGAGAAGAATTGAAATGAAAGAAAAAATATATATAATGCCCAGCTAAAAATAAATATAGTTGTCATTAAAAAAGGCCAGCTATTAAAGATCTTTAAAAAAATTGAGCATAGAGTGAAAGGCATCGATGGGAAAATCAAAAGCTGAAGGAGGGAAAGTTTAAAGATGAATTGTAAGGCAAGTTTCGTTTTAGGTTTTGTTTGTCCTGAATGCTCTGTTGATTATCAATGTTATTATGAAAATGAAGAATTAAACATTTGATTATGATAAGTCTATACTTCATTATGCACCTATGGAACTCAATATTTGGAATGGTTCTAATTGGAGGATTAATGCTTTGAACTTGATTATGAAGTTTACCGAATGCTAGAGTTTAGGAGAAAGTAATGCTTAACATTGATGTATTTTAGAATTCTATTATCTGAATTGTTTTTAAAAATCACTGGGGCTTATAGAAATTATCTTATGTTCTCGAAATATTTTTTGCATGCTTTTCTCGGGACTAGCAAAATGCTGGTTGGGGATTGTGTTGAGGGTCAAATATTGCATATTATCCTCCATTTATTACTTGGTTTTATGAACATGATAATGCTTAATGTTCTATTTTAATCATGTTTGTGTTGCAAGGTGAATATAAGAGCTTGGATTGAAAAGGATTCTAAAAGCATGGATTTAACACTCAAGAATCACCAAAGCCAAGGATGGATCTTAAGAGACTAAGATTAAAAAATTCACATGCCAAAGATCCAAGGAAACCAAGTGAGGAATGAAGAGAATCCAAGATTTGAAGTGTCGGTCCGCTAGCCCGAGTTTTGGTTCGGCTAGCCCAAGAATTCGGCTAGCCCAAGAAAGTTTGGCTGAAAATCCAGTAACATGTTCTTCTAGAACTTGCGAAAGTTCGACTAGCCAAAGATTTGCTTCGGCTAGCTCGAGTGTCGGTCAATTTTGCTTCGGCTAGCCTAAGGTTACACAAATTCTACGCTGATTGCGTAAATTTGAGGCGGATTCTGGATTCTTCCAACTCGGTGCGAAAGTTTGAGTTCCCCAACTATAAATATGAGTTCTTAGGATGCTCGAAAGCATCTTCTAAGGTTTGAGGAGTGAAGCAAAAGGGTGGAAAAGCCGTTGCCAAGAGTTTTCCTTCCTTTTCCTTAGTTTTTTTTAATGCTTTTCTTAAGAGACTTTAGTTCAATCATGTTTATAGTTGGCTAAACCTCTTAGCTAGGGTTAAAAGGTGAAGCTTGTAGCGTGATGAGATGTTTCTTTTACTTTAATTCATGTTTATGTTGAACCTTCTTTAATTCAATTTTGATTTTAAATGAATACTTTTAGCTCTTAATGGTTTATTGTGACTCAAATTACAGTAGATCTGCAATAGCTTTACGTATCTTCTTTTCTTGATTTTGAGATTGTGGGATTGGTAAATCTTATTGTTAGACATTGTCCCATGGGCATGATTTGGTGATGGAATCTCTTCCAATTATCACAATTCTCCTCCATTGAGAATTAAGTCAAGGAAAGTTCGGATTGATCTTAATTGTATATCTTCCAATTGGATAGGATAGGACTCCAATTCCAATCGTGTGACTTGAATCAAGTAAGAGGGCTCCCTGATCTCTACAAGTGGATCCTTGGAAACCCTAGTTACCACCTTTGAATTTGTTAGTTTTAATCACTTTAATCACAATTATTCTCTTAATTAATTTAGATTTAGATTCACATCTTATTCTAGTTCTAGTTCTAGTTCTAGTTACATTAAGAAATGTACAAGATTAGTCCCTGTGGATTCGACCTCGGTCTCACCGAGATTATTACTACATCATGACCCTACATTAGGGTTGTAAACAACTTCTCCAAGACTTACCACTTCTAAGCCTACTCAATTAAAGGAAAGGGGAGGAATTTATGTTCTAAAAGAGGAAGATGATATGAGTGCAAGAGTGACCAATCTCACAAGAAAAGTTGAGGCCATGGAACTTAAGAAGGTAGAACCTATCAAATCTGATAAGGCTGAAGAAGTTGTTTGTGGTATTTGTGCTTGTAACATACATACAACTGAGAATTGCCCAACAATTCCTTTTTTTCAAGCGATATTGAATGAGCAATCGAATGCCATGAACTTTACCAAAGACCTTTCAGAGGACCCACCTCAAATACATACAATTTCAATTGGAGAAACCATCTAAATTTTAGTTGGAGGAATGGACAAACTGCTAACCTAGAAGTGACCCTTACTCAAATTTTAAATTAGAAGAGGCCTCAAGTGGATACGGTTGAAAATTTCATGCAAAACCAAGAGCTATTGTTGAAGGTTAAATATTGCATATTATCCCCCATTTATATCTTAGTTTTATGAACATGATAATGCTTAGTGTTCTATTTTACTCATGTTTGTGTTGCAAGGTGAATTTAAGAGCTTGGATTGAGAAGGGTGCTAAAAGCATAGATTTGATGCTCAAGAATCACCAAGGCAAGGGATGGATCTTAGGAGACCAAGATTGAAGAATTCACATGCCAAAAATCCATGAAAACTAAGTGAGGAATGAAGAGAATCAAAGATTTGAAGTGAAGAAAAGGAATCCTAAAATTATCCTAAAAACAAACATACTTCTGAAATTGTCCTGAAAAAACATATTTTGAAAGGTAGATTGCACCAAAACATCTATCTAATTCTGAGGATATTCTAGAGGTGCTTAAACAAGTGAAGGTCAACATCCCTCTACTGGATGCTGTTAAACAAATTATTTTTGAAAGATCTTTGCACTACCAAAAGATGGCAAAACATACAAAAGAAAATCTTTTTGACAGAAAAAGTGAGTGTCATCCTCAAGCAAAATGTGCCACAAAAATACAAAGATCTCGATCGCCGACCATCACTTGTGTAATTGGAAACTATCAAATTAAGCATGAACTTCTTGACTTGGGGGTGAGTGTGAACTTGACCCTTTACTTGGTTTATGAACAATTCGGTCTAGGTGAATTAAAACCCACCCAAACCACATTACAACTTGCTGATCGCTTAGTATGTGTACCAAGAGGGATGATTGAGGATGTGTTGGTCCAAGTTGATAAATTCTACTATCCAGTAGATTTTATTGTCTTGGATACTCAACCCATCATAGATGTAAGCACTCAAATTCCTGTCATTCTTGGTCGCCCATTCCTTGTTACATCAAATGCAATCATTAATTGTAGGAAAGAAATTATGAATTTATCTTTCAGAAATATGACATTGGAGCTCAATGTCTTTTTCAACATGAGCAAACAGTCAGAGGATGTTGATGATATCCACGACATTAACTTGATAGATTCTTTCATGGAAGATAGATCAATCCTAACTTTTTACTCTGAAACTCTAGAGACATGCTTAGCCAACTCCCCTGATTTAGATGATGACATGATTAGGGAGATGAATGCCATGCTTGATGCTATGCCGGTACTTGAAGTTAACCGGTGGAGGCTACAATTTGAAGAATTACCATAAACTAATGTAGTTCCTTTACCATCTAGCCTCAAAGCGCCAAATCTTGACCTAAAACCTTTGCCCTTTAATCTTAAATATGTCTATTTAGGTCAAGATGAGACATACCCGGTGGTGATTTCTTCCCACCTTGAGCAAGAACAAGAGAGTATGCTTATCTCTACTCTTATTGAGTATAAAGGAGCCCTTGAATGGTTGATTGCGGACCTCAAGGGAATTGACCATTTGATTTGTACTCACCGCATTCATCTTGAGGATAATGTGAAGATTTCCTAACAACCATAACACTGATTAAATCCAAACATGAAGGAAGTAGTTAAGGGTAAGGTACTTAAGCTGTTGGATGTGGGTATCATATACCCCATATCCGATAACTAATAGGTGAGTCCAACTCAGGTGGTTCTTAAGAAGTCTGGGATCACCATCGTAGCTAATGTCGTTAATGAACTCGTGCCAACTAGAGTTACTATTGATTGGAGAATGTGCATTGACTACTGAAAGTTCAATACCGTCACGAGGAAGGACCACTTTCCTTTGCCCTTCGGCTAGCTGGTCACTCTTACTATTGCTTCCTTGACAGATATTTAGGCTAAATCAGATAGAGATAGCCCTTAAAGATCAAGAAAATATCACTTTCACATGCCCCTTTTGGCACCTTTGCTTACCGAAGGATGCCATTCGGACTGTGTAATGCCCCCACCACTTTTCAGCAATGTATGTTGAGTATATTTTTTGACATGGTGGGGTAATATTTAGAGGTCTTCATAGACAACTTCTTTGTCTTTGGTTCATCCTTCAGCGAGTGTTTGAAAAATCTGAAAAATGTGCTGAAGCGATGTGAGGAAAAGAATTTGGTACTAAATTGGGAGAAGTGCCATTTCATGGTTCGTAAGGAAATTATTCTTAGACATATCATCTCGTCTAAGGGAATTGAGGTAGATAAGGCTAAAATTAATCTTATCTCTAACCTACCTCCACCTAAGAGCATATGAGACGTGCGATCCTTCTTAGGACACGCTGGATTTTACAAACGATTCATAAAGAAATTTAGTCATCTCTCTCATCCTTTATGTAATCTACTTCAAAAGGATGTGCTATACGAGTGGATTGAGTAATGCCAAGAAGCTTTCACTAAGCTCAAGGGCATGTTGACTACCGCACCTATCATGCAGCCACCCGATTGGAACATTCCTTTTGAGATTATGTGTGATGCGTCTGACTATGCTATTGGGGCGGTGTTTGGCCAGAGAAAAGAAAAGAAGCCCTACGTTATTCACTATGCAAGTAAAACTCTAAATCCTGCCCAAGGGAACTACTCTACTACGAAGAAGGAACTCTTAGTCATAATGTTCACTTTGGACAAATTTAGGTCTTACTTGATCGGATCCAAGACCATCATTTGCACTGATCATGCGGTGTTGAAGTACCTTCTCTCTAAGAATAATGCTAACCCCCGCTTGATAAGATGGATCCTCCAACTCTAGGAATTTGATTTGGAAATATAGGACAAAAAGGGAGTAGAGAACATAGTGGCTGACCATCTTTCAAGACTTGATCTCTCTGATTCCCTTAAAATGCCACCTATAAACGATATGTTCCCTGATGAACAATTGTTTAAACTCTCCCAATTATCTTGGTTTGCTGACATTGTTAATTATCTTGTCACAGGTTTCACGTCGACTCATTGGAATGCACAAGATAAGAAAAAATTCTTTATCAAGGCTTGTAAGTTCTTCTGGGGTGACCCATATTTATTTAAATATTGCCCAGACTAAATTATAAGGAGATGTGTGCCAGACAATGAACACCAAAGTGTCATCTCCTTCTGTCATTTGTAGCCTATGGTGGTCATTTTTCTGTTAAAAAGACTACGACCAAAATTCTGCAGTGCAGCTTTTACTGGCCCACTATGTTTAAGGACACTCATGAGTTTTGCAAAGCTTGTGAACGTTGTCAGAAATTGGGTGCATTGTCCTGTCGAAATATGATGCCTTTGAACCTTATTCTTATCATTGAAGCGTTTGATTGTTGGGGCATCGATTTCATGGGGTCATTCTCCCAATCCTTTAGGAATTTGTATATTTTGCTAGCAGTAGACTATGTCACTAAGTGGGTCGAAGCGATCCCGTGCCGGAACAATGACCAATGTACGATCATTCGATTTTTAAAAGAAAATATCCTTTCCCGGTTCAGAACGCCTCGAGCCATCATTTATGATGGAGGTTCACACTTCTGTAATAGGACATTTGAAAACTTAATGAAGAAATATGGCATATCTCATAAGGTGAGCACTCCATTCCACCTGCAGATAAGTGGGCAAGCTAAGATTTTCAACAAGAAAATTAAACACATTCTGGATAAAACGGTTAACCCTGATTGTAAGGATTGGTCAATCCGTTTGACCGATGCTTTATGGGCATACTGTATAGCTTTTAAGATCTCCATTGGAATGTCTCCCTTTAGACTCGTATATGGGAAAGCTTCCCACTTGCTTGTAGAGTTGCAACATAGAGCCTATTGTGCTATCAAAAATCTAAACTTCAATTTGGACAATGCTGGTTCACTGTGTAAACTACAGTTGAATGAATTCGAGGAGATCCGGAATGATGCATACAAGAACTCGAGAATTTACAAGGACAGAATGAAGGTGTTCCACGACAGGAACATCCTTTAAAAATCATTCATAACTGGTCAAAATGTCCTTCTATACAATTCTCAGTTACACATTTTTCTTGGTAAACTCCGATCTCGATGGACTGGCCTTTTCACTGGTACTAATGTCTATCCATATGGGGCCGTTGAGATAAGGAATCCAACGAATGGCCATGTTTTTAAAGTGAACAAACAACGTTTAAAGCCATTTGTTGATAAATTTGACTTAAAGGACATGTCCATGCCTCTGACTGATCCTGTGTACCAGGATTGATCTCCTAGTTTGATGGAGGTGTAGTTAGCTTTATTGCTTTCGTAGGATTTAGGATTAGGATAGTTTTCTTTTAGTTTGTTTGAGTCTTTGTGCTAACCCATCTTCACATTGAGAACCTTGGAAAAGCTTCAATCCCCTTTCTTCAGGTACTACCTTTCCATCACTTCATATTTCTTTTCATTGTCTCATATGCATTGCATGCTTATAATTTTTTTTTACATTAAGGGCAATGTAGATTTTAGGTTGGGGGGGGGGGGGGGGGTGGATTAGGTAAAATAATCAGTGTTTTCTTAGTTCTGAGGAATTTTTTTTTTTAAATTTTAATTTTTCAAGTTGAAATCTGTGTATGTAAAGAATGTTTTGAGTATGATGATAAGATTGAGATTGAATTTTGAATTGTTGGAGTTTGATCAACTAAGTAATCTATTACCTACAGTTCGTACATTTAATTGATTAAGAGGAAGTTTGAATATCATGTTAATCTAAGTCATATGACACGTTCAAGTTGCTTTCTGTGAACTATGTAAGAATTTCTGATTGTTAGTATGTGAAGCATTGATAGATGATTGTGAATTAAGTCTGGAGAATTTTATCCACCTTAAAAGATGAAAAGAACCAGTTAAAAAAACAGTGAGATCGACAAAAAGGTCATATATGGTGAAAATACTGTAAAAGAATGAAAAAGAATGGAAAGTCTGAAAAGAATGAATAAATAAAAAGAAACCGTCGATATAAAATCAAAAATTAAAAAAAGAAGGAAAAGAGGATAAGTTCAGAATCAGTACTTGATTATTCAATTAATCTTGAGGTGATGATCATGGCTTATATTATGTAATGATAGTATATTTTTATGGAAAGTAAATAGAAATTCACTAAGCGCATTGGGAAACCTGATATATGAACTTATGCTCTAAATTGATTGATGAAGAATCTATTTGATTGATTGCTCATTTAATTCGGCTTTAGGTTTACAAATTTTCACTCTCGCTTCTTTGGATTATACTCATTCATACTTGTTTACACAAATGATTATTTTCTTGAAGAACTTTGAACATTGAGAATTGAAGATCACTTCACGTATGTTTTGCTTAGGACTAAAAAATGCTGGTTAGGAGGTGTGTTGAGTGTGAAATATTGCATATTTCTTCCTATTTATACCTTGGGTTTATAAACATGATAGTGCTTAATCGATTTAATTATGTATGTTTTCATGTGCGATGTGATTTTCGAGAGCTTAAGGTGAAATTGATGCCAAAAAGAAGATTTATGCTCAAAAGATTACTAATGAAGATTTGGAGATTTGGAAGTCATTAATGAAGAATTCACATGCTAAAGATCCAAGAAAACCAAGTGAGGAATCAAGAGAATCAAAGATTTAAAGTGAAGAAGAGGAATCTTGAAATTGTCCTGAAAACAAACATATTCCTAAAATTATCCTAAAAAAGTATATTCTGAAACTCAGAGTCTATTTTAGTTGTGCAAAGTGAAGTATATTTTGGAAAACTACGTAAAGTGAAGTTTAATTTAGCAAACTGCGGAGAGTGCATAAATTTGAGGCGGTTTCTTGATTTTTCCAACTAAGTGCGAAAGTTAGAGTTTCACAATTATAAATAGGACTCCTTAAGATGCTTCATAGCATTTTCTAGGGTTTGGAAAGGTCTTAAGGAGCATAACACAAGGGTAGAGCAGCCGCCAAAGAGTTTTTCTTCTTCCCTAGTTTATTTTTTATGCTTTGTTTAAGAGATTTGGTTTCAATCCTGTATATGGTTGGCTAAATCTCTTAACTAGGGATAAGAGGTGAAGCTTGTAGCGTGTTGGGATATTTATTTTTCTTTGATTCTTGTTCTTATTAAACTTCATTGATTCAAGTACAACCCATCCCTCTCTTACCAACAAAGCATGGCACCCCTCTCTCTGTAACGCCCTGAAAATTGGGGGTCGAGAAAAGCTCAACTCCCGAGATCCAACGCATTACTTATGCAATATAGATAATGATGATTAAATGTTGTCCATATTAGTGTATTTAAACATGAGTGAGATTATACTAAATCAGTATATCGTACTCCAGAGTTAATGTAATTAGGCAAGTGGAAGATTGAGATAGACATATAAAGTATATAAGTGTTTCACAACCTCTAGAGTATGAGTATGTTACCAGGCTGAATATATACATGCATGGTTTCAAAAATTTACAAAATATCAAAGTGTAAATGTCCAACTAATCCATAAGTCCCTGTAATCCCATCGAATCAGCACGAAGTCTACATAGACCTGTCTGAGAACTGAACGTAGGAGAATCCTTCCTCCTCTCCTACGAAGTCCAACTCTGTTGTATAGACTTTGCCATCACTTGCATCTAAACCAGAATCTGGGTGATATTTTAAAACACTGTCCCAGGGTGGGAATGAGTGACCAACTCAGTGGTACTATAAGGCAAAGGTTAACATGTTATCAATTCAATCAAGCAGTAAAGATAAGGCAATATAACAAACATTTCCTAACTACTTTGGTTAATGTAAGAATGATATGCGTAATGATGCATGCCCTCGCCTGTACTCCCTCGGTGACTTCATCTCACGATCGCGCATGGCAAACTCCTTAAATGTGTGCTTCATCGCCAAAGCACATGCAATGCGGTACATGGTCGTGTTAGCTAAGTAATTGATTAGGCTTATTCAAATAGCAGATTCAGGAAGCTAAGGTACCTCCCTTTATATCGTTAACCCAATCGAATGATCCATCTAGGGTCGTCAATCCTAGTCAATCACATACGATAGGCAAGTTATAAGGCAACATCACCCCTAATGAAAAGTAGTGGATAGGCAAGTTTAAAAGTTTATACTCGAGGTCACTCCACCAATGCCCTACCAACTAGAGCGCTATTTTTGAAGGGAGACTGGATCAGACGGTTCACCCCAACCTATACTGAGACTGCAATCAGGCTGCACTGGTGTAGGCTGACAGCTCGAATACAGTGTCCCATACACCACCATATTCGACTCACGAGTTTGGGTTGCTCACTGGTCACTACAGGGAGGCTCGTCACCCTAGCGTAGGCCGACAGCTCGACCACGGTATCCCATACACTACCATGCCTGACTCATGAGTCTTAGTGGATCATGGTACCATGGTTGAAACGGTCTTTTACATTGGTAAGTGGTACCTTAGATTCAAGCAGTAGCGTCCATACATGGTAAATACACAATAAGCCAATCGGTTTATTAGACGAGCTTGATTGCTACGAGCGTATGTTGAATTAATCGACATGGAGTGCATAAGCACTCCACCTGACCTAACCACTGTTAACAATCATCGTATGACTCGGATTCACTGAACGCATCAAATGTGGTGAGACTAATTTGGCCACTCAAACAAGAATTGTTACCGATTGCCTGGATTACGTAGTAGTCCCAATCATACTCAAATGCAGCATGTGGAGACATGTGATAATCATATAGGCATTTAACAAACAATCCAAGTATAACACTCATTTGAGCATTTTATCAATATATTGAACATGCTACCGAATATTTTAATTCATTCATAAATTGTATAGTTGAAATTAAGATTACATGAAGGAAATTATACATATAGATAAGGTAATTGAGAATTCTATCTCAACACCCTTATTAAATACAATTTATCAAACAATATCTCGTTCAGACATTTTATCAAACACATAGAATATGTTATTATACATATGCATTTTATATATAAGTTATGTAGTTGAAATTAAGACTACATGAAGGAAATTATACATCTAGATAAGGTAGTTGAGAATCCTATCTCAACACCCTTAATAAATACAATTCATCGGACAATTTCTCATTCAGACATTTTATCAAACACTTAGACTATACATTACTACATACATGAACTAAATTAGTTATAGCATATATTATGGCAAATCCTTTCACAAAGGAGTTGTCATACATACAACAATCATGTATTTTAGGTTAATAGTCATGGCAAGCACAAATCATGATTTCATATTCATTCGAACATTTCAACAAACACATGCAATGCATCATATATTTACATAGTTCACACACATGTATAAATTATCGAATACATCGTAACTAAGATCATATGGCAGTAATCAAGTCAGACATAAATCATTAGTTAACATTAAAAGCCTTGAAAACTATAACCTAAATGTTTGTAGTCTGCATCTTTCGTCGGTTAACTCGTTATGAACTCGGTTCGTACACCACGCCTTTGTCTATAAAACAACAACTACCTAATCATTGAAATAGGTTAGCTATTTCACCAGTTTCTCTATTTGGATTCCTAAAACAGATTAGGGTTAGGATTTCTTACCTAAAAATAGAGTTGAAATCGATGGTATAGCGATGGTGGGGCGGCGATTCGGCGTATGGAGTCGTGGGAGTGAATCCCAGCAATGATCTCCCTATCTCTCTCTCTTCTCCTTACTCTTTCCTCCTCTTTTCTCTCTTCTCTCACCTAGGGTTTGAGAAAATCGTATGGAATGAGAGAGGGGTAGTTTAAGGGTATTATATAGGCCCGAAACTAATGCAAATGGCCTTAGGGCCATGGTATACTTGGGTTATAGCTAAAAGGCATTTGTTTCGAGCTAACAGGACTCATTTGGAGGTCCATTACTTATCTATATCATAGAGTAAGTTCCCTTACAATGGATCCAGGCTAGGATGTGATTTCGGTTTGATCGGATTAGCAGATCAACCATGGAGGACCTGTATCAGTTCAACGGTCATACACACTCGATCAGGACCACAAGTATATGGACTCATGCAGTGAAATTTCCCTGATCCATGGGTGAAGCTTGGTTAGAATCTGACGGTCTGAAATCTTCAATTTCGCCTGTAAGCAAATGGCCCAATTCACTTAACTTTCTTTTCATTTTTCAAATGTATTTGCATTTCTCACACACTTCACTCAAGACTCAAGTTGTGCGGTTCTAGATATGTTTGGGCTCGATTCCTATAATGGTTGTCAAGCCCATCAACACGGTCATAACCTTATAGTTTTGTGGTAATCGAACTTTCGATGCGTGGTCCAGGTCTGATACGGAGTTTCAATGTGCTCCCAAGAGCAACTGGGTTTTGGATTGCTCATAAGTTTTTAAGTAATGTTGAGTTAGTGATTTTAATGGTTTTGGGTCTTGTAGTTTGTATAGAAAGTGGTTCAAGCCAAATCCATCGATTGCTTAGTTTAGCACTTAACTAAATTCCGCCCTAATTACGATGGAATAAGGTCCTAGGGTAGTTCTATGTCCCTTTTCAAAAATTTTAGTTAGTATATTATTTTAATTATTTTTTTAGTAGTTCATCATCAAGTCTACTTTATCTCTACCATATTTCATTAGATTTTGTGTTGCAGAAAAATTTTAAAAATTCTAGAAGTACTAGCTGTCCGAATTAATAATTTTTGGATAGTTGTCACATCAACCTAGATTTAACTATATTAAAATTTTTATTATATTTTTTTTACTTATTTTTATATAAAACTAGACTTATCAAGCTTCAATCTGGATTTTGAATCACCTAAATAGGAGTTATATTGAGGGAGATTTGACTTTTTGAAGTCGGTCGAAAAGTGCAGAAAATTATGGCGAGGATCCACCGAATTTTGGTGCATCGGCGATGCATCGCAGTCGGCACGATGGCGCTGCGGTCGTCTGTGCTGTCTGGTAGTGGTTTTGCCACCTAATATTTGAAATGGGTGTATTTTGTAAACCGAAATAAGTTATTCGATGTGCAATATATGATTTTGAGGTAGGAGAAGTTGCTCTAACCAAATAACCTATTTATTTGGTGAGATTCTAAAAGATTAATGGTCAAAAACCTATTTTGTTTATATATTCACTATTTATAGTAAATTTAGTTTAAGTATTGTTCTTTATTATTTAAACTTTAGGATTTGTGTCTAATATGAAAGTACTTAGAAAATTTGAAGAATAAGGTAGTGAAAGGTGAGATTTTGAAGGAAATGGGTTAAAAGGGGATTTGAGGCTTTAGGATTGAGTTCTGAGAAGTCAATAAGGGGTTATGATTGACCCATTGCCTAAGGACGTCTAACTCCAAGTTGGAAAAAAATCCAGGATGTTACACTCTCCCATCCCCAAAGTCAACCCTTCCTTACAACAACCCATTCCTCCCATCCCTCTCTCCTTACATCTCCTCTCACTCTCATTTTCTCCACCATTTTTTCCCAAGCAACCAAGGGAGAGTGGATGTCCAAGCTTCCCAAAGAGAGAAGCTAGGTGTGGCCCACTTCCTACCCCCTAATCTCCCATCTTCACCCTTCAATCTTTATCATCCTCCATCAAAATTGAAGCCAAGGAGCTTAGAAGTCCAAGGAGCTAAAGAAGAAGACCATTGATGGGTGATTTTAGGATATCCAACCGTTGATTTTCATTTGAGGGTCCACTTGTGATGGGACCCATCTTGATGTATGTACATGGAAGAGCTCCTCCCACCTCCACCATCTCTCTCTCTCTCTCTCTCTCTCTCTCTCTCTCTCTCTCTCTTTTGGTGTTGATGATATATAGCCCACTTGATGATGCATGATATCCAGGCCGTCCATTCAGTGGGGACCATCCAGTCATCCACCAAGAAGGACCTATCTTGCTGCCCATTTTTGGGCCAGTTTGAATGAAGGAAAACACAATACTAGCTCGATTTCGAGGTTGCATGGCCTACCCTGTTAAACCCCACCCGAAGTATGTATTTTATATCCATGCCAGCCATCCATAGGGCCCACTTTACTAACGTCCAGCAGATGGCTGGACGGTCCAGTGCTACTGGTATCGTCCAGCAACCTGGACGAGAAGTGAAAACATAAATATCAGCTTAAATTCAAAGCTTGTGGGTCCCACATGTGTGGACCCACCCGATTTACATGTATGTTTTTCACGCCATCCATCAGTGGATCCCATCCACGTGGCCCACCATCATACATGTGTGAGTCCACACCGTCCAGCAAGGACAGTGGGTCCCACCGATGCAAGTGTTTTATCTATCCATCCGTCCTGATGGGCCACACGTGGGACCCACCTGATGTGAAATCGGATTGGCTGGTGAACCTTGCACCAGCTATGTATAGCTACCGGAAATAATGTCAGTAAGCTTTGTGGGTCCCACTAAGAGTATAACAACTGGAAATGACGTCAACAGTCTTGTGGGCTTGATCTTGAGGCATGTGCTATATCCAGCTATCCACCTGGACGGTGATGAGTGGGGCCCTCCTTAATGAATGTATTCTACATCCAAATCGTTCATCCATTTGTAATAACGTCAGAAGTTCTATGGGTCTGATATGAGGTGGGTGTTATACTCAAATCATCTGTGTGGGACCCACTCCACATGTATTGCATGTGTGGAGGTGGGGCCCACTAGATGTATGCATTGTATATTTACACCGTCCATTTTGGACGGTGCCACGTGGGGCCTACCATTGATATATGTGTTTTATACCCCAGCCGTCCATCCCTTTCTGGACGTGGGGATCCCACACGTGATGTATGGGTTAATCCCCACCGTTCATGCAGTGGACCGCACATGATTTATGTATTTTATTCATACCAGATCCCTAGACGGTGGGACCACTGTAATGTATGTATGGCATCCACTTGCCATGCGAGTAGTGCCAGCTTTGATGTATGTGTTATATACACACTGTCCATTCTAGTTGCATGTTGACCCCACCCTGATGTCGTGTTTCATCTATGCTGTCCACTTGTGTGATCCACCATGATGTTCATTTTATCTAGACCGTTCATCTAATTTCCACATCATTTAGGCTCGTGGGCCTAGATATGGGACAGATTCATTGATCCACACCACAGGGAGCTGTGGGGCTGACGTCCATTAGTGAATTTTTTTGGCCCACTGTGATGTTTGATTAAAGCCCAGCTAGGGGGCTATGAGGCCCACTGATGAGGCCCCTACATATGTGTCCCATCTTGACCGTCCAGCTGCTGGACATCCATCAAGTCCACCGTGCAGATGGGCTGGACGCCCAGTTGCTGACCCACCTTCTCCTGTGTATTATGTTTCCCTGCTGGTCAGTATGTGTGGGGGCCATTACTGCCTTGTGAGGCCCACCTTATACTTATATGTGTAGTATCCAGGCCGTCCTTTCACTGGACGTCCAGAGGCCAGCACATTGGGTGGGCTGGACATCTAGTAAGAGGACCCTTGCCGTTCATGTTATGTTCATGATGGCCATCACCTGTGGGCCCAATGGTGATGTGTGAGGCCCACCATACGTGTATGTATTTTACCCTAGCTGTCCATCTGTTTACCGCCCAAACTGGGCCAGTAGTAGGTGGGTTGACCGTCCAGTGGCGGCCCACCTTGCTGTATGTGCTGGTTATGCATGTTGTCCATCCATTGTAGGGCTCATTGATGATGTATGGGGCCCCCGCATCCCTCACTAGATCCTCTCGGGCCCACACTAGGATTGGGGCCCAGTATGTATGAATAAGATCTAAATTTCAGGTGGACGCCCACCAGCTAGCTGTTGGGCTGGGGCATCCCACCATGGGGCTGGTTTGTGAGGCCCACTATGATGTATGTGTTATACAAGCTGTCCATCTGCCTTTCCAGTTATTGCAAGGGCTGTGGACCTCACATTGTGATGTATATTGGGCCCCAGTATGAGGCCCATTCTGATGCATTTTAGGGCCAGGCGATGGGGCCCATTGTGATATACATGAGGCCCATGGGATGTGGCCCATTAGATGTATATGTGGTCCATGAGTGAGACCCATGTGATGCGGCCCATTATGATGTGTATTAGACACATGTGATGAGGCCCATTGTGATGTATTTGAGGCCCAAGTATGAGGCCTAATGCAATGTATATAAAGCCCTTTGTTTGAGGTCCAAGGTTGTGTATATGAGGCCCATTATGATGTGTGATTCCACCAGGATGTATGTAATGATGTTTATGATGCCCATCAATGTACCTGGTTGATATTAAACGGGTCATGCCTTGAGAACAATGATGGTTCAGTGTCCACATTGTAACTCGCCCAAGGGCCCGTTGTTAAGACCATTCTCATCTCCTCTTAATGGGCTAACCCAAACCGTTGGGCCTTCATTGATAATGATGCTTTCCACCATACCCTATAGGACCACCTAAGCCTTGAAGCCCATCTTGTGTTCGTACCGAGCCTTGCATAGGGAATGTGGTCCACCTTGTGCTTATTGGGCCCTTAGGAAGCCCAGATTGCTACGTGATGGAACGGGTAAGGAAGCCCACTCCTTGTTTTTAGGCCCATTCTTGATAGGAGTAGGCCATCTAGGCCCATCCTTGATATGAGGAGAGAACATCGTCACCGTAGATGGAAGGATCAGTGGTATCAAGTTTTGTATATCCACTATTACGGATCGATGCTCATGTTATGGATTAGATCTGCTGTCCTTCTATGAACCCCACCATATATATAGGCCGATTATCGATTACGACTATGATTGGTATACACACTGAGTATGTGTTAGCATAACATTGTGATTATATGAGGCCCATTGTGACTATGTGAGGCCCATTGCGTGATTGTATGATGCCTATTGTAATTATATGAAGCCCATTGCGATTATATGAGGCCCATTGTGATTGTGTGAAGCCCCTTATATGTGCAAGGCCCAATCGTGATGTGTGAGACCCACCATGTGTATGTGATTGTTTGCACACCACTCTTTCATTATTATGAGCCATGGGCTGCCTTATACAGGCCCACCTGATGTATGTGATGATAATCATGCTTAGTATACTTCATGATACATGCCCATATGCCTCATTCGCATGCTTGTTATGAGGAGTGATTGAACATAGAATGTGCCATTGGCTGATTGTTTATGGGACTCCCCGAGAGACGGAGTTGTCCCACATGAGTGTGAGGTATGCGTAGGTTTGATGCATGACTGGATGGTATGGCTCATGCGTCTTGCATTTTATGTCATGATCATTTGGCACCCTAGCAACATCAGAGCTGCAGCCTCCACAGGCATATCGTGGATGGCCAGATGGGACACCGAAAATGTTGGTTTAAGCATATGGGCACTTTGGATGTCCGTGGGTGAAAGTCCCTAAACTCCAGTGGCTAGGGGATGCTCTAACGTCTAAACCGCGAGGAACGCCGAGTGGCGAATACCAGGAGACAGCGCTTCCCACTGTGTTGTGGACGGTTGGGAGGGGGTGTGGCCTTATCTGCCCAAGTGAGGGGGCTGCAAGCTAGGTTGAATTTGACCAGCTCACAAATGGGTCCGCTATCGATGAGCTAGGCTGATATTGGCAGGCAGCTAGCGAGGTCTTTTTCACTGGCTGGACTGTGCGGCCGATAGGGGTGGTAGCCAGCTCGGAGTGTACTAGACCTCGGTGATGATCCCAGAGATGTACGATACTAATATGTGGACTTACTGAGCAACAGTTGCGTACTTGCATTTGATTGATTCATTCATTCACTATCCACTCGGGCTGGTGGTGCACAATTAATTGTTGTGTACCTTCGCAATGGCCAGGAATTTTGGTTGGGGCGCGTGACTAACCTGAGATCAGGAGTTTACCACTTTGAGTTTGACTATCTAAATTTAGGTATGAGACTGGTTTGGATAAAAGTCCCTTGTGATGAACCCCATAACCTGCGATACTACGTACTATCATCCTGACTTCACACTCCAACTTGGTTATTTTATTTGCACTGCATATTGCATTACATCCGTGGCATATGGCATTTTGGGTTGTTATGTTTCTAAATTTATATGACTTAGATGAGGTTGACGGTATTCGTGGACTCGTCAGGATTTGCATATTGCCTTGCATCCTTAGTATATGATATTTGACTTACTATGACTCCGCATTGCATAGCTGTTCTACATTGTTTCCTTAGTATATGATATTAACTTATTATGTTTTGCATCACATAGCCTGGATAAGGCTGATGGTAATTATGGACTTATCGGCATGTTTTCACATTGCTCTGATATTGCATACTTGACACTTACCTTGCGCACACACTTACACCACCCTCTAAGCTTTCTATAAGCTTATGCACGATAAATGCGTGCACGTGGCGTTAAGTCGCAGCAGCATCGATCTTGGAGCTTGCAACTGTCTTTTGGAGCTTTGATTATAGATATATGTATTTCCCTTTCAGCACTGTATTCAACTGTTTATATTAGTAGATATGTGATGATAATGTTGCCTTTGTAATTTGGGTAAACTTATGGTTATGCTTTTTACGAGATAAATATATGTTGGAAAATCCTCCTTGTAGAATCCCAGGATCAAAATCTGGTGTATGGGTGCTAGAAGCTGAGAATGGGATACTACGGAGGCTGTCGGCACCGGATTCGGCGATCAGGAATTTTGTGAGCCAGTTTTCTAAGTTTGGGGTATAACATAAGCTTACTAAGAAGCTTAGAGGGTGGTGCGTGTGTGCAATGTACGTGCCAAGCATATAATTATCAGAGTAAGCGAAAAATACTGGCAAGTCCATAATTATTTGAGTACAAGGACATAATAAACTAAATGTCATATGCTGAGGATGCGATGCAATATGCAAATCCTGACGAGTCCACAAATACCATCAGCCTTATCTAGGCCATGCAATGCCGAGACATAGTAAACTAAATGTCATATGCAAAGGATGCAATGTAAAAGACATGACAAAGCTGGAGTATGTAGTCGGGATGATAGTACGTGGTATCGCAAGCTGTGGGGTTTATCATAAAGGACTTCTATCCAAACCTATCCCAAACCTAAATTTGGATAGCTAGACTCAATATAGTAAACTCATAATCTCAGGTTGGTTGCGTACCCAACCAAAATCATGGCCATTATGAAGGTACACATAATGACTTAGTTGCGCACCACTAGCCTGAGTGGATAGTTAATGAATGAATGAATGAGTCAAATGTTAAGTATGCAACTCCTACTCAGTAAGTCCATGTATCAGTACCGTACAACTCTAGGATATCACTGGGGTCTAGTACACTCCACACTAGATTGCCACCCCATCACGTGCAACTAGGTGAGTGGAAGAGACCTCGCTACCCGCTTGGCTAGTAGTCTGCCAATATCTACCCAGCACGTCGATAGCGGACCCATTTCTGAGCTAGTTAAACTCAGCTTAGCTTTACTCCCTACCCTCGGGCGGATAAGGCCACACCCCCTTCCAATCGTCCTCGACAGAGTGGGAGATGCGGCTTACTGGTATTCGGTACTTGGGCGCTCATGTAGCCACTCGGTCTAGACGTTAGAGCATCCCATGGCCATGGGGGTTTAGGGGCTTTCACCCACGGACATCCAAAGTGCCCATATGTTGAGTCCCATACATTTCTGGTGTCCTATCTGGTCATCCATGATATGCCTATGAAGGCCACAACCCTGGTGTCGTTAGGGCGTACAGTGATCATGTCACATAAAATGCGAGATGTATGAATTATACCATCCAGTCATGCATCAAACTTGCACATACCATGCGATCATGTGGAGCAGCTCCGTTACACAAGGAGTCCCCTAAATAACTTAGCCCAATGACAAATGCTATGATTAATCATTCCTTAAAACAGGCATACTGTCATGCCCCAAACTCGGAAACCGGGCTCACAAAATTTTCGATCGCCGAATTCGGCGCCAACAGCTTCCGTAGAACCCCATTCTCGGCTCTCGGCACCCATTTACCAGGTTCCGATCCTAGGGTCGTACAAGAAGGATTTCTAATATCAATTTAATTTATAATGAGCATAACCATAAGCATAACCCATGAACAATAACCACAAGAACACCATCACAAAATTCACTATGATCAAAAACTTTTTAGTACAATGCGTCTGAAAGGAAATATAAGATGATGATAATAATAGAAACTCAAAAGCTCGACTGCACGCTTCAACTCTGATGAGGCTACGGCTGCATCCTGGCATCACTTGCACGCATCAATCGTGCATAAGCTTATAAAAAGCATAGAGGGTGGTGTAAGTGTATGCATAATATAAGCATGCTTAGAATACAAGGTCAGAGTAATGTGGAATCATGGTGATGAGTACATGAATGCAATCAGTCGTACCAAGGCTATGCGGTGCAAGATATGAATGCTATCGGCCATAACACGGCCATGCAATGCGAGATACAACTCAAGCATGTCAATCCTCATCATATATTAGTACAGTTCTTATTCTGGATAATCACCGGGGTTTAGTACACTCCAAGTGGCACTGCCGCTCTCCTAGCCGCACAGTCCAAGTGAGCGTAAGAAACCTCACTATCCGCCTGACCAATAGTCTACCAATACCTATCTGGCATGTCGATAGCGGACCCATTCATAAGCTGGTTAAACTCAGCCTAGTACTACCCTCTACCCTCTGGTGAGTAAGGCCACACCCCTTTCCAACCGACCACGACACAGTGGGAGACGTGGCCTTCTTGTATTCGGCCCTCGTGTGCTCATATATCCACTCGGTCTCGATGTTGGAGTCATCCTCTGGTACCATCGGGTTTAGAAATTTTCACCTAGGGACATCTATGATGCCCCGATGCTTAGTAACAATATTTTCAGTATCCAATCCAGCCACCCACGATGTGTTTGTGGAGGCTTTGGCCCTGATGTCACTAGAGCATACAATAATCATAATCACACAAATGTAAGTGCATGAATCATACTATCAGACATGCAACAATCTTGCGCGTACCGAGCGCTCATGTAGGGCAACTCCGCCTATTAGGGAATCCATAAACAATCTACCGGAAGGCATGTGCAATTATCAGTCAATTCTCACATCAGGTATACATATGATGCGCATGATTATGAATCATGGATCTATACTAAGCATGTTATGTGGTGATGGGCTTTGATCAAAATGAAGATGGGCCTAGACGGCCTACACATTACAGGTATGGGCTTATCAAAGGGCCCTATGGAGAGTGACAATGCAGACATTTAACCAACATCATCCTTATAATGTGGACATCAAACCATCATTGCTCCCAAGGCACAGCCTGCCATGAATCACACATTGCAATGGGCCTTATATAGATCTTGTTGGCCTCGAGCCAAGGGCCCAAATACATTAAATGAGCCTCAAACCATGGACTCATATATCTCAAATGGGCCTTAATGAGCCGGCCACAAATACATCAAGCTGGGCCTAATCACATGAGCCTTGCATACGTCACAATGGGCCTCATAATATGGGCCTTATACAAATTAAGGTGGGCCTCAATGGACAACCCACAAATACACTAAGATGGGCCTCAACACATGGCCTTAAAATAATCTCCAAAATGGTTAGACAGTTTGGATGAAACTCATGCATCATGGTAGGTCCCATAGGGATGGAAGGCATAGATAAATCACATACTTCATGGTGGAGGTCCACACTGATGAAAGGTGTGGACGTAATTCATACATAAGTGGGGCCCACCTTAATGTTTATGCGCCATCCAAACTGTTCATAAGGTCACTTGGACCTTAGGCCCACTGTATTGTTTATTTGCATCCAATTTGTTCATAAGGTCACGTGGACCTGGGGGCCTACTGAAATGTTTACTTTCTATCCAACCTAGGGCCCACCATAATGTTTATGCGCCATCCAAACTGTTGGCAAGGGCCCACGGACTAGGGGTTACCTAATGTTTATTTATCATCTAATTTGTTGACGAGGCCACATAGGCATGGGGCCCACCGTAATATTTACCTGCCATCCAACAGTTCATAAGGTCACGTGGACCTTGGATTGAGGAAAAACAAATTTCATATTGATACAAAACTTTCATGACCCATAAAGGGTTTCAATGGTAGGCGTCCAATCCTACTGTTTCCAGTGGTGTGGGCCACCTGAGCCTTGGATGAGCCTTGGGGTGGGGCTCACAGTGAAAGGGGCCCACCCAATGGACAGAGTGGATATCCCATACACATCATGGTGGGGCCCACGACTGGGACCTGGGTCCCTGCCAATTCGTCCGCCGTCCTTGTCAGCGCATGACGCTGCTGCATCCTCAACAGCAGCAGCAGCGGCTGCTTCCTTTTGTTTTTTTATTTTTTTATTTTTCTATGATTTTTAGTAGGTGGGGCCCGCATCAGCAAGATCCACTCTAGCCATTGGTCCCTATGGCTCGATACAAACCTATTAAGCCCAATATGCAGCGTGTTATGGTGGATAAAAGCATTAAGGTGAGTTTTAATGGTTAACCCCACTATTTCCTATGGTATGGCCCGCTTGATTATCGGATTGACTCCATTTTTTGGCTCAACGCTTAAAATAGGCTGAGCAATGGGATAGACGGCATGGATTGTATACATACATTGAGGTGGAGCCTGCATGAGTGGCCCACCATTCCCTTCATTTTGGCTAGCTCGTTAGTACACTCCCATGTCAGTACACGCACTACATGTTAACCAACCCCACCATGTCCAGCGTCCAGAGACGCTGGACGACATACATAAAATGGACATCATGGTGGGTCCCACATGCACGTGGCCCACCTGATGTTTATGTTTTCCTTCCATCCGGGCCCGCTAATGGGCTGGATATCCAACACATTCATCCGATGGGTCCCACATGAAAAATATGATTCATGGTGAGCCACACTCACCCCTTCATCATCATCACCATTCAAAGAGAGAGAGAGAGAGAGAGAGAGAGAGAGGAGGGACCCCACCACTATGGGCCCTCCATTGATACATCACATACATTGAAATGGGTCTCACCAACAAGTGGGCCCTCAAATCATGAAATTAACGGTAGAAACTCAAAGACCACCCACCTCTAGGCCTCCTCCTTGCTCCCTTAGACTTATATGCTCATTGCCTTCACTTTCGATGGTGGTTGATGGGATTTTGATGGTGTAGATGAAAGATGAGAGGGTGGGCCACACTTGTGGTTTGGGAGAAAGGGAGGTTGGACGTGGGATGGTGCTTGGGAGAGATTCTTGAGAAATGAGGGAGAGAGAGAAGTGATGGGATGATAAGGATGGGTGATGTGGTGGTTGTAAGAAAAAGGTGATGAGAGGTATGGTTGTGGTTGAAAATGGGGTAAAAGAGGGATGGTGAGGGGAGAGAGAGAGTTGACTTTTAAAAAGGGAGGGATGGGGCTTGTACTTGAGGTATAGTTGTACTTAACATTGATTGATTGATTGATTGATGGGACAGGACGTAGAGATTCCCTCGAAATTCGCAACGCGCGGTGTTTCTTCGAAATAAACGCTGGCTTACATCTCCTGGCCTGGGTATCGGTTCGGTGCGCAAGTCGCGGCGTTGGAACCACGGCGATGGCACGATTGCTAAGATACAAGTTTCGGGTCAAGCCATCTTCGGTATGTAAGACTCAGCTTAGGATTGCGTGCAATCGTCGGATATGGTGCGAAGGTTGTCAAAATTTGACTGGAAGGACCGTGGAAGCCAACGAAATGGTACGGAATAGGACACGGGTCTTACACATACAAATGATGCGTATGGGCATGTATCATGATGTAGTACTAAGCATGTTTCTCAGTGTATGCTAGTTGACTAAGTATACTAGCATGTTATCAGATATATCACGCAATACTCAGCAAGATATGCTCATACATTAAGATAGACTCCACACAGTGGATATACCAAATATGATACCACATATTCTTCCGTTTACGGTAAGGGTTGATTATGTACTAAACAATGGTTATACCAAATCTGATACCACGTATTCTTCCATCTGTGACAAGGAGTGATAATGTACTAAACAACGGATGGCCTAGATGATACACTAATGTCAAGGGTGGACCTCACACTCGTCTCAACAAGGAGATGGACGGTGTGGATGATATGTACATGTTACGAGGTCCTAACAAATGGGGTACAAAGGTAGGATACAACTCTCATGGTGAGTCATGTGGGTATACAATGAGGTGAGTTCATAGAGTGCACAATCAGGCTTTCTTAATCTCTTATCATGAATAAACTGGGCTTCCTTATGGGGCCCGATACATACACAAACTGGGCTTGGTGGAGTTCGTACATCTAAGACTATATATGTCCTTCTAAGCAGATTGGGTAGCCCACTAAACACCTAAATGGGCCTTGGGTATGATCACTAAACTTGGGCAAAACATGTATCTAGGTAGGCCACGTTTCTATAGAAGGCCCGATATGAACATAATGTGGGCTCCAAGGTTTGGATAGTTCCTACAAGGCATGGTGGAAAGCACCATCATCAATGGGGGCCCAACAGTTTGGGTTAGCCCAATGGGTATTGCTAACATAAGTGGGGGCCCAATGGTTTGGGTTAGCCCAATGGGTAAGGGTGGAAGTGGGCTTAACAATGGGCTCTAGGGAAGTTTACAATAGTGGACATTTAACCACCATTGTCCTAAGGTGTGGTCCATTTGGGATAGGAATCAGAATCACAACAGGGCCCTCTGCCCTCTAAATATCTAGGAAATGGATGGACAGCGTGTGCCCATCACTTATACATGGTGGGCCTGCATGAGCAGTGGGGCCCATGGCCTTAAAAAAATGGATAAACAGTGTGCATATAACACATATATCATGGTGGGCCTTATAGGACAACCCACCCACTCCCGAGAATGAATGGACAACGTTTATATAGAACACATACAACAGGTGGGCTCCAATGGCTAAACGTCCAGCCCATCTGGGCCTACTGGACGTCCAGCACTTGGACGACCTAGATAAATCACATAACAGTGGGTCCCACTAGGATGTGGGTCACCCAAGAGGTGAGCCCTGTCTCGGTGGGCCACAACATGGATGGATGGCGAGGATGAAGCATATACAACATGGTAGTTTGAGCAAGGTGCGGGACGGTCAACACTACCCCAGCATTGGGCCTGACTGGATGTCCTATTGATGGACGGTCCGGATGAAACACATCCTCATGGTGGGACACCCAGGAAGGTATGCCGGTCGTTGGGCCTCCCACAAACATCACAGTGGGCCTAAGAAGGTGCCCATAGCAGCGCTAGTCCCATAGTTTCCTACAGCGTGGCCTGATTGGGCCTGGGCTATGCTCTTTGATGATGGGCCCATGGCCTAAATGATCTGGAATCTAGATGGATGGTGTGTATATTGCACACATGTGTACCAAGATGGGGTCCATGTGCGTGTGGCCCACCAGCTTAAGCTGATATTTGTGTTTTCCCTTTTATCCAGATGGTCAACAGATGGACGGTTCTGCTGCTGCTACGGTGCAGCCCATAAAACGTTAGATCTGGACCGTTGTAGATGGACGGTGTGGATATAGGTCATGCACATTAAGGTGGGGTCCACGTCCAGATGCTGGATGACATTGATAAAACACTTACATTAGGTGGGTCCCACATCCCAGCTGGACGGTGCAGATATAATATATACAACAAGGTAGGTCTCAACATCCCTTGCTGGATGGTGTGGATATAATACATATAGGTGAGTCCCACCGTCCTAAAATACTAGATGGTGTGGATATAATACATATACATCACGCGGGTCCCATCGTCCCAGCTGGATGGTGGAGACAAAATAGATACATCAGGTGGGTCCCACCATCCCAGCTGGACAGTGGATGAAACACGTACATCATATGGTCCCACCGTCCCAACTGGACGGTGAGGATGAGGCACGTACATCAGGTGGGGTCCACATAGCTGGCCCACTAGCTGGAACAAGCTGATATTTGTATTTTCCCTTCGTCCAGGCCTGTCTAAACAGATAGGTAGTAGGGTCTGCCCGCTAGACAGACAGCGTGGATAAAATATATCATAGTGGGCCTGCTAGCCCTAGACGGTCTAGATTCAAATACATCACGGTGGGCCTGATGGCCCTGGACGGCGGGCAGCAGGTGGGCTGGTCCCATTGTTTAGACAGCCATGTGGTCCACCATTTGGACAGCATGGATAATACTCATACATCATTAGGTGGGCCATCATACAAGGGAAAAAGAGAGAGAGAGGGAGAGAGAGAGACGTGTGGTGCTGGAGGGAGCTCCACCACTATGAGCTCCCTTCTATGATACAATGCATACATTAAGACGGGTCCTAAGATTATGTGGGCCCTCTTATCAACAAATCAAGATGGGGATGCCATCCCCATCACAAATCAAGGGTCTAAATGACCCCTTACATGTTGGATATCAAATAAACATCATGGTGAGGTCCATGGAGAATGGCCCCACCATGAGATAAAACATATGAATCATGGTGGGCCATTGGCCACACCTTGGGTCCCAAATATGATCCATACCATCAACCGGTAGGTCTCACTTGGCCCATCACTAAAATTATAATCTAATCCTACAAACACCCACCTATGGATCTTCTTCTTGGCTCCTTGGAATCCCTAGTCCTAAGCTCAACCTTTAATGGTGGAAGATGAAGATTGAAGCATTGGATTGTGAGATTTGGGGTAGGGAATGGGGCCTCACACTTGGCTATTTTCTCTCCTTAGATTTCCTTCTCCTTGGATGTTATCTCTCTTCTTGGTTTCTTAGGATGGGCAGAGAAAATGAGAGAGAAAGGATGGGTGGTGTAAGAGAGAAATGATGGATGTGTAAGAGAGTGATGGTTGTGTAAGAGAGGAGTGACATGAGGGTTGACTTTGGGAGTAGTTGCTTGTCTTGGGGGAAAAGAAAGGGATGGGTTATGTACTTGACTAATGATGTGAAAGATGGGTAGAGATTCTCTGGAATCTCTCAGAATTCATGGGCCCACAACTCCTAGCCTGGGTATCGCATTGGTGCGTAAGACGCGGTGTTGGAACCACGACGATGGTGTGGTCGCTAGGGTACAAGTTTTGGGTTAAGTTGACTCAAGTCTTTGGAATGCGACTTAGGGTCGCGTGCAATCGCTACCTACAGGTTGCGGGTCATCGAAATTTGACGGGGAGGATCACAGGAGTTGGTGGAACAGTAAGGTACTAGGATACGGGCCTTATAGGCACTCCCGCTAGGCTACCATATGTCTTGCTTGGACGACTGGGTGGTGAAGCACGTTCCGGAGTCGGAGATCATGAAGCTCCTCACCTTTCGCCCTGAGTCCTTTGTGACTGATATTGCATCAGTCTGCTACATGGTAAGTTCCTTACATTATTCAAGTTATCTCCCTTGTTTGCGAGCTCATTTATCCTTGACCTTTTGTCCATGCGGTCCTTATGTTCCTGTCCACTTGAGAGAAGGTAGTGGAGTTGACTAAGGAGAGGGAGGCGACTAAAGTGACTCTCCAGGAGAGGGCGGCAGAGATTGAGGCTCTTCAGAAGGGAAAGGCCGAGGTTAAAGCTTTACTGATGTCCACTGGTGAGAAGTCGGATGCTCTGAGGACCCAGATGGCAGAAGTTCGAGAAAAGGAGAGCTTGGTAATGACCGAGCTTAATAGGACTAACTCCCACCTGGATGCGGCTAGAGTTGAGCTGGTAAGGGTGAAGGTCCACCTTTCCTCCGTTGTTAACAATGCCACCAAAGTGATGGTAGATCTGAAGCAGGTGAAAGTTGATGCTACTGTCGAGGTCGAGAGGGCTTTGGCTACCCAACGAGCCAAGTTTGATGCTTCGGCTGTGTCAATTAGGGTTACTGCCATTGAAGAGTTCAAGTCCTCAGTGGAAAGAACTTCCAAGGCCGAGACCTTCTACCACTGTGGCTATGACGCTTGCCTAGAAGTTGTCAAGACCTCCACCCGGGTCTCAACTTGGATGCACTTACTCGCGAGGAGGCGGTGGATAGGCCTTTCGAGCAAGCCCCTTCAGCTGACCAACCTCCTCCTCAGGCAGATTGAGATGCCTCCATCTTCATTTTTGTTGAAAATTTTTAGACAATTTGATACCATATTTTGGAGAATACTTTTATTTTATTTTTATATACTCATTTGGTAGTTATGCCATGTCATGTGTTTGATTGTAGTCATGGAATGGTTGTTTACGCTGTTTCACTTTTAACATTGTTGTTGATATAGTCGACGAACCGACCTCTTCTTTAAGGATCAGGTTGTCGGAGGATCATTTCCCTGCACTTGAGGGAAGGTGCTCGGTGGATTGTGTAGTTTTTAATGAACCGACCACTTTTCAAAGGGTCATCTCATTAAATGGGTTTTTCTCCAATAGGAGGCCCTTCGTAAAGTGAGCAGGAACAAGGTGCATAGGGTCGAAAGATTCTATGTCGAGGAATACATCTTATTAAAGAGTAGAATCTTCACAAACAGGTGTTGACCTTTGTTGCTTTTATTTACAACTTTTTCTACGCATAGTAGATTTTCATATTCTTGACATTCTACGAGTGCGGTAAAGGTTGACTTTCTAGGTCTTCGAGTTAATATGAGCTAGACTTGTTCATGTTGACCGCTCGATAACGTCCTTCCCAGGTCGGACCCAGGGTCCTTGCTCCGGGTTCCGTAGTATTTTGGAATGCCATGCAGAGGACAAGGTCTCCTTGTCAAAATCACCTCATCTTCACCCTTAAATTGTAGAATTGAGTGACTTGCTGCTGCCGAGTTGCGATCCTAAGCTTAGCAGTATCCCTTACTTCTTTAAGGAGGTCGAGGCATATTGCTATCTGCTCAGTGTTTTGGTCCTCTCGATAGGACCGTATTCATGTCGTAGGAAGCTCTATCTTGACTAGGATGACTGCCTCAGCTCCATAAGAGAGAGAGAATGGAGTTTCTCCTGTCGTGGACCGAGCTGTCGTCCCATGTGCCCATAGCACAAATGGGAGTTCCTTAGCCCAGGTGCCTTTCACTTTCTCAAGTTTGGTTTTGAGATGGTTCTTTATTATCTTATTTATTACCCCAATCTGCCCATTCGATTGAGGGTGCTAAGGTGAAGAGTAGGCATTCTGAATGTCAAGCCTTTGGCACATACCTCTGAACCTATCGTTGTCAAATAGTCTCTCGTTGTCTGAGATAATGGTATGTGGAATACCGAACCGACAAACAATATTCTTCCACACAAAATCGGTCACCTTCTGCTCGGTGATTCTAGTGATGGGCTCAGCTTCTGCTCACTTCGTGAAGAAGTCAACCGCGACAATTGCATATTTAGTTTGTCCTTTTGCCTTGAGGTAATGGTCTAATGACGTCGATCCCCCACTGAGCGAATGGCCACGGTCCACTCATGGGGGTCAGCTCTTCTGCAAGCTGCCTGGGGATGGTCGTAAATCTTTGACACTTTTCACATTTCTAGGAGAAACAGTTGGAATCCTCTTGGATTGTCAGCCAAAAGTATCCTTGTCGGATAATCTTATGAGCTAGGGCTCGACCTCAGAATGGTTGCCGCAGATGCCCTCGTGAGTTTCTCGCAAGACGTAGTCCACCTCATCTGGCCTAAGACACCTCAGGTCTAGTAGGGAGAGTCCCTTCTTGTACAGAGTGCCTTCAATGATCACATATCGAGCCAACCTAAGTCTCAATCGTCGCACTTCTAACTTATACTCAGGAAGCTTTCCTTCCTGGATGTAATCAACAATCGGGTCCATCCAATTCAGAGTTGCATGCACAGGCTGAATGATTTCATGGCTGATGCAATCGATGCTCGGCTTGTTAAGAAACTCTATTGGGATGGTCCTTGGGACATCCCTGTCCATTGCGGAGGCCAGCCTTGCAAGGGTGTCCGCCCATGAGTTGTCGGCCCTCAGGATCTGGCAAATACTGCACTTCTGAAACTTACTGATTAGTTTTTGAGTTTTGCTTAGATATGCGATCATCCTAGCTTTCTTTACCTGGTATTATGTTAATATCTAGTTGACGACGAGTAGTGAATCACATCGAACCTCGAGTATTCAGAATCCCATGGTGACTGATAGACTGAGCCCTGCTAGCAATGCTTCGTACTCAGCTACATTGTTTCAAGCATGTGTTTCGACAAGAAACAAATGTATTCAATTTGGGAGAATTATTTTACTCAATAATAAGAGTGAAGAGAACAATCACTATATTTTATTTATTCTGAATTCATTTACATCCCTTCTCCCCTTTGATTCCAAAATAAAGTATTTACATAAATGCAATACAAATATTAAATGTTCTAATTTTTAATTTCTGCAAAGTTTCAGATTGTATCATGATCTTCAATATGGAAGTGTCGTTGCATTATGATAGTATTTATCCTGATTGATTCCATGCTCTTGAGATACTTTGATCCCTCAACCCAGATTAGGGAGGTCTTTTGATCCTTTCAAGATTAATAATCTTTATTTGAACAGACTATTTGTACAGTGGACCCATTGTGCTGATGGGCCTGTTGTGCGCACTCATTATGCCTTGTTGTGCGCACTGGCTTCACATGCAACAGGTAGGCCTTGCACGTCATGATGGACCCCACTAGATGAACAACCTAGATATACAACACATATAGTGAAAAGGGCGAGCCCCAAGTCCTAGAGAGGGGGGGGGGGGGGGGGGGGAATAGGACTATGCCAAATAAAAAATAAATGTGGAAAGATAACTCATATAGTAGAAATCTAAAACAACCTCAAATACACAAGTATTGAGAGGTTGATACAAACATTGTTCCAAGGACAACCTTACACCAAAAACAAATAGCTTATGGTAGGACAACCTAATTTCTAAGATGTTGGTAAGTATCAAAAACTCAAACTGATACAGAGGCAAAGGAAATAAATCTAGCTATTACAACAATCACCACAATTGCATAAAATAGATACAAGCATTCACACACATAACCAGATACAATCATCCACTAGAACACCATGAATTATATTGGTTCGGGTGTACACCAATTGCTCTCAAACAACCACCCTACTCCACTCCCAATATCTACAACCCATGGGATATCGACTTCCACTAAGAAAGAAGGTTTTCCAAGGTTCACTTTATAACCTTTACAGATGTGTTTTTTAATGGGCTTACACATCAAAAAAAAAACCCTCACACTAAGATTTTCTTGGATGATCTCAATCAAAACCACAAAAAGAGATTTTCTTGGATGAATCTCTCAAACCACAATACAAAAAATAAAATCAATACTTATCTGAAGAATGATCTTCAATGTAGCCAGTAGAACTGCCTCTTTGTAGATGAAGATGTTCAATGTTCAATCTCACAGAAGAAGGGATTCTAGGTCTAGATGAATTTTAAATTAAATCCAACCTTAGGCTACTTGGATTCAATTTCTTGAATCTAACCAAGGATTAAATCAAAATGTAACACTCTAAATTTTGAGGGTCGAGCAAAGCTCTACTCTCGAGATTCAGAACATCACTTATACATTATGAATGATGATATTCACATTTCTTTCATGTTAATGAGTTAAACATGCATGTGATTATACTAAACAACACATCATACTCCAGATTTAATTAAGTTAAGCAAGTGCAAAATTCTAAACATATCTGTATAAGTATACGGATGTTTCATAAGGTTTCTTCCAGAGTATGAGTACGTAACAGGGTTCAATATATACATGTATTGTTTCAAAATGAATAAAATATGGATATGTAAAAGTGTCCAACTAAGCCCAGATGTCCCAGTGGTCCCTGTGTAGTGGTATGTGGTCTACATTGACCCTCCCAAGAGTTAGAAGTAGGAGAATTCCTCCTCCTCATCCAAGAATTCCTGCTCCAGAGTATAGACGTCATCTGTACCTGCATCTAAATTAGTGTCTGGTTGGTGTTTTAAAACACTGTCCCGAAGTGAGAGTGAGTGATCAACTCAGTGGTTCTATAAGGCAAAAGTTACACATGTTATCAAGTCAATCAAGCAGTAACGCTAAGGCAATCATAACAATCACTTCCTAACTACTCTTTTTAATGCAGAGATGGAGTGCAAGTACAGATGCATGCCCACACCCATCAATGCTCACTCACATGCGACTCCGACAGCCTATTTCGCATATGACAACAATTCCTTAAATGGTGCAACTCCAACACCTTTTCGGCATATCTTAACTAATGCAGTGTGATACATGGTCGTGTTAGCCAAGTAATTAATTAAGCTCATTCATACAGTAAGTTTGGGAAGCTAGGGAACCTCCCTTTATATCATTGACCCAAATCAAACATTTGACATTGGATAACCGAAGTGGTCCTGCTCTTATGTTCTGGATCCATCTAGGTTCGTCACTCCTAGTTAAACACATATGATAGCCAAGTTTTAGGTTTGTCACTCCTAGTCAAACACATATGATAGGCAAGTTGCAAGAAGTTGTACTCGCGGTCATTACGGGGAGGCTCGTTACCCCAGCGTAGGCCGATAACACAAACATAGTGTCCCATACCACCATACCCGGCTCACGAGTATTAGTTGCTCACTTATCACAATGGGGAGACTCGTCACCCCAGCATAGGCCGACAGCTCGAACACGGTGTCCCATACCACCATGCCCAGCTCATGAGTCTTGGTGGATCGTGGTACTATGGTTAAAGTGGATCTTTACATTGGTGAGAGGTACCTTAGATTCAAGCAGTCATGTTCATACATGGTAAACACACAATAGGTCAATCGGTTTATTAGGCAAGCTCGATTGGTACGGGCGCATGCTGACTTAATCGACATGGAGCGCGTAAGTGCCCCTCGTGGCCTAGCCACTGTCGCCAATCGTCATGCAACTTGGATTCATCGACTTTACCTAAGGTGGTGAGACTAATTCAGCCACCTGAATAAGGACTTTTACCGATTTCCTGGGCTACTTTGTAGCCTCGATCCTACTCAAATGTGGCTAACAACCATGTTTAATAATTATCCCAACAATCAACAAACAATCCATGCGGATTTCTCATGTGGGCATTTCATCAAACACTGGACCATGCTAATACAACATGCATTTATCAGTTGATTTCATAGAGGAAATTATTGATATGTATAAGACAATCAAAATCGTATCTTAATACTCGTAATAAATACAAATGATCAACAATTTTCTCATTTAGACAATTTATCAAACACATAGACTATGTTAGTTATAACATATATTTTATCAATTCTTTATACAGAGAGATTTACATGCATATGACAATGATGAATCCTAGATTAGAAATCATGGCAAACACTAATCACTGTCTATTGCTCATTTAAACATTTCAACAAACACATAGGGTGCATCATTTATTTATCACAGTTCATAAGTGTATCTTATACTGAAAAAAATGTATTTAAGACAATACGACAGCAATCAAGACAAACATAAATCATTAGCTGTCATAAAAGCATCGATAAACCGCAACCTAAGCATTTTTAGTTCGCACCTTTCGTTAGTATGCTCGACTCAGACTTGGTCTAAATTCTACGTTTCTAAAAATGGAACGTCGGGCACTTAAATGATGAAACCGGTTAGCTAGGTTAACAAAAGCTATCTGGGAGTTCTACATCGATATTAGTGTTGGTATTTCTTACTCGAAATCATAGCCGGAAGAGGTTTGGTAGCGTGAGAAGGCGGTGATTTGGTGTGTGGATTCGTGGAAGAATGTTTCTGCAGCAATCTCCCAATGTTTCTCTTCTCTCTTTCCTCTTTTATCCTCTCTCTTTTCTCTTCTCTCTCCCCTAGGGTTTGCAAAATTCGTATATGAGAGTGAGAGAGTGAAATGAGGGCTATTTATAGCCCCAGATGTGATGTAAATGGCCCCAGGGCCACCTTATACATTGTTTATACCCTGTGGGCATCCGTTTCTGACAAACAGGGCTCATAGGGAGGCCCACAACTCATCTACGTCATAGGGTACACTCCCTGATAGTGGATCCATGCCAGGACATGATTTCAGTGCGATCGGATAAGCCCATCGACCGTGGAGAGCCTGTGTCAGATTAACGGTCATACGTGTCCAATCGGGGCCAAGGTTATCGGATGTGTGTAGGGAAATTTCCTTTCTTTATGTGTGAAGTCTGGTCACAAACCAACGGTCAAAAATCTGTAACTTCGCGAAAGAGCGAATGATCCAATTCACTTAAGTTTTAGTTCATTTTCTAAGGATATTCGCGTTTCCCATGCACTTCACTCATGGCTCAAGTTGGGTGTTTCTAGACACTATTTGGGCTTGATTCCCACGATGGTTGTCAAGCCCAGCAGGACGGACATCTTCCTATAATTTCACGATCATCGGACCCTCGACGTACTATCTAGGTTTGTTACTGAGTTTTAATGTACTCCCGAGAGCGACAGGCCCTTAGGATTTCTCCTAGGTCTTAAGATGACATTGAGTTAGTGGTACTCATGGTTCTAGGCCTTCCCATTTGTAAAAATGGTGGCCCAAGCTTAATCCACTAATTATTTAGTACTTAATTAAATCCCGTCTAAATTATACGACAGGATGCAGTCCTTGGGTTGTTCTACCTGAGGTTGTACTTGGTTTTTGTACGGATTTTTCCAAGACGTTACAATCTACCCCCCTTAAAGAAAAATTTCATCCCCAAAATTTATACCTTTTCGTACTCCTCGAGGATTTGTGGGTAGTTCTTACGGACTTCAGCTTCCGTTTCCCAAGTAGCCTCCTCCTCGTGTGGTGTGTCCATAACACTTTCACGAGTGGGATGAACTTGCTGCACAATACCTACTCTTTCCTATCTAGAACACGTGTTGGCCGCCATACATAGGTAGTGTCTTCCCTTAGCTATACTTGCTCCCACTTGATGTATGGGTGGGGTCAGGAACATATTTCTTCAACATCGACACATGAAACACGTTGTGTACACCTACGAGTGGTGTGGGCAAGGCAAGACGGTATGCCACCACACCCACTCGGTCTAAAATATGGAATGGTCCAATAAACCTCAGCGTGAGTTTCCCTTTCCTGTCAAAATGAAGTACTCCTTTCATTAGGGAAACTTTAAGGAATACAAGGTCCCTAACTTCGAATTCTAACTGTCTCCATCTCGTATCAGCATAACTCTTCTGCCTACTCTGGGCCGTAAGGAGTCAACGCCTGATAATATCGATCTTTTCTAAGGTTGCCTGAACCAAATCTAGACCAAGCTCTTCCCACCAACTTTCGCCCAACAATGCGGGGCCCGACATGGGCGTCCATACAAGGCTTCATAAGGAGCCATGCCGATGCTTGCTTGGAAACTGTTATTATAAGTAAATTTGGCATAAGGGAGATAGTCATCCCACCTGTCCTTGAAATCAAGTATGCATGCTCACAACATGTCCTCGAGTATTTGATTCACATGCTCCGTCTGCCCATCGGTCTGAGGGTGGAATGCGGTATTGAACTTCAATTTCACCCCTATCGCCTCTTGGATTCGAGTCCAGAAATTATACGTGAACCGAGTATCTCGATCAGACATAATCTCTAGAGGAACTCCATGCAGTCATATTATCTCCTTAATGTATAGCTTGGCTAGATTATCTGCCGAAGTAGAAAACCGAATCTGGAGGAAATGGGCAGACTTTGTCAACCGATCCACAATCATTGTAATGACCCGAAAAATTTTGTGCTTATCTTTCCCTAAGTAGTTGTTTTTGGGGTAATTAGCGCTATACTCGATTGCTTGTGAAATTCACATCAATCACTTTAAATTCGATCTGCATGACTCAAAACTTGTAGATTAGTTAGCGCTATGTTACTCTGAAATCTGGGATCCATCGCTAAATCCAGTTGTTCTGGAGAATTTTTGGAAGTTCTGGATCGGACCTGGACCGCGTGTCAAAAGTTCGATTGCGATGATCTTAGGCTGTTGTGGTCACTTGGTTGGACTTGACCATCACCTCGAAAATCAAGTCCATGTGATGTTCTGGGTCGATTTGATTGAGTTCGGAGTAAAGAGTGTGAGAACGGTTGGAAATTTATTAAGCTTTTATGAAATCTGAGTCGTGTCGCTTGCGCGATGATTTTAAGCAATCTGACCGTTGGATTCTGACCCAATTTCACCCTCTGATCTGGGAAGGTGGCCCAAGCATGTCCTTGTGCTTGTGGACCTGATCGAGATTCTGTGACCGTTGATTTGAGTGTGGTCCGCCACGGCTGATCTGAAGAGCCGGTCGGTACGAAAACTAAGCCTGACCTAGATCCATGGTCAGTGAGCTTAAGTCCGACCTTTCGTGGTATTTGGCCCACTAGAAGTGCTTCGTTGGATCGAGAGAGGCTTGCTTTGGTTATAACCTAAGTATACCTTGTCCCTAGGGTTATTTTCATCAATTTGAGGCCTATTTATAGTCCTTAAACCCTAGCTCTCTTTTCCATACGAATTTCTCTAACCCTAGCTTGGAGAGAGAGTGGAAAAGAGAGATAGTGAGAGAGAAGTTGGTGAATCATCTTGGATTCTTTCCTGTTCTTCTTCATCTTTGAACCTTCACTTTGAATCGTTATTCTGACGATTCTGAGTTCATCTTTGGGTAAGTTAACCTAACCCTAATCTATGTTAGAGCTTAGAATAGTCTTGGTGTTGTTGTATCTTATTTCTATCCTTGCTTTAGGTTATCTTGTCGCCGTTGACGAAGACAACTCGTCTGAAATCAAGTCGGTGTTCTTTTTTGGCTTAAGGTGCGGACTTTAAGTGTATAGGTTATGGTTTTCAAGGCTTTCAATGCCAGTTAATGGTTTATTCTTGTTATGGATGAGATTTCACATGCCAAATGTTGTGTTTATGTTGCGTTCCTGATATGCATGTGTTATATTGAGATTTGTATATTCTATGTGTAGGTATAAAGTACCGTATACGTATAAAATATGCACTTGTGTTTGCCATGATTATTTGTCATGTATGTATGCTAGATGTGTGTATGACAACTCCTTGGTAAAAGGAATTGTCCAAATGTGTGTATTTCAACATACGTCATGTATGTTGAACTATGTATTCTAAGTGTTTGTAGAAATGCTTGAATGATCTAAAGTGTAACTTATTACACTATTTGTGGGCGTTGAGAAGTGATTCTCAACACTCCTATTGATGTGTATGATTTCCTCCATGTCAGTTACATTCCTTGTTATTTAATTTCAAGCATTGCTTATGCTTTCATTTATGTTAAGTTGATATTCTTCAAATGCTTGAGTACCACATGATTGAAGTTGTTGTTCCATTACTGTTCTACATTTAATGCGAATATCTATCGTAGTGTAATGTGTTTGGGACTATGAATAGTCCAGGAAATCGGTAATCTGCCTTAAGGTTGTGGCTGAGATCGCTTTCGCCACAAAGGACGTATTAGACAAACCCGAGTCGTATTAGAGTTGTCGGCAGTGGTTTGGCCACGCGGAGTGTTTGCGCACTCTATGTCGTTCAACCCAACGTGCGCTCGTGCTAGTCGAGTTCGTCAAGTAACCCGATTGTCCGATGTATGTTCACCATGTATGGACACTACTGCTTGAATCTAAGGTACCGAACTTACCAATGAAATCCTATTAACCTTGGTATCTTGATCCGCAAAGACTCATGAGCTGGACATGGTGGTATGGGACACCGTGGTCGAGCTGTCGGCCTACGCTGGGGTGACGAGCCTCCCCGTAGTGACCAGTGAGCAACCGAACTCGTGAGCCGATTATGGTGGTTTGGGACACTATATTCGTGCTGTTGGCCTACATTGATTGGTGACGAGCCCTTTGTAGTGACCTCGAGCATACCTGGATACTGCATTGAGGTGACGAGCCTTAGTGTAGTAACGATGGTATGATAGGCGTGCATTGATTGGTGATGAGCCCTTTGCAACGACCTGCAACCATATGATCGTATGAGATGCCTAGGATTGACGACCCTAGAATGGATCACTGTTGGATGGTGATATGAGGAAGGTACTTTAGCTTCCCAATCCTGCTGTATGAAAAGGACTAATAACAACTTGGTAATTATATTCATGCACCGTATTTACATGTGCTTTGTAGATGTGGCGCACTTTGAGGTGGTGTCATGCGTAACGTAAGATGAAGACGCTGAGGGTGTACGCGTGAGGGCACGCATCATTTTGCATACATCCTTGCATTAACAAGAGTACTTAGGACTTGTTTAATTATTCTACTTTATCATTACTGCTTGATTAAACTGATAACATGTTAACCAGTGCCTTATTGTTCCACTGAGTTGATCACTCACTCCCACATTCTGGGGCGGTGTTAAACACCCACCAGACTTTGTCTTAGGTTCTGATGTTGCAGATGTGGATGCGACTTCTGAGGCAGAGCGGGAGATTGATGATGATGAGGCTGCTTTCTCTTATATGCAGTTTTCAGACGGGTTCTAGCGAGCTTGTTCTGATGCGCGGGATGCTAGGATTTATTTTGGGAATTAAATGATGTAACTTGATACTTGTAATTTTGATAAATAACACTTTCATTACGACCTGGTTGTGCATGTACTTCAGGGATTTGCACTTGTACACATATATTTCTATAAGTCTTCCGCTTGCTTTCTTCACTTATCCCTGAATTATATTTGCTATTTGGCTTAATCTATTCCATGTTTTATGCACTAATACAGACAACATACATCCATCATTAAATATGTTGCATAAGTGATGTTTTGGAACTCGGTAGCTGAGTTATGCTCGACCCCCGAATTTCAGGGCGTTACAATCACCCATATGGAGTCATGCCCCGTTCTCATCTTTGGTAACCTAGAAATGAAATCCATAGATATGAAATCCCACTTCCACTCGGCTATAGGCATGGGCTGAAGTAAACCAGGGGGGCGGCGGTGCTCGGCCTTGACTTACTAGCACGTGAGGCATCAAGATGCAAAGTCTGCTATTTGGGCCTTCACGTTGTCCCACCAGTACGAACGCTTCACGTCTCGATACATTTTCGTACTACTCGGATGCATCACCAACTTTGAATTGTGAGTGGCCTCTAAAACTTCTCTCTTCAAGTCGTGAAGGTTCGGGACGCATAGGCAGCCACGATATTGCAAACCTCCATCTAAGCCAATCCTCCATTCTCATTCTTCACCGTCGCTTGCACTCTCTCTCATCTTTAACAATAGCTCATCTTCTTTTTGAGCTACAATGATTCGATCATTAATAAGTGGTTGTACGTGGTGGTGTACGACGCTCTCGAATGGCTCCTCCACTGTTGGCCTCTGTTCAAAATCTCTCATGAACTCCATCATATTCCACTCTCCTACCATCAGTGGGGCTGCAAATTCTATAGTTTTCTTGCGGTTCAACGCATCGGCCACAAGGTTGGCCTTGCCAAAATGGTAGGAGACTTCAAACTTGAAGTCTTTCAAAGTCACTATCTAACGATGTTGCCTCATATTCAGGTCCCTCTGTGTAAAGATGTACTTGAGGCTCTTATGGTCGCAAAAGAGCTCGAACTCCTCTCTATAGAGGTAATGTCTCCAAAGCTTCAATGCGAAAATAACTACTGCCAACTCTAGATCGTGAGCGAGGTAATTTTCTTTGTGTTTCCTCCATTGTCGTGAGGCATAGGCGATCACCCTATCCTTCTGCATAAGTACACACCCCAAATTAACTTGAGAGGCATCGGTGTAAATATTATATTTAATCCTTTGCTCTGACAGCACTAGCATGGACACAGACGTCAGCTTGTCCTTTAATTCTTGAAAGGCTACCTCTACTTTCTCATTCCAAGCAAATTTAAGATCTTTCAAAGTACGTTGGGACAATCGTCGGGCTATCTTGGAGAAATCTTTAATGAATCGGCGATAATAGCCGGCAAGTCTGAAGAAACTCCTCACTTCTGTAACTGAGCCGGGCTACTCCCAGTCTTGTACCGCAGTCACCTTGGTAAGGTCCACGACAATTCCTTCTTTGGAAATCACGTGTCCTAAGAACTTGACTTCTTCCTTTTAGAAGTCGCATTTTTGGTACTGTGCAAACAACTGATTTTGCCTAAGAGTATTAAGGATTGCTCATAGGTGTTCTTCATGATCTTTCTGACTCTTTAAGTATATCAAAATGTCGTCTATGAATACGATGAAAAATTGGTAAAGATACAACCAAAACACTCAGTTCATGAGATCCATGAATATAGCCGGTGCATTTGTAAGTCCAAATGGCATCACGAGGAATTCGTAGTGCCCGAAGCTGGTCTTGAAAGCTGTTTTCTACACGTCTTCATTCCTGACGCGCAACTGATGATACCCTGATTGTAACTCTATCTTGAAAAAATATTGAACCCCTTCAATTGGTCGAACAAATCATCTAACCTGGGCAGAGGATACTTGTTCTTTACCGTGATGTGATTTAGCTTGCAATAATTTATACACAACCGCAGTGATCTATCCTTCTTTTTCATAAACAACACAGGTGCTCCCCAAGGAGATACGCTTGGCCGTATAAAACCCGAGTTCAATAAATCATCAATTTGTTTCCTCAATTCCTCCATTTCACATAGAGGCATGCGGTACGTCGATAAGGAGATAGGTATCGCATCTGGCACAAGGTTGATGGTAAAGTCAATCTCACGTTGGGGGGTAGTTCAGGGATTGTTCGAAATATGTCCATGAAATCTCGGACCACTGGCATGTCCCCAAGTGACGAACCATCATAATTCTCTAACAGGGAAGCATAACAACTAATGTGGTAGGGCTAACTAACCTGAACTGGGAAGGTGAAGGTGAAAAGGCCAAGCTATATGTCCTAGAGGGGGGGGTGAATAGGACAATGCCAAATAAAAACTTATAACAGCGGAATAATAAAGAAAATGATAGCCAAATTAAATAATAATGCAGGAAAGAAAAACAACCTCAAAATTCAGATCTTGAGAGGTTGATACAAACGTTATTCTAAGGACAACCTTACACCAAAAACAGAGTTTATGGTAGGACAACCTTATTTCTAGAAAGGTCTTTGTATCAAGTCTCAAATCGAAGAGGAATACAAAAACAAATATGAACTGAATTGAAATAACTTGTAATTAAAGATGTATTGTTCTAGGGACAGCCATACACCATAAAAATGGCAGGGCAACCTTGCTGGAACAACTTTCAAAATGAAATTGAAAAACAAGCTTATAAAGGAATAGCAGAAAGTAAATTCTAAGCTATTACAACATTCTCACAAAGCTTGAAATAATTACAACATTCACCACCATACATACATCCCACAAAAAGAATAAAAACAATTAAAAGAATAAATCAATCAACCACAACTCAAAGGATTTATAGTGGTTCGCCTGTGTGTTCACCAACTGTTATCCAACAGCCACACAAAAAGCTACTCCACTCCTAATATCCTCACACAGGGGATATTAGCGTTCACTAAAGATAGGTTTTCCCAGGTTCACCCAAAACCCTTACAATTGTGTCTTTGTATGTGGGCTTACACAATTAAAAAACCCCCACTTCTGAGTTTTCCTGGCTTTCCTCAGATAACCAATATAACAAGATTTTTCTGGCAAATCTTGAAAGAAACCAAAATAATAGAAAGGAATTTACAATATGTAAAATACCTGAATATCTTCTTCGTTGTAGCAGCCCGGTAGAACCAAATCAAAGTAGATGATTGAATGTCCAAGTTCAATGTCCAGTACTCGATTACAATGGTTCTAGATCTAATTGATTTTAAATTAAACCAAACAGGGCTTGCCTTAATTGATTTTGATTCCAAAGAAAGGGAATAACAATTCCTCTTTTCAAATCAGATTGGAATAGCAGAAACAAAATCAATTAAAATAAAGCTAAGGAAAGAAGATATTAAATAAGCACACTTAGCTTAGATGGAGCGCAGAATTATCTCTCAGAAGTTCGACGAAGATTGGCGTGAATACTTTAATTAAATCGATGATTTCTTCTGAGATTCGTGCACTATTTATAGGTGAGAAGATCAGGTCTTCGACTGGTCTAGAGTGCTCTTCGACTAGTCGAAGCTCTAACAGATATTTGAAAAATTCGGCGGGATATGCTCAGACCGTTCTACGACTGGTCACCTACGATCAGTCATAGGTCACCTCGGTCGTAGGTTTCCTTCGATCGTCGTAGGTCCCGCAAAGTTCTTGAGTCGAGACGAAGATGCGTAAACACTGCTCCTACGATCGGTCGAATGCATTCCGTGACTAGTCGAAGGCTAATGCATTTTATCCGGAATTTGTAACAAACTTACGATCGATCCAGGATCTTAGACTGGTCGAAGCAAGTCTAGGACTAGTCGAAGCAGACCTAAGACTGGTCGAAGAACAGACCAATCACATGAAAAATAACATTCGACTTATGTATCCGAAATGACCTACTTCTAAGGTCATCCTATGGTCAAACAAACCTCAATCATGAAGTATGGACATTGAAACAAGAGACCATGAAGAATGAGCCTTGAAGTCTTGATGTAGACTAAACCTTGAAGTAGCTCAATCATGAAAGTGGCTTGAGTTTCAGCTTGAGTCTTGAGTTCAGCTTGAGTCTTGCCTTGTACTTTCTTTTTCTTTTCAGCTTGAGTCTTGTGAGCAGTTCTTGCATTCAAGAGTCTTGTCTTGTGATCAGTTCTTTCATTCAAGATCTTGAGTCTTGTACTTGAGAGCTTTGCTTGATGTGAGCTTAGTTTGTTCATGAAGTCATGAATGTTGATCCTTGAGAGAGCTTCACTTAAGCAGGTTATATAAAACATAACAGAGATTTTGGCACCACAAATTTGACAACAAACAGGGATATAAACTATAGCACTTACAATCTCCCCCTTTGTCAAATTAGTGACAAAACACATAACCAAGATAAACATAAAGTAAAACAACTGGTTAATACCTGCAAATCAATAATCAATATTCAACACTACTCCTCTCACAATCACATTAACATATATTCTTCTTGACACCCCACTCCCCCTGAGTAACATAACCAATGCTACTCCTCTCACAATCACATTAACAACAAACCATTCTCCCCCTTTTTGTCACAAGATGACAAAGGAGAACTAAATAAAGGAATGAGAGTAAACATGAGGAGGAAATAGAGTATAGCAAAAGAGTCATAGAGATACTCAAGATAGCATCACAGATATCCAACATAAATATTACATCAAGAACAAATATCCAACAGCATAGAATCCAACTCAAACTCAATCAAACAAGAGCAAAGTAATAAAGTTATTACATACCAAAAGTCTCATAGAAACTAGTCAGAATTAGAACTTGAAGATGGAGCAGGAATAGAAGGATCAAGTTGGTGCATGCCTTTGTTCAAGCGCCTTAGGTATTTGCACATGTATTTGAATTGCAAATCATGAGCAACAGACATGTTCTCCAACTTAACATTAATATTCTCAACTTTATCTTCTAATGCACTCAGACGTGCATCAAATCCGATGGTACAAAATCTGGATCATTAGCGGAGTCCGAATCCAGTTCCTCAAAAATATCATCCATATTAATATCAACACCACTTGATCAGACCACCACCACCACCACCACCTTGATCAGCAGATCCAACTTCATCTTATTAATATTTGTATTGTTGAAGATCAGATGATGGATAGGTGCTTCATCAACAGGCATATCGACTAACATATGAGTAGCCAATACAGTCATAAAGTATGCAAATGGAATGTCACTATGACCAGGATGGAGTCGAAACTGAAGAATGAAATGACAGAATAAGGATGGCAAACAAATCTGAGTACCATTTGAGATAGCATGAATTATCTTGCAATTTAAACAAAAATTGAAATACAATCTAGCAAATATATACAATATTATACAAGAAGGCATAAATTATCAATTTAAAATGCACATGCCAAGATCAAATTTCATCTTTTTGAACCTGCTTTTATCAAGAGGTTTTGTGAAAATATCAGCACGTTGATCTTCAGTAGGAATATATTCTAGAGATATAACTTTTTCTTCTACTAATTCCCTTATATAATGAAATCTAATGTCAATGTGCTTAGTACGAGAATGCTGAATAGGATTTTTTGAAATATTTATCGCACTGGAATTATCACAATGTAATAACATAGAATCCTGTTTAATTCCATAATCACTTAGCATTCCTTGCATCCAAACAAGTTGTGTACATGCATTACCAGCTGCGATCTACTTAGCTTTGAAAGTGATATAGAATTTTGTTTATTACTAAACCAGGAAACTAGACAATTTCCAATAAAAAAACAACCACAACGGGTTGAGTTTCTATCAGCTAGATTACCAGACCAGTCATCATCCGAGTACCCAGCTAATTGGACATGAGGATACCAGAGATCGAGATTTATAGTACTTGCGACATATCTAATAATTCGCTTGACAAAAATCAAGTGAGATTCTTTTGGATCAGATTGATATCTTGCGCAAATACCAACACTTAGAGAAATATCAAGTCTACTAGCAATTAAATATAACAAACTACCAATCATACTCCGATAAAGTTTTGAGTCAACATTTTTACCATTAGAGTCTTTTGATAGTTTCGGTAGTACTCATAGGAGTATCGAAATTCTTGCCATTCTCAAATCCAAATCTCTTAATTAGATTCAAAGCATACTTAGATTGAGAAATGAATATTCCTTGATTGTTGCTTTACTTGCAATCCAAGGAAATAAGTCAATTCCCCAACCATGCTCATTTCAAACCGTGATTTCATCAAATCTGCAAACTCAGTAGTCAAGTTAGTACAAGTTGATCCATAAATGATATCATCAACATAAACTGCACCATTAAGATATGATCATTATGTTTTTTAACAAACAGAGTTTTATCAACAGATCCCATTTGAAATTTATGACATAAAAGAAATTTTGTTAGTTTCTCATACCATGCCCTAGGTGCTTGTTTTAATCCATAAAGTGCCTTTTAAGCCGATATACATGATCAGTATTTTTGGAATCTTCAAATCCCATTGGCTGATCAACATAGACTTCTTCATGTAAATCGCCATTTAGAAAAGCACTTTTCACATCCATCTGATAGATCTTTATCTTTTTAAAACATGCAATGGATATAAATAGTCTGATAGATTCAAGACGTGCTACTGGCGCAAAGGTTTCATCGAAATCAATCCCTTCAATTTGAGTATAACCTTGTACCACCAGTCTAGCCTTGTTTCTAATTATATTTCCACATTCGTCAGACTTATTTTTGAAAATCCATTTTGTTCCGATGATGTGTTTATTTTTAGGTCTTGGTACGAGATACCAAACATCATTTCTTATGAATTGGTTGAGTTCATCTTGCATCGCACCAATCCGGTTATCAATAAGCGCTTCTTTTACGTTAGATGGTTCAATTTGGGATGTAAAACATACATAATTACATATATCCTCAAGTTGTCTACGTGCGAACACCGGTGAGAGGGTTTCCAAGAATTTGTGTGGTTGGATGATCTTTAATAGTCCTCAACTCGAATCAGTTTGATTTGATGAAGTATCGGGTTTATCAATGATTAGTACTTCATCATTATCTGAATTAGAAGTTGGTGTGTTTAAATGATCATCAATGACAACATTAATGGATTCTTGAATCACACCATCCTTTTGTTCAGGACCCTATAAGCTCGATTGTTTAAAGAGTATCCTAGAAAAATACCTTCATCACTCTTCGTATCGAACTTTCCCAAATTTTCACGATCACGTAAAATATAGCACTTGCTGCCAAAAACTCGAAAGTATTTAACGAGGCTTTTTATTGAACCACAATTCGTAAGCCGTTTTATTATTATCTTTTTAGTGTAGACTCGGTTAATAATATAGCAAGCTGTGTTGAAACCCAAAGATTTTTAGAGAGCTTCATGCTATTCAACATGACATTAGCCATTTCTTGAAGCACCCTATTCTTCCTTTCTACAATTCCATTTTGTTGTGGAGTTTTGGGAGCAGAGAATTCATGTAATATTCCTTGGTCGGTGCAGAACTTCTCAAAATTGCTATTCTCAAATTCAGATCCATGATCACTACGAATTTTACTGATTTGAGAAGATTTTTCAGTTTGAATCCTTTTGAGAACTTTTCTTACTTCTTCAAGGGTTTGATTTATCCCTTAAGAAGACTACCCAAGTGAATCTGGTAAAGTCATCAACTATTACCAAGATATACTTTTTACCACCACGACTTTCCGTTCTGGTAGGTCCTATCAAGTCCATGTGGAGAAGTTCGAGTGGTCTTGATGTGGTATTTGAATTCACCTTTTTGTGTGAGTTCTTTGTTTGTTTGCCTATCCGGCACTCACCACATATTTTATCTAATTTCTGAAGTTTGGGTAAACCTCTTACAAGTTCTCGTTTGCTCAATCGATATAGATTTCGATAATGTACATGTCCAAGACGTTTGTGCCATAAATCAGGTCTCGTCTGTATGGACCATGTAACATGTTTGATTAGATGAGCTGGATTCGCTAATAATATAGCAATTTTTAGACGTTCTACGTCCAGTTAATATTACAGGAACCCTTATTATTTAATATCTCACAACTTTGATTAGAAAACCGAACATTATGGTTATTATCACATATTTGTGATATACTAAGCAAGTTGTGCTTTAGGCCTTCAACATATAAAACATTTTTAAACACGGGAAGATTAAAAAGTTGAACCGTACCTTGGCCTATAATCTTGCAGTTGCTACCATCACCAAATGTGAGTGAACCATCAGTCATATCTTTCAGATCGTTGAATAAAGCATTGTCACCTGTCATATGCCTGGAGCATCCACCGTCTAGGTACCACTTTGAATGACTTGTTGCTTTGAAAGCAGTGTGAGCATCCAAGCAGGTGACTTTAGGAATCCATTTCATAATTGTTTTGGGTTTATGAACATAGTTGGTCTTCTTTTGTGTATACTTGTATGAATGACCTATAGAGTTAGATTTTAATAGCTCCTTGAGTAAATCAACTATCTTTTCAGCTAGTGGATTTCGATTCGGATTAAAGTTGACATGGCTGTTTCTAGGTTTTGAAAAGTTTTTGAATTTTTAGAAAAATCTTGATAAGTACTTTTCCCTTTTGAGTTTGAGGACTCTCCTTTAACAAACATAGGAGGAGTATACTTTTGTTTAGGAGGTTGATTTTTATCATAGCCCAACCCCGGATCGATCACCACATTTTCTTGATCCGGATAACAATTTTTCTAACTTTGGATCACCTTGGGCATATTTCCATGTGTCCTTTAAACTTAGAGAAGAAACTTCAGTTTTAAGTTTCTCAATTTCAAATTTTAAATCAACAATTTGAGAGTTTTTAAATTCCAAATCGCATTTTGATTTTTCAAAATTATCTGAAATTTGTGATTTTTCTAAGACAAGCGATTCAAAACAATTTTTGAGTTTAGAAAACTTTTCTTTTGAAGTTTAAGTTTGACGGCAATTTTACAACTTTACTTATATAGGGAATTGTAAGCATCTTGAAGATCATTTTCATTTTCACATTCACTATTAAGATTTTCTTCACTTGTAGAGTCATTATCTGAAAATGTGAATTTGGCTAGAGTCATAAGAGCTTGGACCTCATTGCACGACTCAGTTTCAGAATCTGATTCAGAAGAACCTTCAGAATCGGATGATTCATCCCATGTAGCCAACATACCCTTCTTCTTGGGTTTGTCCCTTTTAGGACATCTATTTGCTAAGTGCCCATATTCTAGATAGTTGTAACATTGACTATCTTTCAAAGATTTTCGAGATTTGGGTCTAAACTTCTTTTTGTCATTTGATTTTTGTAAATCAACTCTTTTCTTGCTTTTGAAAATTTTGTAAAAATTTTTAGCTAAAAGAGCCATGTCATCTTCTGAATCAGAATTTTCTTCTGAACTACATTTAGAAGATTTTAGTGCGATAGATTTACCTTTAGGAGCTTTAAAGTTTAACTCGTAGGTTTGTAGAGAACCAACTAGTTCTTCAACCCTCATATTATCCGTATCACGAAGTTCCTGGATTGCGGTTACTTTAGAATTGAACCGTTCAGGAAGTGAGCGTAATATTTTTGCACATACTTTACTTTCTGGGATTTTATCGCCAAGACCCCACATTGAGTTTACAATGTCATTCAATCTAGTGTAAAAGTCCATAAACATCTCATTTTCCTCCATATGAATTTCTTCAAATCTGGTTGTGAGGAGTTGGACTTTAGATTTTTGACAATTGTAGTACCCTCGTGTGTCATTTCTAATATATCCCAAGCTTGCTTTGCGATCACAAGAGATGATTCTTTTGAACTCATCCGGTGATAGTGCGCAAGTAATTGCATTTAGTGCTTTAGCATTTGCACTACTCTCACTTTTCGAAGGGTGGTCCATTGGTAATATGGTGTGGTTTTCATAGACTTTGAACCATCAACCCCGAACTTCCATGATAGGAGGATTTCATTCGTCACCGTGGCTTGCCACACATTTTCATCCATTGATTTGAGGAAGATCCTCATTCGGCTTTCCAATAAGCATAGTTGGAGCCATCAAAGGGTGGAGGCCTAGTGATCGAAAGGCTATCAAAATTTGACATCTGAATAGCTTAAATCGTTAGCTCAGGAATTAAATCCAAGAATTAAAAGGAGCTATTAGGCTCTGATACCACTTGAAAAGGCCAAGCTATATGTCCTAGAGGGGGGGGGGGTGAATAGGACAATGCCAAATAAAAACTTATAACAGCGGAATAATAAAGAAAATGATAGCCAAATTAAATAATAATGCAAGAAAGAAAAATAACCTCAAAATTCAGATCTTGAGAGGTTGATACAAACGTTATTCTAAGGACAACCTTACACCAAAAACAGAGTTTATGGTAGGACAACCTTATTTCTAGAAAGGTCTTTGTATCAAGTCTCAAATCGAAGAGGAATACAAAAACAAATATGAACTGAATTGAAATAACTTGTAATTAAAGATGTATTGTTCTAGGGACAGCCATACACCATAAAAATGGCAGGGCAACCTTGCTGGAACAACTTTCAAAATGAAATTGAAAAACAAGCTTATAAAGGAATAGCAGAAAGTAAATTCTAAGCTATTACAACATTCTCACAAAGCTTGAAATAATTACAACATTCACCACCATACATACATCCCACAAAAAGAATAAAAACAATTAAAAGAATAAATCAATCAACCACAACTCAAAGGATTTATAGTGGTTCGCCTGTGTGTTCACCAACTGTTATCCAACAGCCACACAAAAGCTACTCCACTCCTAATATCCTCACACAAGGGATATTAGCGTTCACTAAAGATAGGTTTTCCCAGGTTCACCCAAAACCCTTACAATTGTGTCTTTGTATGTGGGCTTACACAATTAAAAACCCCCACTTCTGAGTTTTCCTGGCTTTCCTCAGATAACCAATATAACAAGATTTTTCCGGCAAATCTTGAAAGAAACCAAAATAATAGAAAGGAATTTACAATATGTAAAATACGTGAATATCTCCTTCGTTGTAGCAGCCCGGTAGAACCAAACCAAAGAAGATGATTGAATGTCCAAGTTCAATGTCCAGTACTTGATTACAATGGTTCTAGATCTAATTGATTTTAAATTAAACCCAACAGGGCTTGCCTTAATTGATTTTGATTCCAAAGAAAGGGAATAACAATTCCTCTTTTCAAATCGATTGGAATAACAAAAACAAAATCAATTAAAATAAAGCTAAGGAAAGAAGATATTAAATAAGCACACTTAGCTTAGATGGAGCGCAGAATTATCTCTCGAAGTTCGACGAAGATTGGCGTGAATACTTTAATTAAATCGATGATTTCTTCGAGATTCGTGCACTATTTATAGGTGAAAAGATCAGGTCTTCGATCGTCTAGAGTGCTCTTCGACTAGTCGAAGCTCTAATATATATTTGAAAAATTCGGCGGGATATGCTCGGACCGTTCTACGACTGGTCGTAGGTCACCTACGACGGGTCGTAGGTTTCCTTCGATCGTCGTAGGTCCCGCAAAAGTTCGCCGACTTCGAGTCGAGACGACGAAGATGCGTAAACACGCTCCTACGATCGGTCGAATGCATTCCGTGACTAGTCGAAGGCTATGATTTTATCCTAATTTGTAACAAACTTACGATCGATCCAGGAATTTCTTAGATCGGTCGAAGCAAGTCTAGACTAGTCGAAGCAGACCTAAAGTCGAAGAACAGACCAATCACATGAAAAATAACATTCGACTTATGTATCCGAAATGACCTACTTCTAAGGTCATCCTATGGTCAAACAAACCTCAATCATGAAGTATGGACATTGAAACAAGAGACCATGAAGAATGAGCCTTGAAGTCTTGATGTAGACTAAACCTTGAAGTAGCTCAATCATGAAAGTGGCTTGAGTTTCAGCTTGAGTCTTGAGTTCAGCTTGAGTCTTGCCTTGTACTTTCTTTTTCTTTTCAGCTTGAGTCTTGTGAGCAGTTCTTGCATTCAAGAGTCTTGTCTTGTGATCAGTTCTTTCATTCAAGATCTTGAGTCTTGTACTTGAGAGCTTTGCTTGATGTGAGCTTAGTTTGTTCATGAAGTCATGAATGTTGATCCTTGAGAGAGCTTCACTTAAGCAGGTTATATAAAACATAACAGAGATTTTGGCACCACAAATTTGACAACAAACAGGGATATAAACTATAGCACTTACAGAAGGTCGTGCCCTCGGGCCCATGGGCTATCACTAATCTGGTTTCACAGTTAATCTCTACCTTCATTTCGGTGAGCCAATCCATATCAAGGATGATGTCGTAATGATATATCTTGGTTACAATCAGGTTAATGCACACTACTCTGCTCCCTAGTCTATTAGGTAACTCTTACAATGCTTAGTTGCGTCTAAGAAGGTCCTTGCTGCGGCGATGACTCTCACCCCAAACATAGGGGTAGTGTTCAACCCTAATCACTTGACTGTAGAGCATGCTATAATAGAAATAGTGGACCTGATGTCCACTAATAGGAATACAGGTGTACCTTAGACGTGGGCAATGACTTCAAAGGCTAGCAGCATTGTAACCGTTGATTCAGATGCTTCGGTGGCGAGTGCATGTACGCGAGCTTGTTGCGGACGGTTAGGCGGTGCTGTCATAAGCCGTTGAGGCGGCCTATTTTGGGATACAGGAGGTCATTTGTATGGTTGTGCCAGTGCTACAGATCATAAAAGAGGGCCTAAAATAGCGTGCAGGGGCGAGCAGTTGACCCTTTGAGGTGCTGTGTAGCCCTTATCCCTCATCTTGGTAAAGCAGAAGGGGTCAGTGTGGCCCGCTCTATTGCAGTTGGTACACATAAGATCGAAACACCTTTACTGAGTCGGTGGAGCCATTGGTCTTGGAGGCGAGTTCATATGCGGCCTCTTTCCGAGAAGTGGCCGGGTTTGAAATTTGGGCCGAGGACTCGGGCCCATTGGCAAGTGTGTTCGGGACACCCGCTCACCGTCTTACTCAGCTCGCAAGGACATGTTCACCAATTCAGCATAGGTAGGAATGCTAGCACAACACATCTTGGTGTGGATGTCAGCCCGCAACCCTTTCGAGAATCGCCGCATTCTTATCGGCTCATTAGCCAAAATCAAGGGAGCATATCTAGCTAGCTCTGTGAAGCAGTTCTCATACTCTGCTACTGTCATTCACCCTTGCCTGAGGCGGAGGAATTCACCCTCTTTCTCATTGCGATAGGTGAGGGGAAAGTATTTCTTGTGGAAACATACCTTGAACCCGTCCCACATCCATACAAACCCCATAAGAATGGTTCGAAGGACACTGTCCCACCATAAGCTAGCCTCCTTCTCAAACATGTATGTAACAAACTCGACCTGTTCCGCTTCAGAGTAGTGTAATGGCCTTAACATCTTGGATATTCTATCCAACCAATACTCGGCCTCCTCGGGTCTATGGGTACTCGCGAATGTAGGAAGATGGAGGCATTGGAAACGTTTAAATAGGCCACTTACAGCCATTGTTCCAGTAGCCTGTACATGTTGCATCGGTGGGGCCACATTCATATTCTGTGTAATGGCCCCCGCTATAGTCGCTAGGACCTGTTTTTATTGTTGCATCAAGAGCATCATCTACTCCAATCTATTTGGGGGAGGGGTTGTCTGAGGTATATGTGGCACCGATGAAGACTCATGCTTTTGACCTAGAACTGGTGGCGCATTTGCCATTGGCCCATCTGTAGGGTCGGTGGCCGGTTGAGAGTCTGGCATTGTCTCGCTACCTAGACCCAAACTAGGGCCTTGTTAGCTATCATTCGGAAAAGGGGTTCCATCAATCAACCCACCAGGTGGGAGATGTGCTATATTCTGAGTGGTTTTAGGAGGCATTCCCTATATACAACATAGGGTACAGTATTTATAGAATTAGGGTAACATTATCAACTTTTCCCAAACATTCCACACATTTCTAAACAAAAGGAGCTCCATGTATTTTATTAAACAAAATTTATCACAGTTACATATGATATGGCACTACATGTACTGTGACAGATAACACATGACAGCTGACTAACAAAAGACTTCAACATTTACCAACCTAGCATCCAAACTAAGCCTATCCAAGGCTATTACATAAAAAGTAACTACAAACTATACTACTAATCCTTCGATTCTGGCGAAGGCGGCGGTGCTCCCTTATCCTACATGCAGCACGGAGGGCCTTCAGAGTGCGGGACATCCTCTTGAATCTCCTCTTCAAATATTCTTGATTTTCCTCGACCTTGGCTAGGCGGGCATCTTGGGCGGCTCAGTCCTAGTGGTCGTCACGAGTAGTGGGAGGCTCCCAGTCGAAGTCTTGAGCCTCCACTTCTTCCTCCTGTTCCTCTTATTCACTTTCTTCCTCTTCTTCTGTCTCTTCCTCTATCTCATCCCCTAATTCTTCAAGTCGGGCCTGGCGTTGTCTGCGACCTATTTTCATGTTGTTGAGGGTAGTCTCATTGATGAAATGGATAGGGGCGAGATTGTCCATGTGAAGCCTGAATCCAAAGTTACGGGCGATCTTACAAACTAGTCAGCCGAATGGGAGGGACGAGTCCCCCCGAGTAGACTGTGCTGGCTTAACTATCTGGGTAAAGGCAAGAGTGGGCAGGCACACCTTTTTTCCCTGTCCAACTCGGTACAAGAAATCCACCATAAATCTAGTGTATTCCATGCAGTTGCTCCATCTAGGATACACGCTGTACGTGCATATATGGTGGAGCAGGCGATAATCGTCAGTCATGTGCATCGTTCTGAGGCTGTTCTCCCGCCTCCAGTTAATGAGTTGGCCGCAAAGGAAGTGAGTGTGGCGATCTCTCTGCCGCCCACTAGTGAGATTAGTCTCAGTGGCATGCACAACACCACGCTCCACTCTCATGATGCAGGCCATGATGTCCACATCGGCCCTGGTTACTGTTCTCACCAACGGGATGGTAAACTGGAGAGGATCAAGAGTTGGGTCCCTTATGTGTGCGTAGAAGGCTTGCACGGTGCCCTCACTAGCATGTCTCTTTCCTTCAAATATGGGGCCCCATCCATTCTCCAGGAGGTGGTCGATCACTGGATACATCCCAAAAAATTTCTCATCCACGTGTGCTTCAAAAACAACTCATCGATGGCGGAACTTACCAAGTTCAATGCTCGCCAATAGGGACCTCTCTACTGGGATTTGAGGGTTGAGGACCCACTTCAACCTCCGTTCGACACTCGAACTTGCTCCGGCACTCGCCTTCTTCTTGGAACGGGTCGGACGGCTTAGCCCGGCCTCGTCTAGGGCCACTCGTTTCTTCCTCATAAGGGAAAGGAGTGTAGAAATGGAGAAAATGGCAGCCACTATCTCAAAAAGGGCTATGGAGGTGGAAGGGATATAGCTAGAAGGGATTTTTGAGAAGATGAGTGTTTCGGGAGCCCTAAGTGTTAGATTTGTGCCCAAATGAGCAAAAAGGGAGAAATGAAAAAGATGATTTGGAAAGATAGAGGTGGAGGGGTGTAGTGAATAAGAAAAGTAATGAAGAGGTGGGATTCAAAGGCTTGGGAATGAGGATTTGAGAGTGAAAATGGGGTTTGGAGAGACTTAGGAAGGGTAAAGGGCTTAGTAATGGGTAAAAATGAGCAAGGGAGGGGAGGTGGGGTCGTGTATGTGGACCTCCACATGTGGGAGGGGCCCACACCATCGGACCAGCTACGGTGCGCTGCCAATCCCGCGGCACCGCCGCACCCCACTGGACAGACCGGCAGTGTGCCATCGATCCCGCGACGCCGCCGCATCCTGCTGGACATTCCGGCGATGTGCCGCCGATCCCGCGGTAATGTCGTGCCCTGCTGGACATTCCTGCGGTGCCCCCACCAATCTGCGGTGGCCACCCCCCTAGTGGTTATTTATGCTCTGTGGGGCCCCCTGGGCCCCACCAAACTCGTTGGTTCGAGTTTTAAGCGAGTTGGGTCCACTTATCATGGTCCAACAGCATGTATTCCCATCTTTTAAATTCATCTCTAGTTCGAAACTCATCAACTGACAGCTCAAATCCATCAACCGACGGCCCAGAGGCGACTTAGGTCTTTACTCATGATCTAGGTCCCTCAGAAGCTACGGTGCTCAGTCTCGTTTATCGGTGAAACATTGGGATAATATCATCTCTAAATTCCATCTCCCTCTTCCTAAGTTGGAGTGTGTAATGTTAGCCTATTACCCCAGGTACAGTTTAATCTAATTCATGCTCTGATACCAACTTGTAATGCCCTGAATTTCAAGGGTCGAGCAAAGCTCTACTCCCGAGATTCAGAACATCACTTATTTATTATGGATGATGGTATTTAGATTTCTTTCATGTTAATGAGTTAAGCATGCATGGGATTATACTAAACAACACATCATACTCCCGATTTAATTAAGTTAAGCAAGTGTGGAATTCTAAACATATCTGTATAAGTATACGGATGTTTCACAAGGTTTCTTTCGGAGTATGAGTACGTAACCAGGTTTAATATATACATGTATTGTTTCAAAATGAATAAAATATGGATATGTAAAAGTGTCCAACTAAACCCAGATGTCCCAGTGGTCCATACGTAGCGGTATGTGGTCTACATCGACCCGGTTAAGAGTTGGAAGTAGGAGAATTCCTCCTCCTCATCCAAGAAGTCCTACTCCAGAGTATAGTCGTCATCTGTACCTACATCTAAATTAGCATCTGGTTGGTGTTTTAAAACACCGTCCCAGAGTGGGAGTGAGTGATCAACTTAGTAGTTCTATAAGGTAAAAGTTACATATGTTATCAAGTCAATCAAGCAGTAACGATAAGGCAATCATAACAATCACTTCCTAACTACTCTTTTTAATGCAGAGATGGAGTGCAAGTAATGATGCATGCCCTCACCCATCAATGCTCCCTCACACGCGACTCCGATAGACTATTTCACATATGACAACACTTCCTCAAACGGTGTAACTCCGACGCCTGTTTGGCACATCCTAACTAATGCAGTGTGATGCATGGTCGTGTTAGCCAAGTAATTAATTAAGCTTATTCATACAGTAAGTTTGGGAAGCTAGGGTACCTCCCTTTATATCATTGACCTAAATCAAACATTTGGCATTGGACAACCGTAATGGTCCTACTCTTATGTTTTGGATCCATCTAGGTTCGTCACTCCTAGTTAAACACATATGATAGGCAAGTAGTAGGTTCGTCACTCCTAGTCAAACACATACGATAGGCAAGTTGTAAGAAGTTGTAATCACGGTCACTATGGGGAGGCTCGTCACCCCAGCATAGGCCGACAACATAAACACGGTATCCCATACTACTATGCCCGGCTCACGAGTCTTAGTTGCTCACTTGTCACTACGAGGGGGCTTGTCACCCTAGCATAGGTCGACAGCTCGGACATGATGTCCCATACCACCATGCCCAGCTCATGAGTCTTAGTGGATCATGGTACCATGGTTAAAGTGGATCTTTACATTGGTGAGGGGTATCTTAGATTTAAGCAGTCGCGTCAATACATGGTAAACACATAATAGGTCAATTGGTTCATTAGGCAAGCTCGATTGGTACGGGCACACGTTGACTTAATCGACATGGAGCGCGTAAGTGGCCCTCATGGCCTAGCCTCTGTCGACAATCGTCATGCGACTTGGATTCATCGAGTTTACCCAAGGTGGTGAGACTAATTCGGCCACCCAAATAAGGACTTTTACCAATTGCCTAGGCTACGTTTGTAGCCTCAATCCTACTCAAATGTGGCTAACAACCACGTGTAATAATTATCTCAGCATTCAACAAACAATCCATGTGGATTTCTCATGTGGGCATTTCATCAAACACTAGACCATGCTAATACAACATGCATTTATTAGTTGATTTCATAGTGGAAATTATACATATGTATAAGACAATCAAAATCCTATCTTTGATCAATAATTTTCTCATTTAGACAATTTATCAAACACATAGACTACGTTAGTTACAACATATATTTTATCAATTCTTTATACAGAGAGATTTACATGCATATGACAATGATGAATCCTAGATTAGAAATCATGGAAAGCACTAATCACTTTTTATTGCTTACTTAAACATTTCAATAAACACATAGGGTGCATCATTTATTTATCACAGTTCATAGGTGTATCTTATACAGAAAACAACGTATTTAAGACAATATGACAGCAATCAAGACAGACATAAATCATTAGCTGTCAAGAAAGCATTGATAAACCGTAACCTAAGCATTTATAGTCCGCACCTTTCGTTAGTATGCTCGACTCAGACTCGGTCTAAATTCTACATTTCTAAAAAATGGAACGTCGGGCACCTAAATGATGAAACTGGTTAGCTAGGTTAACGAAAGCTATCCGAGAGTTCTACATCGATATTAGGGTTGATATTTCTTACCCAAATCCTAGCTAGATGAGGTTTGGTAGCGTAAGGAGGCGGTGATTTGGCGTATGGATTCATGGAAGAAGGTTTCTGTAGCAATCTCCCAATGTTTCTCTTCTCTCTTTGCTCTTTTCTCCTCTCTCTTTTCTCTTCTCTCTCCCTTAGGGTTTGCAAAATTCGTATATGAGAGTGAGAGAGTGAAATGAGGGCTATTTATAGCCCCAGTTGTGATGTAAATGGCCCTACGGCCAACTTATACATTGTTTATACCCTGTGGGCAGCCGTTTTTGACAAACAGGGCTCATAGGGCGGCCCACGACTCATCTACATAATAGGGTACACTCCCTGACAGTGGATCCATGCCTGGACATGATTTTGGTGTGATCGGATAAGCTGATCGACCATGGGGAGCCTGTGTCAGATCAACGGTCATACGTGTCCAATCGGGGCCACGGTTATGCGAATGTGTGCAGGAAAATTTTCTTTCCCATGTGTGAAGTCTGGTCACAAACCAACGGTTTGAAATCCTCAACTTCATGTAAGAGCGAACGGCCCAATTCACTTAAGTTTCAGTTTATTTTCTAAGGATATTCATGTTTCCCATACACTTCACTCATGGCTCAAGTTGGGCTTTTCTAGACACTATCTGGGCTTGATTCTCATGATGGTTGTCAAGCCCAATAGGAAAAACATCTTCCTATAATTTCATGGTCATCGGACCCTCGACGTGCGGTCTAGGTCCGTTACCGAGTGTCAATGTACTCCCGAGAGTGACAGGCCCTTGGGATTTCTCCTAGGTCTTAAGATGACATTGAGTTAGTGGTACTTATGGTTTTAGGCCTTCCCATTTGTGAAAATGGTGGCTCAAGCTTAATCCACTGATTATGTAGTACTTAACTAAATTTCGTCTAAATTATATGATAGGATGTGGTCCTTGGGTTGTTCTGCCTGATGTTGTACTCGGGTTTTTGTACGGATTTTTTTGGAACGTTACACAAAATCCCTTTTATATTAAGTAGAATGGAATAAAGAGATCAAGAAATTAAGAAACTAAAAATCTATTAAAATGATTTATAAATACCTCATAATAGCTTCACAATAGTGGGGACTAATCTCTCAGAGTGGTGGATTGAATTGGCTTGGAATGAATGAAAAAATCTGAGAAATGTCCTCAATTTATAAGCTACAATTAGGTTCCCTTAACTAGTCTAGGGCTCGGCTTGACTGGTCCTCGAAGAACCAATTTTCAAATTTTTTTAGCACGATCGGATAAAACAGACCATCAACTGGTCAAGTGACCAGCTTGACTGGTCGAGCACAGCGCTCGACTGGTCAAGTGAATTAAATTAGCATTGATGGAGTTTGAGTCGAGTCTTGCTCGATTGGTCAAGTAAGTCTCTAGGACTGGTCGAGTAGGGTACTCGACTGGTCGAAGACTAAACAACTTTATCCAATTTTTGGAGTAAAATTATGGACTGGTCGAGAAAAACCCTGGACTAGTCGAGCTAGTACCCAGACTAGTCAAACACTAACCAGGACTAGTCGAAGCAAAGCCTAAAATAAGTATTATGACCCAAATTAAATATGCATTGTTAATGACATAATCCTAAGGTCTTTTTAGGGTCATGTATACCTTACATGTGAGTATTGAAATTGAAACATCGGTCGCTTTGGTAGATATGTCATTGTGAAGCACTTGAAGCTTGACCTCGTATATTTAGCTTGTGTCTTGAGCATGTGATTTGAGACTTAAGCTTGATCAAATGTATTTGAGCTTGAACTTGAGCTTACACTTGAACTTAAGCTTGAGCATGTGATGCACAAGAACTTGAGCTTGAGATAGTGCACTTGGACTTGGTGAACTTCAACTTGTTCTCATAGTTGAACATGCATAATTGTAGCACACTAAATGTTGATGTAGATAACATGAAGATCATCATTGAATGAAGGTGAACTTTCCATCTATTTAATCTTGAAGGTGAACATTCCATCTATCAAAACAAGTCAAATATTCTGAAGTGTTTTGGCACAACAAAATTTGACAATACAGGGTGCTAGAATTACAACATTGCACTTACAATCTCCCCCTTTGTCAAATTTGTGACAAAACCAACTTGTAGAAGATTAACCTCTTATAATACATAGATTCGCTCAGTTCACATTAAATCCAATAATCACAACTCCCCCTCAACTTGAGCTCAGTAAAGACCTGTATTAAGATATACATATACAGATCCAAAAAAAAAATTCCACAATGCCACATGCATATTTATATCTCTACATCCACTCTAGAATCACATAATAATGTAAAAACAAATAGATTAAGCAATAAAAATTTATATACTACCCCAATTTCTCCCCCTTTTTGTCATAAAATGACAAAGGAAGAAAAGATGAAAAATATGTGAATATGTTATCTAAATATGTGAAGAGAGTAAGAAAGAGTGTATATGTTAGCAAATTAAAAAATAATAGAATAGAGTATCCACATCACACATAGTTAAACATGTCTAAATATATGAGTCATTACGAAGAGTAAAGTTATGTAGTTAATATAAGTCCAACAAAAGAAAAAGATCTAATCAGAACTAGTTGAAGAGGGAGGTGGAATAGATGGATCAATTTGGTGTAATCCCTTATTTATGCATCTAAAATACTTATGCATATACTTCATTTGATTATCTTAGGAAATTCAGTTCATCCACCTTCTCTTCCAGTGAGCAAAGGTGCTCATCAAAATCAGAAGGCTGAAAATCAGGATCAGTCTCAGGATCGTCTTCTTCCAGTTCATTAAAAATGTCATCCATCATGGCGTCTATGGGCAATGTGTCTTCCTCTCCAACTCCCTCAGCTTCCCCATCTGTTTGACTAGGTGCTAGCTTCAAATTCATCTTATTAATGTTTGAATTGTTGAATGGGAGAAGTGCAAGATGTGCTTCACCAGTTGGCATGACTACATTATAGTGCAATGCAAGTGCGTTCATCAAATAAGCAAAAGGAACATGGCTATGACCCGGATGAAGTCGAAATTGGATAATGATATAAAAAATTAGAGAAGAAAGACATACATGAGTACCAAACACTACAGAATGAAGAATATGAACCATAAAAGATGTTAACTCAGCTTTATTTCCGGATCTGGGATAAACATTGGAAATGAAGATACGATGTAACACTATGTATTTTGGTAACATTTGGTTGGCCCAGAGTGCATTCCCAGAGTTCCATTCCCAGTCCATGTTGCATAGTTTGCAATTCAAAAGTCATTTTTCTGACTCAGTTCTATTCTCGGCTAAAACCGGTATAGGTATCCCGTTGTCATTGACATTCACATCGAGTAGGTCCGCAATAAGAAATCGATCAACCTTATATAAACCTTCTCTGAATGAAATTGTGAAGGTTAATTCTTCAATCGAGACATCGCTTATACAAGCAAACATGGCCTGCATAATGGAACAGTATGCAGGTCCGCCCCACTTCAAAATATTTTGCCATCCTATAGCGACAAGGAGAGGAATGATCTGAAATCAAGTGAGATGGTTTGCATTTATCGGCCGCTCAACAATGATCTCCCATTAACGAAAATCTCACACATAATCAAGATCATCACCGGGAGGCCATAGGGATCTAACCCTAACACTAGATGTCCGAGAGCCTGAAGCTCTAGTTTTCTTCAGACGGCCTTCCATAACAAGATAAAGCAAGAAAATCTAAAAAAGAAAGAATGGGATGCAAATCCAACAGATTTTTTTCTAGAAAACCTAACAAACCACAAGGAAAGTTAAAATAAATGCAAGATTCAAGTAAGATGAGACTCAAAGATCCTAAATCCAAAAGGAAATTGAAAATAAAGCACTTACACGAATCGAAGATGAGTTGACGGGTTGGAGTAGGGCTGAGTGAGGAAGATGAGTTTTTGGGAGAAAAAGTGATTTTTCACCCTAAAAAGGGGCGTTGGCCCCCGCACCATGACCGGTCGAGTACATGCTCGACCGGTCATGCCACGATTGGTTGAGTATGTGCTCGACTAGTCGCGAGAGCACAAAAATTTGAATATTTTTATAATTTTAAAATAAAAATAAATTATAAAAAAATATAAAAATACAAGTATGTAATCTTAAAAATCTTAAGTGGAATTACATAAACCAATATCCATTTTTAAATTATAAAACCTTTTTCTGTCAAGTGGTTTAGTGAATATGTCAGCAAGTTGATTTTCAGTCTACATATAGTCCAATGAAATAACTTTTTCTTCTACTAATTCTCGAATATAATGATACCAAATGTTAATATGTTTGGTACGGGAATGCTGGATGGGATTCTTAGAGATATTGATTGCGCTAGAGTTATCGCAATATAGAATCATAATGTCTTGTGCAATGTCATGATCGTTTAACATTCTTTTCATCCACACAAGCTGAGTACAAGCATTTCTGGCTGCGATATATTTAGCCTCAGCTATGGATAGGGATACAGAACTTTATTTCTTGCAATGCCAAGAAATGAAATAGTTTTTAACATAAAACCAACCACCGCTAGTATATTTTCTATCGTCTATATTCCCAGCCTAGTCAGCATTCGAGTATCTAGCTAATTAAACATTAGTACCATGTGGATACCATAGACTTAAATTAATTATACTTATGACATACCTAATAATCCTTTTAATAACAATCAGGTGCGATTCCTTAGGATCTGATTGATATCTTGCACAAATACCTATGCTAAATGCAATATCTGGTCGACTCACAGTTAAATATAACAGACTACCGATCATATTGCATTACAACCAAGGATCTATGCTCTTACCCGATGCATCTTTAGAAAGCTTATGAGTTGTACTCATAGGAGTATTAAAGTGCTTACCACTTTTAAAACCAAACTTCTTAACCAAGTTTAGAGCATACTTGGTTTGAGAAATGAAAATACTGTCTTTAAGTTGTTTCACTTGTAGACCTATGGAGTAATTCAGTTCTCCAACCATGCTCATTTTGAACTTCGACTTCATTAACTCTGCAAACTCAGTAGATAGGTTAAAACATGTAGAGCCATAGATAATGTCATCAACATATATTTGCACTATACTATGTGTTTATTACTTTTCTTAACAAACAAAGTTTTATCAACACTCCCCATAACAAAGTTATGATTTAGTAAAAACTTAGTCAGTTTCTCGTACCATGCCCTGGGAGCTTGTTTTAAACCATAGAATGCCTTTTTCAGGTGATACACATGATCAGTGTGTTTAGGGTCTTCAAAACCCTTTAGTTGTTCTACATAAACTTCTTCATGTACATCACCATTCAAGAAAGCACTATTGTCATCCATTTGATAAATTTTAAACTTTTTAAAACATGCAATGGATATGAATAATCTGATGGATTCAAGACGAGCCATTGGGGCAAAAGTTTCATCATAATCGATCCCTTCTATCTGTGTGTACCCTTGTACAACCAGTCTTACCTTGTTTCTTATGATATTCTCTAACTTATTAGATTTATTTTTAAAGATCCACTTAGTTCCAATGATATGTTTATTAGCTGGTCTAGGAACTAAATACCACACGTCATTTCGAATGAATTGATTCAGTTCATCTTGTATGGCTACTATCCAGTTTTCATTAGCAAGCGCCCCTTTTACATTAGCTGGCTTAATTTGGAAAGTAAAACACATATAATTACATATGTTTTCTAATTATTTTCATGTATGCACACCAGTGAGAGGGTTACCTAGTATTTGATCAATAGGATGGTCTTTAACTGATTGAAGTTCAGTGTTGACTTGACTAGATGAGGAGTCAGGTTTGTCTATTATATTGATTTCATCATCTTCTGAACTTGTAGATGGTGTATTCAGGTGATCATCAATAACTAAATTTATGAATTCCTGAATGACACTAGTTCTCTTGTTGAGAACATGATACACTTAACTATTTAGAGAATACCCTAGGAAAATCCCTTCATCACTTTTAATGTCGAACTTCCTTAAATTTTCGCGGTCACGCAAAATATAATACTTACTACTAAAAACTCAAAAGTATTTAACTATGGGCTTCTTGTTAAACCACAGTTCATATGCTGTTTTTATCTTTGATTTTCTAATATAAACACGGTTTATTATATAACATGCAGTGTTCACAGCTTTAGCCCATAGATTTTTAGGTAACTTCATGCTATTTAACATAACATTAGCCATTTCTTGAAGCACACAGTTTTTCCTTTCACCAACCCCATTTTGTTGAGGTGTCTTAGGTGCAGAAAAATCATGTGATATTTCGTGATCAATACAAAACTTCCCAAAATTACATTTCTCAAACTCTGATCTATGGTCACTTTGGATTTTAGAGATATTCGTTTCCTTTTCAGTTTGGATACACTTAAGTATCCTTTTCACTTCATCGAGAGTTTCAGACTTTTCTCTCATGAAAGATACCATGTATATCTCGTAAAGTCATCCACAATTACTAGAAAGTATTTCTTTCCACCTCGACTCTCCGTTCTAGTTGGTCCAACAAGATCCATGTGGAGGAGTTCAAGGGGTTTAGCTGTGGCAAAGGAATTTACTTTCTTGTGACAACTCCTTGTTTGTTTCCCGATTTAACATTCTTCATAAATTTTATCCATTTTCTTCAATTTGGGTAGACCTCTTATTAGATCGGCCTTGCTCAGTCTATATAAATTCTGGTAGTTTACATGTCTAAGGCATTTATGCCATTATTCTGTCTCATTGGTTTAGACAATGTAACACAATAATTTAGATGAGCTAGAATCACTTACAATATAGCCATTCTCAGATGTTCTTTGACCATTCAATATCACACAACCTTTCTCATTAGAGATCTCACATCCTTGATTAGTGAATTTGACACTATGTTTATCATCACAGATTTGTGAAATACTCAAAAGATTATGCTTGAGACCTTCTACGAATAAAACATTTTTAAAAGGAGGAAGATTGAAAAGTTTAATCGTAGCTTGGCCAATTATTCTGCAGTTGCTTCCGTCACCAAATGTGACTGAACCGTTAGTTAGTGAACAAATCTCTGTCACCTATCATGTTTCTAGAGTAACCACTGTCTAGGTACTACTTCGATTGACTTGAAGCCTTGAAGGCGGTGTGGGCAACCAGACATGTAACCTTAGGGACCCATTTCATTATCATTTTAGGTTTTGGAGCATTGTTGGTTTTCTTTCGCTTGAAATTGTTATTAACTCTCACATTCGAGTTAGATTTCAGAAGCTCCTTAAGTAAAACCACAATCTTCTCAGCTAAGGGGTTATAATTCTGATTTCTAAAATTGATATAGTTGACATTAGGTTTGGTAGCTTGAAAAGTTTTTGGATTTTTAAAACTGTTTTGATTTAAGCTTTTCCCTTTTGAGTTGGAGGACTCTCCTTTAACAAACTTAGGAGTTATAATCTTATTTTTCAAAGGCATGTTTTTATCATAGCCCAGACCTGAACTATCTCCATACTTTCTTGATCCGGTTAGTAATTTTTCTAGTTTAGGGTCTCCCTGGGCATACCTTCAAGTATCCTTTAAACTCAAGATGGAAGAGACTTCCATTTTTAGTTTCTCATTTTCTGATTTTAGGTTTTCAAGTTGAGATGTTTTGAAATCTAAATCACAATTAGTTCTTTCAAAACAATCAGAAATATGCGACTTTTCTAACACTAAGTTTTCAAAATCCTATTTTAATTTTAGAAACTTTTCTTTTTGAAGTTTAAGTTTGACAGCAATCTTACAACTTTCCCTGTATAGGGCATTGTAGGCATCCTGAAGATCGTTTTCATTTTCAGGGTCACTCCTTAGATTTTCATATTCTGATGTATCACAACTATCTGTGGAAGTGACTCAGGCTAGAGTCATTAAGGCCTTGACCTCACTAGTAGATTCGGGTTCTAAATCATCCGACTCAAAAGAGGCTACAGAGCAGGACGATTCATCCCATGTGGCCAACATGCCTTTCTTCTTTGGTTTGTCCCTCTTTGGACACTTATTCGCCAGATACCTGTATTCATGGCAGTTAAAGCATTGGCTGTCTTTTAGTGATTTCCAATTTTCTAATTTTCTTCTTAGTGGGTTTTTGAAAATCAACTCTCTTTTTACTTTTAAAATCTTATAAAAATTCTTGGCTAATAAGGCCATATCATCCTCTGAGTTTTCACAATCAGAATTATTACTATTATCTTGAGAAATACATTTAGATGATTTAAGGGCTATAGACTTACCTTTTAGAGCCTTGAAATTCAACTTATAGGTTTATAAAGAACCAAAAAGCTCTTCCACCCTCATATTATCTGTCTCTCAGTTCCTGAATGGTTGTCACCTTGGAATTGAATCTCTCAGGAAGCGATCGCAGTATCTTTGAGCAAGCTTTGCTTTCTAGGATGCTATCTCCAAGACCCCATATTAAGTTGACTATGTCATTCAATTTTGTATAGAAGTCCATGAATGATTCACTTTCTTCCATACATATTTCCTCAAACCTAATGGTGAGGATCTGAAGTTTTGACTTTTTGACAATAGTCGTACCCTCGTGCGTCATTTCTAAGATATCCTAGGCTTGTTTTGCGGTATCACAAGATATAATTCTTTTGAACTCATTTGGTGATAGTGCACAAGTGATTGCATTTAAAGCTTTGGCATTAGCACTGCTCTCATTTTTCTGAAGAGTAGTTAACATATAATGCAGTGTTTCTTTAACGGACTTAGTTCCATCGGTGCCTAAAACTTTAGACATAGGTGGGTCCATCTAATCACTGTAGCTTGCCACACACTCTCATCGATGGACCTCAAAAAGATCCTTATCCTGGCTTTCCAATAAGCATAATTGGAGCCATCAAAAGGTGGTGGCCTAGTGATAGAGAGCCTATCAAATTTTGACATATTAGGAGCTTGAGATCACTTAGCTCAGGAAATTAATCCAATGGAATGAGCTATTAGGCTTTGATACCACTTGAAAAGGGTGAGCCCCAAGTCTTAGAGGGGGTGAATAGGACTATACCAAATAAAAAATAAATGTGGAAAGATAATTCAGATAGCAGAAATCTAAAATAACCTTAAATGCACAAGTATTGAGAGGTTGATACAAACGTTGTTCTAAGGACAACCTTACACCAAAAACTAATGGCTTATGGTAGGACAACTTGATTTCTAGAACATTGGTAAGTATTAAAAACTCAAACTGATACAAAGGTAAAGGAAATAAATCTGGCTATTACAACAATCACCACAATTGCATAAAATGGATACAAGCATTCACACACATAACCAGATACAATCATCCACCAGAACACCACGAATTATAGTGGTTTGGGTGTACATCAACTGTTCTTAAATAACCACCCTACTCCACTCCTAATATCCACAACCCATGGGATATCAGCTTTCACTAAGAAAGAAGGTTTTCCAAGGTTCACCTTCTAACCTTTACAGATGTGTTTTTCAATGGGCTTACACAATCAAAAAAACCCTCGCACTGAGATTTTCCTAGCTGATCTCAGTCAAAACCACAAAAAGAGATTTTTCTATCTGAATCTCTCAAACCACAATATAGATAATCAAATTAATACTTATCTGAAGAATGATTTTTGATGTAGCCGGTAGAACTGCCTCTTGTAGATGAAGATGTTCAATGTCCAATCTCGCAGAAGAAAGGGTTTTAGGTCTAGATGAATTTTAAATTAAATCCAACCTTAGGGTACTTGGATTCAATTTCTTAGATCTCACAAAGGGTTAAAGTAAAATCCCCTTTATATTAAGTAAAATGGAATCAAGAGATCAAGAAATTAAGAAACCAAAATGCTATTAGAATGATTTATAAATACCTCATAATAGCTTCACAATAGTGGGGACTAATCTCTCAGAGTGGTTGCTTGAATTGGCTTTGAATGAATGAAAAAATTTGAGAAATGTCCTCAATTTATAGGCTGCAATTTGATTCCCTTAACTGGTCAAGGGTTCAGCTCGACTGGTCCTCGCAGAGCCAATTTTCAATTTTTCTGGCATGATCGAATAAAACAGACCCTCGACTGGTCGAGTGGCTAGCTCGACTGGTCAAGTGAATTAAATTAGCGCTGCTGGAGTTCGAGTCGAGTAGGTCTCCATGACCGATCGAGCAGGGAACTCGACTAGTTGAAGACAAAACAACCTTATCTAATTTTTAGAGTAAAATTCTAGACTGGTCGAGCCAGTGCCTGAACTAGTCGAACACTGACCAGGACTAGTCGAAGCAAAGCCTAAAATAAGTATTATGATCCAAATTAAACATGTAATTTTAATGACCTTATCCTAAGGTCTTTCTAGGGTCATATATACCTCAAATGTGAGTATTGAAATTGAAACATTGGTTACTTCGGTAGATAGGTCACTGTGAAGCACATGAAGCTTGACCTTATATACTCGAACTTGTGTCTCGAACTTGTGACTTGAGACTTAAGCTTGATCAAATGTATTTGAGCTTGAACTTGAGCTTGAAGTTGAACTTAAGCTTGAGCATGTGATGCACTAGAACTTGAGCTTGAGATAGGGCACTTGGACTTGAGTACTTGGACTTGGTGAGCTTCAACTTGTTTTTATAGTTGAACATGCATAATAGTAGCACACTAAATGTCGATGTAAATAACATGAAGCTCATCTTCAAATGAAGGTGAACTTTCCATCTATTTGAACTTGAAGGTGAACATTCCATCTATCAAAACAAGTCAAATATTCTGAAGTGTTTTAGCACAAAAAAAATTGACAATATTGGGTGCTAGATTTACAACATAACACTTACATATAGCACGGTGGATCCCACCATCCCGTGCATTGGACGGTGAGGATATAACACATATCATGGTGGGCCCACCTTCCCATCTAGATGGTGAAGCTAAAACACATACATCAGCGGGCCTCACACATCTAAATGGACGGACGGTGTTAATAAAACACATCTATCATGGTGGGGTCCACCATCAGATGGATGGAGAGGATAAAACTCATATATCACGGTGGAGTCCCCACATAGATGGACAGTTAGGATGAAACACATACCTCATGATCAGACCCACAGAACTTGCTGATGTTATATAACTAGTGGGTCCACCGTCCCTACACTGGATGGTGGATGCAACACATATATCAGTGGGATTCCCACCGTCCAGAGGTGGACTGTGTAGATAAAACCCATACATAACATGGGGTCCACACAGTGGATGATGCAGGTAAAACAGATAAACGGTGTGGATGAAATAGATGGATGGTGTGGATGAAATAAATGGATGGTGTGGATGAAAAAGATAGACGGTGTGAATAAAACACAAACATCAAGTGGGATCCCCACCATCCAGCAAACTGGACAGTGTAGATATAATAAATAAATCATGGTGGGGTCCACGTCCTGAGATGGACGGTCGGATGGCATGGATGTAAAATGCTGGACAGTGTGGATATGAAACATATACATCAAGGTGTGTACCACCGTCTAGCTGCTGGACAGTGGATACAACACATACATCAACGCAAGCTCCACAGTCCAGGGACGATGGATGGTATGGATGAAATGCATACGTCAGGTGGGTCTACACGTGTGGCCCACCTACTTCAGACAAGCTGATATTTGTATTTTCCCATCGTTATTAGGGTGGGGTCCACGTGTATGGCCACACCAGCTTTGAATCAAGGTGATATTTGTATTTTTCCACCGTACAGACTTGCTGGACGGTGAGGATGAGACATGCAGCAGGTGGGTCCCATGTATACGTGGCCCACCAGATCTAATCAAGCTAATCTTTGTGTTATCTCTCCGTCCAGTCTGGCCTAAAAATGGGCAGCAAGGGTGGGTCCCGATTTTGGAAGTTAGAACGTCCCACTAATGGGACAGCATGGATCACATTCATACATCGAAGTGGGCCATCCATCAGGAAAAAGAGAGAGGGAGAGAGAGAGGGAGAGAGAGAGAGAGAGAGAGAGAGAGAAAGAGGGGGAGAGAGAGAGGAAAACGAATGATGGACCCACCAGAAATCAAGGGTCTAGATGACCCTTTACATGATGGCTATCAAATAAACATCATGGTGGGGCCCATGGAGAATGGCCCCATCATGGATTGTACATATGCATCATGGTGGGCCATTTGCCACACCTAGGGTCCAAATGGGATCTCTACCATCAACCGGTAGGCCCCACTCGTCTCATGAATAAAAACCATATCTAATCCTAAAATCACCCACCTATGGTCCTCTTCTTTAGCTCCTTGGAATCCTTGGCTCCTAAGCTCCTTCTTTGATAGAGGATAATGAAGATTGAATGGTTGGATTGTGAGATGTGGGGGTAGGAAAGTGGGCCTTGATCTTGGGTTCTCTTTTCTCTCCTTAGTCTTTTTCTCTCTCAGTTGCTTGGAAATGGTAGAGAATGAGATGGGATGGAGTGATGGATGGGAGAGAGGGATGGTGTTGTGTAAGGAGAGATGATATGAGAGGTATGGGTGTGTAAGAGAGAGTTGACTTTAGGGATGGCTTGTGTAAAAGAGGGATGGGTGTGATGGGTGGAGTGATGGGTTGTGTACTTGACTAGTACTTGATTGATTGATGTGATGTTTAGGTAGAGATTCTCTCAGGATTTGCAATGTGCGATGTTTCTTCGAAATAAATGCGGGCCCACAACTCCTAACCTGGCTATCGCATTGGCGCACGAGACGAAGCGACGACGCGATCATTATGGTATAGGTTTCGAGTTGAGTCGACTCAGATCTACGGGATGTGACTTAGGGTTGTGCACAAATGCCGACTATAGGTCACGGATTGCCGAAATTCGATGGGGAGGATCATGGAAGTCTAAGGAATGGTATGGACTATGATACGAGCCTTACATGAACATATCTGATTCTTGTATTCTATAGTATTCACTTTATTTTTAGAATCAAGGAAAATGTGAGGATGTAAATGAATTTAGAATGAATAAAATACTTCACGATGATTGTTCTCTTGTTCTTTCATTATTATTATTGAATAAGATAATTCCTCAGATCAAATACAATCATTTCTTATCGAAACACTTATTACCCGCCAGATTCATAGCCATGATGTAGACATGAATTCGTGAGGTCCTTAAACCTCTCCCAGCATTGGAAGAAGGTTTCTTCCGCTTTTTGGGTAAAGTTCATGATTGCCTTTCTTAAAGTGTTTGTTTTATTAAACAAGAAGAACTTTTTAAGGAATTCTCGGGTCATCTTAGCCCATTTGCCGGTATATCGTGGCTTTAAGGAGTGTAGCTATGACTTAGCCTTCTCCTTCAATGAGAAGGGAAACAACTTTAGTCTTACTATGTCTTCAGACATGTTTGGAAAGTGTAATGTGTTGACTATCTCATCAAAATCTTTAATGTGTAAGTATGGACTTTTAGAGTCTAGTCCATGAAATTTAAGGAGTTGTATCACTCCCGGTTTAAAATCTACTTTTCCTACATTAAGTGGAAACACTATGTAGGAAGGTGTACTCAATCTCGTCGGTTGTAAGTAATCTCATAAAGTACGAGGTGGGGAAGCATGATGCACCTTATTCTCATCTTGAACTTCCTTAATTGGATTTTGAGGTTGAATTGCAATCATTACTTCAATTAACTCAGAGGATCTCAAGTAGTGTGTAATCTGTTGATGAATATATAGCCCTTCGACTAATCCTCCTTTACTTAAGAGACGTCGAATGTTGTCACGGACCCACTTGGGCATGAAACACTCACAACCCTCAAGTTTTAAATAAAAACTTAAGAAAAAGAAAACTATAGAAATAAGAAATCTGGAAAAAAAAGTTGGAAAGAAGTTACCAGATTGGAGTTGCTATGTTAGATTTCTACAAAACAGAAAACAATCTTAGTTTCTAAAAATAAATTCAGAAAATCCTAATAGCAAAAGTTAACCCTAATCATATCCTAATTCTAATAATGATCAATCTAAAAAAATGTAGCTGAAGTCCTCACCAACTGCACCAAAAAATTGTTCACAACCCCAAGTGCAAGGTCACGCTATAGTAATAATTAGTGAGACCGAGGTTGAATCCATATGGACTTAACTTGTACGTATTCTGAATATAATTAGAACTAGAATGAGAATAAGATCTAGAGTAGAATCTAGAATAAGAGAGATTAATTGTAAAAGAATTATCAATAATAAAAAGGAAATTAGAGCACCAAGGATGCACTTATAATTATTAAGATGCTACCTCACTTGATTCAATAAACACAACTGGAATCGGAGTCTTATCCTATCCAATTGGATGATAGAGCAGTTAAACCATAATATGAACTTTTCATTAAATTAGTTCCCATATGAAGCACCATTATGATGATCATAGGGAATTTAACGATCCACCATGCCTAGGAGATAATGGTGGATCGGAAGTTTACAGATCTCACAATTACGAAACAAGATAAGAAGATATCAAAAGCTTTCCAAGCATCTACTGTAATTGAAGTCACAATAAACTACAGAAAGCTGAAAATATTCCTTCGTTCAAACTATAAATCAATAGAAGTTTAATATAAACGTGAATCAAAGTAAGATTATCATCTAAACAAACTACAAGATTCATCTCTTAACTCTAACTAAGAGGCTTAGCCAACCAAAGACATGATTGAAACAAAAACTCTTAAGAAAACATAAAAACTAACTAGAAGAAGAAGATTAGGGAAGAAGGAAGGACTCCTTGAAGTTCTCCAACACTTTGCTCCACTCTTCCAACCCTAATTCATGCTTAGAAACAAATAAAAGACACATATTTATAAGGTTTGCTTGAACCGACTTTGAAACCGCCTCAATCTTACGTAAAAAGTTACGCTTCGGTTAGACCGAATTAAGGCTAAAAATCTCACTTTCTCGCTGGACAATTCTGCACGATTTCAATCGAACTGAAATTGAACTTCGATGGGACCGAAGGTCTGTGTTAGGACTTTCTCTTTTTAGACTCAAAATTCCAGTATATTTTTTTTTACCAATTTTCAGAATTCCTTTTCTTCACTTCAAATCTTCAATTCTCTTTATTCCTTAGTTTCCTTGGATCTTTAACATGTGAATTCTCCATTAATGACTTCCAAATCTCCAAATCTTCATTTAGTAATCTTTTGAGTATAAATCTTCCTTTTAGCAACAATTTCACCTTAAGCTCTCGAAATTACCTCGCACATGAAAACATGCATAATTAGATCAATTAAGTACTATCATGTTTATAAAACCAAGGCATAAATGGGGAAAATATGCAATATTTCACACTCAACACAATTCGATGACATGAGCGGAACTATACTTATATGAAAATCTTAGTGCAGGGATTCGATGACATCGAATCTTGATAAAAATCTGCCCATTTTTCCCTTGGGATTTCTTCTTATAAATTTAAGGACTTGTTTTCTTGGTTCTTTAGTGAGAAAAAAGAGAGATTTGAGAGAGTTATTGCTATAAGAATACCATATACCATCTTAAATCCCTGTTCTCATGGAAGTTCATCCTTCAACCCTATCTTAAATGCAATCATTGGAAAATCAATAGCTTGGATTGTAGAATGAGCATTTAAGGATCTTCTAGTAGCTCATTTTTTACAAATCATTAAGATGGAATCCTGTGAATGCCTAACTTTTGGGAATCTCATCCAAACTCAAAGGCCAATATTCAATAGATAAGATTAACCAAAATACCTTGACCCAACACCCAACGACTTTTATTAGAGCATCTACTGCTGTTGCAGATCAAGGGAGCTGAAGACTCTTCATCAATAAGGAAGATCATCTTCAGTATGTGCTGAAACGGGGCTCACTCACTTTTAAGTAAGTACCTAGAGTCCATTATGTTTGAACCCCTTCCTTGTGTAGGATAAGGTTTCAGAGTTTGATTATACAAACTCACCAAGAGCTTTTGTAGGCCTTTGATGGAGAATATGTTGTGTGTGTCCTTATGTAGAATGCATTGCCTTATGTAGGCAAGTGTGTTTGCCTTCTTTAGGCAAGTGAGTTTCCCTTGTGTAGGCATTGCCTTATGTAGGCATATACTTGCTTTGTGTAGGCATAGTGAGTTGCATATGTAGGCACCTAAGGTTGTTTTGTGTAGGCACCTTAGTTAACATTATGTAGGTTGCAAAGGTTTATGGTTAACCTAATTTAAAACCACTAGATATGTTCACAACCCCAAGTGTAGGGTCGCGATGTAGTAATAATCTAGGTGAGACCGAGGTTGAATCCACTGGGACTAATCTCGTGTGTATTCTGAAAGTAACTAGAAGTAGAACTAGAAGAAGATGTAAATCTAAATTTGAATTTAAAGGGAGTAATTATGAAGTGTTTAATTAGAAACTTAAGAATTCAAAGGTGGGAACTAGGGTTTCCAAGGATCCACTTGTAGCAATTAGGGAAATACTATGCTTGATTCAAGGACAATTAAAATCGGAGTCCTATCTTATCTAGTTAGAAAATATAGCTATTAAGATCAAATTTGAACTTTCATTGACCTAATTCTCAATGGATGAGAGTTGTGAGGACTGGAAGTGATTCCATCACCTAGCCATGCCCAGGAAACAATGGCAAACAACAGGATATACTGATCCCAAAATCAAACATAGGAGAATTGTGAAGGTTATAAGGGATTCCATCATCCAACCATGCCCAAGGGACGATGGTGAACAATAGGATTTCCTAACTTCACAATCTCAAAGCATGAAAAGGAAATACTTAAAGCTATTACAAATCTATTGTAATTCGAGTCACAACAAACCATTAAAAACTGAAAGTATTCCTTAAATATCAAACTAGAATCAAAGAGAGTTCAACATAAACATGAATCAAAGCATTAGAAACATCCCATCACGCTACAAGTTTCACCTCTTAGCCCTATTTAAGAGGTTTAGCCAACCATAACCATGATTAGATCTAAAACCCTAGAAGAAACATGAAAAACTAAGGAAGAAAGAAGAAAAACGCTTGGCGACGGCTCTCTGCCCTTGTGCTTCGCTCCTCCAAACCTTAGATAGATGCCTAGGGATACCTTGGGGACTTCTATTTATATTTGTGCAACACCCCCTTTCGCACTGATATGGAAAAATCTAAAAACTGCCTCAAATTTATGCAGTTCTTGTAACTCTGTGCAAATCGTTCGATGACATCAAACTGCCTCAAATTTACGTAGTTCTTGTAACTCTGTGCAAATCGTTTGATGACATCGAACTGCCTTCGATGTCATCAAAAGTGACTTTTATACATGCTTTTTTCGTGCTGCGTAACTTTTTATGTCATCGAATCTACCTTTGATGTCATCAAGGATGTCTTCGATGTCATCGAGTGTTGTTCAAGAAATCGATAATGCGTCCAAAACAGTCCAGCGAGTTATTTCAATTTCTTTAATAAATTTGATGCCATCGAAGAGGCCTTCGATGTCATCGAGCAGGTCTTCGATATCATCTAGGAGTATTTCGGGTAATCAAACATTGTGCCCAATGTGTCCAGCAAGTTTTGCCAAAAATCCATAGAAAGTTTGATGTCATCAAACTAGCTTTGATGTCATCGAGCAAAGCTTCGATGTCATCGAACAGTAATCGATGACACAGTCAATGTGATTCTGCACTTGTTCTTTCGACTTCGTTCCTTCTCTACTTAGTTTCCATGAATCTTGGGACCTTGAAATCTTCAATCTTTTTCTCCTAAGATCCATTCTTTGCCTTGGTGATCTTTGAGTATTAAATCCTTGCTTTTGGCACCTTTTCCAATCTAAGCTCTTAAATTCACCTTGCAACACAAACATGAGTAAAATCGGACATTAATCAGTATCATATTCATAAAACCAAGATATAATTGAGGGATAATATGCAATATTTGACCCTCAACACAATCCTCAACCAGTATTTTTCTAGTCTTGAGCAAAGTATGAGTGAAATAAATCTCAATGCTCGATGTCCAAAACCTCTTTCAGAAAACAATCTTTTGTACACTCAAGTATGAATGGGTAAATTTAAGATACGAAAGTGAGATTTTGAAGACTTAGAGTCGAATCACATAAGCAACCAATCAAGTAAATTCTTTGTCCATTAAATCAAAGTTTAGCTTACATATCAAGTTTTTCAATGTGCCAAGTGAAAATTAACTTACTTTTTGTACAAATACTATCAATTCGTCATGCTAGCCATGCTCATCACTTCAAGATTGGTTTGAGACTCAAGTACTGATTCTGAACTTATCCCCTTCTCATTCTTTTTCCAGTTTTTTTATTTTATATCGATGGTCAATTTTCATTCTTTATTTTTGCATTCTTTTCCAATCTTTTCATTTTTTTATTCTTTTTCATAATATATGACTTTTTGTCGATCTCAATGTTTTTTAACTGGTCCTTTTCTTCTTTTAAGGTGGATAAAATTCTTTAGACTTGATTCACACCATCTATCACCGATTCACATACTAATAATCAGAACTTCTAGTATGTCTTACCAAAGACAAATTGAATGTGTTTTGTGATTTAGATTAACATGTTATTCAAGCCTCCTCTTAATCAATTGAGCGCAAGAACTTAGGTGATAGGTTACTTATTTGATCAAACTCCAACAATCCAAAATTTAATCTCTATCTTATCATACTCAAAACATTCTTAAGTACACAATTTATCACTTCCCAAATAGATTTCAACTTGAAACATTGAAAATTTTCAAAATTTTTGCTCAAAACTGCGAAAACACTAATTAGTTTACCTAATCCCCCATCCCCAACCTAAAAAATCTACATTGTTCTCAATTTAAAAGAAGTAAGCATACAATGCAAAAGAGGTAATGAAAAGAAAAAGGAAGTGATGGAAAGGTAATACCTGAAGAAGGAATTCTGAGGCTTTTTTCTTTCAATGATCTCAATGTGAAGATGGGTTAGTATAATAATTAAACCAATAAAAAGCGAACTATCCTAAACAGCAGAAAGCAATATATCTTAAACATATATATGAAAGCAATAAACCTAGCTATACCTTCGTCAGACTAGGAGGTTAATCCTGGTAAACAGGATCAATCAGAGGTATGGACATGTCCTCTGAATCAAATTTCTCAACAAATGGCTTTAATCGATGTCCATTTATTTTGAAAATATTATCATTGTTTAAATTCTGAATCATGAAGGCCCCATGAGGATAGACATTAGTAATAGTAAAAGGGCTAGTCCAACGAGATCAGAGTTTACTCGGAAAAAGATGTAGTCGAGAATTGTACAAAAGGACCTTCTGACCTGGTGTGAATGATTTTTGAAGAATGTGTTAGTCATGAAACACCTTCATCCTGTCCTTATAAATTCTCGAGTTCTCATATGCATCATTCCGGATCTCTTCAAGTTCATTCAGTTGAAGTTTGCACAGCGAGCCAGCATTGTCCAAATTAAAGTTCAAATTTTTAATAGCCCAATAGGCCCTATGTTCCAACTCCACAGGCAAGTGGTAAGCCTTCCCATAGACAAGTCTAAAGGGAGACATTCTAATAAGGGTCTTAAATATAATATGGTAAGCTCATAAAGCATCGGTCAAGCAGATTGACCAATCTTTATGGTCAGGGTTAACCATTTTCTCTAAGATATGTTTAATTTTCCTATTGAAAATCTCAGCTTTTCTACTTGTTTGCGGGTGGTATGGAGTGCTCACTTTGTGAGAGATGTCGTATTTCCTCATTAAGTTCGCGAATGGCCTATTACAAAAATGTGAACTTCCATCACTAATGATGGCTCGAGGCATTCCGAACCGAGAAAGGATGTTCTCTTTTAAGAAATTAATGATCATTTAATGATCATTGTTTCAGCATGGAATCACTTCGACCCATTTAGTGACATAGTCTACTCTAAGAAAAATATATAAATTTCTAAAAGATTGGGGGAATGGTCTCATGAAATCAATGTCCCAGCAATCAAATGCTTCAATGATCAAAATGGGGTTTAAAGGCATCATATTTTGATGGGACAATACTCCCAATTTCTGACAGTGCTCATAAGTTTTGCAAAATTCATGAGTGTCCTTGAACATGGTGGGCCCGAAAAAGCTGCACTGCAGAATTTTGGCCATGGTCTTTTTAGCAGAAAAGTGACCACCACATGCCTGAGAATAACAGAAGGAGATGACACTTTGGTATTCATTATTTGGCACACATCTCCTTAAGATTTAGTTTGGGCAATATTTAAACAAATATAGATCATCCTAAAAGAATTTGCATACCTCGGTAAAGAATTTTTTCTTATCTTGCATAGTCCAATGTGTTGGCGTGAAACCTGTAGCAAGATAATTAGCAATATCCACAAACCAAGGTGAATAAGAGACTTTAAACAATTGTTCGTCTGAGAACATGTCATTTATGTGTTGTCTCAAGTGAATTAAAGAGATCAAGGTGGGAAAGGTAGTCAGCCACTACATTCTCGACTCCATTTTTATCTTTTATTTTCAAATCAAACTCTTGGAATAAGAGGATCCATCTTATCAAGCGGGGCTTAGCATCATTCTTAGAAAGAAGATACTTGAGTTCCGCATAATCAGTGTAGATGATGATCTTGGATCCAATCAAGTAGGACCTAAATTTGCCCAAAGTGAATACTACGACTACGAGTTCCTTTTCCGTAGTAGAGTAGTTCACTTGGGCAGGATTTAGAGTTTTACTTGCATAGTGTATAACGTAGGGATTTTTTTCTTTTCTTTAGCCTAACACTACCCCAAGAGCATAATCGGACGCATCACACATAATTTCAAAAGGAAGGTTCCAGTCAGGTGGCTGCATGATAGGTGTAGTGGTTAACATGCTCTTGAACTTATAAAAAGCTCCTTTGCATTGCTAAGTCCACTCGTATGGTACATCCTTTTGAAGTAGATTGCATAAAGGACGAGAATGTGACTAAATTTCTTTATGAATCTTCTATAAAATCTAGTGTCCTAGGAAGGATCGCACGTCTCGTATATATTTTTGGGTGGAGGTAGGTTAGAGATAAGATCAATCTTAGCCTTATCCACCTCAATTCCCTTACGAATCATGAAATGACACTTCTCCCAATTTAGTACCAAATTCTTTTCTTCACATCGCTTCAGCACACATTTAAGATTCTCCAAACAATCGCTGAAGGATGGACCAAAAATAGAGAAGTCATCCATGAAGACCTCTAAATATTACCCTACCATGTTATAAAAAATACTCATCGTGCATCGCTGAAAGTAGTAAGACCATTACACAGTCCTAATACATCCTTCCGTAAGCAAAGGTGCCAAAGGGACATGTGAATGTGGTCTTTTCCTAATCTTCAGGAGCTATCTCTATCTGGTTGTAGCTCGAAAACCCATTAAGGAAGCAGTAGTAGGAATGACCAGTTAGCCTTTTCAAGATTTGATCAATGAAGGGCAAACAAAAGTGGTCCTTCCTCATGACGGTATTCAACTTCCTGTAGTCAATGTACATTCTCCAACCAATAGTGACTCTAGTTGGCAGGAGTTCATTGTCGGCATTAGCTATGATAGTGATTCTGAATTTCTTAGGAACCACCTAAGTTGGACTCACCCATTGATTATCGGATATGGGTATATGATACCCACATCCAATAGCTTAAGAACCTCGACTTTAACCATGTCCTTCATGTTTGGATTTAATCTACGTTGTGGTTGTCGGGAGGTCTTCACATCATCCTCTAAATAAATGCAATGAGTACAAATCAAAGGATCAATTCCCTTGAGGTCCGCAATCGACCATCCAAGGACCCCTTTGTGCTCAATGAGAGTAAATATAAGTATACTCTCCTGTTCTTGCTCAAGGTGGGAAGAAATCACTATCGGGTATGTCTCATCTTGACCTAAATAGACATATTTCAAATCAGAGGGTAAAGGTTTTAGGTCAAGCTTCGATGATTTAAACCTAGACGGTAGAGGCACTACATTAGTTTGTGGCAATTTTTTGAATTGTGGCCTTCAGCGGTTAACTTCAAGTATTGGCATGGTATGCAACATGGTTCCCATCTCCCTAATCATATCATCATCTAAATCATGGGAGTGGGCCAGACATGTCTCTAGAGGGTGAGAGGATAAGGTTATTAGAGTTTTATCTTCCACGAAAGAATCAATCAAGTTAATATTGTGGGCATCATCATCATCCTCTGCCTATTTGATCATATTAAAAAAGATATTGAGCTCCAATGTCATATTCCCAAAAGACAACTTCATGACTCTATTCCTACAATTGATGATTGCATTTGATGTCGTAAGGAATTGGCGACCAAGGATGATGGGAATTTGAGTGCTCATATCCATAATGGGTTGAGTATCCACGACGATAAAATCTATTGGGTAGTAAAATTTGTCAACCTGGACCAACACATCCTCAATTACCCATCTCGGTACACGACCTAAGTGATCAGCAAGTTGTAATGTGGTCCGAGTGGGTTTTAATTCACCTAAATCTAGTTGTTTATAGACTAAGTATATGATCAGATTTATGCTCACTCCTAAGTCAAGAAATGCATGCTCCATCTGGTAATTTCCAATTATACAAGAGATGGTTGGGCTACCAGGATCTTTGTACTTTTGTGGCACATCTTGCTTTAGGATGGCACTCACTTTTTCCGTCAGAAAGTTTTTCTTTGAATATTTTGTCGTCTTTTGTTCGTACATAGGTCTTTTAGAAATTTGGCATATGAAGGGATCTGTTTTATGACATCCAATAGAGAAATGTTGACCTTCACTTGCTTAAGCACCTCTAGAATGCCCTGAGAGTTAGAGAGAGGTTTTGGTGTTATCAACTGTTGGGGAAATGGAGCAATCGGCTTGCATTGAGGTTCTAGTTCTACCTCATGTGGAGCATCGCTAGGTCTATCAGTTTCATCTACATATGGGTCTTTAGGCTTTCAGCCCTTACCAGAATATATTTGTCAATTATCTTCCTACTCCTAAGAGTGGTGATAGACTTAACTTGTTCCATTGGATTTGAAGAGCTTGGTTCACTAACTCCGTATTGCGGTTTAAGATTGGGGATAGGTTGGGCTGGAAACATCTCTTTCTCCATAACCGTAACACGTGAGTCTATCTTTTATATAGCCTTTCTAAGTTCTTGTAAGGCTTCAAGAGTACTTTACTAGATGAGCTCCTGAGGATTTTGAACCAATTCCTCTTGAGGTTTCCCTTAATTTAAGAATTGATTAGCGATTCCTTGAGGTGTAACAAATTTTCCATTCCTCCAATTGAATTTTGGATGATTTCTCCAGCTGGAGTTGTATGTGTTCGAAGTGAGTCCCTTGAAAGGCCTTTAGTAGTTGTTTACGTCATTTGATTTCTAATTCAATATTTCTTGAAACGCAAGTATTGTTGGGCAATTTTCAGTTGTATGAATGTTGCAAGCACAAATACCACAGACAACTTCCTTATCCTTATCCTTCCTAAGTTCCATGGCCTCGGGTTTCCTTGTGAGACTGGCCACTTTAACATTGATATCATCTTCCTATTTCAAAAGATATATTTCACCTCTTTCCTTTGATTGAATAAGCTTAGACGTGATGCTCATTCTTGGGGAGATGTCTCATGATTGTGCGGTTTCAGCAAGTTTATCAAAGTAATCCCACACTTCATCGACATCTTTGTTCAGGAATTCCCCATTGCAATCGTCTCGACAAATTGGTGCATGGAAGATGTCAGTCCTTCATGGAAAAAATTAGTTATGCGCCATGTTTCAAAACCGTGCTATGGGCATGAACTGACAAGATCCTTGAATCACTCCCAACATTGGAAGAATGTTTCATCTTCCTTTTGGACGAAGTTCATGATCGACTTTCTAAAGGTGTTCATTTTATGATATGGAAAGAATTTCTTTATGAACTCCCTTGTCACGTCGTTCCATCTGCCAATAGATCGTGGACATAGTGAATGTAACCACGTCTTAACCTCTTCCTTTAAGGAGAAAGGAAAGAGTTTCAGCCGAATTGTGTCCTCAGACACATTAAGAAAGTATAAAGTGGCTATGATTTCATCAAACTCTTACAAGTGTAAATATGGATTTTCATATTCTAGCCTAATGAACTTTGGAAGGAGTTGGATCACTCCTGGCTTGATATCTATGTTTCCTGTGTTTTCTGGAAAAACCATACAGGAAGGTGTGCTCAACCCTGCTGGTTGTAAATACTCTCATAAAGTACGAGGTGAGGGTGCTCGATGCACCTCATTTTCATCCTGGATCTCCTCAACCCTAGGTTAAGGTGGATTTGGTAGCCATAATTTCAGTTAACTCTGTGGAACTCGAGTGGTGTCTAATCCTATGATGGACAGATAACCCCTCAACCAATCCTCCTTCACTCAAGAGACATCGAGTGTTATCACGGACCCACTTAGGCATGAAACACTCTGAACCTTCAAGTTCAGAATCTAACCTAAACCTAAAAAGAAAGAGGGAAATAGAAATCTAGAAATAGAAAGAGAGAGAATTAGAAAGAAGTTACCAAATTAGAAGTTTCTATATTGGGATCTTGCAAAAGAAAAAGGAAAGTGAATTAGTTTCTAAAAAAAAACTAAGAAAGCAACCTAGTTTTTAGAGAAGGAAAGTTTCTAAAAACAAAAAAGGAAAGCAAACTAGTTTCTAAAAACAAATTAGGAAAGTTCCTATTATAGAATTAGGAAGCAAGTTAGTTTCTAAAACAGATTAAGAAAGGAAATTAGTTTCTAAAAACAGAAAAGGAAAGTTTCTAAAAAATAAAAGGTGAGTTTCTAAAAATAGATTAGGAAAGTTTCCAAACCTAGAAATAGAAAGCTAAGTTAGTTTCTAAAATAATTCAGAAAAAACCCTAACCTAAAAATAAAAAGTAGAAAAACCCTAATCTTAAACTAATTCTAAAACTAGTTAATCTAAAAAAAAATGCAACCATTAATCCCCGGCAATGGCGCCAAAAACTTGTTCACAACCCCAATTGTAGGGTTACGATGTAGTAATAATCTAGGTGAGACTGAGGTCGAATCCACAGGGACTAATCTTATGTGTATTCTGAAAGTAACTAGAAGTAGAACTAGAAGAAGATGCAAATCTAAATTTGAATTTAAAGGAAGTAATTATGAAGTGTTTAATTAGAAACTTAAGAATTCAAAGGTGGGAACTAGGGTTTCCAAGGATCCCCTTGTAGCAATCAGGGAAATACTGTGCTTGATTCAAGGACACAACTGGAATCGGAGTCCTATCTTATCCAGTTGGAAGATATAGTTTTAAGATTAAATTTTAACTTCTATTGACCTAATTCTCAATGGAAAAGAGTTGTGAGGACTGTAAGTGATTCCATCACCTAGCCATGCTCAGGAAACAATGGCAAATAACAAGATATACCAATCCCACAATCAAACATAGGGGAATTATGAAGGTTATAAGGGATTCCATCATCCAACCATGCCTAAGGGACGATGGTGAACAACAGGATTTCCTAATTTCACAATCTTAAAGTAAGAAAAGGAAATACTTAAAGCTATTGCAGATCTATTGTAATTTGAGTCACAACAAACCATTAAAAACTGAAAGTATTCCTTAAATATCAAACTAGAATCAAAGAGAGTTCAACATAAATATGAATCAAAGCAGTAGAAACATCCCATCATGCTACAAGCTTCACCTCTTAGCCCTAGTTAAGAGGTTTATCCATCCATAGACATGATTTGATCTAAAACCCTAGAAGAAAACATGAAAAACTAAGGAAGAAAGAAGAAAAACGCTTGGCGACGGCTCTCCGCCCTTCTGCTTCGCTCCTCCAAACCCTAGATAGATGCCCAGGGATGCCCTAGGGACTCCTATTTATAGTTGTGTAACACATCCTATCGCACTAACTTGGAAAAATCTAGAAACTGCCTCAAATTTACACACTCCACGTAACTCTGCACAAATCATTCGATGACATCAAACTGCCTTCGATGTCATAGAAGGTGACTTTTATACGTGCTTTTTCTACGCTGCGTAACTTCGTCCAGTCTGCGTAACTTTTTATGTCATTGAATCTACCTTCGATGTCATCGAGGATGTCTTCGATGTCATTGAGCGTTGTTCTAGAAATCGATAATGCGTCCAAAATAGTCCGGCGAGTTATTTCAATTGCTTCAAAAAATTCGATGTCATCAAAGAGGCCTTCGATGTCATCGAGCAGGTCTTCGATATCATCGAGGAGTATTTCGAGTAATCGAACAATGTGCGCAATGTGTCCATTGAGTTTTGTCAAAAATCCATAGAAAGTTCGATGTCATCAAACTAGCTTTGATGTCATCGAGCAAAGCTTCGATGTCATCAAATGGTGATCGATGACACAGTCAATGTGAATTCTGCACTTGTTCTTTCGACTTCGTTCCTTCTCCACTTGGTTTTCTTGAATCTTGGGACCTTGAAATCTTCAATCTTTATCTCCTAAGATCCATTTTTTGCCTTGGTGATCTTTGAGCGTCAAATCCATGCTTTTAGCACCTTTTCCAATCCAAGCTCTTAAATTTACCTTACAACCCAAACATGAGTAAAATCGGACATTATGAAGTATCATATTCATAAAACCAAGATATAATTAGGGGATAATATGCAATATTTGACCCTCAACATGATAGTAAAATCTAGTACACTCAAGGGTTGAGTTTGTCCACCGGAAGTGGAGTAGGCATGTAGCCAAACCACTATATATCACTGTGTTTGGGATTGTCTTTGTACATCTATTAAATTATGCATATATGATTTCACTTCTTAATTATAATGCATGATTAAGTGAATGTTTCTGATTATTAGGAATCACATCCCACACACGCATATACACTATCTCTTTAGGCTAACTGCTTAACTTACAAATCATGTGTACCCTATGTGATTGGACCCTCTATATGCTTCGAAGTCTTAAAGTTACTTTGTCTTACTTAATTTGATTGGTAAATTAGTTCAAGTTAGACATTGTTTATTTTTAAAATAAATATTTTTAAAAAGTCTTATTCACCCCCCTCTAGGACACTTGGACATAATCTCATACTTCAATTAGCAATTCAGCCGCAATTTCAATTGGTATCAGAGTGGGTTCCTCTTAATGGGTTTAACAACCTAGAGGAAGATCCTAACTAAAGTTGGGGAGATGTCCAAACGAGAGGGAACATCGGTCTCTGGATCATCTAGTTTTGATGGTTCAAACTATGCATATTGGAAAGCTAGAATGACTATATTCTTGGAATCTTTGGACCAAGACGTTTGGAACATTGTTGAGAATGGTTATCCTCCACCAATGGAACAAATTGTACATGAAAATGACACTACCACATCTCAACCAAAATTAAGAGAATTTTGGACTAATTATGAGAAACAAAGGAAAATGTATGATGTCAAGGCTATGAATGCGATTTGTTGTGCTATTTCACAAGAAGAATTTAAACGGATATGTATGTGTGATAGTTATTCCATCATTGGAAAAACGTCTTCCTTTTTTAAGGTGTACCTTTGTGAAAATCATATGGTCTAGACTATTTATCATTTGTCTGACCCCTGCAGTAATTTGTATCTTCTCTTCTCTCCATCCTACATCAGTTATGGGGGTCTTCTCTTCTCTTCTCTTAGTCAACAACATTTGCCATTAGCCAACCTAACCCTCGTCACACCATTTCATTCCGAAAGGCCAGTATTTTCTTAGTCATGGTTTCAAGTGTATGAGCTTTTATAGCAAGATCGAGGAAGGTCCGTATATCGCCACTATTAAACCAAATGTGATTCCTGTTTCTATTGAATTCAGACACATCTTGACTTGTTCCTTTTCTTCGGGCAATTGTCCGCACGATGCCCCCAAAGTCTTCCATCTATCAATAAACTTTTCTATTGATTCATTTTCCCTTTACCACATGAAAGCTAACTCGCTAATACTGACATCCCGGTCAAATGAGAAAAAGTTTGCCATAAAAGTATTATGCATTTGATTCTAAGTACGTATAGTCTCGGGCATTAGGCTGGAGTACCATTGGAACGCTTTCCCTATTAAAGATGATCCAAACAATCACAGACAATATTGTGTAATCATTGAAAAGTTACTCATAGTGGTGATGAAGTTTAAGGCCTGTGTCCTAGTACCATTCCATTCATTAGGATCCCGCGATCCTTCCCGTCGAATTCCGGTGACCCGTGACCTATAAATAGCGTTTGCGAGCGACCACAAGTCGCATCCAGTAAACCCAAGTCGACTCAGTTTGAAACGTGTATCATTGTGACCGCGTCGTCACCACAGTTCCAACGCCACGTCTCGTGTGCTAATCCGATACGTAGACTAAGAGATCTAACCTACGCATTATCCTAGCCGTCGATCATGCGTTGCGGGACTCAAGACCTCTAGGTAGAGAAATATTTCTACAACCAATCATGATGGTGACATCATCCTAGGCTACCTAGCCTAGGGTGACATCACCCTAGCCCCCATGCTATGTCAAGCATGCACTTTCTCTCCCATGCTTCTAACACATGCCATGATTGCTCTTACACCCTCTTACGAAATAATCATCACTCCCATATACACCCCTCTCTCCCTCCCATTCTCTCTCACTTTCTCCATTGCAACCCAAGACCCTTGGACATCCCAAGCTAGAGAGAAACCCATCACAAAAATCCAACCCTCTTCCTCCTTCAATCCCTCCTAATCCAACCATCTAAAACCCATCTCCACCATTGAATGACCTCCATTGAAGCTTGAGAACCCAAGGGAAGAAGAAGAAGAAGAAAAGGAGAGGTGGGTGTACTCTAGGACTAGTTTCCTTTCATTTTATTGCAAAGATCTTATTTCTTCTAGCACAGGGCAACTAGGACCCACTAATCAATAGTGAGGATCCTACCTTGACCTCTGGGTGTGGCCAATGGCCCACCTTAGTTTGCATGCACATGTCATGATGGGGCCATTCTCCATGGGCCCCCATCATGATGTTTTGCTTGATCCATAGCATTGAACGGTTATCTAGACCCCTTACTTTTTGTGGTGGGGATGGCATCCCCACCTTTGATTTCTGATTTATGGGCCCACACATGGATGAGACCCATCTTGATGTATGTTGTAGATCCTAGAGGGGCCAATGTGGCGGAGCCCCTCCATCACATGTCTCTCTCTCTCTCTCTCTCTCTCTCTCTCTCTCTCTCTCTCTCTCTCCTTTCCTTGTTGATGGCCCACCTAATGTGTGATCGATGTCCAGCCGTCCAGAATTGTTGGACATCCTTGTTGTCCAATTTCTGGACGTCCAGGGGCTTATGGGCCTGGTTGGATGGAAAACTCAAATACCAGTTTGATCCTTTTGAAGTGGGGTGGGCCACTGACGTGTGGACCCCACCTTGATGTATATCCACACCGTCTAGGGCCAACGGGCCCACTGTGATGCATGAGATCCATGTTGCCCATCCAGCGACAGGCCTTGCTGCCTGTCCGTCTAAATGGGCCTGGACAGAAGAGAAAACATGAATATCAGCTTGTGTCCAAGCTGGTGGGCCACTGCATGGACCCACCTTAGTGTATATGTTGTATTCCCACTGTCCAACAAACTAGAACGGTGCGGCTTGCCATGATATATGTTTTATAATCCACACCGTCCAACTGTTTGGGACAATGTTGGACACACCATGATGTAAGTGTTTTATCCACACCCTCTAGTCCCTGGACGTGGGACCCACCTTGATGTATATGTTATACACGCTGCCAATCCATTTTTGCTGGATCATGGGCTGACTTGTAAGGCCCACTATGATGTATGTATTACACACACTATCCACCCATTGTGCCTAAATCATGGGCTATTTCATGAGGCCCATTGTGATGTATGTAAGGCCCAATATGATGAATGTGAGGCCCATGTGATGAGGCCATTGTGATGTTTGTGAGGCCCATGTGATGAGGCCCAATGTGATGTATGTGAGGCCTAATGTGATGTATGTGAGGCCATTGTGATGTATGTGAGACCCATGTGATGAGGCCATTATGCCAATGTTGATGAGGCGTCTTGGGAGCGCAAGGCTGAGATTCGAGAGCGCTATCCCCATCTTTTTGTTAACTGATTGTGCCTTATATTGTGTTTTAATATATATATATATATATATATATATATATATATATATATATATGCGATGCCACGTTTTCTCTTCCTTCTTGTTTTGTTCCATGTGGTAGTATAAATTTTGAGGATGAAATTTTTATTAGGAGGGGAGAGCAGTAAAACCTATGTTCCAGTACCATCCTGTTCCTTAGGATCCATCGGTCCTTCCTGTCGAATTCCATTGACCCACGACCTCTAGATAGCATTTACGAGTGACCTCAAGTCGTATCCGGTAAACCTGAGTCGATTAAGTCCGAAACCAATATCATTGCGACCGCGTCATCGCCACGGTTCCAAGGCCGCGTCTCATGTGCTAATCTGATATGTAGACTAAGAGATCCAACCCATGCATTATCCTAGTCGTCAATTGTACATTACGAGACCCAAGACCTCCAGGCAGAGAAATATCTCTATAACCAATTATGATGGTGACATCATCCTAGGCTACCTACCCTAGGGTGACATCACCCTAGCCCCCATGCTTCTTACACCTCATGATGGCAAGCATGCACTTTATCTCCCACGCTTCTTACAGATGCCATGATTTCTCTTACACCCTCTTACGAAATAATCATCACTCCCATATACACCCCTCTCTCCCTCCCATTCTCTCTCACTTTCTCCATTGCTACCCAAGACCCTTAGGCGTCCCAAGCTAGAGAGAAACCCATCACAAGAATCTAGCCCTCTTCCACCTTCAATCCCTCCTAATCCAACCATCTAAAACCCATCTCCACCATTGAAAGACCTCCATTAAAGCTTAAGAACCTAAGGGAAGAAAAAGAAGAAGAAAAGGAGAGGTGGGTGTACTTTAGGACTAGTTTCCTTTCATTTTCTTGCATAGATCTTATTTCTTCAAAGATGGGGCAACTAGGACCCACCAATCAATGGTGAGGATCCTACTTTGACCTCTAGGTGTGGCCAATGGCCCACCTTAGGTTGCATGCACATGCCATGATGGGGCCATTCTCCATGGACCCCATCATGTTGTTTAGCTTGATCCATAGCTTTGAGGGGTCATCCAGAACCCTTAGTTTTTATGGTGGGGATGCCGGATGGCATCCCCACCTTTGATTTCTGATTTATGGGCCCACACATGGATGGGACCCATCTTGATGTATGTTATAGATCCTAGAGGGGCTCATTGTGGCAGAGCCCCTCCATCACACATCTCTCTTTCTCCCTCTCCCTCTCTCTCTCTCTCTCCTTTCCTTATATAATGGCCCACCTGATGTGTGATCAACGTGTAGCCATCCAGAATTGCTGAACGTCCTTACTGTCCAATTTCTGGACGTCCAGTGGCCTCACGGACCTGTTTGGATGGAAAACCCAAATACCAATTTAATCCTTTTGAAGTGGGGTGGCCCACTGACGTGTGGACCCCACCTTGATGTATATCCACACAGTCAAGGGCCAATAAGCCCACCGTGATGCATGAGATCCACACTGCCCATCTAACGGTAGGCCTTGCTGCCTGTCCGTCTGGACAGGCCTGGACGGAAGAGGAAACACGAATATTAGCTTGTGTCCAAGTTGGTGCGCCACTGCATGGACCCACCTTAGTGTATATGTTGTATCCCCACTGTCCAGCAAGCTGGAACGGTGGGGCCTGCCATGATATATGTATTGTAAGCCACTCCATCCAGTTGTTTGGGACGGTGCTGGACGCACCATGATGTATGTGTTTTATCCACACCGTCCAGTCCCTGGGCGTGGGATACACCTTGATGTATATGTTATACATGCTGCCCATCCATTTTTGTTGGATCATGGGCTGACTTGTGAGGCCCACTATAATGTATGTGTTACACACACTATCCACCCATTGTGCCTAGATCATGGGCTGTTTCATGAGGCCCATTGTGATGTATGTGAGGCCCATGTGATGAGGCCCAATATGATGTATGTGAGGCCCATGTGATGAGGCCATTGTGATGTATGTGAGGCCCATGTGATGAGGCCCAATGTGATGTATGTGAGGCCCATGTGATGAGGCCATTGTGATGTATGTAAGCGCATGTGATGAGGCCATTGTGCCCATGTTGATGAGGCGTCTTGGGAGCGTGAGGCTGAGATTCGAGAGCGTTATCCCCATCATTTTGTTGACTGATTGTGCCTTGTATTGTGTTTTAATATATATGCGATGCCACGTTTTCTCTTCCTTCTTGTTTTGTTCCATGTGGTAGTGTAAATTTCGAGGATGAAATTTTTATTAGGAGGGGAGAGCAGTAAGGCCTATGTCCTAGTACCATTCTATTCCTTAGGATCCTGCGGTCCTTCCTGTCGAATTCCAGTGACTCGCGACCTATAGATAGCGTTTGCGAGCGACCTCAAGTGGCATCTAGTAAACCCGAATAGACTCAGTCCGAAACGTGTATCATTGCGACTGCATCATCGCCGTGGTTCCAACGTCGCTTCTCGTGTGCTAATCCAATACATAGACTAAGAGATCCGACCCGCGCATTATCCCAGACGTCGATCGCATGTTGTGGACCTAAGACCTCCAGGTAGAGAAATATCTCTACAACCAATCATGATGGTGACATCATCCTAAGTTACCTAGCCTAGGGTGACATCACCCTAGCCCCCATGCTTCTTACACCTCATGATGGCAAGCATGCACTTTCTCTCTCATGCTTCTTACACATGCCATGATTGCTCTTACACCCTCTTACAAAATAATCATCACTCCCATATACACCCCTCTCTCCCTCCCATTATCTCTCACTTTCTCCATTGCAACCCAAGACCCTTGGACGTCCCAAGCTAGAGAGAAACCCATCACAAAAATCTAGACCTCTTCCTCCTTCAATCCCTCCTAATCCAACCATCTAAAACCCATCTCCACCATTGAAAGACCTCCATTGAAGCTTGAGAACTCAAGGGAAGAAGAAGAAGAAGAAAAGGAGAGGTGGGTGTACTCTAGGACTAGTTTCCTTTCATTTTGTTACATAGATCTTATTTCTTCTAAGATGGGGCAACTAGGACCCACCAATCAATGGTGAGGATCCTACCTTGACCTCTAGGTGTGGCCAATGGCTCACCTTAGCTTGCATGCACTTGCCATGATGGGGCCATTCTCCTTGGACCCCATCATGATGTTTTTCTTGATCTATAGCATTGAGGGGTCATCTAGACCCCCTTAGTTTTTGTGGTGGGGATGGTGTTTCGAACAAGAAACAAATGCATTTGACTTGGGGGATTTCATTCAATGATAATAAAGAAAGAATGAGAGAACAATGATAACAAAGTATTCTATTTATTTTGAGTTCATTTACATCCTTTGATTTCCCTTGATTCTAAGATATATTAAAATGAATAAACACAATGAATGAAAAAGAAAGATAGTTCAATGGCAATTTTAGCAGTATTTCGATGCTTTTGTTGTTCATTGCAAAGGCAGATGAGCCATGCAAACTTAAAGCCCTTGATTTGGTTGTGCGATAAGCATCAATCATTCTTCCACTTATCCTTTCAGTCGTACGCACATACTCTTCTTTCTCTTAGAGCTCTTTCTCTGCGCTTCACATTTCCTTTACTTTCCCTTTATGAATCCGGTAACTGGCGCACTTAATCAAGGAAGGGGCATTTTGGGCAAGAATACTAGTGCACAATCTAAGAAGAGATGAAAACTTCATGAACTTGGGTTGTGCCATAATTTGTTGTTCCATAATTCCATTGTGCGGATTTCCATCATGCTCCACTTTTCTCTCCTCTGGGAGTTGTGACTCTCCAACTTCTATCTGTCCAAATGAAGATGGGAGAGGGGTATTTATAGGTGTCTCGCACGTGTGAAGGTTATCTGCACACAATAAGGTGCATGCAACAGCTTCCAGTGCATAACACCTTCCAGGCTGCAAAAACTTCCAGCGCGCAACGCCTTCTAGTGTGCAATAACTTCCGGCGCGTTACACTATTGAGGGGTGGACAAGTGTCTCTTCCAACTTCTTCCCCCTTACAAATGAGGAGTCCTCCTCCAAATGATGAGAGGGGTGCGGTATTTATACACTTCTCACACGTGTGAGAGGGCTATTTGTGCACAACAGCTTCCAATGCACAACAACTTCCAGCGTACAACAACTTCCAGCACACAATAGGTCTTTAGCAGGGGTGGTGCACAACAGGAATCCAGGCAGGGGCACACAACGAGAATCCAGGTAGGGGCTCACAACAGGAATCCAAGTAGGGGCTCACAATAGGAGTCCAGGCAGGGGGCGCACAACTAGGAGCGCAAACCCTGTGCACACAACCAGGGGCGCACAACCAAGGGCTTCTTAGCAAGGGCCTCTGTACTCTAACAAGGATCACACTGAGGCGGTGGATGCGCATTGAGACTTCTAGATATATATATATATATATATATATATATATATATATATATATTTGTACCCTAATAGATGCCCCCTAGATCCTTCTTTGATTGATTTATGAAATTAAATGGAGGATCGATCTTCTTCGAAGAATCAAATGAATTACAACTAAAGGATGACTGGATGACCTTGCTTGCATAGAAGACTAAATGATCACACTCGACCAAAAGATTAATTGCCTCCAGCTAGCGGTGTCGAGCAGATGCTTCAATAGGGAGGCTAAATTCTCTTTTCATTGAAACCCGTCGCTGTAATAGCTGTGACGACTTCGTCTTTGAGTTTCTTGGTCAGAGAACTATCTTTCAATGATGCTACTGCAACAGTCTCTTTGATTAATTTCTGCAACTCTTTCTTTGAACTCTGCATTTAGAGAGTTGTTCTTTAATGCTGCTACTACTGCAACAACTTTTTCGATTGTCTCCTTTATTCATGATCTGCACAACCCAAGCTTTTGAATCGTAATCTTTCCTGCCAAATTAATCAGAATTAGTACTTCACAATATCATAAATTTTCAATTTAGTTTCATAAAGTATATATTGAAAAACTTTTTAGAATATTTGTAATACTTGCAATAGGATACTGATTGAGTTATCTTCTCTTTCTGCCTGTCATCGTGCTTTGCATTATATCGTGCTTTTGGAGACGTTATTTCTGGCTCTATAAATTCAATTACTCAGTCTTTTCGAGTTTGTGCTTCCTTAACATTTCTTCATAGACTGGCTAAGAGTATATTTTTCCTGACCCTTTGCTGATTCAGAAAAATAGATAAGACTTCTCTTGATTTCATTTAATAACTTCCCGAAGGCCATAGAAGTTATTGACGATGATTCTATCTCTTTTGATAGACATTTGTTCCTTATCTCCATCAGATCCGATACTTGGGATCTTGCGATATTATTATTAGAACAGTAAGAAGTTATGGCATCAGACCATATAACTGAGCCTTGATATTAAAAACAATTCTTGAAAGTTCATGCTAGATCATGCTTCATTATTCTCGGCATAATTCTCCAGTTCATACTTCTTATAGTTGAGTGTGTTGGTGGGGTCGTCAATATTACTTAGTGTGCGATTATTGCCCAGCTGATTGTGTTATATTGATTCCTCCGCCATATATAAGAAATTATCAGAAAGACCAAGGCATAGATTACTTTAGGAAAATATATCATGCCCCCTATCCAGGCCAATCTTCGCATAAAGATTTCTTCAGAAGATAATATTTTCGAAGTAAAGACTGCTGATACCCTTGAAGGATGGCTAATCTTTGTTGCCCCTTTAACAAATCTAAAGAATATAACTAAATCTTTAAATCAACCGAAAGAGAACGATAATTCGTCACTAGTTTATTCTCTGCCACCTTTGAGAATTTTGTGAGATAATATTTCTTTATCATCGAGAACGCAAAAGACCAAAAAGACCTCACGGCTCTTGTCAATATATTAATTGATCTTGAAGATTTGAACTTTTGAATAGAGAACTACCCATATTTTCTTCGAATAGAGAATTGCCAAGATTTTGAAGGCGTTTGCTGTTGCTGTAATTTGAACTTGATTTAAAAGAAATGCATATATATATACATTTTTTTGCATATTTTTTAATCAATATTTGAGTTTTTCATCAGGAAATTGCATATTTGAGCATATCTAAAGTAAATAGATGATCATGTATTTTTGCAGTATTTTAATGCTCGCATAGTTTTAAGCTCTCGAGTATTGAAGCTAGCATGCTTAGACTAAACTTGACCTGACCAAACTGGACTAAACTGGACACAACTTGACTGGACAAGACTTGAGCTTAAAGAGAAATTATAGTTTACTACCAATTTCAGGCTAGGCTTAAAGAGCAGAGGCTCAAGAGAGTAGGGCTCACAGAGCAAAGGCTCAAGAGAGTAGGGCTCAAAGAGCAAAGGCTCAAGGAAGCATACATATATTTTATCTTCGCCTACAAGGTCGGACCCATTCGCGGGAGGGTATTTCCATCCTTCCCCATGACCCTATTGGAATCTCTATAGGCAGCATTGGTCTCACACGTGACTGGCCATTGTGTACTTTTTGTCATTGGTTCCATCCGCTGCCCGCATGAGTTTACATGTGATGGCCTATATGGGCTTTTTAAGGCCACAGGCTTCTCATTGCTGCCCAAATAATATCTATAGTGCTGATGATGATAGGTCCTATGCATAGTTAGTCGCTGAGGGCTTGGCTAGGCTGCCTTAAATAATGATAAGCTACCATTGCTATTGTCAATTTTATATGTGGTTGGCTATATAGTTTATTCCACTACCAAAATTGGTGAATCAATAATTGATATTTCGCCACTACTGATAATGTTTTGAGAACATTCTTATCATGTTTAAAATAGTGTATCAGCTTGGCGATGATAGCAGTTTTGATAAAATGAGTTTATATGAGTGATTGATGACGACAATAATAGCCGCTAATTTTGGCGATAATCATCGACACTTGGCAAATTTGACGAAAATCATCAATGTTGGCGAGACGAAAATCATCAACATTGATGGTAATCGTCAGTGCTTCGTAGGAATCATCAACGTTTGACCTTGATATACCTAATATACTTGAGAAGCTTTATTTGAAAATTTCACCTTTTATTCATTCACATGAAGTGGAGCACATGACTTGCCTTTTACGGCCTTTAATCTTTCTACTTGTCATGCCCCCTTTTGATTGGATAAGATTTTCTCTGAGAATCTTTGCAATCAAAACTTCTTTATCTTTAAACTGTAGTATGTCGCCCTTTTTTAATATTAAATCTCTTTATATCTTGACTGACATTATAAGCCTGATAATTGCCGATAATCTGGATATAATTGTCACTTCATAAATCTTTGTAGATAAATGGCTAGAAATAATCTTGCAATGGTGTCCTTTTCAAAATATATATAATTTCGGAGCCACTTTCATCAACCATAGCAATAATCCAATTAAAATAACAATTCTGGGCTTGAGCTTTAATATATAATAATTCAATCGTTGTAATAATTTTTGCCCCAATTTTGAACTGCAAAAATTGATATCGACAATTATCATCTCAGAGAATCAACAATTACCTCATTTGGGATTAGGTGGATTGAGAATTTCATCTTGCTACTTGAAAGTATATAGATGGATTTTAGAAATTGTATTTCTTCAACTCCTTCATTTGCTAGTCATTCTTCATCTTTGTGTCGTTGAGAGATAAAAACCCATGAAGATATATGAGTGAAGATTACTCTCTATCAAGATTAATTGTTTTATTGTGTTGTTACATAGTTATTCTTCTTTTCTTCTTGCGCATAAGCATGATGTACCATACAAACACTAAAATCCCATTCCCTTTCTCAAAAGATTATCAATGTTTTGCAATTGTCATTCTTTCTTTTCTGTCATATTCTTCCGTCACAATTTCTCTCTAATTAATCATCTTCTGTTGCTTTTTCCTGAGGCCATTACAATTTTTTGTATGATGTCCAAATGTGTGATGATAATGACAATAATTCATTCCTCTTATATTCTCAATTTCTTCAAGATGTCTTAGCCAAGGTAATTGAATACTCTTCATAGCCAACAATTGTTTCAGCCTGGGAAGTATGTCTTTACTTGCAAATGAATACTTCATATGGTCTTTATGTTGCTTGGACCTTTTATATGTCATTATAACCGCATGACCATTTCTATCTTCTTCATCATTGTCTCTTTCAACATCCTGATAATCTTCTTTATTTTCTTTTTTCTGAGTGATGTTGGTTGATGATGGCTGAAAAACAGACATTCTTCCAATCATCTTTTTAAGAGCATAGGCCTTCGTAGCAAGATCACAAAAGATTTTCCAATCTTTACTCATTAGGTGGCATGCCATTTCCGATCTCATGCTTTCTAAACATAATTTTACTTGTTCTGATTCCTGCAGAGAATGTCGACATGATGCCCCCAAGTCTCTCCATCGACTGATGAATTCTTTGACTGATTTGTTTTCTTCTTGGTGAATAGAGGCCAGTTCGATCAAACTAACTTCTCTATCAGAAGAGAAAAAGTTTGATATAAAAGCATCCTGCATCTGTTCCCAAGTATGAATAGATCCTAGGATTAAACCTAAATACCATCTGAAAGCTCTTCCTGCCAAAGAAGATCTGAATAATCGCAGACCATATTGAGGAACTCTAGACAAATTTCCCATCTTTGTTATGAAATGCATCATATGCTCTTTTGGTGATTCGTTCCCATTAAATTTCTGAAAGTCTGGGTGTTTAAAATCAGCAGGAAACGACATTTCTTCTATTTCAGGGGGATATGGTGTCTAATATCGAAACCTTTTATTCTGATTTCACTCCTTCTCTAGATGAATGGTTTCGATGACCATATGTCAGATTTCTTCCTGCATTATATTCTGAGTAATATTAGGCGTTGGTTCTTATGGTTCAATGTTGTTCATGACAGTCACTGTCAGAAAATTAGGGACTCCTTTAGCTACGTGCTTATTTGGTGAAAATTGGTTAGGCTGATTGATGTCTGTCAATGAAATTTTTATTTTCTTTTTTTTTTTACCATCTTGATATTGAAGGAGGAAATGAGTGCCGCGCTATTGACGCTATTGAAGAAGATGAACTATTGTTTGGTTTGAAACCAGTGTACTGTCACTTCGAAAGACTACCTGACTCAAATCATGGCATTCTTAATGCATGAATTTGCTTAAAATCTTTTGCACGAAGTGCTGTAAGCAAACATTCGCTAGTCGTGATGGCCTTCTCTTTATGTTTCTGAACTCGCAATGATTTCGTGGAAGATGTCTTTACGGTTGTAGTTAACGGTACTAGAAGGCCGTTTGGAGTAACGGGCCTTTCTGTCTTTCTCGAATGAGATGATTGTATGACCGAGGCAGGACTGTGTATCATGACATTTTGCATAATCGACCCTGTACTTGGCGAGATGTTGCTTCTTATGGAGGTAGATCGAACTCTTCATCTTTTGGATGGTACTATCCTCCATCTTCCCTCATCTTGTTGAGCTACTGGTGAAATAGAGATCATTCCATCCATTACATGAAATTCTCTACTCCAAATCACAATGGATTTTGCTTTCTCTGGTGCTTTTTTCTTACCTTTGTTCAAAATATAAAATTGCAATTAGTATCCAAATGATAAAACATTCGATTTTAGAGATGAAGGGGAGGATGTTCCCATTGAGAGTCGTCATTTTGGCATCTATACAGATGCCAAAAAGTGATAAATGTTTTCTAAATATTTTCTAAGTTATTATTGAGAAGAATCCCCAGTATAGTCGCCATTTTGTTTTGAACAAGAAACAAATGCTTTCCATTTGGGGGATTTCATTCAATGATAACAAAGAAAGAATGAGAGAACAATGATCACAAAGTGTTCTATGTGTTTTGAGTTCATTTACATCCTTTGATTTCCCTTTATTCTAAGATAGATTATAATGAATAAACACAATAAATGAAAGAGAAAGATAGTTCAATGGCAATTTTAGCAGTATTTCAACACTTTTATTGTTCATCGCAAAGGCAGATGAGCCATGCAGACTTAAAGCCCTTGATTTGGTTGTGCGATAGGCATTTATCGTTCTTCCACTTATCCTTTCAGTCGTACGGACGTACTCTTCTTTCTCCTAGAGCTCTTTCTCTGTGCTTCACATTTCCTTTACTTTCCCTTTATGAATCCGGCAACTGGCACACTTGATCAAGGAAAGGGCATTTTGGGCAAGAATACTAGTGCACAATCTAAGAAGAGATGGAAACTTCATGAACTTAGGTTGTGTCATAATTCCATTGTGCCATAATTCATTGTGTTATAATTTCATTGTGCCATAATTTTATTCTGCGGATCTTCCATCATGCTCCACTTTCCTCTCTCCTCTAGGAGTTCCTTGAGACCCTCCAACTTCTGTCTGTCCAAATGAAGATGAGAGAGGGGTATTTATAAGCGTCTTACACGTGTGAAAGTTATCTGCGCACAACAGCTTCTAGAGCGCAACAACTTCCAGCATGCAACAACTTCCATTGCGCAACACTACTGAGGGGCGGACGAGTGTCGCTTCCAACATCTTCCCCCTACAAATGAGGAGAGGGGTGCGGTATTTATAAACTTCTCACACATGTGAGAGGGCTATTTACGCACAATAGCTTCCAGCGCACAATGGCTTCCAGTGCACAAAAGCTTCCAGCACACAACAGCTTCTAGCGTGCAACAACTTTCAATGCATAACAGCTTCCAGCGCACAGTAGGTCTTCAGCAGGGATGGCACACAATAGGAGTCTAGGTAGGAACGCATAACATGAATCCAGGTAGGGGCACACAATAGGAATCCAGGTAGGGGCGTACAATAGGAGTACAGGCAGGGGGCACACAACCAGGAGCGCACAACCCTGGGTGCACAACCAGGGGCTTCTCTGTAAGGGCCTTTGTACTCTAACAAGGATTACACTAAGGTGATGGATGCGCCTTGAGACTTCTAGATATATATATATATATATATATATATATATATTTGTGCCCCAACAGATGGCATCCCCACCTTTTATTTCTAATTTATGGGCCCACACATGATGGGACCCATCTTGATGTATGTTGTAGATCCTAAAGGGGCTCATAATGGCGGAGGCCCTCCATCACACGTCTCTCTCTCTCTCTCTCTCTCTCTCTCTCTCTCTCTCTCTCTCTCTCTCTCTCTCCTTTCCTTGTATGATGGTCCACCTGATGTGTGATTGACGTCCAACCGTCCAGAATTATTGGACGTCCTTGTTGTCCACTTTCTGGATGTCCAGGGGCCTTACGGACCTGTTTGGATGGAAAACCGAAATACCAGTTTGATCCTTTTGAAATGGGGTGGCCCACTAATGTGTGGATCTCACCTTGATGTATATCCACACTGTCCAGGGCCAACAGGCCCACCGTGATGCATGAGATCCACACTGCTCGTCTAACAGCAGGCCTTGCTGCCTGTCCGTCTGGACAGGCCTAGACGGAAGAGAAAACACGAATATTAGCTTATGGTCAAGCTGGTGGGCCACCGCATGGACCCACCTTAGTGTATATGTTGTATCCCCACCATCCAACAAGCTGGAACGGTGGGGCCTGCCATGATATATGTATTGTAATCCACACTGTCTAGCTATTTGGGACGGTGCTAGATGCACCATGATGTAAGTGTTTTATCCACGCTGTCCAGTCCCTGGACGTGGGACCCACCTTGATGTATATGTTATACATGCTGCCCATCCATTTTTGCTAGATCATGGACTAACTTATAAGGCCCACTATGATGTATGTGTTACACACACTATCCACCCATTGTGCCTAAATCATGGGCTGTTTCATGAGGTCCATTGTGATATATGTGAGGCCCATGTGATGAGGCCCAATATAATGTATGTGAGGCCCATGTAATGAGGCCCATTATGATGTATGTGAAGCCCATGTGATGAGGCCATTGTGATGTATGTGAGGCCCATGTGATGAGGCCCAATGTGATGTATGTGAGGCCCCTGTGATGAGGCCATTGTGATGTATGTGAGGCCCATGTGATGAGCCCATTATGATATACATGAGGCCTATGTGATGAGGCCCATTGTGATATATCAGACCCTTGTGTAAGGCACAATTGTGATATGTAAGCCCACCTGTAATGTCTCGGAAAAATTCGTACAAAGACCCGAGTACCACCTCAGGCAGAAATTACCCAGGACAAAAACCTTTAGAAAATTAGGTTAATGTTAGCAAGTGTTAAACTAGAGTGCTTGTGAAATTAGCTATAATCACTTTAAATATGATCTGCAAGACCCAAAATGTGCAGAATCATTGACGCTACAATACCCTGAAATCTAGAGTCCATCCTTAAACCCGGTTGCTCTCGGGAGTACACCGAAACTCTGTATCGGACCTGGACCGCACGTCGAAAGTCCGATGCCCGCGAACTATACAGTTATGACCTCATTACTGGACTTGACAACCCCTTCGAAAATCAAGTCCTAATTGTGTCTAGAAATGCACAACTTGAGCCTGGAGCAAAGTGTGTGAGAAACGTGAAAATATTTAGAAATAAAAATCTGAATTTAAGTAATTTGAGTCTTGTCGCTTGCGGGCCAAATATAAGGATCCAGACCGTCAGAATCTAACCTAAATACACCCTCAGATCAGGAGAAATGTCCCACACATGTCAGTGTACTTGTGGCCCTGATCGAGTGATCGTGACCGTTGAACTGAAACTGGTCCACCACGGCTGATCTGTAAATCCAATTGGAACGAAAACTTAGCCTGACCTAGATCCATGGTTAGGGAACTTAAGGCCGACCGCACATGGAAAAGGGGCCACCAGAAGTGCTTCGTTGGACCGGAACAGTCCATATTTAGATAAAACATAAGTATACCTTGACCCTGGGGCCATTTCCATCAGTCCCGGGCCTATATAAGGACCTTAAACCCTCTCTCTCTCTCACCCCATACGAATTTGAGAAACCCTAGGGGAGAGAGGAGAGAAAAGAGAAGGGAAAAGAGAGAAAGTGAGAGTGAGAGTTGGAGATTCTTCCTGGGATTCGATTCCGCTATTCTACGCACTCAACCACCACTCCTTTATCGCTATACAGGCGATTCTGATTCTGTTCTTAGGTAAGAAAACCTAACCCTAATCTGTTTTAGGGTTTCAAATAGTGTAAGTTATGAAATATATAACCTAATTTATGCTATAGGTTGCCAATCTGCCGTAAACAAAGACTTAGCTTTAAAACTGAGTTCGTTACGAGTCTACCGGCAAAAGGTGAGGACTATAAACGTATAGGTTATGGTTTTCAAGGCTTTCAATGTCAGTTAATGGTTTATTACTGACATGGGTGCTATTTCACATGCCAAATGCGTCGTTTGTTTCGCGTTTCAGATATATATGAACTATATTGACTATAGTGTATTCTAAGTATTTGTTGAAATGATTGAATGCGTGTAAAATTGGGATTCGTGTTTGCCATGATTATCTGTCATGGATAGGGGATAGTTACATTTGTAACAACTCCTTGGCGAAAGGATCCACTCAAATACATGTTATGACCGATGTATGCCATGTATGTTGAAGGGTGTAGTTTAAGTGTTTGTTGAAATGACTGAATGAATATAAAATCATGATTTGTGCCTACCGTGGCTATGGGATGTAAGTGCATGATGATGGTGTATGTGACAACTCCTTGTCGGAAGGATTTGTCCAAGTATATGTTAAAAATCAACATATGTCATGTATGTCAATAGGTGTAGTATAAGTGTTTGATAAATTGTCTATATGAACAAGTAATTGGTGATTTGTATTGTATATGGGCGTTGAGATAAGGTTCTCAACTACCTTAACCGTGTGTATAAATCCCTTTATGTACCATATATTATATTGTCTGGTTACTTATGAGATACATATGTGTGAATTCATGTTTATATTGTATTTCATAAAATGCTTAAATGGTTGTAGGATTTGAATTACTTACTGCTTGATTATCTCACATGAACTCTTGTTGGTACTGAGTGTGGTTGGGACTATGTAATAATCCAGGCAATCGGTAACAGGTTCTGATTTGGTGGCTGAGGTTGTTTTCACCCACAGGACATGTTCGATGAGTCCGAGCCATACTTCAGTTATTGACAATGGCTAGGCCACACGGAGTGCTCGTGCACTTCATGTCGATCAATTCGATGTGCGCTCGTACCAGTCGAGCTCGTCAAGTAACCTGATTGACCCGATGTATGTTCACCATGTATGGACACTACTACTTGAATCTAGGGTACCAAACTCACCAGTGAAAACCCCTTTAAACTTTGGTACCTCGATCCGCTAAGACTCATGAGCCAGGCATGGTGATATGGGACACCGTGGTTGAGCTGTCGGCCTACGCTGGGGTGACGAGCCTCCGTGTAGTGTCCAGTGAGCAACATAGTCTCGTGAGCCGAATATGGTGGTATGGAACACTGTATTCGAACTGTCGGCCTACACTGATAAGGTGACGAGCCCTTTGTAGTGACCTCGAGCATACTCTAAGACTGCGTAGAGGCGACGAACCCTTACATAGCAACAAGAGTACACTAGGCCTGCACTGATAAGGTGACGATCCCTTAACAGCTACCTAGAACTGCAATATCATATAAGATTTACTAGGACTGACGACCTAGAATAGATCATCGTTTGGGAATTGATACAAGGGAGGTACCTTAGCTTCCCAATCATGCTGTATGAAAAAGACTAATAAGAACTTGGTAATCATATTCATGCACCACATTACATGTGTCATTTGGTGATGTGTAGAGAGCACGAGGAAGTGACTGACATGCACGACCGTTAGATGAAGATCGCTGAGGGAGTGCAGGCGAGGGCATGCATCATTTATTCATACCATTCCTGCATTAATCAGAGTACTTAGGGATGTTCGATTGTATTACTTTATCATTACTGCTTAATTGAATTGATAACATGTTAACCTTTGCTTTATTGTTCCACTGAGTTGATCACTCACTCCTACATTATGGGACGGTGTCTTGAACACCTACCAGACCCTATTGTAGGTTCAGATGATGGCATAGCCTGCGAGGCAGAGCCGGACTTTGAGGATAATGAGGAGGCATTCTCATATATGTAGTATTCAGGCGAGTTCTCGTAGACCGTTCTGAATCGACGGGGGCTTCAAGGTTATACCTGTAGTGGCTTATTACATTTTGATATTTTGAAATTTGAAAACAATACATGTAATTATTGACCTGGCGATGCATACATACTTTGGGGACTTATACTGATTTGTAGAGTTATACATATTTGAGTCAGTCTTTCGCTTGCGTATTACAACTGTCATTGGATTATGTTTTGCTGATTTGGCTTAATCTTATTCATGTTTTATGCACTAATACAGACAACATTTAATCATCATTAAATATGTTGCATAAGTGATGTGTTGGAACTCGGGAGTTGGACTTTTACTTGACCCCCGATTTTCAGGGCGTTACACCATCTTGATGTATGGCATAATGTTTATGATGCCCATCCATCTTCCTAGCTAGTCTAAGGACCATGGGCCCCCATTATACGGTTGGTTCAAAATGGGCCACACCTTGGGAGAAATGGTGGTTAAATGTCCACATTGTAATCCTCCCTAGGGCCCGTTGTTAAGCCCACTACTATCCTTCCCTTATTAGGCTATCCCAAATCTTTAAGCCTCCATAAGTGTTACCCATCTTACCCTAGTGGGCTAACCCAAACCATTGGGCCCCCATTCATGCTAGTGCTTTCCACAACCCTTGTAGGAATCACCATGACTTGTAGACTCACATTGTTTGTATTAGGCCCCACAAGAAAGCCCAACTTACTACATGATAGAGGGGGTGAGGAAGCCCACTTAATATACTTAGGGTCATCATCTTGACTCCCATTGTTGTATGATTCACCCCATGAGGTACATCCTTAATATAGTGTGGCATCTAGACTGCCCACTATATATATAGAAGAGTACATCATCACCACTTCTTATAGATGGAAGAATGTGTAGTATAAGATTTGGGATATCCATTATGTGGAAACTACCTTAATACATGGGTTAGATCCACTGTCCTTGCATGGAACCCGCCATAGGATATATGATATGCTAGTACCTTAAGTAGGTTATAATAGTCTAACACGGACCATTCCATACAGACTCCTTTATGTCTTGTGGGGCGTATCATTCAATCCCTACTCTTGTAGGCAACATACCAGTTAAGGCTGATTGTCACCTGATGCATCTGATACTCATGCTTAGTATAATATCATGATACATGCACATATGCATCATCTGCATGCTTGTTATGAGGAGTGATTGATCAGAACATATGCCATTAGGCTGGTTGTTTATGGGACTCCCTGAGAGACGGAGTTGCCCCACATGAGTGCACGATTCGCGCAAGATTGATGCATGACTGGATAGTATGACTCATGCATCTCGTATTTGAGTGACATGATCACTGTACGCCCTAGCGACACCAGGGCTCTGTGTTAAGGGTCAAATATTACATATTAGACCCCAGTTATTACTTAGTTTTATGAACATGATAATGCTTAACATTCTATTTTAATTATGTTTGTGTTGCAAGGTGAATTTAAGAGCTTGGATTGAAAAGGGTACTAAAGGCATAGATTTGATGCTCAAGAATCACCAAGGCATGGGACGAATCTTAGGAGATCGAGATTGAAGAATTCACATGCTAAAGATCTGATGAAACTAAGTGATTAAAGATAAGGAAGCCTGAAAATCATCTTGAATGCAAGATAACAAGGTTCCCACCATCCGTTTGGCACAAACTTTATATCCGACCTAAGGATCATAAAATAACCGTACACAAAATTTCAGCCCTTGGATCTTTGTGGAAGTGATCCAATAGAAAGATCAGCCATAAATCACTAATTTGGGGCCCACCTGATCTCTCGATATGCCTCAAATTTGGGCTCCACCCCTTAAATTAGTTGAAAAACTGAATGGATGGAGTAGACTGCTCTACCTATTAAGGTGGACCCCACTTCACGTGGCTAGTGTACACAGCGGGAGTGCACTCGCTGTGTACCATGCTAACAAGAATAGTTAGCGTCTACTGACCTGCATAATCCCACCCAGATTTGGAAACTGGACGGACGACGTCCGCTTACGAACGGCTGTGGGCCAACATCATGGCCCACGTGGACGATCCAAACCGTCTATCTTGCAAGGGAGTCGAACCAGTCAAACCCATGTTGACCATTTGTAACCATGCATGCGCACGTGCTGGCCACAACGATCACAAGAAGACTGTCCTACAATGATCAAAGTAGTTGTAGCTGATTTGATTCCTTAGGCCGTACGAAACCCGAGCAAAAACGTCCATTCCCGACCGAAATTCCAAGGTGAATCCAATGGATGGAGTGGATTTTCTAGATGACGATGATAATTGGCCCCACTGATGCCACCGACTCTAAAATTTGTAGCAAGTACGTGCGGACGCCGCCCGGCCCACTGTGGGCCATTGTGTGACCTTGATCACGGTCAAATCGATGATCCAGACCATCCAAAAGATGGAGAAGGGGGTCACGACCCTTCCTACATCGTCAGTTTCAGCAGACAGATAATTTTTCCCCCCAAACTCATTTTAAACACAACTCGTCTAGCGGTTTCGCTGCGAAAGGAGAGGAGCGCGCAAGCTCCACCGCCTCTTGCTAAGTATGGTTCTCTCCAGCCGGCCGACCTACACCATGGCCATAAAAGGAGAGAGTGTAGAGAGACAGGGGGCATCAGACGTGGAAAGTGGACGTGAGCAAGAGAAAGAGAGAGAGAGTGGACAGCCGGCTTCAAAGAGTTTTTCTCCTCCTTTAGTTTTCTACCTTTGATATTTTTTTAGTTAACCATGTCTATGATTGGTAAACCTCTTAGCTAGGGCTAAGAGGTGAAGCTTGTAGTGTGATGGGATCTTTTCTATGGCTTTGATTCATATTTAAGTTGAACTGACTTTGATTCTAGTTTGATTATAAGGAAAACTCGTAGTTTTTAATAGTTTGTTGTGACTTAAATTACAATGGATCTGCGATAACTTTAAGTATGTTCTTTTCATTATTGTGATTGTAAAATTAGGAACCCTGTTGTTCACCATCGTCCTATGGGCATGGTTGGATAATGGAATCCTTCCTAACATTCACAATTCTCTCAGATTGGTTGCGGATTGGTAAATTCTGTTATTTGCTTTGTCTCATGGGCACGGTTTTATGATAGAATCACTTCTAGTTCTCATACCTATTAGTCATTGAGAACTGGATCAAAGGAAGTTCAGATTTAATTTTTAATGAAATATCTTCCAATTGGATGAAGATGGGACTCTGATTCCAGTTGTGTTCGTGAATCAAGCATAGATCTCCCTGATCTCTACAAGTGGATCATTGGAAACCCCAGTTTCCCACCTTTGAATTTTACAAGTTTTAGTTACATAATTTACAATTATCCTCTTAAATTCTCTTGATTTATATTACATCTTCTTCTAGTTCTAGTTCTAGTTACTTTTAGAATACATACAAGGTTCATTCCCTGTGGATTCGACATCGGTCTTACCAAGATTATTACTACATCGTGACCCTACATTTGGGGTTGTGAACAAGTTTTTGGCACTATTGCCGAGGATTAACGGTTACGTTTTTCTGAGATTAACTAGTTTTAAAATTAGGTTAAGATTAGGGTTTTTCCATTTTCTATTTTTAGGGTTTGTTTTCTATTTTTATAAACTTTCTAATTATAGGTTTAGAACTTTCCTAATTAGTTTTTTTAGAAACTTTCCTTTTTCGTTTTTAAAAAACTAATTTATTTTTTAATTTTAAGATAAGATAGGATAAGATAAGATAAGATGATATAAGATAAGATAGGATAAGATAAGATAAGATAGGATAGGATATGATAGGATAAGATAGGATAAGATAAGATAAGACAAGATAAGATAAGATAAGATTAGATAGGATAGGATAAGATAAGATTAGATAAGATAAGATTAGGGTTATTTCTAATTTGTTTTTAAAAACTAACTTTTCTTTCTATTTTTAGATTTAGAAACTTTCCTAATTTGTTTTTAAAAACTTTCCTTTTTCGTTTTTATAAACTAGGTTGTTTTTTTTTTAGAAACTAATTCACTTTCCTTTTTCTTTTGCAGGATCCTAACATAGAAACTTCTAATTTAGTAACTTCTTTCTAATTCTCTCTCTTTCTATTTCTAAGATTTCTATTTCATTTTTCTCTTTTAGGTTTAGGTTAGAATCTGAATTGAGGGCTGAGAGTGCTTCATGCACAAGTGGGTCCGTGATAACACTCAACATCTTTTAGGTGAAGGAGGATTGGTTGAGAGGTTATCTATCCATTACATGATTCGACACCACTCGAGATCCTCAAAGTTAATAGAAGTGATGGCTGTAAATCAACCGGTAAATCAACAACTTCAACCTAGGGCTAAGGAAGTCAAGGATGAGAATGAGGTACATCAAGCACCCCCGCCTCGCATTTTGTGAGATTATTTACAACCAGCGGGGTGAGCACACCCTCATGCATGATTTTTCCAAAAAATATGATATTAAGCCAGGGGTGATCCAACTCCTTCCAAAATTTCATGGACTTGAATATGAAAGTCCATATCTGCACTTGAAAGACTTTGATGAGATTATAGCCACATTATATTTTCCTAACGTGTCTGAGGATACAGTCAGATTGAAACCCTTTCCCTTTTCTTTAAAAGAGAAAGCTAAGACGTGGTTGCATTCACTACGTCCCCGATCTATTGGCACATGGAATGATATGATAAGGGAGTTTATAAAGAAATTTTTTTCCACATCATAAGACAAACACCCTTAGAAAGTCAATCATGAACTTCACCCAAAAGGATGATGAAACATTCTTCCAATGTTGGGAAAGGTTTAAGGATCTTTTTAGTTCATGCCTACAAAATGGTTTTGAAATGTGACACATTACACACTTTTTCTATGATGGACCGACATCTTGCATGCACCAATTGGTCGAGACAATATGCAATAGGGAATTCATGAATAAAAACATCGATGATGTGTGAGATTATTTGGACAGACTTGCTGAAAACGCACAATCATGGGACACTTACCCAAAATCAAGCACCACTTCTAAGCCCACTCAATTTAAGGAAAGGGGCGGATTATACCTTCTGAAAGAGGAAGATAATATTAATGCTAAATTGTATAATCTCATGAGAAAAGTCGAGACCATGGAATTAAAGAAGGATAAGGTTAATGAAACTATTTGTGGTATTTGTGCTTGTAACATTCACACAACTGAAAATTGTCCGACAATACCTGCCTTTCAAGTGGTGTTGAATGAGCAATCTAATGTTGTAAACAATTATTAAAGACCTTTCAATGGACCTACTTCCAATACATACAATCCTAGTTGGAGAAATCATCCAAATTTTAGTTGGAGGAATGGACAAATCGCTACCCCTCAAGGTTTCTTCAACCAATTTCCAAATCAAGAGAAACCTCAAGAGGATCCGGTTCTAAAACATCTTCAAAAGTAAGAGCTTTTCAATCAAGGGATGCTACAAGCCTTTCAAGACCTTACAAAAGCCATACAAGGGCTTGACACAAGGAATAAGATTGGGAATAAGGGGAGCCTTCCAGCTTAACCTTTTCCCAATCCAAAACCACCATATGAAGTTAGTGACCCGATCTCTTCAAACCAAATGGAGCAAGCTAAATGTACTACCACTCTTAAGAGTGGTAAGACCATTGACAAAACCATTCCGGTTAGGGCTGAAAAGCCTAAGGACCCAAAAGAGGACAACAATGATAGACTTAGCATTGCTCCACAAGAATTAGAACTGGAACTTGGGGGCAAGCCGATTACTCCATTCCCCTAACGGTTGGTTGCACCAAAACCTCTCTCTAACTCTCAAGACATTTTAGAGGTGTTGAAACAAGTGAAGGTATATATTCCTCTACTAGATGTGGTTAAACAAATACCTTCATATGCCAAATTTCTAAAAGATTTGTGTACGACTAAAAGATGATAAAATATTCAAAAGAAAATCTTCTTAACTAAGAAAGTGAGTGTCATCTTGAAACAAGATGTGCCACAGAAATTCAAGGATCCCGGTAGCCCAACCATACCTTGTGTAAATGGGAACTACTGAATTAAGTACGCACTTCTTGACTTAGGAGCAAGCGTAAATCTGATTCCCTACTCGGTCTACAAACAGTTAGGTTTGGGTGAATTGAAACCCACCTTAACCACATTACAACTTGTTGATTGCTCAGTTCGTATACCGAGAGGGATAATTGAGGATGTGTTGGTCCAGGTTGACAAATTCTACTACCGGTAGATTTTATCGTCCTGGATACGGAACCATCAGTAACATGAGCACTCAAATTCCCATCATTCTTGGTCATCCATTCCTTGCCACTTCAAACGCAATCATTAATTGTAAGAATGGAGTCATGAGTATGTCTTTCGGGAATATAACGTTGAAGTTGAATATATTTTTCAACACAGGCAAACGGTTAGAGGATGATGACGATTTTCACGACATTAACATGATTGACTCTTTCATGGAAAATAGAACACTTTTAACCTATTCCTCTGACCCTCTAAAGACGTGCTTGGCCCACTCCCATGATTTAGATGATGATACAATTAGGGAGACAGGTGTCATCCTTGATACCGTACCGGTACTTGAAGTTAACCGGTGAAGGCCACAATTTGAAGAATTGGCCCAAACTGAAGTAGTGCCTCTACCGTCTGGCCTCAAGGCGCCAAAGCTTGACCTAAAACCGTTGCCCTTAGATTTGAAATACGTCTATTTATGTCAAGATGAGACATACCCGGTAGTGATTTCTTCCCACCTTGAGCTAGAACAGGAGAGTATGCTCATATCTACTCTCATTGAGCATAAGGGAGCCATTGGATGGATGATTGCAGACCTCAAGAGAATTGACCCTTCAGTTTGTACTCACCGCATTTATCTCGAGAATAATGCGAAGACCTCTCGGCAATCACAATGTATACTAAATCCAAACATGAAAGAAGTGGTTATGGCTGAGGTTCTTAAACTATTGGATGTGGGTATCATATACCCTATATCCAATAGTCAATGGGTGAGTCCAACTCAGGTGGTTCCCAATAAGTCTGGAATCACCATTGGAACCAATGTTAATAATGAACTCATGCCAACTAGAGTTACTACTGGTTGGAGAATGTGCATTGACTATAGAAAGTTGAATACCATCACAAGGAAGGATCACTTTCCTTTATCCTTCATTGATCAAATTTTGGAAAGGCTAGCTAGTCATTCATATTACTGTTTCCTTGACGTGTATTCAGGCTATAACCAGATAGAGATAGCCCCTGAAGATCAGGAAAAGACCACATTCATATGTCCTTTTGGCACATTTGTTTACTGAAGGATGTCATTCAGACTATGTAATGCCCCTGCCACTTTTTAAATATGCATGATGAGTATTTTTCTGACATGGTGGGGCAATATCTAGAGGTCTTCATGGATGACTTTTCTGTGTTTGGTCCATCTTTCAGCGATTACTTAGAGAATCTTAAAAATGTGCTGAAGCGATGTGTGGAAAAGAATTTGGTACTCAATTGGGAGAAGTGTCATTTCATGGTTCGTAAGGGAATTATCCTTGGACATATCATCTCGTCCAAGGGAATTGAGGTAGATAAAGTTAAAATTGATCTTATCTCTAACCTACCTCCACCTAAGAACATACGAGACGTGTGATCCTTCTTAGGACACGTCGAATTTTACAGGAGATTTATAAAGGACTTTAGTCATCTCTCTCGTCCTTTATGTAATCTATTTCAAAAGGATGCACCATTCAAGTGGACTGAGCAATGCCAGGAAGCTTTCACTAAGCTTAAGGGCATGTTAACCATTACACCTATCATGCAGCCATCCGATTGGAGCCTTCCTTTTGAACTTATGTGAAAGTGTCTGACTATGCTCTTGGGGTGGTGTTAGGCCAGAGAAAAGATAAGAAGCCCTATGTTATTCATTACGCAAGTAGAATTCTAAATCCTGCCCAAGTGAACTACTTTATTATGGAAAAGGAACTCTTAGCCGTAATATTCACTTTGGATAAATTTAGGTCCTACTTGATCAGATTCAAGATCATTGTTTACACGGATCATGCAGCGCTCAAGTATCTTCTTTCTAAGAATGATGCTAAGCCCCACCTGATTAGATGGATCCTCCTACTCCAAGAATTTGATTTAAAAATAAAAGATAAAAAGGAGTAGAGAACGTAGTGGCTGACCATCTTTCCCGCCTTGATCTCCCTAATTTCCTTGACACGACATATATTAATGACATGTTCCCTGACGAACAATTGTTCAAAGTTACCCATTTTACCTTGGTAGGTTGATATTGCTAATTATCTTGGTATAGGTTTCATGCCGACACATTAGACTGCGCAAGATAAGAAAAAATTCTTCACCAAGTTCGTAAGTTTTTCTGGGATGATCCATATTTGTTTAAATATTGCCTAGACCAAATCTTAAGGAGATGTGTGCCAGACAATTAACACCAAAGTGTCATATCCTTCTGTCACTCTCAGGCCTATGGTGGTCACTTTTCTACTAAAAAGACCACGTCCAAGATTCTGTAGTGTGGCTTTTACTGGCCCACTATGTTCAGGGACACTCATGAGTTTTACAAAGCTTGTGAGCATTGTCAGAAATTGGGAGCATTGTCCCGTCGAAATATGATGCCCTTGAACCCCATTCTTATTATAGAAGCATTTGATTGCTGAGACATCGATTTCATGAGACCATTTCCCCAATCCTTTGGAAATCCATACATTTTGCTAGCAATAGACTATGTCACTAAATGGGTCAAAGTGATTCCATGCTGGAACAATGACCATTAAATGGTCATTAAATTCTTAAAAGAAAACATCCTTTCCCGGTTCGGAATGGCTCGAGCCATCATTAGTGATGGAGGCTTTTGTAATAGGCTATTCACGAATTTAATGAAGAAATATGGCATCTCTCACAAAGTGAGCACTCCATACCACCCACAAACAAGTGGGCAAGCTGAGATTTCCAATAGGAAAATTAAACACATTTTGAAAAAGATGGTTAACCTTGACCGTAAGGATTGGTCAATCCGATTGACCGATGCCTTATGGGCTTACCGTACTGCATTTAAAACCCCTATTGGAATGTCTCCCTTTAGACTTGTCTATGGGAAGGCTTGCCACTTTCCTGTGGAGTTAGAACATAGAGCCTACTAGACGATCAAAAATATGAATTACAATTTGGATAATGCTAGCTCGCTACGGAAACTTCAGTTGAATGAACTCAAAGAAATCCGGAACGATGTGTACGAGAACTCGAGAACTTACAAGGATAGGATAAAGGCATTTCACGACCAACACATTCTTCAAAAATCATTCACACCAGGTCAGAAGGTCCTTTTGTATAATTCTCGATTACATCTCTTTCCAGGCAAACTCCGATCTCATTGGACCAGCCCTTTCATTGTTATCAATGTTTATCCTCATGGGGCTCTCGAGATTCAAAATCCAACCAATGGCAATGAGTTTAAAGTAAATGGACATCGATTAAAGCCATTTGTGGAGAAATTTGATTCAGAGGACATGTCCATACCTTTGACTGATCCTATTTATCAGGATTGACCTCTTAGTCTGACGGAGGTGTAATTAGGTTTTTATTTTCTGTTCAAGAATAGTTTGCTTTATGCCATTTTAGGATAGTCCACTTTATATTGTTAGGATAGGTTGCTTTCCATTTGTTTTAGGATAGTTTGCTTTTTGTTGGGTTAACTCTTATGCTGACCCACCTTTACACTAAGATTCTTTGAAAAAAGCTTCAAAAATTCCTCTATCAGGTACTACTTTTCCATCACTTCTCCTTTACTTTCATTGTCTCATGTGCATTGCATGCTCATATCTTTTACATTGAGGACAATGTAGATTTTAGGTTGGGGATGGGAGATTAGGTTACCTAATTAGTGTTTTCTCAATCTTGAGCAAAAATTGTGAAATTTTTTTAAATTTTTCTGAAAAATTTTGTGACTTAGAGTGATTTTGAAGGCCATTCTTGATTTAGAAGTATAAGATACTTAATGTTGGTGATATATGACTCTTGGCTTCAGTCACTTGTTAGATTTCACAGTTAAGTCGAATTATTAATCCATGATTAGAAGCTTTTGATTGAGTCATGCTTTCATATATCACATCTAGCTTACACATTAAAGTTTCAGTTCGATATTGAAATGTTAACTTGGTGATCATTAAGCATGGAAGGAACCAGCCTCGGGAATTTGTCCATCATGTTAAAAAAAAAAAACAAAAACAAAAGGAGAATACCCAGTTAAAAAAAAAAATAGTTGTCATTGAAAACGGCAACCTATTAATGATCTTTAAAAAGGTTGACATAGCGTGAAGCCATCGATAGAAAAATCAAAAGCTGGAAGAGTAAAAAGGCTGAACTGTAAAGCAAGTTTCGGTTAAGGTTGGGTTATCCGGAATGCTCTTTTTAGTTATCAATGTTATCATGAAAATTAACGATTGGACCTTTCGTTGTAATAAGTCGAGATTGCACTATACACCAACAAAACTCAATATTTAAAATTGTTCTAATTGATGGATTAATACTTTGAACTTGACCATGAAGTTTACCGAGTGCTCGAGTTTAAGAGAAAATATGACTCAACATTGATGCATCTTAGAATTCTATTATCTGGATTGTTTTTCAAAAAACCACTTAAGTTTATAAAAAAATAAAAAATAAAAATTGTCCTGTAATTCGTAAAATATTTTTCGCATACTTTGCTTGGGAATAGCAAAATGCTAGTTGGGGATTGTGTTAAGGGTCGAATATTGCATATTAGACCCCAATTATTACTTGGTTTTATGAACATGATAATGCTTAACGTTCTATTTTAATCATGTTTGTGTTGCAAGGTGAATTTAAGAGTTTGGATTGAAAAGGGTACTAAAGGCATGGATTTAATGCTCAAGAACCACCAAGGCAAGGGACTGACTTAGGAGACCGAGATTGAAGAATTTACACGCCAAAGATCGGAGGAAACCAAGTGATTGAAGATAAGGAAGCCTGAAAATCGTCTTGAATGCAAGATAACAGGGTTCCCACCATCCATTTGGCATGAAACTTTATATCCGACCTAAGGATCAGAAAGTAACCTTACACATAAAATTTTAGCTCTTAGATCTTTGTTGAAGTGGCCCAACGGAAAGATCAGCCATAAATCACTAATTTGGGGCCCACCTGATCTCTGGATATGCCTCAAATTTGAGGTCCACCCCTTAAATTAGATGGAAAACTGAATGGATGAAGTAGATTAGCTCTACCCATTAAGGTGGACCCCACTTCACGTGTCACGTTTCGGAAAAATCCGTACAAAGACCCAAGTAGCACCTCAAGCAGAAATTACTAAGGACTAAATCCTTTAGAAAATTAGACAAGAATTTACTAAGTGTTAAACTAGATTAGCTGTGAAATTAGTTTGAACCACTTTAAATATGAACTGCAAGACCCAAAACTAGCAGAATTGCTAGTGTTATACTATCTGAAAACATAGGATCAACCTCAAAACCCAGTTGCTCTTGGAAGCATCGCCAAACTCCGTATCAGACCTGGACTGTGTGTCGAAAGTCTGATTTCTATGAAACTGTACAAATATAATCGCTTTACTGGGCTTGACAATCACCTCGAAAATTAAGTCCTAATAGTATCTAGAAACGCACAACTTGAGCCCGGAGCAAAGTGTGTGAGAAACGTGAATATCTTTAGAAAATGAACCGAAACTTAAGTGAATTGAGTCATTCACTTGCAGGTAAAATATAAGGTTTCAGACCGTCAGATTCTGACCTAACTACACCCTCGGATCAGGGAAAATTTCTAACACATGTCAGTGTACTTGTGGCCCTGATCGAGTACCGGTGACCGTTGAACTGAAACTGGTCCTCCGCGGTCGATTTGTAAATCTGATCGGATCGAAAACTTAAATTGACCTGGATCCCATGTCAGGGAACTTATTCCTGACTGTATATAGAAAAGAGGCCTCCAGATGTGCTCCGTTAGACCGAAACAGCCAACTTTTGGCTATAACCTAAGTATACCATGGCCCTAGGGCCATTGAGTTTAGTTTTTAGGCCTATATAAGGGCCTTAAACCCTCTCTCTCCCTTCATATGCGAAATTGCAAACCCTAGAGAGAGAAGAGAGAAGAAAGCGAAGGAAAGAGAGAGAAAGTGAGAGAGAGAGAGAGGGAGATTGTTCCTGGGATTCTTCCCTGCCACTCCACGTGAGTAACCACCATTACCGTATCGCTATTCCGGCGATTCTGACTCCATACTTGGGTAAGAAATCCTAACCCTAATCTGTTTTAGGTATCCAAATAACATAAATGGTGAAATAGCTAACCTATTTTATGTTATAGGTTGCCGTTGTGCCGTAAACGAAGACTTAGTGTATAAACTGAGTTCGTTACGAGTCTACCGGCGTAAGGTGTGGACTATAAACATTTAAGTTATGGTTTTCAAGGCTTTTAATGTCAGTTAATGATTTATGACTGACTTGATTGCTATCATATGTGCTTAGATATGATGTTTTTCATATATTACACCTATATGTAAATTATGTTGATTTTAATGCATTCTATGTATTTGTTGAAATGTCTGAATGAATATGGAATTATGACTTGTGCTTGCCATGATTTTTGTATAGGAATACATGATTGTTGTACGTGTGGCAACTCCTATGTAGAAGGATTTGCTATAATATGTGTTTTAACCAATTTATTACATGTATGTGACATGTGTAGTCTAAGTGTTTGATAAAATGCCTGAATGAGACAAATGCTTGTTTAGATGTGTGTAATGAGGGTGTTGATATGGGATTCTCAATCCCCTTATCTATGGTTACATTTTCCTTCATGTAACCTATCTTACTAGTATGCGATATATGGATGAAATGCTTATGTTTAGTTTCATGTGTAACATGTGTTTGTTGAAATGCTCAAATAAGATTTGTGTTTAATTTGGTTGTCACATGCTGTCTTGGCAACTAGATGTGAATGCTATTTGTTTGGAGTGTGATTGGGGCTACGATGTAGTCCAGGCAATCGGTAATGGTTTACGATCGGTGGCTGAACTGTTTAGTCAAGACGGATACGCCTAAGGAATCTGAGTCGTACGGTGATTATCGACAGCGGTTAGGCCACAAGGAATGCGTATGCGCTCCATGTCAACTAATTCAATGTACGCTCGTACTAGTCGAGGTTGTCAAGTAACCCGATTGGCCCGATGTATGTTCACCATATATGGATGCTACTGTTTGAATCTAAGGTACCAAACTTACCAGTGAAAAGCCCGTTTAAACTTGGTACCTCGATCCGCTAAGACTCATGAGCCGGGCATGGAGGTATGGGACACCGTGGTTGAGCTGTCAGCCTACACTGGGGCGATGAGCCTCCCCGTAGTGTCCAATGAGCGAACCAACTCATGAACCAGATACAGTGGTATGAGACACTATATTCGAGCTGTCGGCCTACACTAAGGTGACGAGCCTTTTCTGTAGTGACCTCGAGTATAAACTAAGGCTTATGTTGATGGTGACGAGCCTCTTCATAGAAACCTAAACTTGCCTGTCCACTGCTCTTTAAAATTAGGGGTGATGTTGCCCTATAACTTGCCTATTGTATGTGATAAGCTAAGCTTGACGACCCTAAATGGATCATCGTTTAGGTAAATGACATAAAGGGAGGTACTTTATCTTCCCGAACCTGCTGTATGAATAAGTCTAATTAAGAACTTGGCTAAGCATGTACATGCACTACATTTGCATGTGCCTTTGGCGTTGGTGTTGAGCACAGAGGAAGGGGTGCATGCCATAATCGTAAGATGTTGTCGCAAGAGGGAGTGTAGGCGAGGGCATGCATCATTAATACATACCATCCTTACATTAATCAGAGTACTTAGGGATGCTTGCTGTATTACTTTATCATTACTACTTGACTGAATTGATAACATGTTAACCTTTACCTTATAGCTCCACTGAGTTGATCACTCACTCCCACTCTGGGACGGTGTTTTAAAACACCAACCAGACTCTAGTTTAATTACAGATGATGGCAATGCTCACGAGGCGGAGCCTGATTATTATGATGACAAGGAGGAGTTCTCCTACATACAATTATTAGGCGGGTCTATGTAGGCCAAGCCCTGATCGACGGGGAATTATCGGGATGCTGACTAGATGACCTTTCACATTTTGTATATTTTGGAACTTTACATGTAATCAATTGACCTGGAAACATGAATCATACTCAAGAGACTTATAATCACTTATATGTTTTATATACTTATCACAGTCTTCCGCTTGCGTAAATTAACCGTCTCTGGAGTATGATATGCTATTTTGGTATAATCCCACTCATGTTTAATGCACTAATACGGATAACATTTAATCATCATTATCTATGTTGCATAAGTGATGTGTTGGAACTCAGGAGTTGAGCTTATGCTCAACCCCCGATTTTCAGGGCATTACAAGTTGGTATCAGATCATGATTTGGATTAAACTAGACCTGGGTTATGGTAACACGATGCACACTAACGTATTTTGACTTAGGAGGGTGCGATGAAATATAGAAACAGTCATAGGATGCCCAGTTTCGCCAATCGAAGAAAGTGACCAAAATTGACCATTGAAACCGGGCCGGTAGGCCTCGGTGATCATGTGAGATGCCTCAAATCCTTTCTTAGATCATTAACCAACAAGTTTAGACAAGGATTTGGTGCATTTTACACTTAAAGAACATGAAAGGTGTGAATATACGCGTGGTGGGACCCAAAAATGCTTCAAACGGACTCGGGGGCCCAAACGATGCAAATCGGAGGGATCCAAGGTGGGTCCCGCGCACATCCGGTGTCCCCGGGGGGGATGGCATCGCCGAATTGGGGAGGCATCCCCCAACTATCTAGTGATTGGGGATGCATCCCCAATTTTGGCCAGTGGGCCTGCCGGGCCGGGCAGGCCGACGTGTGTGGGTGGCTGTGGGGCCCACGAAATCATGTGGGACCTCTTCTATTTCCCCTTTATGCTTCATTTTCCTCCCTCACACCACTCCAAGCTCTTTAAATCCCTCAAAACCTTGTCTTTCTCCCTCAAATCCCCCTCCATTCCACCATCTTCTACATTTCCTTCACCACCTACTCTCTTTCCATCATCCTCTTCAAAGGAAAACAAAACCTTATCATTTACAACTCCGTTTTTCCCTATTCCCTACACATTTAGGCATGAAGTTCATAGCTTTGTGTCTCATCTTTCAAGAACCCTTCAAATCCACCTTCATTATAAGGCTCTTTGGTTTCTATGAATCTTTTTGAGCTTGTGGCTGCCATTTTCTCTCTCTCCACATTTCTTCCCCTCATGGGAAAGAAGAGGGCTCCTACGGATGAAGTCAGGCCTAGCTGCCCAACCCATCCAAAGAAGAGATCGGGCGTAGAGCCAAGTTCGAGCGCCGCCCATGAGCTGAGGATGAAGCGGGAGCTCGATCCCCAGGTTCCCATTGAGAGAGCTCTGCAGCATGGCATTGCACAAAGTAGATTTTAGGGCCATAAGGTTCTCTTCAAAGTGCATGTGGACAAGAAGTTGTTTGGGCTTTATCTGCTGATGGACCGCCTGTCGGACGTAGGATGGGGACCTGTATTCGAAGGCAAGTCATGTGCGACTGTGGACACTGTCCGGGCCTTCTACGCCCATATATGGGACCCATCGCTGGAGCCTTTATAGTTCAAAATTCCCGTCACAAGGCGAGATGCGATTGTCGATGTCGGTTTGATAGCTCGGGTCATGGGGATACAGCGTGGTGAGGTGCATGCTGATGAGAAGTATTTCAAGAGTGCGTGTGAAAGGGATGGCCGCACGCGATACCTTTGTAGCCGCTTGGTCCACTGACCATCCGAGGCACTTGCCTCCCAATGATCAAGATGACTCCTGATTTCCGCCTACTCCACCATATATTCACATACAATTTGTATCCCAGGTGGAGCAACCGCACTGAGTGCACGCGCTTGATGGTAGACTTCTTGTACCGTATCGAGCAGGGAGATAAATTGTGCTTGCCTACCTTCGTCCTACGTGAGATAGTCATGGCGCCCCATTTTACTGGGACGGCTACTACACTTCCATTTGGTCGACTCATATGCAAGCTTGCTCATGAGTTCGGCTACAGACTTTGCCCTGATTTAGTGGTGCCAATTCACTTAATAAACGACACCACACTCGCTAACATGAGAATTGGGCCGCTACAACGACGTGTTGGGTCCGAGGACAAGGAAAACAGCGATGCATATGAGAAGAGTGAAGAGGAAGAGACTGAAAAGGCCAAGCTATATGTCCTAGAGGGGGGGTGAATAGAACTATGCCAAATTTAAAATAATGACAGTGGAATTAAATAATGTGATAGCCAAATAAAAGAAATCAAGTCACAATGCTTAAATGGAAAGCAGCCTCAATAATCAAGTATTGAGAGATTGAAACAAATGCAGTTCTAAGGACAACCTTACACCATAAAAACCAAGGGTTTATAGCAGGTCAACCTTATTCCTAGAATGTTCTTTGAAGAAAAAACTCAAACCGAAAAGGAATAAATAAATAGTAAGGAATTGAAATAAATTGCAAGAATTTAAATCAAAATTATACAATATTCCTCACTTTGCTTGAAATGCAAATATTACAACATTCACATCCACACATACATTCCATAAACTTGAATGATAAAAGATAGGAATTTAAGCAAGCATTCAAACCACAAGATAAAGAATTATAGTGGTTCACCTGTGTGTTCACCAATTGTTAAACAACAGCCACACAGCTACTCCACTCCTAATATCCTCACACAGGGGATATTAGCATTCACTATCAAAATAGGTTTCACAGGTTCACCTAACACCTTCACAATTGTGTCTTTTTAACTTAGGCTTACACAATCTAAAAACCCACACTTTCTGAGTTTTCTGGCTCTCCTCAGATAACCAACACAATGAGATTTTTCTGGCTCAATCTCAAAAGAAACCAAAAGAATGTAAATTACATAAAAGTAAAATACCTGGATTTCTCCTTTTTGTAGTAGCCCAGTAGAACCAATCGGAGTAGATGTTCGAATCAACGTTCAATGTCCAATACTCACTTTACAATGGTTCTAAGTTCTAATTGATTTTAAATTAAATCAAATGGGTGTAGCTCTATTTGATTTTGATTCCAAGAAGAAGGAATAAAGTAATTCCTCTTTACAAATAAGATTAGAATATATGAATAAAATCAAATAAGAAAAGCTAACAAAAAGAATATTAAATATTCACAGCGTAGCTTAAAATGAACAAACTTATCTCAGAGTGGAGGCTTGAATTTTCTTGAAATTAATCGATGAAAAACTCTGAAATTCATGTTCAATTTATAGATGAAAAGATCACGTCTACGACTGGTCTTAGGAATCCTTCGACTGGTCATAGAACCAACGGCATTTTAAAATTTTGGAGCGCGATCTTAAAAACCATTCTACAACTAGTCTTAGGGAGTCTACGACTGGTCGTGGACCACCTACGACCAGTCATAGCTGACCCAGGACTGGTCGTAGACAACCAGGTTTGGTTGCTAGAGTTTGAGTCGTAGTTCTAGGACTGGTCGAAGGTCGAGTCGTGACCTCCCTACAACTGGTCGAACAATCTCCAGGACTGGTCGTAGAGCAAATAAAAAATTCTGAAAATCTTCAACAACTTAGGACTGGTCATGAAATTTCTTGGACTGGTCGAACCAGTGCTAGGACTAGTCAAACAAGGTCCAAGACTAGTCTTAGAACAGACCAATTCATATAAATAGGTTCATTTTGAATTATGTATACAAAATGACCTACCCTAAGTTCAATCTAAGGTCTATCATACCTGGGACATGAAGTATGAACATTGAACTTCATCCTTTCAGATGTAGGTTAACCTTTGAACCTTATGAAGCTTGAGATCTCTATCTTGATGTAGCTTGATCTTGAGATCTTCAAAAGCTTGAACTTAAACTTCATCTTGAGTTGTACTTGAGTCTTGAAATGTACTTGAGTCTTGAAATGTACTTAAGTCTTGAAATGTACTCTTCCTATCGATGTAGCTCTGAACATTGATGCTTAAAGTACATGACTTTACATTTCTTGAAGCAGAGCACTGTCCATGTCTTGAACCATTGTAATGCAGTGTCTTGATCATATATATATCAACATACAAACACAAGACACAGATAGAGGTTTTGGCACAACAAAATTTGACAATCAAAGGAGCATGAGACCATAGTACTTACAATCTCCCCCTTTGTCAAATTTGTAACAAAACACACTCATATAAAAATAAGAGAATCACCTCATGCATAATAAAGAATCATGCACCAATTGTCATAAACTAGCAATCACACAACATTCATCTATACTTACTCCCCCTGAGTAGCAGCACACATATGAAAAATATAATGATTGCAACACATATTACAGTACTACTCATATCCATAAGCAATCAAACCAAAAGCTTCCAAAAGCCTTCTCCCCCTTTTTGTCACAAAATGACAAAGGAAGAAACAATGTAAAGGATTAAAAGATGGAGTAATAGATGGATTTAATCGACAATATATAAGGAAGTAAAAGTTCACAATCCATTTACCAGTTTAACTAAAAAGTTAGCAAACCAACCAAAGTGCACAATCCAACATAAGTATGAAAGTTAATACACACCAAGAATTAAAATCACTCAATCAGATCCTGAAGATGGAGCAGGAATGGTAGGATCAAGTTTATGCATCCCGTTGTTCAAGCGCCTAAGATACTTGCGCACATATTTAAACTGAAGATCATGGGCAACATTCATATTCTCTACCTTCTCCTCTAGAGCACGAAGACGAGCATCAAACTCAGATGGCTCATAGTCAGGATCATTTCCAGAATCTGAATCAAGTTCATCGAAAATAACATCCATATTCACATCATCAGAAGGAAGATCACCAGCTTCTTCATTCCCAGCTTCAGCTCCTCCACTAACATCCACTTGGCCACAAGCCAATTCTAATTTCATCTTGTTAATATTCGAATTGTTAAAAATAAGATGATAGATGGGAGCCTCTCCAACATTTATATTCTCTACCTTCTCCTCTAGAGCACGAAGACGAGCATCAAACTCAGATGGCTCATAGTCAGGATCATTTCTAAAATCTAAATCAAGTTCATCGAAAATAACATCCATATTCACATCATCAGAAGGAAGATCACCAGCTTCTTCATTCCCAGCTTCAGCTCCTCCACCACTAACATCTACTTGGCCACGAGCCAATTCCAATTTCATCTTGTTAATATTCGAATTGTTAAAAATAAGATGATAGATGGGAGCCTCTCCAACAGGCATAGCAACTAGCATGTGATTAGCTAAAATAGTCATGAGATAGGCAAAAAGAATATCACTATGACCTGGATGGAGACAAGACTGAATAATGAAATGACATATCAATGAAGGAAGGCAAATTTTAGTACCAGAAGTGACAGAGTACAAAACACGGACCATAAAGGCAGTTAATTCTGTCTTATTACCAGAACGAGGATACAGATTAGAAATAAAAATCCTGTGAAGTACCCTGTATTTGGGTAACAAGTACCTTGAGGGGAGCGCATTCCCTTTATGAGTCCATTGCACATTCATGTTACATAAATCTCTGGTTAGCATACGTTTTTCAGATTCTGAGGGTTTTTTAGCTAAAGTATGAATAGGAATACCCTCCTCATTAACAGGCATATCCATTTACCCTGCAATCAGATGACGATCAACCTCAAATGAACCTTCTCTAGTATCAATTTTAAAAGTTAAATTCTCAAAAGAGAATTCTGAGATACATGCAAACATGGCCTATGCAATAGATTGGTATGCAGGCCCACCCCAATGTAAAATGTTATCCCATCCTACAACTTGGAGGAGTGGCAAGATACCAAAAGTAGCAGTGTGTTCAATGGATACTGGTCCCTCAACAATGACACTACGTATACGCAAATCCCGCACATCAGAGGGATCATCTTCGGAGACCGAAGATGGCGCCGAGTGATTGGAGTTGATCTAGAGGATGATGGACGACGAGAAGTTTTCTTTTTTCCTCTAGCATCCATTTCCAAGAATAAACACACGGAAACAAGAAGATTCAATAGATTTGAAATGGAGTTTTGATAGATCAGATTTTTTAAAAGGAAACTCCAAAATTGTAATGAAAGATCAAATAGATTACTCCAAGAGTGAAAATAGAGTACTATTAACAAGAATCTACAAGAAAAATGCAAAAGAACCACTAACCTCGAAGAACAATGAAGGTAGGTTCTACTGGTCGGGCCTCGGCTCGTTGGAGAGGAAAAAGAAAATGAGGAAGATGAGATTTTCTTCAAATTTTAAAAGACCCAACACACTCCACGACCGGTCTTGAGATGTCCTCGACCGGTCATACCACGACTGGTCGAGTACATCCTCGACTGGTCGTGTACTGACTAAAATATTCAATTTTTATAAAAATTTGAAATTTAAACACATAAATTATCAAATATAAATACACTATGATACAAGTATGCAAGAATATTCAATTTAAATTGCACATACCAAGATCAAATTTCAATTTACTAAACCTGTTTTTGTCAAGCGGTTTAGTGAAAATGTCAGCAAGTTGAGTCTCGGTCGGTATATATTCCAAAGATATTATCTTTTCTTCCACTAATTCACGAATGTAATGATACATAATGTCAATGTGCTTGGTACGTGAATGCTCGATTGAATTTTTAGAAATGTTTATAGTACTGGAATTATCACAACATAAGACCATAGAATCTTGTGCTATTCCATAATCACTTAACATACGTTTCATCCAAACAAGCTGAATACATGCATTTTCAGCCGCAATGTATTCAGCCTCAGCAGTAAAGAGTGATACAGAACTTTGCTTCTTGCTAAACCAAGAAACTAAACAATTTCTAATATAAAAACAACCACCACTGGTTGATTTTCTATCATCGATATTTTCAGCCCAATCAGCATCAGTGTACCCAACCAACTGAACACTAGTATCATATGGATACCAAAGACCTAAATTAGTAGAACTTGTGACATATCGAATAATCCGCTTAACAGCAGTTAGATGTGATTCGTTAGGATTAGCCTGATATCTAGCGCAAATATCAACACTGAAAGCAATATCAAGTCTACTGGCAGTTAAATAAAGCAAATTACCAATCATACTACGATACAATTTAGGATTCACATCTTTACCTGTAGAGTCCTTTGAGAGTCTTAGATTCGTACCCATAGGAATCTCAAAACTCTTACCATTCTCAAATCTGAATCTTTTAATCAAGTTCAAGGCATACTTAGTTTGAGAAATAAAAATTTCATCAGGTTGTTGTTTTACTTGCAACCCTAGGAAATAGTTTAACTCCCCAACAATGCTCATTTCGAACTTAGATTTTATTAACTCTGCAAACTCAACAGTTATGTTAGTATATGTTAATCCATAAATAATATCATCCACATAGATCTGAACCAATAAGATATCCTCGTTATGTTTCTTAACAAAGAGCGTCTTATCGACACTACCCATTTGAAAATTATGACTTAGTCAATTTTTCATACCATGCTCTAGGAGCTTGTTTTAAACCATGTAGAGCTTGTTTAAGACGGTATACATGATCAGTAAACTTAAGGTCTTCAAACCCTGTAGGTTGTTCAACATATACTTCTTCATGTAAATC